>NC_133329.1:260038189-260756689 GCF_042186555.1 Aquarana catesbeiana | reverse complement strand
ATCTGGGCACTTTCTGATGTGAAAGGATCTCGATCCATAACATCACGATCACCTAAAAAGAGAGAAACCAAACAAAAACAGGTATCAAAAATCTGCCAGCATCCATCTCTTACCTGAGTCTGTGGTCGCAGACACTCACCTGTTGTGGTGCCAATTTCCACCACATCTTCTTCCTCCTCCGAGTCTTTTCTCCCCTATGTAAAACAAAAATGGTATAATTAGTACACAGATATTTGATGGCAGAACTATAAATAGGAAACATTGCTTGGAAGTGGGGTACAATTGTCAATTTTAGCAGAGTTCCAAGATGTAGCTTTTTTAGTGTCCTTTGTCAACCTGCAATACTTTACCTGTTTTTTACAAGCTTCACAGATGGAGACCCCCCTATAGTATACACTGGAGCACCTGTGTGTCCCCCCCTAATAAAAATGGTGTTCTTGTGTCCCACACTAGTGCTCCAGTGTCCAGATGTGAAAACAGCTGCTGAGTGTCCTCTCCTTACACAGAATCTAGTTTGCATTTCATTCTAGTAACAAAGCCATCTACACTACCAATATTTTGCATCCAAGTAGGCCCTAAAAATGTAGGAAAATGCATATGGCCTAAACAATGGTGTTTTAGAGGCCGAAATAAAAATGTTTGATACGAACGAATAATGGGTCCATGAACATTAACATTGACATTTTAAACTGTACAACAATTAAGAAAAGCATATGGAGCAGCACGAACGTAATAAAGACAAAAAGAATAGGAACACAGCACAACTACTTACTTTTTTGCAGCACTCTCCGGATCTTTCTGTACTGCTTGGGCTCTCTTAATTTCAGGTCTGACCACCGCTTCCTGAGCTGATCTTTCGATCGTCGTACCCTGAAATTCCGGTGCAGACTCTTGACCACTTTCGCAATGATCTTGTCCTTTCTGATATTGGGGTTGGGGTAAGGTCCATACTTTCCATCATAGTCGGCCTTCTTCAAGATGTTCCTGTAATTAGCACGCACCTGCTGTGTATCCGCCATGTGCTCTTCCCCCACTGCGCAGAGCGAAAAAGGGCGGGGAATAGACTAGAAAGAACGTCAGGGGCGGGCGGAATTACACGCATGCGCAGTGTGTATAAAGCGTAACACACGTGCGTATTACGTACGATCTGTGAGCGGAGGAAGGAGCATTGGAGGCGCCGATCGTAAGAACGAAGGTAAGAGATATACTTGTGCCTATACTGCTTCTACATTGAGGCCTATATTGTAACAAGATTAGTAGAGTTTGGCCTGACATTAGGGTTTGTCTTGTGTTGTGTCTTGCAGTGAAAATGGATATCTTGAATGATACAGACTTCATGGCAATCTTCATTGACATGTTCAGGGAGCTGCCTTGTCTGTGGGAGATCAACCACCCACATTATAGGAACCAAACAAAGAGGAAGGCAGCGCTGGATCAATTGTTGGAAATTGTGAAGCAGGTGATCCCCACGGCAGACATCACATATTTGAAGATCCTACTTGGTGGCCTGAGGAGCACATATGCAAGGGAGCGCCAGAAAGTCCAGGATTCGCAGAGATCCGGAGCAGCAGATGACATCTATGTCCCCAGGATGTGGTACTATGACGGGCTGCATTTTCTGGCAGGCCAGACTGAACCCAGGTCATCACTCTCCAGTCTTCCTTCCACGCTTCCTTCCCCCCCAGCTGAGGCTTCTGATGCCCAACCTGGGCCTTCCAGGCAACAACATGTGGAGGAGCCCAGCTTGAGCCAGGTATAGCATTCCTCTAAATATTGCTGCTTGTCCAATCAATGATGTTAACTATATGTTAGTTTGGAGTACTAATTTCTGATGATGCAAAAACTAAAACCATGTCCCTTTTTCATACACAGGGAAGTCTCAGCCAGGAGGTGGCCGGGCCGAGCCGGCTGCCTGATATGCCGGTCCCTCCCCTACACCTGGAAAGAGAAAGTGGCAGGAGGAGGAGTGCCCTAGAGGAGGCTGCCATAGGCCTCTTTTGGAGGGCTACAGAGGCCCTGGGAGCACCACACACCGTGGAGGATGACTTCGCTGCCATCATTGCCTCTAAAATGCAGAGGATGGAAGAGGGACAACAACTCATGTGTGAGTCGTTAATATTGGAGGCTCTTAATAAGGGGATGAGGGCCCAAATTACATCTGAGACACACCTTTGTGAACTCACACATGGTCCTCCTCCTCCTCCTGCAGGTCCTCTTCCTCCTCCTCCTTCTCCTCCAGGTCCTCCTAGTCCTCCTCCACCTCCAGGTCCTAGTCCTCCTCCTGCCACATCTCCAACAGCAGAGCCACAGCCAGGAATGAAGCGTGGAAGGAAGACCAGAAAGTGAGGACCCTGGATCCAGTCTGGTCGGCCAAAAGATGCAGCCTCTTGTGGTACCACAGCCTGGGGGCACAGATGTCATCTGCTGCTTTCCGGATCTCTGGGACTTCTGGACCAGACTGCCCTTCCTTACATATGGACTCCTCAGGCCACCAATTTTGATGTTCAAGAATTGATGTCTGCCCTGGGGGTCCCAGGCTTCGCTAATTTCTCCTGTTTATCCAGCGTTGCCTCCCTCTTTGTTTGGTTCTGAGCCCTTAATAAAGGATTTTTGGTTTGAATTATACTTGCCTATGTGTGTTTTACTTCAAAAAGGACAGTTTGTTTGTGAGGATTCAGGTACATTTCAAAAATACAATGTGAAATTAACAAGGGACACCAACAACAAACAATCTCCTTGAGATTAAATAATAAAAGATATCAATGGTGTTGTGGTAACTTGACACACAAAACACACACAAAAATAGTCTGGAGTAAAACTAAAAATAACATTAAACAAAGATCAGCCTTTGAAAAAATACTAATATAAAATCGAAAAGAAAAATGGCTTTAAAGCAAAAAAAAAAAAAAAATGTTTGTACGATGTGACAAATAACAATATATTCAGGGAATCCCAAGAAAAATAAAAAAAATAAGTTTGTGAGAAGTGTGTGTGAATATGAGCAGCAAAACTTAATTCTTGTCACATTATAAAGAAGAAGAGAATGCGCTGTAATAAACCATTTTTAACATTGCAGCGTGACGAAAGGGCTGTATCCATTGCGAACGCTAATTTTACCAGACCGAGCTGTTCCGTGTCGGAATTTCTTCTGAGCATACGTGGCACTTTGTGCGTCGGAACAGGCCACACACGGTCGGAATTGACGCGATCGGATTTTGTTGTCGGAAAATTTTATATCCTGCTCTCAAACTTTGTGTGTCGGAAAATCCGATGGAAAATGTCCGATGGAGCCCACACACGGTCGGAATTTCCGACAAAACGCTCCGATCGGACATTTTCCATCGGAAAATCCGACCGTGTGTACGGGGCATTAGAGTGCAGAAAGTACAGAGAGTAACAGAGGAAATCATGTTTTATAGGAGAGTCCTTACTAGAAGTTTTGAGGTTTTATTTTTACACTCCCTACTGTCTACAATGTAGCGGACAAAGTAGAGCAAGAAACTAGAAAACTTTTGCCTATATGTTTTCTTATATTTTATCAAGCCCCTAAGGGGGATGTTGGACTCTCTCCCTATGGGATTTTGTTTGGGAGTGTGTTACTCACTTGCTTATATTTTGTCTCAGCAGCTGAAGTCCTCCATTCTGGTCTCACAGAGAATGTTGCTGATCTTTTAAGGTTTTTGACAAACACATTTATGTGTTTTCTCCCCAATTCCAGATCCCAAAAATTTGGAAGGATCCAAAACTAAAGCCAGGTGACTTGTGGATTGTTAAGAGACATTTATATATAAGGAAATGTTTGGAAACTCAATACAGCATCTATTTCATGTACAGTTTTTGCAAAACTTGAAGGAAAAGTCACCTGGATCCACGCCAGACACTGCAAAAATGACTAAATTAAAGAAATCTCTAATTAATTTGTTTCCCTCTTGTGATCACAGTCTAGAGCACTTTTTGATTCAATTACTTTAATTGTAAGGGATATATATATTTGAAAAGTAGTTTAGCCATGTTGAAGTCATGTTTTGTCTTTTGTACGTTTTCCATTTTATGTAGAATTGTCTGTGTTTACATATGCTGATAAGTCAGCATGCTCACAATTAAGCTAGAAGGCCGTTCTGGCCACAGGAGTGTACAGCCAGTACTCAATGAAAAGTAATTTTGTAATGAAAACGTTGCTCAGCTATTATTTTCTCCACAATAGAGTTTTTTGCCTCTTTGGCCAGGACTACCTCCACCTAAGCGTGTGGAGGTTCCAGGTTAAAGGTGATAGCAGGTAAGGTTAGTGATCAAAATATTGATCAAAAGAGTGGAGATTGTAATGGAAATTTGTAAGTTCTGTATATAATTGTATTCTAGTTTGTATGTATTGCACATGGCACTAATAATGTTTTCAGTACATGTTTACATTCTTTCGAGTCCTGATTAGAATTAGCCTGTCTATGTAACGCCCCTTGTTACCATAAACGTACAATTGTAATATTAATGTGATACCTACGTAATCATGTGTATAAAAACCTTCAATTGCGTCATAATAAAGCAGAACAGTTATTTGGAAAGATGCTGAGCGTATCTTTTGTGTCTGTTCCCTACTGCAGTAGTTATTATTAATTTGAAACCACTAATCAATATGAGACTAGGAGTTGCCTATCATCAATTTAACCGAGTCAAGCTCGGCGGGATGGGGCGCTTTAAAATTTTTATTTATTTTTTCTTATTTATTTTACCTTTTATTTTGACACTGTCCTTTAAAAAAAAAAAAATTGGGGTTACCTTTATTCCTATTACAAGGAATGTAAACATCCCTTGTAATAAAAAAAAAGCATGACAGGACCTCTTAAATGTGAGATCTGGGGTCAAAAAGACCTCAGAACTAACATTTACACTAAAAGGCAATAAAAAAAAAGTATTTTTTGGCAAAAAAAAATATAATTCCCCTTTAAGACCATTTGACGTCACTTCTGTCATCCAATGGTGTGGAGCCATGCGGGGGGGGGGCATCTTTCCCTCACTCAGCATCCAACCTGTGAGCGGAGAGGACCCGATTGTCTCCGCCGCTACCCACGGCTCCGGTAAGCGGTGGAGACCACTGGAGCGTGGCAGGAGGGGGCCCCTCTCCCGCCCCTGATAAAAGAGATCTTGTGTCGAATCCGCCGCTAAGACCACTTTTATCTGAAAGTGGACTGGCCGTTGTTGAAGAGGATACCGGGGGTTATGGCAGCTAGCTGCTGCCATAACGGTATTCCACTTCAAACAGCCAACGTACAACTGCGGCGAGCAGTCCTTAAGTAGTTAAACTTATCTCCGAGAGCATTGAAATTCCTTGCTCTGCTATGCTTGACTCTAGGGCTGGGGGGAACTTTATGGGCATAGAATTTGCCCACAGCAATAATATCCAAACAATAAATAAATCTGCCTCTATCGATATGGAGACAGTGGATGGTTCACCCTTAACTTCAGGACCCCTTACCCATGAAACCGTTCCTCTGGTACTCCAATTTGAGGCTGACTAACGTGAGACCATCAGTTTTCAGCTGATGTCACTCATATTTCCTGTCATCCTAGGCATTCCTTGGTTTTCCACCCATAATCCCTCCATCAGCTGGGAAGCGCTCATTATAAAAATGTACATCCCCCCATTGCGAGAAATACTGTAGATAACCTTGTCGAACAAGTTCTCCACCAGTCAAGGAATCACAGGTGGATGTGGTTATTACGCAGTCATATGACAACCTGCCTCTACAATATCATGAGTTCTGGGATGTCTGTGATAATAGCTGATCAGTTACCTCCTCATCGCCCATATGATTGTCCCATTGAGCTGCTCCCAGGGGCTGAAATACCTTTTGGTTGCCTTTTCAATCTGTCAGAACTGGAATTAAAAGGTACTCAGGGAGTAGCTTGATGAGAATTTAGAGAAGGGCTTCATTAGACCTGCAATGTCTCCTGCATAGGCAGCCCTGTTCTTTGTTGAAAAGAAAGACTATTTGGGTATTCACTTAACTCAGTCTATTGAAACTATATATAAAGAAAATTACACTCCACTTTTCAAACAAATATGAACAGATTTAACCAGATGGGCTACATACCCTCTACATTACTTTTCCTACACCGGAATTAGTATGGTTGCAGGATATTATTTCTCACTTTAGTTGGGGTGGTAAGCACCCCAGACTGTGTAAACTGACACTGTATACTCTGAAATCTCAGGGTAGACTAGGACTTCAAAATCTTTTGGCATACCATCAGGTGTTGCAATTTACTCAACTTTCTAATACCACGGCAATGGGGCCTTGACCTCAGTGGGTTGCAACTGAAGCACTATTGTGTCCCCACTGCCCAGTTGGGGCTCTGATATGGATTCCCAGCAGGATGCATCCCATCTTGTGCCCAACCTTGTCCTTTTTGCCTGTGGTTTGGGATAGGCAGAGAGCTCAGAGACCTCTGTCCTCTCCTCCCACCCCCCTGGCTCAAGTGTTTGGCAACCCAGAATTTGAACCGAGGCTGCATTCCCAATAGTTGTGATGGCTGAATAAAAAGGTCTCATACAGATTGGTGATTTCCTGAATGGCAACACACCTTACACATTGAAGTATTTTCAAAATACCCTACACATGCCTTCCTCTGAATTATTCGATATACTCAGATTATGAAGTTTGAGATGTCCTGCTGATAGAGAGATTGGTCTAAAGAATGTATTTCTACGGTTTAAGACCTGTTAACAGATCTCCATTGTAAGCCCCCCACATGAAGCTGTGGGAATGAGATCTACAAGTTTCTTTGGACCTCTCGGACTGGCAGGACATTGCTAATAAATTTATCCTAAATTTCCATTAATACTGTCCTGATTGAGTCCAACTATAAGACCCTTTTGCGCTGGTACTTAGTTGAAACTAGAATAGTAAGCACGCATCCCTCAGCGGCCCCGAAAGGTTTCTGACATTGCCGTCAACCGGGAACCATGTACCATGTGTGGTGGCTAGGCCATAAGGTATCCCAATTTTGGACACGCTTGTTTAATCTTATTCATTCAGTATCCAATAGTAATATTTCTAAATCTACAGAAGTGAATCTTTCACAAATTAGATTCCGCTATTTTTAGTGGCCTAGGCGGTTAATTCTATATATTCTTTTAGCAGCACTTGCAATAGCACAATGCTAGAAACAGGCAGTTGTACAATTGAATTATGTTAAATCCAAATTGAATTAGATTATGGTGAATGATAAACTCACCTGCGCCCTCCACAATAATATTGCTAAAATTTCACAAGAATTTGGACCCCTGAATTAAATATCTGTCTCCTGTAGATTGAGAGAGAAATCAGAGCTCTCTTTCCTGTTCCTCACAGTTTAAGAGTCTTTTGAGTGCTTTTTGCAAACTCCAACCAGGTGCACTGAGAAGAGGCTTCTGTCTAGCCACTCTGCCATGAAGTCCAGATCGGTGGAGGGCTGCAGTGATGATCGTCTTTCTGGAACTTTGTCCCATCTCCACACAGGATCTCTGGAGCTCAGTTAGAGCGGTCTTGGTCACCTCTCTCATTAAGGCCCTTCTCCTCTGACTGCCATGTTTGGCTTGGCTGCTAGATCTTGGAAGAGTCCTGGTTGTGTCAAACTTCTTCCATTTGAGAATTATGGAGGCCACTGTGCTCTTGGGAACTTCAGTGCAGGAGGAAATTTTTTGCAGCCTTCTCCAGGTCTGTGCCTTGCAATAATCCTGTCTCAGTGGGGCTCGAATGCAAGCATGCATGAATACCCCCACTCTGCAGGCAATTTCTTTGACCTCATGGCTTTTACTTTGATACAGCATGCATACCACCCAACTTTTTGCGATAGGAATGAGGGACACTGATTAGCAAAAGTATGTAGGCATAGGACACACTTCCTGCCATGCCCACTTAAAGAAGAATTATACAAAAAAATGATTAGGTAAACCCCCTCATGCTTTTTTATACTACTACTATTTCTTTATACTGCTTTGTTACCAATGCAGAAATGTAGAAACTGGATGAATGGTTTAGAACTGTGAAACACTTTTTGAAAGATAAATAGTGCAACTATATAGATCAAAATGAGGGACAAATGAGGAGGAAAGAGGGACAGAGGGACTTCCAAATCAGGGACAGTCCCTCAAAATCAGGGACATTTGGGAGCTATGAGCATGCATTGTCAGCTGTGAGGCTTTTATAGAGAGATATGTGCCTTTCCAAATCTTGTCCAGTCAATTTACCTAATTTACCACAGGTGGACTCCAATCAAGGTATTGAAACATCCCAGCAAAGATTGAGAAATAGGAGTCATCTGAGCTAAATTTCAAGTGTTGTTGCAAAAGGTCTAAATACTTATGCTTATATGATATTTCACTTTTTAATTTTTCATACATTTGCAAACATTTTTAAAATTCCGTTTTCACTTTGTCGTTATGGGGTACTGAGTATAGATTAATGAGAAAAAAAATATATAAACAACTGTAGTATCAGGCTGCAATATAAAGTTGAAAAAGTGAAGGGGGTCTGAATACACACACACACACTTTCCATTTATGCACCAGTGGCACAGGAAACTGCCAGTGGTGGGCTGGGAAAAAGATATGCATATTCAGACCCACTGTGTGATATCACACTAATGCCAGAGGTGACAGTGCCACCCAGTGGCGAAGCTAGACATTCTTTCACCTGGGGGCAAAGACTCAGTTCGACGCCCCCCCACCCCTCCAAAAAAGGACGGTGTCAGTAGGGCATGCCATTGGCTCCCACTACTAAATAGATATAACAAAAAGCACAGCGCTGGATATAAATGCAAAAATACAACAAAAATTGATATTACTATTAAAGCACCAACAACTTTCATATGTGATAAAAGAAAAAAATAGAAATGAACAATAACATGAATGCTTCACTATAGTGATATATATGCGTGAACAATAACATGAATGCTTCACTATAGTGATAAATATGCGTGACTATTCCCAGTTTTTTATCCACACATTTAGAAAAAAGTCCAAAGATGCAAAAATTATGTCAAAACAAATGTCCAAAAAAGCAATTAAATGTGACTTTGAATAATAAATCCGTGACTGTCACCGTGTTGAAATCCCGTCACCTGGTATAGATTGAAGGCTTACCAGATAGCCTCTGATCAGAGGCATAGAGCTAACAGCTTGGGGTTTGCCCTCCACAGCGGCTGGAACTTTAGCTGGGATGATGGATGTAGATCCACAAACGATCGCCACAGGCTTCCAGACAGCGGTACAATCAGGGAAGAGAGCTCTCACCGATATGGAAGTGTTTAAAAGAAAAGAGAAAACTCCAATAGTGTAGAACGTTTTATCTCTTGTTTATTAAAAGTCGCCTCACTGGCATCCATAAAAACACTTTTCCTTGCAAGGAACCAATACAGCTTTAAAACGAAACTCCGCGCATGCGCCGTCGGTACGAGCGTGTCTATCCTACGGCCGTTTCGTCAGAAATTACATCATCAGGGGCACGCCCGCACGTCTGCGCATGCGCCTTATATATCCGAGCGGCAAAACGAAAAAGTTCAGCCATTGGTAACACTAGGAAGGTGTTAAAGCTGCAAACAATTACCATTCCAGGGGGATGGCAATTACACACACACCTGCTTTTTAACCTTTACAATTAAAACTCCATAGAGTCATCATGGTGCCATCTTGTGGACAAACTTGATATTACTTCAGAGCAATGGATTTTATTACATTACCCTTACTATTCAAAAACTTTATTAAAAAACATTAAAAGAGGTGGGGGGAAAAACCAATGACTAAAGATTCATTCGAATCACCCTTCAGCAACTGAAATCATATAGACCTCTATATCAATAAAAATAATAATAAAGAGAGGAGGAATTTAGATATATTTCAATCAAAATTTTCTATATATTCAGAAATATATTCTATATTCAGAAATCACAATCTGAATACTGTATCTCCATTCCGACCATATCATAGAATAGTGAAAACCCCATTATAAAAAAGGGGGGGACATTAACTTTAAGAGGAATTTAAGAAAAAAAGAAAAAAGAAAAATTACAACAAAAGAAGGAAGAAAGACAGGAGAGGGGACATCAACTGTTATTAATAAAACAGTTGATGTCCCACTCTACATTAAGGCCCATGGGTACATGACAGCCCAGACGGTATATCCAGTTAGTCTCACTCCTGGATATACAACGTCTACTGTTGCTCCCTCGCCAGTGTGGTATATATTTCTCCAAGGCAAAATTGCCTTGGTTCCTTGCAAGGAAAAGTGTTTTTATGGATGCCAGTGAGGCGACTTTTAATAAACAAGAGATAAAACGAAAAAAAAAAAAAAAAAAAAACTGAACTTTTTCGTTTTGCCGCTCGGATATATAAGGCGCATGCGCAGACGTGCGGGCGTGCCCCTGATGATGTCATTTCTGACGAAACGGCCGTAGGATAGACACGCTCGTACCGACGGCGCATGCGCGGAGTTTCGTTTTAAAGCTGTATTGGTTCCTTGCAAGGAAAAGTGTTTTGAAGCATTCATGTTATTGTTCACGCATATATATCACTATAGTGAAGCATTCATGTTATTGTTCATTTCTATTTTTTTCTTTTATCACATATGAAAGTTGTTGGTGCTTTAATAGTAATATCAAATTTTGTTGTATTTTTGCATTTATATCCAGCGCTGTGCTTTTTGTTATATCTATTTAGTAGTGCCCTTATCAAGGTATAGTGCATAGCTGCAGGATTTTCCTTCACGGGTGATATTCACTAAGTTACTGTTTGTACACCTAGCGTGAATTTTTTCTTTAGAAACATTGGCTCCCACTGCTGTCAATCACAGCCAGTGAAAAGGGAGCGACGGCTGAGTCCCACTGTCTGTGTCAATGGACGCAGCAGTGGGGCTCGGGTGCAAGCATGCATGAATGCCCCCATGGGAAGCGGCTTCTCATGTGGGAACTGGACAGAGGGGAGGGGCCAGGAGCACCGGCAGGTACTTGAATAGAGGAGGTTTGCGGCCACTCTGTGTAATTCTATTATATAGAGCAGGTATAAGTATAAGTATAAATTACCTTTACAATCACTTTAAGAGGAGTGGTTGGGGGGGTACAAACATGGCTCAGCCACATGTTTTTACACTCCCCTTTCCCCGCCACAATTGTAAAGAAGCCCTAAAAGTGAAAACAAAAACAGTGCCTACTGAATAATCTATCAAATAGCACATAGAGTCATTTTAGGAATTCTTACAATGCACTGAACACATGTGAGCAAATCCTTAGCCCCGGTTCACACAGGGGCGGCACGACTTGCAGGTCGCCTGTATAGAAGTCTATGCAAGTCCCCCCCGAAGTAGTACAGGAACCTTTTTCTAAGTCGGAGCGACTTGCGTCGCTCCTATTAGAACGGTTCCATTGAACAGAACGGGAGGCGACTTGTCAGGCGACTAGGTCGCCTGACAAGTCGCCCCCTTGTGAACCGGCACTTAAAGTGGAGTTCCCCCAAAAGTGGAATTTCCACTTATCCGATTCCTCCTCCCCCCCTCTGGTGCCACATTTGGCCCCTTTCGGGAGAGGGGGTACCTGTTTTTGACAGGTACCCTTTCCCACTTACGGCGGACGCTGCTGCGGTGCAATCCGTCAGAGGTTCGGCCCCATCCTCCTCCCCCTGGGAGGGACCTGGCTGTGAAGCCGACAGCCGATGGAAACATTGGCTGGGGTGCCGACCTTGCTGGATTCCCAGACAGGTAAGTGTCCTAATATTACAGTATGTGTAGCTGCTGACTTTTAATTTTTGGAAGTGAAGGCGGAACTCCGCTGTAACGGAGTATGGTAGAATATCATTGCACTTTACCTGGAGTGCTTTAGCAGTATGATATCTGTCTGGGTCAAGTCCTGGCATTTTCTTCTGTTCCCGCCCACTGTTCCGCCCACCCGCCTATCAGACTTGTTCCATGGAGCTCAGGAAGTGCTCCAAAACCCCCTCAGTTCTGTGCTATAGGTTGTGAGCGGCTAAAAGACACAAAAACCGATTGGGGCGGCATCATTGCAACTCCTCTGCATGTCACAGTACGGAGCAGGAGAAACCAGAAGCTCTGAGTCACCTCTCCTTCGTCCCGACCCTGGCTGGGAGTAAGGAATCCTCAACTGAGCTTCTTCCTCCTGTGTAGTGAAGTCGTACACCAAGTCCCCCAAGCGTCAGTATTGTTTATTTGTTCTGCAGGTACAGGAGCGCAACGCTGCCCCAGTGTCTTGCCGAATAAGTTCCCTCGGCGGATAAGTTCCCCCCCTGTACTGCGCAGCGCCTGCGCAGTACGAACTACTAACAGCCGCCGGAGATAGCCGAAGCTCAAGATCGACAATCAGCTGTACACAGCACCTGCGCCCTGGGTCCAGGTTCCTTCCCTACTATCCAAGTGGACCTAGAGGGGGAATCTAAAAGAGCAGAGCGAAGCGAGGCCATGCCCGAAGCGTGGCGTGCGAAGCGAGCCCGCGAGGGGCCCTCTTACAGGCGCCGTGTACAGCTGATTTTCAGCTATTCCGCTTCGGCTATTTCCGCCGGATCCTACTGCGCAGGCGCAGCGCCTGCGCAGTAGAGGGGGGAACTTATCAGCCGAGCGGAACTTTCTCGGCAGAACACCGGCAGGGAGTAGGGGAGGGAGGGGCGCACTCGGAGCTTCTGGCTTCTCCTGCTCCGTACTGTGCCATGCAGAGGAGTTGAACTGATGCTGCCCCTGATCTGTTTTTGTGTCTTTTAGCTGCTCACAACCTACAGCACAGTGTTGGAGCTCCATGGAACAAGTCTGATAGAACCGCCTCTGGCTCTCTCCTCCTCGGGCTGACAGGAGAAGGGATACCGCAGTCACTACTCCTGTCAGCGTCAGTGCCCCTCTCAATGCAGCACCTAAGGCAGATGCCCCCAACCCCCCCCCCCCCCACACACAGTTTCAGCCCTAGTGCCACCTACTAACAGAAGGGATAACTGACAGCTGACAGATAACTGACAGCTGAATTTAGGGGAAGCTGAACAAGACAGCCTATAAATTGGCACTGCCTGACTGCAGCCATGCAGAACTAATTTTAGAGACACTCCTGCTTACTTCAGAGTGGCTACACTGGGCAATGGCACACTTGTCTCCCTGTCATTTATACAACTCACCACTGACAGGATTGCTACAAAGGGCAGAGAGAACAACTCGCCTACTTCCAAGATATCATTCCCTTGAAGTGAGCAAAGTTTGCTCACTTGCTGACAGTCTCCTTTACCAGCAAGGATGTGACACCGCCCTCATCCAGTTGATGATTGAGTGACATATGGAAACTGGTAAGTATTTCTCTACCCTGTATAGCAATCCTGTTGCCAGCGAAAATGGCAGTGACAGAATTAAATCATGGCCCACATCCTTCCCAAATCTTTTAGCTTCCATTCCCAAATTATACCTAAAGATGCCCAGAGCCAATTTAAAAACATCAGTATGTGTGAGCTAACTTATCAATAAATCTGAGATTCATTTGCTTACCTAAATTATTTACATTTGATAAAGACATTTATGATAGTCTGGCATGGTTATCATATGATTTGGAACTAATCGGTGTGGTCTCAATAGTTAGTGTGCAACCTGTGCTTGCAAGGATGATGTGGTCTTGATACTAGAAGCACAATGAGCAGATTGGCAACAACCATGGGTGGTGTTCCACTTTTTCAAAAACTTATACAAGGTTCATTATTGGAAATGAATCATCTCAGTTTGTTAACTGTATGTCAAGCTCCCAGAAGCTGTTGCAAACAGCCAGCAGACCAGTAAGCCCAGAGTAGGTATCAAACATTGTGGAATGTTTGTCTTGCCTGTCATTGTAGTCCATGCACAGAAGCAACTTGGGGCAAGTTTACCTCTCTGTTCTTTTCTACTCATGCCAGCACTTTTCTACAGATCCCACACTGCCAGTCCCCAGACCATTAGCAGGTTAGCTACTCTGCCATTAGGTGTCACTATTCCCAATATATTCTGGTATAGGAAAAGTGGTAATTGGTTGTTAGGCCCCTTTTAGAGGAAACCTTTCTCTAGTGTTGTAATGAGTGGAGTTAGTGCCTATATAAATGCCATGATGTGAGGAGCCTAGTGAGTTGGGGAATGGGAGCCAAACATCCCAGTCAGCTACTGTAAAGAGCCCTTCATTGGGCTGAAACACCAGGTGAAGTAGTTCAACACCCAGAAGAACCAGCTGTAGTCACCCTCTTTTATGGCCTGACGTGGACTGTGAGCGGGGCACGCAAAAGGCCTTTAAGGCCAAGCTTCTTCTGCAGAGAGTACCAGTACACCTGGTATAAGCGTGTCATCAGGCAGAGTTATAGAATTGGATATAGAAAGAGAGTCTGGTATACTAAAGAAAAGCACCTTGATTAGACTCGATGACGGAGGCTAAATGCTGTGGATTTATATTTGGAGAGGTGGTCCCACCTCTATGGTGCTCCTAAGGAAAGAGTTGGTGCAAAGGGAAGATGGCTTAGATGTTGTGTGTTGGCGTTCTGTGCCCAAATGACAACTATAGAATGTCTGTTTCTGTGTATGGCTTTCTGCACCAAGCTCTATCAGTATGTCTACATGAGGTTAGAAGTCACGTCCATCTTTGAAATCTACAGTAAGTGCAAACAACATTTTTGGTGTGGACATTCCTTTATTTTTAAATATTAAGGCCTACGACCAGGGATGTCACGAGTAAGCCTGTGGCCAGGAGTTTGGCACAATGTGGCGAAGGGATACAACTACCAGCAGGAGGATAGCTTTCCAATCCAAGTAGAACTGGTATGGTGACTTGAACAGTTTGTCGCCTACACAGCCAATCGTAGTCCCCCCGACAACCCTCTAGTCCAGTGTTTCTCAATTCCAGTCCTCAAGGTGCACCAATAGGTCATGTTTTCAGGCTTTCCATTATTTTGCACAGGTGATTTGATTAGTACTGTATTTATTGGCATATAACACTCACTTTTTTTCCCATGAAAATTGGGTGCAAATAGCGTGTGCGTGTTATACGCCAATACTTAAATTTTAGCTGTCTCGGAGGGGGCAGGCAGGGGGGCGGGACGAGCGTCATCAGATTACATACAGTGAAAATTTCCTGTTTACTTGGCGGCCTCTGTAATAGGAAGTTCTGTCTCCTGGGCCGCCATTGGACTCCTTTCTGTCTATCATAGGAGATACTCACTGTATGTAATCTGTCGGCGCTCGTCCCGCCCCCCTCCCTGTCTCCTCTAGGCTGCAGATGGGCATCGGTCAGGCTGCACTGATGGCAATGGCGCGGCTGCTGCATTGAAGGCAATGGTGTGGCTGCTGCATTGATGGGAATGGTGAGGCTGCTGTATTGATGGCACTTGTGAGGCTGCAGATGGGCATTGTTCAGGCTGCATTGATGGCAATGGTGAGGCTGCAGATGGGCACTGACCCTTATTTTGCTTCAAAGTTCCTTATTTAAAATTTTAGTTTTTTTCCTGATACTTCCCTCTTAAAATGAATGTGCGTGTTATACGCCGATAAATACGGTAATTACACAGCCATTTCATCTGAGGGAAATCCTGAAAACATGACCTGTTGGTGCGCCTTGAGGAATGGAATTGAGAAACACTGTTCTAGTCAGTGTCTGGGTTTTGAGAGCTGAGGTATTACTTACTACTGGATCTTCAACTATGGAAGATGAGAATGGGAAAACTGATGCCACAAATAAATTCCGCTTTGGCTGAGACATCTCATGATTGAGAGGCAAGTGATGTTGGGGAAACTACATAAGAGAGATGACGACACAGAGGAGGGTAATGGAGGGGTCTACACGTGACACTACCCTCTATAACCCAAAAAAAATTCCATTTTGTTGCCTCCCTGCCTAAATGGTGGTGCACGATTTTGAAGAAATCTGCAATTTACAGGTAAACACTTAAATTTGGTCTAATCTGCTTAAAGTGGAGGTAAGGTAAATTTTGATTAATATGCTCATCTCTAGGAATAAACAATTCCAGGAATATGTTACCTAATCCCAGTACTGTAGATGGTGCAAATGTATTTAGCGTCATCTTAAATCCAAAAAAGAGCCACGATTCTTGCCATACTAAACTTACATTTCTATTTAAGCATGGTATGCCCAGTCTAATAGATGAGTTATATTTATGTACCAGCAGCACTGTCAGGGGTAAAATAAGATTTACAAGTTTAAAAGAGAGTTTAACACAATACAAATGTAAAATGCTAGACTACCATTTTGGGTTTACAAGGTGGTACAAGCTGGCTATAACCATTAGGAGGATCCTTCAGGTGGCTGATTACTGAAAGTCATACTCAATCATTGCCAGCACATTTATTAAATAAAATTATAAAATACATGAATGTTTAAACAGATTTTTAATAGTGAATATATTTAGAATAGGCAGGTTTGTAATAAAACCATTTTTACATCATCTTCTCTCCAAACAATGGAAAACCATTCTTGACATGACTACTATAAGTAGTGAGAAGATTAATATGCACTCAAGAATTCTTTCTGCTGGGTTTAGAATTCCTTAGAATAGCAGCTCCCATCCTTCCCCGTCTCCCACCTATTGGTAAGAAGCACTGTGTACTATCCTCAATATCTAAGGTGTACTTCTGATATCACATAAAAGGTGTAGGGTAAGTACTCAGAAAGACTCTAGTACAGTGGACTTTTATTATAAAGGTCTTTTTTTATAAACATTTCACTTATGTAACTATGCTTTACAAAAAAAAAACTCTTCAAGTATTGTACAAGTCACCATAACCCTGCTCAATTCCTTTTTATATAATCTAAACTGTATCAGGGGCCCCATGGTATTGAGAATAGTGTGTATGAACGCTCCTAACCAGTGGGGTAGAGACACAGAAAAGACACAAGATTTATCATAATATTGCTTATTATAACTGTATGAGTATAGCAAAATCTGTCGCGCATACATTTATTGTAAACATAGGGGGAGATTTACTAAAGTTGGAGAACTCAGAATCTGGTGCAGCTGTGTATGGTAGCCAATTAGCTTCTAACCTCAGCTCATTCAGTTACGCTTTGACAACAAAACATGGAAGCTGATTAGTTTCTATGCAGAACCGCACCAGATTTTGCATTCTCCTGCTTTAGTAAATCTCTCCCATAGTGATGTTATAAATGCATTTCTGTTCCTGTAAGTAGAAAATATATTTATTGACAACCCCCAAACACTCACTTTTCGTGAATATGGAATAAGCACAGACAAAAGAACTTCTTCAGGAAGGGGACAAGAATTCTTGCATTCTAAGAAGCCATCATTGCACCGGATTTGCCGAGTGTTTCCTCCTATAATACATTTATCAGAGTTTTCAAAGAGCTCTAGTGTCAAGTGAAATAAAAAAAAAAAAAAGGAAAAAAAAAAGAATTCTGACAGTTTTAAGATATGTCAGAATTAGGAGACATTAAAACAGAGATAGTATCCTTAATAAAAAGCCTTATTTCAGTAGACTTTTGAACAGAGTTAAAATTACATCATTGTTACATATTCAGCTAAAAATAAAATACTGTTCTCCATTTACTGTATAACTACAATCCCCAGAATTCCTTGCCAGCCAGATTGTGCATGCTATATACAGTATCTCACAAAAGTAAGTACATCCCTCACATTTTTGTAAATATTTTATTATATCTTTTCAAGTGACAACACTGAAGAAATTACACTTTGCTACAATGTAAAGTAGTGAGTGTACAGCTTGTATAACAGTGTAAATTTGCTGTCGCCTCAAAATACCTCAACACATGGCCATTAATGTCTAAACTGCTGGCAACAAAAGAGAGTACACCCCTAAGTGTAAATGTCCAAATTGGGCTCAATTAGCCATTTTACCTCCTCGGTGTCATGTGACTCGTTAGTGTTACAAGGTCTCAGGTGTGAATGGGGAGAAGATGTGTTAAATTTGGTGTCATTGCTCTCACTCTCATACTGGTCACTGGAAGTTCAACATGGCACCTCATGACAAAGAACTCTGAGGATCTGAAAAAAATAATTGTTGCTCTGCATAAAGATGGCCTAGGCTATAAGAAGATTGCCAAGACCCTGAAACTGAGCTGCAGCACGGTGGCCAAGACCATACAGTGGTTTAACAGGACAGGTTCCACTCAGAATAGGCCTTCCCAGGGTCGACCAAAGAAGTTGAGTGCGCATGCTAAGCATCATATGCCGAGGTTGTCTTTGGGGAAAAAGACGTGTGAGTGCTGCCAGCATTGCTGCAGTGGTTGAAGGGGTGGGGGCTCAGCCTGTCAGTGCTCAGACCATACGCCGCTTACTGCATCAAATTGGTCTGAATGGCTGTCATCCCAGAAGGAAGCCTCTTCTAAAAATGATACACAAGAAAGCCCGCAAACAGTTTGCTGAAGACAGGCATACTAAGGGTATGGATTACTGGAACAATGTCCTGTGGTCTGATGAGACCAAGATAAACTTATTTGGTTCAGATGATGTCAAGCGTGTGTTGCGGCAACCAGGTGAGGAGGACAAAGACAAGTATGTCTTGCCTACAGTCAAGCATGGTGGTGGGAGTGTCATGGTCTGGGGCTGCATGAGTGCTGCCGACACTGGGGAGCTACAGTTCATTGAGGGAACCATGAATGCCAACATGTACTATGACATACTGAAGCAGAGCATGAAGCAGAGCATACTGAAGCAGAGCATTAGTGGGAGGAGCCATCCCCACCGGTCTGGACGATGTCATTTCCTTGTGTAACCAGATGGGCATTCATTTTCAGGAGAGGTGCCTAGAAAAAGAAAGATGTCAGCATTCCCTGGGCCCTAGCCAGTCTGAGCTCCTCTCCCTTTGTTCCGTGGAGCATCTTCTGCCTGCTGAGGAACCTATGCAGCTGGGCCAGACCAGGCTAACCCCTGAAGAATGTGCTAGGCACAGAACTCTGGGCTTGTTTCACTATTGTGGGGGCAAGGGTCATTTTTGTGACCCCTGCTCGCTTCGTCCGGAAAACGCACGGGTCTAATACATCTAGAAGGTGGAGTATTGGACCCAGAAACATCACCTTGTCTTCTTCTTCTGGTTTTCCTTCATGTAGCCTCGGCAATTGATAGCACTGTTCTCCCAGGAGGCCCTATCCGCTTCCAGACTCTACCTATTAGAATGTCTGTAGGGATACTCCACCAGGAGTGGATATCCTTCCTCATTCTACCCAAGGTCTCTACCCCCATTGTGTTAGGCCTTGGCTACAGCTCCACTCTCCACATGTGGACTGGGTCTCTGGGCAGATCCTGGCTTGGGGTCCCTCATGTTTCTCATCCTGCCCTCTCAAGGTGGCCCCCCAAGGAGAGACTTCTGGCTGCTACCACATCTGTATCTTCTGATCTTCCCACTGCATACAGTGATTCCCAAGATGTGTTCTGTAAGAAATCAGCTGAGGTGCTTCCTCCCCACAGGTCTTTTGACTGCGCTATTGACCTTGTCCCTGGAGTAACTCTGCCCAGGGGTCATACCTACTCTTTGTCCATCCCAGAGACCCAGGCCATGTCAGAGTATGTCGCTGAGAATCTAGAGAGAGGTTTCATCTGGAAATGTTCATCGCCTGCAGGATCAGGGTTCTTTTTCATTGCCAAAAAGGATGGTACCTTGAGACCCTGCATCGACTAATGAGGGTTAAACGCTGTGACTATCAAAAATCGATACCCCTTACCCTTAATATCTGAGCTATTCGACAGGTTGAAGGGTGCCTCCATTTTCACCAAGTTGGATCTCAGAGGTGCATACAATCTGATTCGGATACGGGAAGGTGATGAATGGAAAACCACGTTTAACACTAGAGACGAGCATTACGAATACATGGTTATGCCTTTTGGTTTGTGTAGTGCCCCAGCTGTGTTCCAAAACTTTGCCAATGAAATGTTCAGGGATCTGCTGTACCAGCTTGTTGTCATCTATCTGGATGACATTCTCATCTTTTCGGAAAATCTGCTTGTCCACAGAAACCATGTCCGCACTGTACTTCAGCGCCTTAGAAAGAATAATCTGTATGCCAAGCTGGAGAAATGTTCTTTTGAATGTTCTGAGGTCCTGTTTCTGGGATGCTTTGTCTCGAGTTTGGGTCTTCGTATTGGATCCTGGAAAGGTCTTGGCCATTACCAACTGGCCTCTTCGTACTAGCCTCAAGGCCACACATCGCTTTGACAACCTGAAGCAGGCCTTTGTTTCTGGACCTCTCTTGAGGAGACCTAATCCTGAGGATCAATTTTTTTATTGAAGTGGACGCCTCAATGGGGGTGGGAGCTGTGCTTCTTTAATCCTTTGAGAAGAGACGTCAACCATGTGCATTCTTATCCAAAGAAAATCTCAGGGAGAGAGAAATTGTGCCTTCGGTGATCGGGAACTTCTTGCAATTAAATTAGCATTAGAGTGGCGTCATCTCTTGGAGGGTTCCCCTCATTCCCTAATGATTTTTACGGATCACAAGAATCTACAGTGCATACAGAATGCTAAATGTTTGAATCCCAGACAGGCCAGGTGGAGTCTTTTCTTTTCCCGTTTTAATTTCACGATTAGGTACAAACCTGGTCCCAGCAATGGTTGGGCTGATACACTCTCTAGGTCATTTGACACTTTGGATGAGGAATCCACCTCTGAACCTGAGCTGATCATTCCGACCTCATGCATTATTGCCCATTATACCACCCTGGAGTTAAAAATTCCTCCTGGCAAGACTTTCGTCCCCACTGAGCTAAGAGCCAAGATCCTTCATTGGGGACATGATTCCAAGGTGGTAGGTCATGCTGGGTCCCTCCGATCCTTCCTGCTCATCAGTCGTCACTACTAGTGGCCTAATCTTGGCTCAGATGTCAAAGACTACGTTAAGGCTTGTCATGTCTGTGGTCAGTCTAAATCCTCCACACAAGCCCCCTGCTGGTCTTCTCATGCCCTTGCCCATTCCTAAGGAGCTCTGGTCTCATGGATTTTATCACCAACCTCCCACTGTCAGAGAATAATACGGTCATTTGGGTGGTAATCGATCGGTTATCCAAGATGGCTCATTTTGATCCTCTTCCTGGTCTTCCTTCTGCTCCTGCCCTGGTTCCCATTTTTTTTTCGAGAAATTTTCCGCCTCCATGGGGTTCCTTCTCATATTGTTTACGACAGGGGCGTTCAATTTACATCTCATTTTTGGAGAGCCTTTTGCAAATCCCTTAATATTTTCTTGGATTTTTCCTTTTCTTACCACCCTCAATCCAATGGACAGACTGAGGGGGTTAATCATGAGTTAGAGGTCTTTCCTAGCACCTTAGTCTCTGCTCATTATGATGATTGGTCCTCTCTACTCCCATGGGCAGAATTCTCTCACAACAATCATGTAAAAACCAGTTCTCAGAAGACACCCTTTTTCACAGTTTATGGAAAACACCCTGAACTCCCTATTCGCATGACCTGTTCTCTGGATATTCCAGCTTTGGCTACGGCTCGGGAGTCTTTTAATTCAATTTGGGGTGACGTTCATGATTCCCTCCGGGCAGCTGCTGACAAATTCAAAGGCTTTGCCGACCGTCGCAGGTGTAAACCGCCTCCTCTACAGCCAGGGGACAAAGTCTGGCTCTCCACCAGGAACATCAAGCTCCAAGTTCCTTCTCTGAAGTTTGCCCCAAGATTCATTGGTCCGTACACTATAACCTCTAAACTGAATCCGGTTTGTTTCAAACTCCAGATTCCTAAAAGCCTAAAAATCTCTAACTCCTTGTACGTTGCCCTTCTGAAGCCTTTAGTCCATCAATAAGTTCTCTCGTCCTCCCCCTACCATGGCCCCTGTCTCTGAGGATAAATCACGAGTAAGAGGTTAGTCAAATTCTGGATTCCTGGCTCTGTAGAGGCATTCTTCAGTACCTCGTGCATTGGAAAAGGTTTAGTCCTGAGGAGAGGTCTTGGATCACTGTTTCTGAGCTCTTTGCGCCTCATCTGTTGAGGTTTCATCTGACGTTTCCCTCTAAGCCTGGGCCCAGGCGGGGGAGGGGGAGGCCTCTTAAGGGGGGGGGGGGTACTGTCATGTATATGCAGTAATGTTTGTCTGTCAGCTTACCTCTCCATGTGTTCAGCTTAAGAGGCCAGCCACTCTCACCTGGCTGCTTAAGTAATCTCTCCTCAAAGCATGGCTCCGCCCCAGCCCCTATCAGGGAACTCTATAATAACCTGTGAATTGCAAGCCAGCCCTGCTGATGATCGATATTGTGTGTTTGGCTTCCATGTGCTACTTGCTGTGTGTTCTTCGTTTGATTCCAGTTACCGATCTTGGCTTGTTCTTGACTGTCCTTACCTACTTGTTGTCCCGACCTTTGGTTATCTCCTGACAATCCTTACCTGCTTGTTGCCCTGATCTTTGGCTATCTCCTGACTATCCTTTGTTGTTGCAGTCTGCTGCTTCCTCTCTACCTTCCTGTAGTCTACTGTGAGCATGAGCTGGGAGGCCCTAAGGGTCGCAACCTGGAGCCAGACTGCAGCTAAATCCATCCCCACCACTAGGGGCCTCACCCACTGGCTCTTAGATTCCGCGCCCTGGGAAATCTCATGCTATAGCTCCCAGTGTCATCCGTGTTACAGAGGTCCTGGTCTAATGTATCACCTAGAGCTCCATCCGCAGTAGTCAGCCGTAGGGTCCACTACCTTGCGGTGCGCTCCAGACCCCAACGGAGTGCATCTGTCACCTGGACAGTTTGATCAGCCATGGACCCGGCTGACGTGCCGCTACCAGCAGATGATCCACAGCAGGGCATAGTCCGCAGACTTGAGACCCAGGAATTGAATCAGACTCAGGTGATGCGATTCCTCCAAGATCTGGCTTCCCGCTTCAAGCAGCTTCAGGCCTCCTTGGAAACCCCGAGTCAGCAACCTCAAGTACAATCGGCAGCTGCACCTATTCCGGTCGCAGTCGCAGCCACACATTCACTACAACTGCCAGCTCTGTCCCGTTTATCTGGGGTCTCCAAGGGCTGCAGGGGGTTCCTCAGCCAATGCACCATTCCATTTTGAGCTCCAGCCTCAAAACTTCCTGTCTGATCAGGCAAAGGTAGCCTATATTATTTCCCTCAGTCAGCCATAGGGTCCACTACCTTGCGGTGCACTCCAGACCCCAACGGGTTGCATCTGTCACCTAGACTCAGGTGACCTAACATTTACACTGTTATACAAGCCGTACCCTCACTACTTTACGTTGTAACAAAGTGTAATTTCTTCAGTGTTGTCACATGAAAAGATATAATAAAAGACTTACAAAAATGTGAGGAGTGTACTCACTTTTGTGAGATACTGTATGTCTGGATGAAAGGATGATCTGACAGCCCTGGTTCTGCATTAGTAGCCTCTCAACCTGCGGCTTTCCAGCTGCTTGGAAATTACTTTAACCAACATACTATGGAATTACAGTAACAGTTAACTTGGTCGAGCACTTATACTTATGATTTTTTTTATATATATATATCAGATTAAAGTTGAACTCCAAGCACATGAACAAAAAAAAACACAAATTAATATAGCTCTGTATTCATTACTATATAATTAAATGTATTTTTAAATACTAGTTTAGGTAACTACATTGAACTTGATATCAGGCTCTTGCAGCCCTCGTGGAGCTGGGAGAGGGATAAGAAGCACAGGGGTACAGTCAGCTGTGCTGCAGTGCTCATGGGCCAACAAGGGACATGCTGATAAGAGGAAAGAGTAGATGAACCGATTGATGAGCTTAGTAGCTTACTGCTACTCCTTCATTGTCTAATTACAGCCTGGGGGAGGGACAAGACCTGTAAGCCTTTAAAAAAAACAGGTCTCCTACCCTGCCAGACAGGGCTATGCCGTGTGTTATGAATAGAATTATAGGGGTCTGATAATGTTGAGTTTTATATATATATATATATATATATATATATATATATATATATATATATATATATATATATATATATATAGAGAGAGAGAGAGAGAGAGAGAGAGAGACTGTCGCTTTAAGAATTTATATTGTGGTTGATTTGTTTCTTTCCTTTTTTAGATAGCTTGTTTCAATTCCTGGAAATCGAAACTGTTGCATATGAGACAACACAAACACTGATAAGAAACCCAGAAAGCTGCCAAAAACCAGTCTGAACTGACCAGATACTGTTGAAATCTCTTTCTTTGCCAGTCACATGATGTATATACCCATTTAACTGTTCCCTTGCTGTTAAGAAGATATGAATGCTGATTGGACTAAACTATACGATCACACCTATAACACGCCTAGTGCTTATGCATATTCATAAAGTATATATATTGTTAAACTTGATGTTTTTAAGTCAGAGACACTTCCTGCTTCGTTCCGCCTGGTAGAGATGGAAGTCGGTCTGTGTTGTGTCTCTCCACTGCAGTGTTTGTATACAATAAAGCACCTAATAATCTTATCTTAAGATCTGGACTCACTATCTCATCATCTGTCTTGTTTTGAGACCCCTAAATCGGATTTAACAGCTGGTGCCTCGACTCAGATACAGTCCAGTGGGCTCCCGGCCAGAGAGACAAGAAACTCACGTTGAGCAAATAAGTGGCCACGGTAAGAAACTGTTATGCCCCGTACACACGGTCGGATTTTCCAATGGAAAATGTCCGATTGGAGCGTGTTGTCGGAAATTCCGACTGTGTGTGGGCTCCATCGGATTTTCCGACACACAAAGTTGGGGAGCAGGAGATAAAATTTTCCGACAACAAAATCCGTTGTCGGAAATTCCGATCGTGTGTACACAAATCCGACGGACAAAGTGCCACGCATGCTCAGAATAAATAAAGAGATGAAAGCTATTGGCCACTGCCCCGTTTATAGTCTCGACGTACGTGTTTTACGTCACCGCGTTCAGAACAATCGGATTTTCCGACAACTTTGTGTGACCGTGTGTATGCAAGACAGGTTTGAGCCAACATCCGTCTGAAAAAATCCTAGGATTTTGTTGTCGGAATGTCTGAACAAAGTCCGACCGTGTGTACGGGGCATTATTCTTACTTATTCTGCTCTCCGTGCCGAGTAATTAGTCGGTGTCTGGGGTCCATTGGCTGAAGGAGTCTTATGCTGTTGATGAAATGGTGAGATTAAGGTAAAAAAATTGAGTGCAAACCAGAGTAATGTTGATGTTACACAGTTTGACCCAAATAACTCCTTTACTTTACCTGTTGCAGAAATAATAGAGCCGATAATATTTATCAATGTTGATGGTTTGTTTCTATGCTTGGGGTGTCAATAGATTTATGAGACTTGTGAGAAGGTCTGACCAGAGGACTGTAGTAGTGAGCCTGTGGGGCGAGTAATGCCTATGTGGCAAGTGTACAGGCCTGTGTGCCATTTGACACTTACTGTGTGTAGCCCGGAGAAATATATGTACATTTTTTGGGTGATGACCCACAAATTGTTAGAGACTCGAGAGTGAGGACTGGGAGCACAGTTCTCCCATTGACCTCTGCATGGCACAAGTAAAAATTAAGTCTTCTGACTGACATGACAGACAGAAAGATATGGACAGTGGTTAAGAAATGACACCATTCTAAAACAGAGCTGATCTAATACCAGAAGGTGTTATGATCAATTTGGGTTTCTGTGTATGTTAATTTTTATGACAGAGTTGAATAAGGTGATTAAATGTGTACAATTTTGGATTTTTGAAAGTATGTAATGTGATGAAACTTTAAGTAGTTATGAGCCTGTCAAAGTTTTTATAATGCATATCGCAGATGGGTCTAGAAAAAAAAAAGGGACTAGACCAGACAATGCAAGCGTTCTCTAAATTAAGAAATGCTACGTATGGATGATTCAAAAACACGGAGATGAGAAGCCTGCTAGTTTTTTTGTAGATTCCTCACCCCCCTCCCCCCTTTGTGTTTCAGAGAAAGGAGTGAAGTGTACCTCCCCTTCACATTCCTGTGTAGAGCAGCCAGAAAGTTCTGAATATCTAAGAAATTAGTAACTATGGTGTTGTAGGAATATAATCCTAATTGAAATTGTTAGTGTTTACTATATAACTCTAGGATTATTTTAAACAAAGAAAGGTTTCACTCACTGATAAGACCTGGTTGATTTATTATTTCAGCATGCCAGAATATTAAAGGAATTATGCAAGTTGAGAAACAGGCGGTTTGCACAAGTGGAAAGTGGACAGAATGTTGTAGAATTATTATCAAGTGGCTTGATGGATGTGAGAAAAGAGAATACAACAAACTGAATGCTTTTATAGCCCACAATGATGGGCAATGAGCTGTTTCTCAGAAACCAGAAAATGCAGATTGCCTGACAGATGTAAACAGAAGAAAGAGGGAGATGATGATAAATATGGTGGCTAAAGCAGCATTAACTTTTTGAGCACACAAAGGTTAATTTGTGCATCTCTGAGATGGACGGTAAAGACGCTTTTGTAATATTATGCTTTCCACAACTAACAGAACAGAAAATTTCATGCTTAGCGGATTCTGGCTCCAGGACTACACCCTTACACCTGGGCCACTAGCAGTTGGAGTGGGAGGGAAATCTACCCCTCTCAAGGAAATGCCCCCCATACAAATTGGAATTGGAAGCCACAATATGTTTCATAAGCTGCTTGTCTCTGACACTGTACCATGCGATGAAGAAATTATATGTGGATTGATAGCAATTGAATTAGAGCAAGAGATTAGAGGTAATATTCCACCTGAAATTGTTGCTCAAATACCTGATATCCTCTGGGCCAAGGGAAAATATGATGTATGTGTCTATAAGTCCCTTCGGTTAAAATTAAAGCAGGAGCTCAATTCCCACGCATACCACAGTATCCACTGTCACCAGATCAACTTGCTGGTGTACGAGTGCAAATAAAAGAATTACTCGAAGCAGGTGTCATAAAGAAAACAGAAAGTAGAGCACATACGCCATTGTTTCCTGTAAAGAAAAAGGGAGAAAAGTCAGTATATCGAATGGTACATGATTTAAGGGCCATCGATCAAATCATCAAGGAAGGCACTCCTGCTGCCCCAAATCCCAGTACTTTGCTCAATGATATACCTACAGGAACACGGGTGTACACCATAATAGCACTGGCAAATGTTTTCTTCAGTGTCGCCTTATATGAAGACAGCCAAGAACTCTTTGCTTTCTGGTTTGAAGGAGCAAATGTTTATGTTCATCTGATGCTACAGACCAGCAACATGAAGAAAAAGATGGTGACGAAGGCAAAGATGGGACTGGTGCCAGTACTTTAGCATTAGGTTCAACTGAGAGGTGTCCAATTTGTCTGAACAGTGTTTTCCTGGAGGCTGGCTTTCCAGAAGTATGTTGTCACGTTTTCTGTATATTCTGCATTTTTAAATGGTGTGAAACCTCCTCATCCTGCCCTGTTGACCGCAAACCCTTTAAAACTGTGTATGAAATAGATCCGGTTGGTGGGTGCACCAAGATCCATGTTGTGGCAAGCCGCAGCTGCAACCTGTGCCAGTGGTGCTGTACAAAAGGAAGGATGTTTTAGAACGGATGTTATGAAGAAATATGCAAATGAAATCTTAAAAAGAGCAAGGACAAAAACATTTGTCATCAGCAAGGCTGAGCAAGTATGAAGCAATACTGCTTGAATTAGGAGAAATAGAAGTAAAAAGATGTACTACAATCAAGCTTGCCAGCTTTTTTTCCTAGAGAGAATAGACTTCGAAAAGGAGGGTGACCACATCTGCTTAAGACTTATGGAAGAAGAAATGCAGCAAATCTCCCCAGTAAAGGACACTCCTCTTGAAAGTTCTGATCTGATCCTGTTTGCAGAGGGTTCACACCTGTACAAAGATGGAGCATCCAAGAATGGCATATGCGGTGACAACATTGAAGGAAGTGATTGAGACCCAACTACTCCCTTCATCACTTTCAGCGCAGCTTGCCAAAGTGGTAGCACTCACAAGAGCCTGTGAGGCCGCAAAGGATCAAACAGTCAACATCTAAACTGATAGCAAGTATGCTCTCGAAGTAGTCCATGATTATAGACCCATCAGAAGATTCACAACTGCTGCAAGAGAACCTATTAAAAACTGGAAATATGTTCAAGAACTCTTTGAAGCAGTCACCCCTCCCAAAGGTCAAGGCATATACTGCCAGGAAGACTGCTGAAACACCAGTGGAAGCGATCATGACCCTAATCACTGATTTTGCAAAGGAATAAGATGCCCATAACAGATTGAAGAAAAAGAAGAGAACAAATACTCAAAGTAAAAGAACTGATTAGGAAATTGCAAGAATATGTACCTGATGATTGGAGTGAAATCATGGAAAGGGACAGAGCAAAAAAGGACCAAGAAGGACTCTTGTGCAAGGAAAATAGAATATGTGCCACCTCAAATGGAGAAGATGATCATGCAACTAGCCCATGGCCCGAGTCATGTAAGCCCTAAGGCAATGAAGAGAAACATAAGCAAGGCTGGATGGTTTATTCGATACTCCAGAAATGCATGTCAAGACTTTGTTGAGGGATGCATAATCTGTGCTAAAAACAACCCAGGAAAACCGACCAGAGTAACACAAAGACATTTGGCCAGGCCACTATTTCCTTTTCAGAGGCTTCAGATTAATTACATCCAATTGCCCTAATCAGGCCAAAATCAATATGTTTTGTTGTGCGTAGACATATTTTCAAGCTGGATGGAAGCTTGCCTGGTGGCTAAAGCCAAGACAATAGCAAAGAAGCTCCTTTCCGAAGTAATATGCCACTTTGGAGTCCCTGAAACCATAGAGAGTGACAGAGGAACACATTTCACTGGACAGATCATGCAAATTATATGCAAGGACTTGGCAATTGAACAGGCTTTCCATGCCCCTATCATCCTCAGAGTTCAGGGAAGGTAGAAAAATAAAGTGGAATCATTGAAGAAAGGCTAGCTAAATTAATGCAGGAATGGGAGGAAGGGTCAGTAAAGAAACAGTGGCCAGGACTGTTGCCTCTGTTTCTTTACAACATCAGGATTACCCCTACTTATAGGATAGAGAACTTGAGACCTTATGAGATTTTGTTTCAGGGCCCACCTAAGACAGGGTTGTATTTTCCATATCAGACTGCTGTAATGTATAATGATTATGTTTTGTTATGTAATTGTCTAATACAAGCAACTAACTGCCATGCACAAGTTTGTTTTTGATTCAATTTCAGATCCGGATCAAGTAACTGGGACACATGATTTACAGCAAGGTGATTGGGTCCTAGTAAAAGAACATGTGAAAGTATCTTTGGGACCAAAGTTTGAAGGACCCTACCAAGTGTTCTCGATAACTGCTACAGCTGTAAACTGATGTTGATACATGCCAGCCATTGCAAGAAAGTACAGCTAATTTCAAAAGATGAGTAAACTACTGTTATGCCTTTGCTTGATCTTACCTTTTGCCAGTACATAAAGTATAGCATTGCCAGCTGCTAGTATGGGATTGAGATCAGAAGTTGAATTACGTTGGATGAGGTGTCCACCTATTGACTGCAATAAAGAAGTTTAAAAATTACTTAAACTGAAAATTTACATATATATATATATATATATATATATACACAATTTTATAAAATAGTACATATATACAGTATGATGAAGTTCTTCATATGTAGTCCAACATGCAGACATGGAAACCCACAGAAAACCTTGAGAAAAAAAATGCAACCCAATTCACTGTCTAGAGTCAGCCAGAGTAAGTTTGCAATGATTGGGGGTCACCATTGAGCAGTGTTTCTCAACCTTTTTCTGTTAAGACGTCCTTTAAAGTTATGCACAATCATAAGGCACCTCATTCTAAAATTTAAAAAACAAAACTAATAGCAGGGAATGGCCAAGATTCGAACCATGTACAGTTAGGTCCATATATATTTGAACACAGGCACAATTTTCATACTTTTGGCTCTGTATGCCACCAGAATAAAATGAAAACGAAAAAAAGTGCAGACTTTCAGCTTTAATTCACGGGGTTCAACATAAATATCAAGTACAAATGTTTTTTTACACAGCCCCCTCCCCCCTTTTCAGGGGTTCAAATGTAATTGGACAAATAATATAATCATAAATAAAATGTTCATTTTTTATTATTTGTTGAGAATCCTTTATTGGCAATGACTGCCTGAAGTCTGGAACCCATGGACATTACCAAAGACTGGGTTTCCTCTTTTGTGATGCTTTGCCAGGCTCTAACTGCAGCTCTCTTCAGTTCTTTGTTTGTGGGTCTTTCTGCCTTTAGTTTTGCCTTCAGCAAGAAATCCATGTTCAATTGGGTTGAGATCAAGTGATTGACCCAGCCATTGCAGAATATTCCACTTATTTTCCTTCAAAAGCTCCTGGGTTGCTTTTGCAGTGTGTTTTGGATCATTACCCCTCTGTACTGTGAAGCGCCGTCCAATCAACTTTGCTGCATTTGATAGAATCTGGGCTGACCGTATAGCTCTAAACACTGCAGAATTCATCCAGCTGCTTCTGTCTTCTGTCACATCATCAATAAACACCAATGACCCAGTGCCACTGGAAGCCATGCATGTCCATGCCATCACACTGCCTCATCACACTGCCTCCACCATGGTTTACAGCTAACGTTGTGTGCTTTGGATCATGAGCTGTTCCAAGCCTCCTCCACACTTTTTTCTTCCCGTCATTCTGGTACAGATTAATCTTAGTTTTATCCAACCAAAGAATGCTTTTCCAGAACTGTTCTGGCTTTTTTAGATGTTTTTTTGCAAAGTCTAATATGGCTTTTCTATTCTTCATGCTTATGAATGAATGGTTTGCACCTTGTGGTGAACCCTCTGTATTTGATCTTGTGAAGTCTTCTCTTTTTTTTTTGTAAAGTCTTTTTATTGATTTTCAAAGAGAAAAAACAAAGAGAGAACAAACACTCAAACATACATTGGTCTTATATGTAGGAGTCATGCTATCACCGCATCATACGTAAATATCTGGCATGAAATACATTAGCATGATAATGGTTATACCGGCACAGTTCACTGGGTCGCTAGATGATGCTATGCATATTTGTACATGATATGGTATCATATTATAGATTCATTGTGTACACCTGGCACCCGCTTGGGGGTTATTTCTTGATTGGGATCTACTGAGAGGTCTCCGAAGCAGTGGAGGGATCTGCCAGCCATTTAGACCAGACTTTGCTGTATTTGTTGGGACAGCCTCTGTTGTCAAATGTGTCTTTATACAGAGGTAAGCTATTGTTAATTAATTGTTTCCACAGAGAAAGAGGACGGGGGGTTGATTTGCGCCAACTAAGGGCGATGGCTTTACGGGCATAGAACAGGAGCAATCCCACCAGTGTGCGTCCCGCCACCGTAGGAATTAGTTGTTCTACCAGGCCTAGTATGCAGATTGACATTGATGGTTGTAGTGGGACAGAGGTGATTTGTGTGATAAAGTCTAATATCTCCCGCCAGTAGCTGACAATTGCCGGACAGGTCCAGAAGATGTGGGTGAAGTCCCCAGGAGTCCCACCACATCTCCAACATTTGGGAGGGGAGTCAGGGTTCATTTTGTGTAGTCTATGAGGAGTGAAATATGCCCGATGGACTATTTTGAATTGGATCAGGCGATCTCTCAGAGAGACCAGGGAGCTAAATGGGAAATCCCATACATCATCCCAGTCATCACTGTCAAAATCGGGGATGTCACGGGACCATTTAGACCTTAGCTTTTCCAGTGTCGGGAGGGAGGTGATAGTCGGGTGTGAATATAATTGAGAAGTGGGTTTTTTTGTACAATCCGACCTAAGAAGGTCTTCCAGTGAAGATTGGATTAGTTGAGGAGGGGAGCTGGAGAATTGGCAGCCAAAGGCATGGGAGAGTTGAAGGAATCTGAAAAAATAGGACTGCGGTATATTAAAATCGGAGTTCAGTTTGGAGAGCGGGATTGATTGGAAACAATCTGTGTCACCGTTTTTATGTTAAATTTGGTCCAGGCATGGGGCTCGGGCAGTTTATAGATGTGCTTCAGGATTGGATTTAGCCAAAGGGGAGCATTGGGCGAGATTGCCTGTTGAGGGTATTTTTCAATTTTGAGACCTGCCCCCCATGCACGCAGCGTGGTGCGCATGGAGGGTGTCAGTGGGTAGGGTAGGGGGCCCGAGGGCCTCGAAAGAGCAAAAATTTGAGCGCCTCTATGGATCCCAACACTGCCGCCTCGACCTGGGTAGCTGGGTTGGAGATGTCCGTGTGAAGTCTTCTCTTGATTGTAGACTGACAATGATACGCCCACCTCCTGGAGAGTGTTCTTCACTTGTCTGGATGTTGTCAATGGGTTTTTCTTTACCATATAGAGGATTCTGTGATCATCCACCACTGTTGTCTTCTGTGGATGTCCAGGCCTTTTTATGTTGCTGAGCTCACCAGTGCATCTTTCTTTCCTCAGAATGTACCAAACTGTTGATTCGGTCACTCATAATGCTGCTGCTATCTCTCTGATGGATTTGTTTTGTTTTTAAAAGCCTTACAATGGCCTGTTTCACTTGCACGGACAGATCCTTTGAACACATGATGTAGGTTCACAGCAATAGATTCCTAATTAATTAATTTTATCTCTGCCATTCATAAAACAGGGAGTGAGATTACAAATGATCAAAATGAAATTAAAGACTCTTTTTTCTCTTTCTATAGTGATCTGTATCAGAGCAAGGTTGAATATTCTATGGCACCTCTTATAGATTTTTTGGACCCTTTAAAATTGCCTTCTCTCTCTAGTGTGGCTAGAGAGGAACTCAGTGCTCCTCTGACTCTGGAGGAGTTAAGACGAGCAGTGTTAGAAGCTCCAAACAATAAAGCCCCAGGTTTAGACAGGTGGGAGATACTAGATAGGTTTGGCCTGGAACATAAATTTATACAATGGGTCAAGCTACTATACTCTGACCTCAAGGGCTTGTATGCAAATTAATGGGTTAGTGACAGAGTTCTTCTCATTATCAAGAGGCACCAGACAAGGGTGCCCATTGTCCCCATTATTGTTTGCACTGGCTGTGGAGCCGCTAGCAGAAGTGGTTTGACAATCGGAGGATATCTGTGGGTTTATTAGAGGGGCAAGGAATGAAAAGATATCATTATATGCGGACGATGCACTGATGTTCCTTGGTGATATGGACATTTCCTTAATAACCCTTATAAAAAAAATTTGGTTCATTCTCAGGCTTTACTATTAATTGGGAAAAATCGGTCCTATTCCCACTTGATGAATTCAGTTTTAATATACTGAAGGAGTCCCAACAAATTAAGGTTGTGAAGTTTTTTAAATATCTAGGAATATGGATATACCCAAGGTTGAAAGATTATTTGCAGTATAATTTAACTCCCATCCTCGAGAAATTCAAACAAAAGAGTATAGCATGGTCCAAATTACCCCTATCAGTCGTGGGCCGAGCAAACCTCATAAAAATGATGTGGACCCCCCAATTATTATATGTTTTACATAATTCACATATATGGATTCCGTTAAAATGGTTAAAAAAAATAGATTTTCTGTTTCGTAAGCTATTATGCAAAGGTAAGAGCTTAAGGATTAGACTGTCTACCCTTCAGAGAGCTAAAGAAGGGGGTCTAGCAATACCACAGTCAAGAGTGTATTTTATAGCTTCCCAATTGCAGCATTTTGCAGGGTGGGGGATGATGGATTGGAGAGATCCAATATAGGCCGTGCTACTAAGTCAATGTTCGAGCTATCACCTTATGGCCCAACTATAATCAGGATCATTTGCCTGCACTCACTCTAGCCCAACATTGGTACTAATGAATAAAGTATGGCAGAAAATGAGGCGCATAATGAAATATGAAGGAGTGTCAGAATTCTCTCCAATATGGGGGAATAGGTACTTTGGAGAACTCTGTAAACTAGAGGGGTTTGAATATTGGCGTTCTAAAGGAATACAATATATTCCTCAGCCTTATGCTCAAAGCGCTATACGGTCTTTTCAGGAGCTACAGGAATTACATAAATTGCCGCATAATAACTTCTATAAATATCTACAACTACGACATGCAGTCTACTCCCAGTTTAAAGGAGAAGGGATGAATATAAGACCAATGCCATTGATATCTTTATTAGCAGGGGCAGGGAGAAAAAAAAGGTTTAATCTCGCTAGTATATAGTCAACTTATAGCAAATTATCAAGATATTTTGGATAGCCCAGGCAGAAAGGTTTGGGAGCTGGATCTGGGGGTTATACCAGAGGAGGAATGGCAAAATATTCTGAAGAGGGCACCGATGGTTTCTTTATCATCTACACAATGCTTATCACAACTGTTTGTTATCTATAGGACATATAGGACTCCAGTAAAATTATATAAGTGGAGGCGGAGGGAAACTTCAGATTGCCCAAGATGTAAGCAATCCCAGACAGATTTGCTCAATGTGCTTTGGAAATGTCCTAAACTGGTTAGAACCACATAATTAATGGGGTTTATAACAGCCAGATAGAATTGGACCCCAAAATATGTTTACTGGGTTATCTTAATGAAGAGCTATATCCAAGGGAAATGTCAATTTCAATTGGTAGACTATTATTTATAGCCCGTACAATGGATATATTAGTTAAGCTGTGGGGTCCCTGGTTAATAACACCAGGCCTGGCCTCATTCTCTTGGATTCCAAATATAATAGTAAAGAATGTAAGAAGAGAGAGTGGATAGGTAAAATATGGGCTGTATGGGAAGTGCTGAGCGGTGTGGGAGGTGAGGGTGGAGGAGGGAAGGGAGAGGAAAGGGGCTTGGTTTTTTCTTTTTTTCCCCCCTTTTTTTTTTTTTTTATTTGTTTCTTCTTGTTTTTTGTTTTGTTATGTGTGGTTTTGGGTTGGTATTTCTACGTGTGGTATATAGTCACTGCTGGGGATCGATTGAAATAAGAAATTAGAACCTAAAAATATATACTTTGTAAAATCAGTGTTAAAATTGTTGTATGTATGGATATTGTAAAACTGGTAAATAAGAAAATGTTGAATAAAGAGGTAATGTAAAAAAAATCCCTGCATCTATAGCCACCAACATTCTAACACTAACCTATTTATCCCTATAAAGAAAAAATCCATATACATACCTTTTCTGCAGGCGATCTGACCCAATCTCCAACAGCGGAAGCTCTGATCCCACGCTGAGCTGTCAGCCGTGGCTTCACTGTGTGGGCGGGTGCAGAGGACACGTCCGACAACGGAAGCCCCATAGTAAGTCTATGGGTGACGTCACTCCCCATTTATTTCACAGCCGTTGTCGGACGTGTACTCTGCAGAGCTTCTGCCGCTGGAGATCGGGTCAGATCGCCTGAGGAAAAGGTATGTATACAGATTTTTTCTTTATAGGGCTAGATAGGTTAGTGTTAGAATGTTGGTGACTATAGATGTAGGGATTTTAGTTTTAGCATGGACTTCCACTTTAAGAGCTGTAATTCCTAAACCCTTCCTTCACTTTGGATGTGCATACCCTCAAATTAAAACTCAGAGTGTGAACTTTCAGCCCATAACCATTATAGAACTATAGCTTGAATATGTTTTGGTAAATATCTGAAAAAACTAAAATTGTGCCTGTGTCCAAATATTTATGGACCCAACTGTATGGGCAGGCTAATTGTACCCAAGTTGATTGATCAAACAACCAGCATGTCCGAGTTTTCATGCGATAATTGCCATCGGCTATAGCCGCTAGCAATAATCACTGTGTTCTCCAGGCCAGGATGGCTTCCCGTGTCCCCGCCCCCACCGGGAGAAGACAATACCTCAGAGGGAGGGATTCCCCCATCAACACAGTCAGTGCGACCGTGGTTGCAGGAAAGAAAATCGCAGTGTCTATGGCAGGCTTAAAAGACAGGCTTGATCTACCTGCTGGCAGTATACAATTTTTGGCACTTTTTAGGCTTTTTGCCATGGCACCCCTAAAAAAACCTGAAGGCAACCCAGGGTGCCTGGTAGGGATGAGCTTCGAGTTCGAGTCAAACTCATGTTCGACTCGAACATCGGCTGTTCACCAGTTCGCCGAAAGGCGAACAATTTGGGGTGTTCGCGGCAAATTCGAAAGCCGCGGAACACCCTTTAAAAGTCTATGGGAGAAATCAAAAGTGCTAATTTTAAAGGCTTATATGCATGGCATTTTCATAGAAAGTGTTTGGGGACCTGGGTCCTGCCCCAGGGGACAAGGATCAATGCAAAAAAGTTTTAAAAATGGACGTTTTTTCGGGAGCAGTGATTTTAATAATGCTTAAAGTGAAACAATAAAAGTGTAATATTCCTTTAAATTTCGTACCTGGGGGTGTCTATAGTATGCCTGTAAAGGGGTGCATGTTTCCCGTGTTTAGAACAGTCTGACAGCAAAATGACATTTCAATGGAAAAAAAATCATTTAAAACTACTCGCGGCTATTAATGAATTGCCGGTCCGACAATACTCATAAAAGTTCATTGATAAAAAACCAAAATTAAAAAAAAAAATGACGTGGGGGTCCCCCTAAATTCCATACCAGGCCCTTCAGGTCTGGTATGGATATTAAGGGGAACCCCGGCCAAAATTTTTTTAAAAAATGGCGTGGGGTCCCCCTCAAAATCTATATCAGACCCTTCAGGTCTGGTATGGATTTTAAGGGGAACCCCGTGCCAAAATTTTTTAAAAAATGGCGTGGGGTCCCCCCAAAAATCCATACCAGACCCTTATCCGAGCACGCAACCTGGCAGGCTGCAGGAAAAGAGGGGGGGACGAGAGAGCGCCCCCCCTCCTGAACCGTACCAGGCCACATGCCCTCAACATTGGGAGGGTGCTTTGGGGTAGCCCGCCAAAACACCTTGTCCCCATGTTGATGGGGACAAGGACCTCATCCCCACAACCCTTTCCCGGTGGTTGTGGGGGTCTGTGGGCGGGGGGGCTTATCGGAATCTGGAAGCCCCCTTTAACAAGGGGACCCCAGATCCCGGCCCTCCCCCTGTGTGAAATGGTAAGGGGGTACAAAAGTACCCCTACCATTTCACAAAAATAACTGTCAAAAATGTTAAAAATGACAAGAGACAGTTTTTGATAATTCCTTTATTTAAATGCTTCTTCTTTCTTCTATCTTCTATCTTCCTTCAGTTTCTTCCTCCATCTTCTTCTGGTTCTTCTGGTTTTTCTGGTTCTTCCTCCGGTGTTCTCCGGAATTGTCAAAAACTTGTCTCTTGTCATTTTTAACATTTTTTGACAGTTTTTTTTGTGAAATGGTAGGGGTACTTTTGTACCCCCCCTCTTTTCCTGCGGCCTGCCAGGTTGCATGCTCCGATAAGGGTCTGGTATGGATTTTTGGGGGGACCCCACGCCATTTTTTTTTAACATTTTGGCCGGGGTTCCCCTTAATATCCATACCAGATCTGAAGGGCCTGGTATGGAATTTAGGGGGACCCCCATGTCATTTTTTTTTTTTTAATTTTGGTTCGGGGTTCCCCTGTGGGGAATTCCAATGCCGTTTTTATCAATGGACTTTTATGTGTATTGTCGGACCGGCAATTCATTAATAGCCGCGAGTAGTTTTAAATGACTTTTTTTCCCTTGAAATGTCATTTTGCTGTCAGACTGTTCTAAACACGGGAAACATGCGCCCCTTTACAGGCATACTATAGACACCCCCCAGGTACGAAATTTAAAGGAATATTACACTTTCATTGTTTCATTTTAAGCATTATTAAAATCACTGCTCCCGCAAAAACGTCCGTTTTTAAAACTTTTTTTTGCATTGATACATGTCCCCTGGGGCAGGACTCAGGTCCCCAAACACTTTTTATAACAATAACTTGCATATAAGCATTTAAAATTAGCACATTTGATTATTCATGTTCGTGTCCCATAGACTTTAACGGTGTTCGCGTGTTCAAACTAATTTTTTGCCTGTTCGCAAGTTCTGGTGCAAACAGGGGGTGTTCAGCTCATCCCTAGTGCCTGGAAACCCTGGTTGAAAAAGGCTGCCATATAGTATGCATATGTATTTCCTTGTTTGATCCTAACCAGTCAGATCAGAAAAGATCATTTCTTGTCTGTGGGCACCTTACAAATTTTCAATGATGTCACTGGATGCACAGGCAATAGCTGATAATCAGGAACACCAGTCAGCTGTCAGATCCATAAATCGCAAACCTTCAGCTCAGACAACCATTTTTGTTAAAAGGTGAAGTTTAGGTATGGATGTTTTTGCAGTTTCATTGGTCCAAGCTATGCATACAGTGGGGAAAATTATTTTGATCCTCTGCGGCTTTTGCAAGTTTGCCCATTTAAAATACACCTATAACAATTATATACCCTTAATTTCTTTGTAAGTGGTCAAACTTACAAAATCTGCAGGGGATTAAATTATTATTTTCCCTACTGTATGCCATACCTGTGAGATCCCAATGGAAGCTGGGAATCACTGTGTAGTAGGCACTGCTACTAAAGTGATCGCTGCTTGCTTCCAGGTCTGGTTCTGAGCAGCTGTCCTGCTGCTTAGTGAACACAGGAGATTGCTTGCTTGGCATGGACACCAATCAGAGTAGCCTTAGCATTTTCTCAATGAATGCAAAGTGTTTTCTGATTGTAGAAGGTAGGGATAACATCATTGCCCCATCTCTCCACCTCGTCCAATCAGAGAATGTTTTGCATTCACTGAGAAATTGCAAAGTGTTCTCTGAATGGTGCTTGTGCTAGACAAGTGACCTCCTGCATTCACTAAGCAGCAAGGCAGTCGCTTGGCACAGGACACGAAAGCTATCAGTGATCACTGTAGTAGCGGTTACTACTACTGTGATTTTCAGCTTCCACCAGGATTGGCCACATATGGCATATACAATGCTGTGAAAAAGTATTTGCCCCTTTCTGATTTTTTTTTTTGCATACTGGACACACTTAAATGACTCAGATCAAAAATTTTTATTACACAAAGATAACCCGAGTAAATACAAAATGCAGTTTTTAAATGGTGGTTTCATTTATTAAGACAAAAAAGCTGTCCAAGTCTGCCTTGCTTTATGTGAAAAAGTAATTGCCCCCTAAACCTAATAAATGGTTGTGCCACCCTTGGCGGCAACTGCAATCAAGCATTTGCGATAACTTGCAATCATATTGCTGTGGAGCAATTTTGGCCCACTTTTCTATGCAGAATTGTTTTAATTCAGCCACATTGGAGGGTTTTCCAGCATGAACGGCCTGTGTAAGGTCATGATACAGCATTTCAATTGGATTTAAGTCCGGGCTTTGACTAGGCCACTCCAAAAACCTAAATTTTTCTCTGTTTTAACCATTTGGAGATGGACTTGCTGTTGTGTTTCGGATCATTGTCCTGCCATTCAGAGCACAACAGGTGGTACACAGCAGGGCATGGGGCACATAGCAGGGCACATCACAGAGCAAGGGGCACACAGTAGGGCACATCAGGGGGTACACAGCAGGACACATCACAGGCCATGGGGCACGCAGTAGGACAATTAGCAGGGCACAAACCAAAACACAGGGCACACAATAGAGCACTGGGATCCACCAGACTCAGCACAGTGTCTTGCAGGGTAGCTATCGGGGGGGAAGGCGACACCATGGTGGGTGGAGGACACAGGGGGACACAGCGGGTGTAGAAGGGCACAGGGGGGACACTGTGGGGGGGTTGGAGGGCACAGGGAGACACTGTGGGGGGTGGAGGGCACAGGGGGACACTGTGGGTGGGTGGCACAGGGGGACACTGTAGGTGGGTGGAGAGCACAGGGGGACACTGTGGGTGGGTGAAGGGCACAGGGGGACACCGTGGAATGGACGGAGGGCACAAGGAGACACTGTGGGGGGGGTGGAGGGCACAGGGGGACACTGTGGGTGGGTGGCACAGGGGGACGCTGTAGGTGGGTGGAGGGCAACGGGGAACACTGTGGGTGGGTGAAGGGCACAGGGGGACACCATGGGGGCGGGGGTCCAGGGCACAGGGGGACACTGTAGGTGGGTGGAGGGCACAGGAGGATACCGTGTGGATGGGGATGAAGGGCACAGGGGGACACTGTGGGTGGGTGGAGGGCACAGGGGACACTGTGGGTGGGTGGCACAGGGGGACACTGTAGGTGGGTGGAGAGCACAGGGGGACACTGTGGGTGGGTAAAGGGCACAGGGGGACACCGTGGAGTGGATGGAGGACACAAGGAGACACTGTGGGGGGGGTGGAGGGCACAGGGGGACACTGTGGGTGGGTGGCACAGGGGGACACTGTAGGTGGGTGAAGGCCAAAGGGGAACACTGTGGGTGGGTGAAGGGCACAGGGGGACACCGAGGGGGTGGAGGTCAAGGGCACAGCGGGACACTGTAGGTGGGTGGAGGGCACAGGGGGACACTGTAGGTGGGTGGAGGGCACAGGGGGACACCGTGGGGGCGGGGGGTTAAGGGCACAGGGGGACACTGAAGGTGGGTGGAGGGCACAGGGGGACACTGTGGGTGGGTGGCACAGGGAGACACCGTGGCGGGGGATTGAGGGCACAGGGGGACACTGTGGGGGGTGAAGGGCACAGGGGGACACTGTAGGTGGGTGGAGGGCACATGGGGACCCCGTGGGTGGGGGGGTTTTAGGCACAGGGGGACACTGTGGGGGGTGAAGAGCACAGAGGAACACTGTGGGGGGGGGTGGAGGGCACAGGGGGAAACTGGGGGGTGAAGGGCACAGGGGGACACCGTGGAGGGGTGAAGGGCACAGGTGGACACTGTAGGTGGGTGGAGGGCACAGGGGGACACTGTAGGTAGGCGGAGGGCACAGGGGGACACTTGTGGGTGGGTGCACAGGGAGACACCATGGGGGTATGGAGGGCACAGAGGGACACTGTGAGGGGTGAAGTGCACAGGGGGACACTGTAGGTGGGTGAAGGGCACAGGGGGACACTGTGGGGGTGAAGGGCACAGGTGGACACTGTAAGTGGGTGGAGGTCACAGGGGGACACTGTAGGTGGGCGGAGGGCACAGGGGGACACTGTGGGTGGGTGCACAGGGAGACACAATGGGGGGTATGGAGGGCACAGGGGGACACTGTGGGGGGGTGAAGGGCACAGGGGGACACAGTATGTGGGTGGAGGGCACAGGGGGACACCGTGGGTGGGGGGATGGAAGGCACAGGGGGACACTGTGGGGGTGAAGGGCACAGGGGGACACCGTGGGGCGGTGAAGGGCACAGGGGGTCACTGTGGGGGGGGTGGAGGGTGGAACAGGGGGACACTGTGGATGGGTGGGCGGCCCAGGGGGTCACTGTGGGGGGATGCAGGGCACAGGGGGACACGGTAGGTGGAGGGCACAGGGAGACACTGTGGGTGGAGGGCACAGGCGGACACTGTGGGTAGGTGGCACGGGGGGGTGGAGGGCACAGGGAGACACTGTGGGGGGAGGGCACAGGGGGACACTGTGGGGGGGGTGGATGGCACAAGGGGACACGATGGGTGGAGGGCACAGGGGGGTCACTGTGGGGGGTGGAGGGCACAAGGGGGACACTGTGGGGGTGAAGGGCACAGGGGGACACTGTAGGTGGGTGGAGGTCACAGGGGGACACTGTAGGTGGGCGGAGGGCACAGGGGGACACTGTGGGTGGGTGCACAGGGAGACACAATGGGGGGTATGGAGGGCACAGGGGGACACTGTGGGGGGGTGAAGGGCACAGGGGGACACAGTATGTGGGTGGAGGGCACAGGGGGACACCGTGGGTGGGGGGATGGAAGGCACATTGGGGACACTGTGGGGGTGAAGGGCACAGGGGGACACCGTGGGGGGGTGAAGGGCACAGGGGGTCACGGTGGAGGGTGGAACAGGGGGACACTGTGGATAGGTGGGCGGCCCAGGGGGTCACTGTGGGGGGATGCAGGGCACAGGGGGACACGGTAGGTGGAGGGCACAGGGAGACACTGTGGGTGGAGGGCACAGGCGGACACTGTGGGTAGGTGGCACGGGGGGGTGGAGGGCACAGGAAGACACTGTGGGGGGAGGGCACAGGGGGACACTGTGGGGGGATGGATGGCACAAGGGGACACGATGGGTGGAGGGCACAGGGGGGGCACTGTGGGGGGTGGAGGGCACAGGGGGACACTGTGGGTGGCACAGGGGGTCACTGAGGGGGGGTGGAGGGCACAAGGGGACACGATGGGTGGAGGGCACAAGGGGACACGATGGGTGGAGGGCACAGGGGGACACTGTGGGGGGTGGTGGGCACAGGGGGACACTGTTAGTGGGTGGAGGGCACAGGAGGAGACCATGCGGGGGAGGACCGTGAGAGTTACATGGTGCCTCCTGCGGTCCTGTTGGGGCCTGGGCCCTGGCCCCCTACACCTATACTGGCTGCCTTGCCGCCTGCTCCCGTCCCTGCGATGGCGACCATGGTACTCCAATTAAAAAAACAGCGCCTCACCCGATGCCTGTAACACCGCTCACAGCACACTGCTCCCTGACGGCCCCTCCTCTCTTCTCGTCCATCCCAGGTGATGTCATGTACAGTACAAGCACCCGGGGTGGACGGAACGGACGGAGGGGCCGGTGGGGAATAATAACAGGTATTATTACAGCCGCTTCCTGAATCCCTGCTAGACTTGTATTGCGGAGCCTCTCACAGGCCCCCAACAGCCCGGGCCCTCGGGCAGTTGAAACATATGATAACTGATATACAAATAGTGTAGAATCTAAGAATGCCACAACTGTTATGGCCCCAGTCATAGAAGGGAAGTGATTTTTAACTTAATATTACAAAGGCCAATGTGGGTGCACTTTGTTCAGGGGGAAAGACTAATAATAAAAACAAAAAAATAGACAACTTGATCTTTAACAGATTTGAACATACATTACAGCGACAATAAACCTGGCCGTAAAAAAGAAAAAAAATATTCAAATATCTTTTTATAACTCCAGAAAGTACCTTCCATTGGTCTTAGCCTCCTCCTCCTGATCATTAAATTCCTTTTTGCTGCTGTGATCTGACTTGCTGTTAGAGAGTGGCTATGGTCATTCTCCATGGTTCCACTGTATGTAGGAACCCAACCACCCTCTCTTGCTTGCTCCCAAGATGGGCTAGGTACTATGCACTATAGGAGTTGATACTGTATGTTGAAGGAGCAGTGCACATGACCCTGACTAATGTGCACTGCTTATTCCAAACAAATGGAGGTGAGGGGGGGGAAAAAGGACAAGTTCAGAAACTATTTAATGAAAAATAGATTACAGGACCATTAGATAGTGGGTGTGTATGGATTATTTTTGAAGAATAAAGATATTGTTTAGTCTCACTTTATGTAACATCTGAATGATCTTTTTAGGTCTGATATTCCAGGTAATTGCGTCAAAAGGTGTAAGTTTGTAAATTTGTAATTTTGGGTCAGCCCTAATTCATTCTATTTACACATACGAAAAAAAAAAAATTAAAAAAAATGTACAATTCAACAAATTATACATACAGCCACATTTCTGATCTGTTGACCAGCCAAGGTTTTTAGCTGCTGCAGTAGGGCACAGAAAGTCTTGGTCTTCTCCTCTGGAAGCTGGGACACCGCATCGTTCAATATATCTTTCAGAGTGGACAAAGTACAAGCAGCACCTACAGAAATCCCTGCAGGTGTCACAGAATACAATTAGACATCTATGATTGTTTATACATATATTATACATTTAATCAAGTCTACATTTAACAAAGCTTTGTTAAAGCCCAACGTCAGGCAAGACATATTTTTTGGTTTTGGTCTGAGTGGGGTATGTTATCAGATTTCTGCTCATTTCCTATCATGATGATGACCAAACAGGTAATCTTATCTGTAAATAGCTTTTTTTTTTTTTTTTTAGGATTTTGCAATTAACATGCATGTATACAGTATACCACCTATTTATACATGTTAATGTTTGTAAAGGAGGCTAAATAGCAGAGCATTTGGAGACTTCTTGTGCTAGCCTTATCCAAATTCCAGTTGCTTTGGTAAGCAATAATTGTCCATCTCTTCTTTTGAACATCCTGGTTCATCTCCTCCCACTTCTTTTTTCTCATTATTAGCCAGCAAGGCTGCCAATCATAGTGATAGGCCAGAAGCGAGAATGAGAGAAGGGGTAGGCAGTCATCCTAGGTAGCTAGTAAATGTCTATTGGAACTTTTTCGGAATTCAAGCTACCTGTGCAGATATATGTGTAGCCACCCATCCTTAAACAGCAGGGTCTAAATTTAGTTTTGCATGCCTACAGTCAGCCAATGCCAACTTGTAGTCTGTGGTTTGTACAACATCCTTTAGGTTCAGCCTGGCAGTCAGTTCTCCCCTCTGTACTTGTCACTGTCACCTCTGGCATTAGTGTGAAATCACACAGTAAGTCTGGATTATGAATGTACATGTCTTTCCCAGTCCACCACTAGGAGTTTCCGGTGCTAGTGGTGCATTATGGGAAAGGGTATAAATATTCAGGGCTGGCTGTTGCAAGCTCTCTTTTCCCCAGGCTCTGGCCTGGGTGGGTGCATGTGATGGAGCTGCTGCTTTAGGCCTGCCTGCCTGAAGGGGTCTGGAAGTGATTAGGCCTGGAGAGGAGGCCTAGTTCTGTTGATCTTTTTTGGAGGCAAAATGGAGTCCCATGGTAGTTGGTTGGTTCTCCTGCAGAAGATTAGGAACAGGATAGAGTACAATAAAAGTTGGTTGACTCTATTGGAAAAAAAAGTAGGCTGTTGCTACTGGTGCTGATTGCTAAATCATTCTAAGACAGGAGTGTTGCTCTTGACCTAATGGCACTTTTCCGATGTTGTGACAAGTGAAGTGATTGAGCTCTACTGAAATCCTGAGCATCTGCAGCCCTCACCCTCTCTCCCATGGACTGGTAAAATAAAATCATATCTTGCATTTCACTCTAAAGTGACTGACACCCATCTGTCTACATGTCCCACTATGCCTAAGTGATAAACCCTTGAGGTAAATGTCATCCCACCCTGTCTCTGGGGGTACCGCCATGCTTCCGGGGTGCTACATATGTAGTTATGCAATTGAACTATTCATAAAGAAAGTGAATACCTACATGTTTTTTACATTAAAAATTAAAATCATCTATTTTAGCGCCGCTTTCATAGACTTTGGACTTTTGTGTTTGGTTATCAACAAACTATGCTGGCTGCTCTTATTTTTACTGAATAGTGCAGTTAATTACATTTTTTTTTTTTGTTTACATTAAAAATTAACCTGCACAGAATGACACATACCTTCCATAGTATATTTCACAGCATGCAGATCAGCAATCTTTTCAATGGAAATAATTACTGGATAAAAAACACCTTTAAACTTAATCTCTGGTCCTAGAGAAAAAAAAAGTTACAATATTTAGCAATATATATATGTGTGGAGTATCTATGGATAGAGTTTTTTTAAAAGGATGATGCTTAGCGAACAAATTTCTTATGCCCCGTACACACGGTCGGATTTTCCGATGGAAAATGTCCGATCGGAGCGTGTTGTCGGAAATTCCGACCATGTGTGGGCTCCATCGGACATTTTCCATCGGATTTTCCGACACACAAAGTTGGAGAGCAGGAGATAAAATTTTCCGACAACAAAATCCGTTGTCGGAAATTCCGATCGTGTGTACACAAATCCAACGGACAAAGTGCCACGCATGCTCAGAATAAATAAAGAGATGAAAGCTATTGGCCACTGCCCCGTTTATAGTCCCGACGTACATGTTTTACGTCACCGCGTTTAGAACGATCGGATTTTCCGCCAATTTTGTGTGACCGTGTGTATGCAAGACAAGTTTGAGCCAACATCCGTCGGAAAAAATCCTAGGATCTTGTTGTCGGAATGTCCGAACAAAGTCCGACCGTGTGTACGCCCTATTAGAGTTCCTAAAGCGTGGTGCTAAACTGAGACATTACAGAGTTACACAACAGGATAAGTTTTTGAATGTTTTTGGGAATACAGCACCAGGGACATAACTTACCTCTAAGTGTACCAACAATCCTGCTGGCTACTGGTTACTGTAAAAATCCTCCCATAATTCAAGGTGTTCTTTGAATGGAGGATAGGCAGATGAATTACAGACTCCCCCTCCTCCATTGCATTGCATTGCATTTTGTGATAATAATAAGGGGTTTTGTGAATGGACAACTGGGGTGGAACGGTAGAGGGAGTGGCGCAACAGTTAGAGCTGAGGCATTTAACCCATACAGCACCAAAAGATCCACTGTCAGTAAGATCCGGCATCACTGATGAAAGAATTTGTACAGGAACCAGCAGCCAGCAGGAGATAGTATACATATCATAAAGGCAAGTTGAAGCAGTGATTGGAAAACTGTACAAGTAACCTGGAGTTAGATTATGGACAAGGAGTCATGAGGAGATAGCCCCGCCACCCCAATGGGATCATACATTGGCCAGGATAACTCAACCCAGATGGCTCGGCCATCAGGAGAGGACATTCCTGACTGTCAGGAGCTTCCAATCACAGGAGATACTGTTTTTCCAACTATAAAGTAACATATTATTGGTGTTAAACTACCAACTTCATTTTAGTAACCTTTTACCGGTACTAACTGTAGTTGTAAAACTGGGAGTCGACAGGAGAGAGAGGAGAGGAGAAGAAAAAGGAAAGATCATGTAGCACTAACTCTTGATGGAGCTGCTGGTTTAAGCGGGCTTGTTACCTTCACTCTCCTTCCCTCTGTTTCACCGGCACCGGGTCTAGGGTTCCGTTGAGTTTACCTCTGGACGATACACACACCAACACTTGAGTACATTTTCAATGCTTTATTAAACGATTTACTAAGGAAGTAACAGGAAAGAGGCAGAAGGGAAACTGCAGAAGAAACTCAAATATCTTCTTGTAAGATTCTTGACAAATGTCCTGGTAGAATTTGGATATTACAATAGAATGCACTCCCCTCGTGGGACACACTCTTTGCTCGCCTGGATAGGCCTCTCTCACTTGCCTAGCAGCCAGTACGTAGCACGAACAAAAGTCTCTGCCACAGACTTGTTTGGGATAAACCTGTACGATCCTCTGCCACAGGATGTATTGGTCTTTCTGTAATGAACGTCAGTCACAGTGCTTGAACCTTTAAGCCAACCCGTCAACACTATGCTGTATAGTTACTTTTAGGATACGTCCTCCAACCGAATCACCAGGCCCCTCTCCAGACCAGCACGCTGCGTGATCCTTCCATGACGGGTCCTCCCCTGGGATCTCCTCGGTTGTCCAGCTTCTTCACTCTGGATAGACAGCTCAGGACCATTCCTCGGCTGCTGTGGTAGGCCCCAGACAAGCTTCTGGGCCCACCCCTGTGCCGCAGCGACATGGGCCTCTGGAACGGAGGACCACAAGATTGCTCTCTAACGCATACCTGTCGGCCAGGAGGGCCAGTAGGTGGCTGTAAAACGAACCCCACAATATGGCGTCTGTCCCATAAATACCCTCGCCCAGAATGCAACTCAGAGGACCACCTCCACCGAGTTGTCTCTGGGACAGAAGAGCTTCCATACGCTTCGACACGTTGCCTTTCCAACACTGACCAGTGATAACAGCGACACCCACCGGTAAGTATGGAAACACACACAACGTCAGCCAAGCTGAAACAGAGGCAAACCTAACCTTCTTAACGAACAAGTTACTAAATTTACCTAACATATGGTAGATCGCAAATCTACCAGCGCTACATACTCCCCCCACAACAGTAGACGTTGTCCCCAATGTCTGTCCAAAAACAGTAACAGTAACTCCCAAGCCTGGGAGTTGGTATTTGAGTTTCTTATAACTTGGATAGACAAAGAGAGAGGAAAAGACAGTGAAAAGACATTATAAGACTTACATCTATAAAACATTATGTTCACATCCGCAAACAAAACCATCCTATGACTATACATAACATCACTATCTATCTAGCTGAAAAGCCTCCCAGCTTGATAGGAGATCCAATAGTTCCTGAAAAGGAAAACATATTTAACACACACATATATTGTAATATATATATATATATATATATATATATATATATATATATATTTTTTTTTTTTATAAAAAAAATGAGCCTCCCTTCCTTTTATCCATATTGGAATAAACTTAAGGAGTCCATCCCTGTAATATGATCTCTTCAAGTAAGGAAAAAAATCCGGCTAGCAAAAAGAAGTCCTTGGATTTAAAACACTGAACAGAATATGTAAATCTTGACCACGCAGATTTCTTTACACTGACACTAACTAGCTGACTACTTGCAAAGTTCTTTTGTCCAGAATCACCAATAGAACCGGGGATCTGGCAAAGTCAGTGTCTTTCCCATTTTATCCACTGTGGTGATGAAATAGACAACATCATCTTTTCCGGGCCTGCAAATGACCACTTTGTCAGCATAGATGGGCTGACCGAAATTCCAGTGCATGAAACATCCACTAAAACGTTTATCCATCTTAACAGAACATCCAGTCTTTCGGAAGGGCTTAGGCACAGACAAGTAGTCCCAAACAGCCTCACTGTACCAAAGTTCCCGGTTAGTTTCAATCACCTGCATTATATCCTGGGGCACATAGGGGAACTCCAAACCATACTCGGTAGCTACACGCTTGTTCAACATTCTTTGTAAGCGTGCGAGTTTGGGCAAAGATCTGTCCCTCCCCATACTAGGCGGTACACAGGAATCCAATGACTTGCTCACCATAGACCCAGCCGGTGTCTGTAGTGAACTAGCAACTTTTGGCAAAGTCCCAGTAACAGTACTGTGTGGCTCCACACAGGGTGACGTCTTCCCAGAACTCAGGGCTGTCCATTCAGGGAAAGTCATAGCAGAGGCAACATCTTCACCTTGTGACCATAACAGCTCTTGTGACATAGTCTCAAATAGGTCATCATCCCCGGAAAGATCCGACATGGATTCTATTTCCGAATCTCCCAACTCTTCTGCTGGTAGCTATATATTTACAGTCCCAGATACATTCCCCATCAGTTGCTTACCCGTTCCTGATGTGGACTCTGGTAGCTCCGGTTCAGGTAACCTCTGGGGTAGGCCTCGACCACGGCCGCGGGAAGCCTTCACATATCCCACCTTCCTCTGAGCAGGTACAACAGGAGTAGGTGTAGTGGACGCAGAAATCAAAGTAATGTCCCCTGAGGAGACGACAGCAGCAGTGTCTCTTTCCAGAACATTGTCAGCAACAACAGGCAAAGTGGTGGCCTGTCGTTCTCTCCCTGTAGCGGTAGCAGCTTCTACTGTGGCGATACCTGTTGCCCAATCCATCCGATAAGCACGGGGCGACGTGGTAGGTTGCTTCACCACAAACAAGTACTCTCCACATTGCGGACATCGGCCAAACGGATGGAGATGTACGGCCAATCCTTCACATCGGTGGCAGATCATGCCCAGTCCCTCAACATCTTCTGAGGTATACAGGACAAACCTCCCCTGCGGCTTCAAAAGAACTCCAGTATCTATAAGCAGAGTTCCAGATAGCACAGCATTACTCACGGTGCTTGCAGGGAACATTCTCGGTCCCCTGATTGGCAGCATCGCCGGAAAAGACATGGCCACACTCTGGTCTTCTCAGCACGATCACGAGGCCTCTCCTCTCCTCTGGCGCCAAACACACACACGCATCCCACGCGGTAGCAAGTAGGGTAGGCTCCTCCCACTTGTTATTCTGGTCACGTAGCTCCCGGGCCTTCACTGGCGCCGTCTACGCATTCAGAAATAAAGTCCTGCAGTTTAACCCTTTCTCTTCCTGAAGAATTTTTTTCAAAGTCCAGCTCTCTCCGTAAACTCCCGGTAAAACACTTCTCTGGGTTGCGAGAATTGACAGTCAACAAATCCCGGACGACGCCCCCACATGTAGCACTAACTCTTGATGGAGCTGCTGGTTTAAGCGGGCTTGTTACCTTCACTCTCCTTCCCTCTGTTTCACCGGCACCGGGTCTAGGGTTCCGTTGAGTTTACCTCTGGACGATACACACACCAACACTTGAGTACGTTTTCAATGCTTTATTAAACGATTTACTAAGGAAGTAGCAGGAAAGAGGCAGAAGGGAAACTGCAGAAGAAACTCAAATATCTTCTTGTAAGATTCTTGACAAATGTCCTGGTAGAATTTGGATATTACAATAAAATGCGCTTCCCTCGTGGGACACACTCTTTGCTCGCCTGGATAGGCCTCTCTCACTTGCCTAGCAGACAGTACGTAGCACGAACAAAAGTCTCTGCCACACTTGTTTGGGATAAACCTATACGATCCTCTGCCACAGGATGTATTGGTCTTTCTGTAATGAACGTCAGTCACAGTGCTTGAACCTTTAAGCCAACCCAGCAACACTATGCTGTATAGTTACTTTTAGGATACGTCCTCCAACCAAGTCATCAGGCCCCTCTCCAGACCAGCACGCTGTGTGATCCTTCCATGATGGGTCCTCCCCTGGGATCTCCTCGGTTGTCCAGCTTCTTCACTCTGGATAGACAGCTCAGGACCATTCCTCAGCTGCTGTGGTAGGCCCCAGACAAGCTTCTGCACCCACCCCTGCGCCGCAGCGACGTGGGCCTTCGGAACGGAGGACCACGAGATTGCTCTCTAACGCATACCTGTCGGCCAGGAGGGCCAGCAGGTGGCTGTAAAACAAACCCCACAATATGGCGTCTGTCCCATAAATACCCTCGCCCAGAATGCAACTCGGAGGACCACCTCCACCGAGTTGTCTCCGGGACAGAAGAGCATCCATACGCTTCGACACGTTGCCTTTCCAACACTGACCAGTGATAACAGCGACACCCACCGGTCAGTATGGAAACACACACAACGTCAGCCAAGCTGAAACAGAGGCAAACCTAACCTTCTTAACAACGAACAAGTTACTTAATTTACCTAACATATGGTAGATCGCAAATCTACCAGCGCTACAATCAGATTACAGAAGGAGAATAGGATGAGAGAGACTGACTGGGAGAGTTCTCTTGCGAATGAGAGGGGGAGTACAGCAGTCAAGCAGTCAAGGGGCTAGTGGAACGTGCATAAAAGTTGACCAAGGTTCCCAAATCGCTTCAAATTTCCGAGTGGAATCTAAGAACATGCTTGCTATCTTCTCTTGTGCCACGATCCATGAAATTTTCCTTTTTGCCATCAGGACAGAAACAGCAGATTTCTTCCAAGACTTGGCTATAGTTAGTTTAGCTCCCAGGAGGATGAAGAAGATAAGACGTTGCATACTCTTGGTGGCAGACTCCACTGGAAAGTTGAGAAGGGCGATGTGTGGCGATTTCATTACTGGGATATTTGAAATCTTTCGAATCAGAATATTTTGTTCCAGAAAAACATTCCCACCACACATGTAGCATGTCAACCCAGAGGTTACAACACCTGAAGCAGAGTGGAGATGTCGCAGGGTAGAGCTTAGCTAGTTTAGACGGGACTAAGTACAACCTTGACATAACCTTTATGTTTGCTTCAATGAGAACAGTATTAAGCACTCCCTTATAGGCCTTAAAGAAGTTCCTATTCCATATCTCCAGTTCCCATTGCTGAGAAAGATCGGTTTCCCAGGCCAGCATAAAAGGTAGTCTTTTAGTGAGTCAAGGACAGTGCCTTGTAGATTACTGTGATTCACCCTCTCTGCTCCATGGTTTGACCACACCACTGTTCATATGCTGTGATTTTAGGCCCTTCAATTCAAAGAATTCCAAAGTTTGTGAAGGAAAATGGAAATTTAGGTAAAACGAAATAGTTCAGAAGATGGCATATCTAATTTGCTAACACAATATGCTTTGGTGAATGGGCCCAGGGGCCGGAGGAAATGTCCAATTTTATATAGCCCCTTGTTCAGCCACAAGCTAAAAGCTTTAATTTTCAGCCCAGGTGGAAATGCTTGGTTCTGAAATAGATGCATTAGAGGCTTAAGGTTGGAGGTCAACTGAGTGATGTTGCAGTTTATCCCAAAGGGCAAAAGAGTGGGAAAGTGCTGGTGAAAGAATTGGGGGTCTCAATTTTCTGTTGACACCATAGTAGGTAGTCTAAGGTGTGTAGAGGCACCGTCTGTCTTTTAATGTGGAACCAATCAGGAAATTCCCAGTGTGAGTAGACTACTGAGATCTGGGCTAATTGTGCCACTTGATAGTACCAGAAAATGTCAGGGAGGCCCAGACCGCCCTTGTCTCTTGCTCAAAATGATAGAGAACTGATTTAGAGAGGCGATAGCCCCCCTTCCCCAGACAAATTTGATATCTTTGGCTTGAAAGCGTCTTAAGTGTGCCTTAACTAAAGGAATAGGAAGGGACCTAAAGAAGTAAAGGATGCAAGGGAGTAGCACCATTTTTATTCTAATGATTCTACCTAGCCAGGAAAGAGCATATTGAGACCACCTGGAAAGATCTGCCTCTAGTTTTTTTTAAAAATTGGGCGAAATTAACCGGTTAAAGGAGTTTGATTTTGACTGTCAAATTAACCCCTAGGTATGTGATCGAGGATTCATTCTAGGGGAATCAGAAGTCCTCTTTAAGTCTGGTAATTAAAGATGGCGGGATAGTTGCGTTCAGAGCCTGAGATTTTTCATAGTTAACTAGAAGACCATAGATTTTCCCAAAATCATCCTGGAGCCGGCATATGTTCGGGAGAGAATTCAACGGTGAAGAGATGAACAGGAGGATATCTTCAGCAAATAAAGCGCATTTGTGAGAGCGAGGGCTGCACTGAATGCCATGTATGTCTGGGTGTTCTCCAATTGCTACCACCAGTTTCTATTGCAAAAATAAGTGGCGAGAGTGGGCACCCTTGCCTGGTACCTCTTAATATGTGGAGAGATTCCGAGTAAAATCCCTGCATGCGTACCTGAGCGTCAGGAGTAGAATACAGGGCTTGTAAGATATTGATGACAGAGTCTCCAAAATCCCATCGTTTAAGGGGCCAATAGACAGAGTCAAAAGCTTTGTAGAGATCCAGCGAGAAGAGGAAACCTTCCCGTGGTTTACCACTGTTCCAATTCGAGTTTAAGAGGGAAATGATGTCAATCACTTGACGAAATTTGGTCCGGTCCCTGTCTCCCAAGTATAAATCCCACTTGGTCTTTGTTAATATATAGGCTTATAAAAGAGGATATGCGGTCAGCAAGGATTTTAGTCAGATAAGAGAGATCGGCCTGTAAGGGACACAGACAGAGCCACAGCTGTGGGAGATTTCCACCCATCCTTCTCCTCCTTGAGCCGAGCAGCTCTCATTCACCCGGCCCGGCAATGCCAGCTCCTATTGGCTACATTCAGGGCCAATGGCTGGGAAACTAACAGCTAGAGGATTATGGAACATCTAGTCCTGGATACCAGCGGGCCCAGGACGATTCCCTGAGAGTGCACTGCAACCCCCAACATGCCGAGCGGGAGGGGGAAGAGGAGGGGAGAGGACCGTGAGAGGAAAAGAGTAACCACGAGGCTGTCGGGTGGAGGGAGCCAGAGAGAAAGTTACAGTCATTCTTTTATATATCCCCCAAGGTAAGAACTTACCTCCAGGTGGGGTGACGGATAAAGGCTTCCATAGAGGGACAGGACCTTATCACTGGCTGCATCCGCCCTGTCCTCCCCTCCACCTGGCTGCATCTACCCTGTCCTCCCCTTCACCTGTCTGCATCCACCCTGTCCTCCCCTCCACCTGGCTGCATTCACCCTGTCCTTCCCTAGACCTGGCTGCATCCACCCTGTCCTCCCCTCCACCTGGCTGCGTCCACCCTGTCCTCCCCTCCATCTGGCTGCGTCCACCCTCTCCTCGCCTCCACTTGGCTGCAACCACCAATACTTTTTAGACATTGTGTTTGTGTGTGTGTGTGTGTGTGTATATAATTGCGTTTTATAGTTGGTGTTTGTATAAAAGTGCGTTTTATAGTTGGCCCCCCTACTTTCGTCCCTGTCCCCCCATGTGCCCCCCTAATAATGAAAGCTGGAGACGCCACTGCCTAGCCCTGCTGATCTGGGATGCTAATTGAATGAGTTTCCCCCTAATCATGGCTTTATGGGCTGCCCAGGGGCATGTTGGTGTGGTTTCCGGAGTGTCTTTAGTTCAAAAATAGTCTTTAATTGCACCCTCGATTTCCTGAGTACTGATCAAGTCACTAATGGACTCGTTGAGTCGCCAACATCTGCTACATCTATGCCCTGAGGGATGCTGTAGAATAAGGAATACAATAGAGTGATCAGACTAGGTAGAGTCCCGAATAAAAGACTTAGAAACCAGGGGAATCGTAGCGGTAGCAATGAATATGTGATCTATCCTGGCAAAAGAGTTGTGTGGACTCGAATAATGTGTATAATCTCGCATTGTTGGGCTGATTTCTCTCCAGACGTCTACCAGGCCATTTTGAAAAATGATTTTAGCGAAACGAAGGCTCTGTTTAGTTGGTTGAGTGAGGCGTTTACCCGGCGGACAGGACTTATTTAGGCCCTGGTCGAAAGCAATATTTGAGTCCCCCCCTAAGACCACTGTACCCTCCAGCAAAGGTGCAAGGGATCTTAACATTGATTGACAAAAGGAGGAGGATTGACCCCTGGTCGAAAGCAATATTAGAGTCCCCCTCTAAGATCACTGTACCCTCCAGCAAAGGTGCAAGGGATCGTAACATTGATTGAAAAAAGTAGGAGGATAGACCTTTGTTTGGGGTGTAATATGAAACAAAAGTATAAGTCTGGTCGTCAATGGCCCCTTTAATTAATATGTACCTCCCCTCCTGATCTCTATGTTCCAACGGAGAGAGAATTTACACTTGTGGGAGAATAGAATGGTGACCCCCTTGGTTTTGTCTTCAATGTTGGCAAAAAAAAAGGTAGGGAATTTGGAGTGAACAAACGAGGGGCTATATCGCTTGGGAAGGTATGTTTACTGCAAAAGGGCCACATCGATTTTATGAGTGTGCACACGTTGTAGAACTTTTCGCCTTTTAACCGGTGAATTTAGACCTTGGACATTGTGTGAGACCACCCTCAAAGGGGGTTGCAAGGGAGGGGTGTTAGCCATGGAGCAGAATCAAAGACAGAAGGATAAAAACCACAAATTATCAACTCCCCTGATACTGCTGATACGGCACCTTGAGGGACTCTGAGTCGGTCACTGCAAGGAAAAGAAAAATTAGAAAGGGAATAGAGAAAGGAAAGTGAGAAGAAAAAAAAGAAGTGTGGGAGACAATGGAGCCCCCACAGGTTGGAGAGAGAAAGACCCTCCACCTTTAAGTATAAACCAACAGTTGTCCCCTCTGCTAGAGGGGGGACAATCCTGTCAAGAGGAGGGTAATTTACCAGGTCTTCAAGACAGGAGGAGGGGCATGAGCACCACTCCAGCCATGAAGCATCTCTGTCAGAAACCATGAAATCATACTGAGACAGAAGTACAGTTAAATCACACTTGTTTAATAATAAAAGTAAAAAGAACAAACAGTCAAAACATAGCCAAAGTTCAGTAACCGGAACAGATAGTCAGCCAAGCCAGAAGTCAGGGATCAATGTAGTGGAACAGCAAGCAGGATCTGGAGCCAGAAGGGATGACAGCAAAGCAAGTCTTTAAACAGGAACGCAGGAGGCTCTGTAATGTTGACCAAGGTGAAGGCAGAGATCCTTTGGACTGGATGGCTTAAGTAGGCAGGACTGATATTCAGGATACCATCAACAGCTGAGTAACTGTGGAGAGATAGGAGCTGGCAATTAGCCGACAGGTGAGCAGCCAGCTCTGAGAAGGAAGGGCTGAGCCCAGCCCTGACAATCTCATAATAAAAACACGCCTAACCATGACTTAGGGCCAATCTCTAGTGCATGGCGCCCCTCTTAAACATAATACTGAGGATTAATCCCCTTTGAGAGCACACATGAGAATCTATAGGCTTGAGCACACAGGCAGGAAGGGAGGGAGGGAGGAGGAGGGGTTTGTAGGGTGGGGAAAGGATCTGGGCGGTAGCAGAATAAAAGGATTACTAGGGAGCGTAAGGAAAATCATGGACTGGGGAGGTAAGCAAGGCTACAGCTTGGGTCTTCAGACTTGGTGCTAAAGAGAACAGATCAAACAAGAAAAAAAAAACCAAAAAATTATTTGTTAGTCTTAAGTATAACCACAGTCGAGCAGGGGGATATAGAGGAGCCCGAGTGTTAAAAACTTCACATCCTTTGCTCTGTCCCTACAAATGTAATTAGATTGTAAAACAGCCTATATAGGAAAAAAACAAACAGAGAGGGCTCCTTAGTCTATAGTCCACAAAATCAAGCCTCAACTGAGGCATATAGGATAGTGAGTAAAACAGTTGGTTCAATGAGTTCCAACGGAAGAGCGGAAACTTCCCAGGAATCAGAAAAGGAGTTGAGAGAAGTAAATCCTTATCCCTTCAAGGGGGTAGGGCTTCCTTTGACTTTTTGGATTTCTCCCAAACGTTGTCAGCGGGCTTGAAGGAAGTTGTCATTTCGAGGGGGCGGAAGCAGAGCCAGGGGGGGGTTGATGCAGGTCCTGCCGGATGAGGCCCAGCTGCAGAAGGCGTTTTCTCTCCGAAAACGAAGCAAATGTGTAGGCTTTACCATTGAAGAGAAACTTGAGCTGGAATGAAAAAAAAAAACACCGATACTTGATATCCTTTTCTGTTAAAATTGTGAGCAGTGGTTTGAGGGCTCTGTTTCTATATCGTAGAAGGGGAAAAATCCGAAACAACCTGGATCTCATGGCCATGGAATGATAGCTTGGATACGGAGCAGGACTTGCGCATAACCTCCTCCTTAATGGCATAATAATGTGCTTTTTACCACAATGTCCCTTGGGAGCCCGTCCGAGTGTGGAGAATTAAGGGTCCTATGAGCACGATCTAGCTCCAATCTGTGCTGTGGAATATCAGGAAACAGCTGAGTGAGTGTATTGTTTCAGGGACATCTTTAAAGGTTTCCAGGAGCCCCCGGATCCTGAAATTGTATCTTCTATTTCTATTTTCAAGGTCGTCTATTTTTGCCATGGCTGTCTCGAGTTGGTTTTGCAGATCTTGGATGCGATCTGTATTTTGGTTTGTTCTAGAAATTGAGGAGTCCAGTTTGTTTTCCATGACTTCTATGCGGGACCCTAAGGTCTGGAGGTCCCTTTTAATGTCACTGGTTATCTTGTTAGCTGTGTTGTGTAGACCACAGTCTAATAGGTCTTCAAATTTAGAAAATAAGTCTGCTACAGCCTCTGGATGTGCTAGGCCCAAGTCCCTGGGCTGTAGTGGCTGCTGTGTCGGTGGAGGGCCTGCCTCCATATGAGAAAGTCCCAGCTCCTCCAAGGTGTGATCGATCAGGGATTCTGTAGAAGCAGGGGATGCAGGGGAACAGATGAGGTGTACTCACTTGTGTGCCCATGGCTTGTGGAGGGACCGGAGAAGCCATCTGCAAGTTGAAGGTGGGCTGGTGCTAGCAGCGGTGGAGCAGCCGCCATCTTGGGATCAGAGACTCGCAGCTCGTTCGCTACAAATTGGCTCCCGAGATCTTGCCTGGCGGTCCCAGTGGACATCAGGGAGGTCAGCGGGGGTTCCTCTGCCTGTGGAGGGTGAAGCCGGCTCGGTAGCGTGGGCGCTCGCAGAGCTAGAGTGCTTCAAATGCCTGGAGCGGGACGGAGCTCCCAGACTAGGCATTCCTATCAGGTGCTGCTGCGTATACGCATCCACAAAAACATTTTTAACTAAACTTCAGCTTTAGGTATAGTGTATACACGTTACTGCAATGTTTCCCCTAAAATGTTTACATTTTTATAAGCTTGCTCTAATTTTTTTCTACAGGTTCCAGATTAGTTATTAGATGGAGTTGTATGTATTGCTTCAATCACTAAGCCTCTCTGCTTATTAACTGTTGGGTTAAGATATCAGACACTTAGGGGTTTAAAAGTTAGAGGGTGCAAAATCAGGCCCACGTCTGCATAGGAACCAATCAGCTTCCAGGTTTTATTGCCAAAGCTTAATTTAACAAGCTGAAGATAGAAGCTGATTGGCTACCATGCATAGCTGCGCCAGATTCTGAGTGCTCCAGCTTTAGTAAATCTACCCCATTAAAATGCAATGTTTTATTTGGCCAGGAGACTTGCATTGTGAAGAATGGTGAAGCACTGCAAAGCTTAAAATAGCCCCTTTGTATGTAATGAACCACTAAGACCTTGCTATGTATATACAGTATTTATTTAATAAATATGCATATATTAAATGATCACTAATCCCTGTATTAGAAGATTTTTTTATAATCACAAAAATTAATTTGCTGCAGATGCCCATGTGTATACACACCATACCAGCACATTATGGCACACATACCGAGTGTCCTTTTCCAATGATGGCACATCTGGCCTGCACCCGTCTTCTTTGAGTTCTGGCATATTTTGTGTCAGCTGCTGGGTAGCCTCTGCTGATGGGCAACTGCAACTCCTGTACACCTTGCCCCCAACACATGGGAATGAGCTACTGTAGGGTGTACTGCACTGCACATATGCAACAGGCAGCTTACACTGAATAAACTGCTAGAAGCAAGAACAAGCAGTTTTTTGTGGCAGAAGAGATTTCTTTTCTGGTAAAACCATACTTTCTAGCAGTTTTTACGTTTTTCAGTTTAGTTCCACGTTAATTTAAGCTGGCCATGCGTGGATCAAAATTCGTGCCATTCCTGTGTGTAGCTCTGTCTGTTCAAGTCAGTTCTCTAACAGTCCTGCTGGAAAACCATAATTCGAACAGTGCATGCTACATTTGAACCGCAGCGTTGATCGGTGTATTCTGATGGCAGGGGAGTCCCGCTGTCAGGATACAAAGACATAGCAGGGATGATTTCTCCATCCACCTAAAATGTGGATGGGGAAATTAGCTCAGTTTTCTTTTACATCAAGCCAATTTCACTGAAAAACAGTACTTTAAGAAAAAATGTTGACAGCATAGATGTAGACATGGCATGTTTTTGGGCTATATAATCCCCGTAAACATGACAGGCGCTTGGTTTTCTACTTACCAATGCTAGTATTTCCTACAACAAGTGGTGCCTGTGGATATTTAACTTTCAAATCTAAAAGTTCTGCCAGATTAAACACTGTGATCCATTTCACTTTTTCCCCCTGAAAGACTAGTGTCTGTGGATTTTGCTTTTCAGACATCCGCTAAAAACAAAACAAAAAACAATAGTATCATATACAGTACATGCATAATAAAAGTTTCAAAATAGCTTGTAGGTCTCACACTATAGTTTAAGTTTAGAAACACAGACATATTATGACTTTATTTTAGGGGTAGACATTCAATTTCTTTAGAGAAGAAGAGAGAGAATCAATCTCATTTCAAAGTTTCTTAAACTGGATTGCTGTATACTAACACTGCAACTTTTGTAATTGAGTTCCAAATGTACTATTAAAAGTTATCAAATGTGCTGCCCAGAACCACTGTGAAAAGAATCTTTAGCATTACTACCTATTGTTGCAAATCCTTTACTAACTTTTTTTGTGCAGTTTCCCATTTTCATCTCCTATTTCCAAAACATCTACCTTTACATTCCCAGAGGGTCCAATAAGTGGTCCAATCAATTGCCTCTCTATAATGGCCTTACAGCCTGTAGGAGTGGACACATTCAGTCCAAATGGTTATATCAATATGCTTTCATAAATTACTAAAACCTAGCGTAACCAGAGCTGAATTTCTACATAGCCAACACTGAAAAGTAGACTAGGGATTAAAAATCTAAAATAAAAAATTGTGGCTTGGCCACAAAAGAGCATGACCCCTTGATCCCAGAGCTGTGTTGTAGATCTGCTCCAAATGGGTACCTAAAATAAATGTAGCCATTTTTCTTTCCCAGTACCAATACCTCTGGTTATTTGGAGAATGATATCCTGCTGGCAAAATAACAAAACAAAGCCTAAAAGACTCGCATACTTCTTCCAAATGGCCCACTGCTTCTCTTGCTCCTCAATCTAAAGGATTGGCGAGTATAAAGTGCACACCATCTACCGATATTCATATAGAAGATGTGGGCACATCATTTTTTAGCATTCCCTACAATCTACTACTTAGCCTCTGAACATAATTAAAAAAAGATGCTACACGACAAAAAAAAAAAAAAACACACCCCACACACAAAAAAAAACCCTGTAGCTAGACTTACATAACATTTATAACTTGCACAGCCAGTTAAAGCGGGGTTCCACCCAAATTTTGAACATTATCTCTATGCATTCTCTTCCTTGCCTAGATGCTGACATGCTGTGTAAAAAAATTTAAATCGCCGTAATTGCCTTTTTTTTTCTAATCTTCTTAGCACTTCCTGGTTTTCCTCCCATGGGAGTAGGCATGTTTCTAGCCTCTCCCAGACCTCCCACAGTCCCCTGGGAGCTAGTCTCAGGCTTCCCAGCATGCATTGTGCAACAGCGTCATCACAACATCTCGGTGAATGCTGGGAGCACAGCATTCACCGCATCCAGGAAATACATGCTTGTGGACTTCAAATGCCCACAATGAAGATGGAAACCGCCTTCAGTGAATTTTATAAGTTATTCTTTACAACGAAATCGGACACAGGCGGACTTATTACACAGAACATGTGAGTAGATAATCATGAGAAGAAAAGTTTGTGAATGAACTCCAAAAAAAAAAAAACGATAGATAGGTGGACCCCCGCTTTAACCTCTTCAGCCCCAGAAGATTTTACCCCCTTCCTGACCAGAGTACTTTTTGAGATTTGGCACGGCGTCGCTTTAACTGATAATTGCGCGGTCGTGTGGCATTGTACCCAAACAAAATTGACGTCCTTTTTTTCCCACAAATAGAGCTTTCTTTTGTTGGTATTTGATCGCCTCTGCGGTTTTTATTTTTTGTGACAATTTAAAAAAAAAACATAATATTTTGTACTTTTTGCTATAATAAATATCCCCATTTTTTTTAAAAAAAGCTATTTTTTTCTCAGTTTAGGCCGATATGTATTCTTCTACATATTTTTGGTAAAAAAAATTGTAATAAGAGTATATTGATTGGTTTGCGCAAAAGTTATAGCATCTACAAAAAAGGGGATATTTTTATAGCATTTTTATTATTATTTTTTTTTTTACTAGTAATGGTGGTGATCTGCGAATTTTATTGTAACTGTGACATTATGACAGACACATCAGACAATTTTGACACATTTTTGGGACCATTGGCTTTAATACAGTGATCAATGCTATAAAAATGCATTGATACTGTAAAAATGTCACTGGAAGTGAAGGGGTTAACACTAGGGGGCGATCAAGGGGTTAATTGTGTTCCCTAACGTGTGTTCTAACTGAAGGGGGCTGACTAGGGGAGATGACAGATCGCTGTTCACACTCTGTGTGAACAGACGCGCGCGCCCCTAGTGGCCGCCTTAGGAACCAACGTAACGGCGATTCACCTGCCTGTGCCATTCTGCCGCAGTACAACTGCGGCGGCTGATTGGCAAGCGGTTAGACAGGAAGAAGAGAGGAAGATGAGAGATCATAATGAAATGAAAATGGTGGATAATGCACAAGCACATAAAAACCTTTATGCATCAGCACATAAAGACCTAAAGATCTTAGAGAAACATCTTGAAATTCAGGAGGTATTCCCGAGTTTGCTAATTAACCTCCCTGGCGGTATGATTATTTCAAATTTTTGATGCTCAAAGCAGTACAATGTTTTGCATGGAAATTAATTCTTAGGAATAACACACTTAAATCTGTCCAAACAAGAGTCTAGTAGACATCCTGGGTATGATAAAGTTTGAAACACAAAATCATAAATTATAATATAATAAATAACTATAAATAATTATAACAAATAATAATATAATAATAATGAAAATTATTCAATAATGTAATCAAATCAAAAACACTGAAATTTGCTCAGTTGCAGAATTGTCACTGTCATTACTTTTAGTGTTTGAGGACGGATTTCCCCACAAATCACTATCGCTCAATTCTGATTCTAATTTACGATCGCTGTTTTCTAGATGGTCTAAAACCACTTTTGATGTAAAGGGACACTTTTTGGTTGCTATGGACAATCTCCTGTTTCCAGGCAGAAAGAACAGTATTTATAATATAAAACTGCATACAAGGCACTGGACAAAGAATATATAAAACACAAAGCGCTGTGATGCTAAATAGCTGATAATTACACAGAAAACCAAGTGAGGCTGCTATCAAAAAAGAGTGTTTTCAGAGTTACTTAAAAAGAATAAATAATGATATTTGAAGCGCTTCACAATGTGCATAAAAATGAATATATATGAATAAATATAAATACTCAAATAAACCCAGCGGTGAGTAAAAATTCCTAAAAAATCCAGCAATCAAAATAGTGTAAAATTATAAAAAATTAGTGACACCAAATGTGTAAAAAAATCCACATAAAAAATACACATAAAAATAAATATATAGGGATGTATTCAGAAGGTTCAATTATACAAGTGTAGAATCCGATTGGTATAGAGCTTTGATCCAGTCCCACTAGCAAAGCTGTTTAAAAACACTTGCTTAATTAAGGTGCTCATTGACCTTTATAGTAACAATGTTTCTTTTGCTTCTGTTCACAACCAATGTGAGAATCATAAAACAGATCTCATTTGACAGGCAGATAAGAGAAAAAAACAATCATTGTGCAATAGTTAGGATACCAAGGTACACAGGCAAACTTCAATCCACTCACGTGTGCCTTATAATGATAAGGCATATGCAGGTTTTACTATAGCAGTCAGCCGCCTTAGACAGGAGCAGATTCACTGCAGTACACTGAGTGATACTGCTGATCTGCAGAGAGCGTCCTTGGCTCCTCCCACGCGTTACATCACAGTCACGTGACTTTTTCAAGGATCTTGGCACTGTGATAGATCCGGCGGAGGACACGGCTCACATACACAGCGGGGAGACATCGCAGGATCCTGGGGACAAGGTAAGTAACTTTGCCTGGATCCTGCGATGCGATCCCGAGTGTGGCTCGGGATTACCGTTTTTGGTACTGAAAATTCACCCTGCTGCCTCATGAGCAGTCTTTATCATGGACCAGGCTTACAGAATATTCAAACCCAAGCACCTTCCAGAATTACTGACCTGTGATGTACTTGCTAGGATCCACTTTTTTCATCATAGCAGCAGCAGACATTGTGAGGAAGCTTCCTGAATCAGATGTACATTTACCTCTACATGCTAATATCTCAGCTGCTACAGCACATAGGAGAAAATTCTCTAAAATCACTAAAACCCTCAGAGATAAGAAAATGTCATAAAAACGGGGCTACCCAGGTCCCAGGAATATGCTGGTTACTCACCAATGTGCAATCTCCAGGTGAGGCAGTAAATACCTTGCATTAAAGATAAGCTCCGGAGCCTAACCGCATGACTGGGGGGACGCTGTTGTTAGTGCAACAGGAAGCAGGGTGTAGGAAGGGGAGTTGTGAGCTGAGGGACTTAGGGGAGGTATTAGAGTTCATTTAACATGAGGTGGGGGCGGGGCTTGTTCAGTCAGCAGACAAGAGGTAACACACGGGACAGTTTTTCTGTGTTACCTCTCCATGGAGAATCTGGATAGGATTTTAGCATAGCTCGCTCAGCGGCCGTGATCCACGGGCCCGAGTGGTTTGCTGCTCAGCTGGCCGAATTACTGTCGGAGTCTGGAGAGGTAGGTCGGGTCCACAATCCCCTCGCCCCCCCTCCCCCTTCCACACCACGCGCGCGGAGGTAGCAGCCTCCGGCGCGCTTTAGCCCAGACACAGCGTCTAGGCTGAACCGGCGAGCAGGGAGCCCGATCCCGGACCCTCCACCACCCCAGGCCAAGCGCCATGCCACAGCCCCGACCACGGAGGGTGGGAGAAATTCCCACCACAGACATTATCTGGCCAGGAGAGAGGAGTCTCCATCCCCATCCAGGCAAGCAGGGACAGGGGAGCAAGGACAGGCGGTGGCACGTGCGGGACCTTCCGCCCTGCTGGGGCAGCCCGGTGGGGGAGAAATGCTAAAGCGGGCGCAGGCCACCACCCAAGGGCGGCTGCGGCCATCGCTGGGGGAAGCGGAGGTCCAGCGGAGGAGGATGGCTGCAACAGAGCGGTAGCTGCTGGCAAGCAGGGGGCCCTGCGGGGGATGTCGTCGGCAGACAGCCGGGGCAAGAGGAGGACCTTTGAGGTGTATCCAGTTCGGGAGCGCCCGCCCAGGTGGCTTCTACACCATCCCCTGCTGAACAGGAAGACCAGCGATCTGAAGGAGAATGGACCGATTCTGACTTGGACGCGCCAGGAATGGTGGCGGGCCTGGCGGGGCCTCTACAGGGATCTGGATATATATTTATGGTTGAAGCCCATAGTTAAGATAAGACTTACCATATGAAATGAACCTGGAAGTGTGGACTTACCATATGAAATGGACCTGAAAGTGTGCCTTGGTCTGATGGACGGTATGCCAAAATAAGGGGGCATACCCTAGTTTAAGAAATGATTATATTGTAAAGAGAAATGAATAATTGAGAAATGCCCTGAAAAGGGGGTATGGGAGGGTGGGTATCGCGCACAGGAAGCTGACAAGTACCATAGGTGAGTGGGCTGGTTAAATACCCCCCGGGCTCCTCCCATAAATTCAGGCCACCTTACTGGCCTTCCTACTTATGGTTGAAGCCCTGTGGCCGATACGGACATGGATAACCTTTATCGTTATCGTTATCGATAAGACTTACCATATGAAATGAACCTGGAAGTGTGGACTTACCATATGAAATGGACCTGAAAGTGTGCCTTGGTCTGATGGACGGTATGCCAAAATAAGGGGGCAAAAACATTCAGGTAAGGGTATAGTATTTTATTGGTATTAAGTAATTCATTGAGCCAATTTTGAAAATGCCTGTGCCATCTCCACTTGAGGATTAGGGATATACCGGGCGAAGCAGGCTGACTTCCACCTGCCTAGTCTTTTAATGACGTGGTCTGGGACCCCGTGGCGGGATGCTGTTGAGGCCGCTCCAATACGAAAGGAATGGCCGGAGTACTGACTAGGGTTAAGGTGAAGGTTGTGGAGAAGTATCCTTATGTGTTTCACAAACTGACAGGCACTTAAGGGTTTGACTGGAAACGGTAGAAGGGGACTGGAGTCCGGTTGTTCAGGCAGGAGTGACAGAAGATGATTAAGTAAGGTGACTGGACACCAGTCATTATTGGTTTTGTAAAAGTGAATGTCCATTCCAGAGCCTGCCTGCTGGGTTTTAGAAACCTCGAGGTGGAGGACGAAGTGGTCTTGGTAGCGAACCAAGTGCCGTCTGCTTAGTACTTGGCCTGCGGGGTTGTTATAGGTAAACTCGCCAGGTCGCAAGAACCCGTAGTAGGCCAAGTATATGGCTGCTTGTAGGACCGTACTGGAGAGAAGACCAAATGGAGAAGTATTCAGGATGGTCGACATATCCCTAAAGATGGGCCCCGTAATAGGTAAACGTTTGGTACTGACCACCGGTTGGTGTTTCTGAGTTCCACGTAGGATGGCTCGGATAGCGTGGGACGAAAACAGTGAAGATTTTGCAGGGTCTTGAAGAGTCAAGAAATGTTGTATGCCGGCTAGGTATAGCCGAATAGTATTATGGGATAAGGCCAGCTGAGTGTGGCAATATGAAATGAAGGCCAGTACTTGCTTTACATCTGTTGTTCCCTCTAAGCAGGGTGCCAGAAATGTATTGAACGCCCTCCAAGATGTCTGGTAGGCTTTGAGTGTGTTATGGGAGAGTGAGTGATTGATAAGCTGCGTTGCTCCTTGTAAATGTTGAACTAGTCCAGGGTCAGCTGAGACCAAACGGGAATAGGGGCCAACACTGGGTCGGCTCCGGGAACCTGTTTGAAAAAAGAAGCGTAATTAAAACGTGACAGTGTGTCTGCAGTTAGGTTGTATTTGCCTGGAATAAATGAGCAGTGGATATTAAATTGATGTTGCAAAGACAGTTGTACCAATCTGTGCAGGAAGGACATGACTGCTAGGGACTTGGACCTGCCTTTGTTGATAATGTCTGCCGTGGCCTGATTGTCGGTGGTGAAGACCACAGTTTGCCCTGTCCAATGATGACCCCAGAGCTGTGCGGCTGCCACTATGGGATAGAGCTCGAAGAGGGAGGATGTTCGGGTGAAGCCGGGTATCAACAGCATCTGCGGAGGCCAGGGTCCTGAAAACCATTGGTGGCCAAAAATTGCCGCAAAGCCTGTGGAAGCTGCAGCATCTGTCACCACCTGGGGTGAATGGGACGAAACCGTAGATATAAATAGGGATATACCATTCCAGGCGGAAAGGAATTCCTCCCACATAGATAGGTCCGCTATTGCTGCGGTATCTAGATTTAGGATCTGATCGGGGTCTTGAGTTTGTGACAGAAATACCAGCAGACGTGACACAAAGGTGCGACCTTGTGGAATAATTTGCATGGCGAAATTAGGCATTCCCAGGAGAGATTGCAGCTGCTTTTTAGTACACCCCTTAGTGTGGGTGAACTCTTGGAGGATCGCCCTAATGCGGGTTAGTTTGTCGAGGGGGAGACTGGCCTGCATGGTGCCGGTGTCTAAGTTTACCCCTGGAAAGGTGATGTTGTGTGCTGGACCGTCGACTTTATGCTCAGCGATGGGAACATTGAAATTTCTGAATACTACTCTGAGTTTGTCAAGGTCTCCTGGGGGCATACTGGGTGGTTCTATTAGTAAGAAGTCGTCCAAGTAATGGATGACCTCTTGACACTGAGCTTTGTGCAAGAGTATCCAGGTGAGGGACTAAGCAAATGTGTCGAAGAGCCAAGGGCTACTCTTTGAACTGAAAGTCAATTTCGTGGCAAAATAGTATGCCTCCTTCCACTTGATGCCATGCCAGCACCAAAGGGATGGGTGGATAGGCAGGAGCTTGAAGGCGTCCGAGATGTCGGCTTTGGAGAGCCAGGTGCCTGTACCTGCTTTGATGACTGCTTGGATTGCCATATCCACGGAGGAATATTTTAGGGAGAACTCTTCAGAGGGGATTAGGGAATTGAGACTGGGAATGTGGGAAGAATGAGGTGCAGACAGGTCGTACACCAAACATAGTTTATTTGAGAACTTGCCCTTGACAAGCCCAATAGGGCTGACTCTCCAAATACTGAAAGGGGGCTGAGTGAAGGGGCCTATAATGAACTCTCGATCTATTTCTGTTTGTAAGAGCTGGTCTATGGCCTGCTCGTCAGTGGCCGCTGAGCGGAGATTCCTACATTCGTAGGTAGTATGGGGCAGTGAAATGAGAAACCCTTCTGAGAAACCTTGGATAAGGTAGGTGGCAAGGGAGGGGGTGGGGTGTGAGGTGAGGTAGAGCCCTAGCCACAAGACGTTGACTCGGCTTAGTCATGCCCTCTTCTGTTGCTTGACTTCGCACAGGCTTCTTGGATGCGCTCTTTGGCATAGGGTGCAGATGTGGAGCAGGCGGCACTGACTGAAGTTGCCGGACCCGTAATTTTAATTGTTGCAGATGGTTCCCCTCCCACGGTTCGGACTGGGCGTCCAAATTTGTCCACCTGAGGCATTTGTCCAGGTGGCGGTGTGAGTGGAGGACTGGCAAATTGCACACAGTGGTGAGCGCAAGCCGGCAAAGTGGTGACAGAACAGCTCTGTGTCCATGAGGCTCAAATTTTTGGTCGTTTGAAACTGTGTGAGTCTGGCTGCTGCCTTTGCGGAAAAAGAACAATGATAGTCATAAAATGAAAATCCTCCATACTTGTAGCCTAGATCTAATACCGTATGGAGGTATAAGTCCAGCTCTTCCCTCCTGCTGGGGGCGGCTGAACATAGGACATCCCTCAGCATGCCAAAGGCCAATGTGAATTCTGGGACAGATAATTTCTGACTGAGTCTGGGGTCTTTGGTCTTAAGGACCACCGACACGTCACCCCAGGTATAGGCCTTATTTTCCGCCAGATCATGGACAGAAATGAGGAGAGAGGCAAGGTTGACGTCTCTGCCATCCAGAATGTCCTTACTGATAGTGGCCTGAACCAAATGGGAGGGGTAGACAATGGGGTTCCACCCTGTGGTACCTGCAGGAAGGGGTGTCAAAACTTGGGTTGTGGTCGGGGCAGGAATAGCCGTGGCCGGCCGAGCCTCCAGGAGAGCCACTCTGGTTTGTACGTCCGTGACCGAGGAAGACAGGGACTCTACCATAGTGTGGAGTTGTGAGATGGCAGAGGGTATTCACTGGAGAGACACCTGCTGGATGCTGGGTCCTGCTGCGGCTGGTGGGGGGAAGAGGAGCTTAAAGAGCTCGCCTTTCCTGGCTGTAGCAGGGAAGGGCGCGCCTCTGTGTCTCAGCTCTGCCGTCAACTTGGGAATAGTCCATCCCCTGAGGGACTGCACACTGCCGCTCTCTGAGACCGGAGAATGTGACAGAGGGGCCATGAGGTCTTCGCTGCCGGCCTGGGACATGGTTGATCTAGATAAGATATCCTGTCCTTGAGATCGTGTTTTGGTTGACTGGAACCTGTTGGGGGTGACATGAATTTTAAGTTTGCTTCCTTTCCCTAAAGCCATACTTACCCAGCTTATGCTCCTTTTTTTTTTTTTTTTACCTGGGGGTTATCGTCCAACCTGGTGCAGGGTGGACCTACTGAACTTTGACTGACCTAGAGGAAAATGAAAGGTGACAACTCGTGAAGGGTTTGCTAACTAATCTTAAAGTAGTACTTGTATGGTGATTTAAACGACAGGTGCATGGAACGAAACAACTAAGTGAAATGTAAATGCCTTGATGGTGGCACGAATCGATATGCTGCGACTGCGACAAGCTACGAGTCGAACTGTGGGGTCTAGCATGAAACGAGACCCGGACTGTTGTGGCCTAATGGATTGAATCGATACCTTACGAATGCTTAAGATTCGAATCTTAAGTGCAGTGTAGCAACAACGAAATTAATGAAATGTTTGCCTTGATCATGAAATGAATGATATATCTTGCCATGACAGAGGTCTGGCTCGGTAATGCTGCGACTGCGACTGACAACGAACTGGACTCTGGAGCATGTACTGAAATGAGGCAACAGAAAACACTGGTGCACACCGGAACGAATCGGTGCATCTTTAGATGCGACTGGATTCGAATCGGAGCGCAGTACGTAACAATGAAATGACTGAAATGTTTTACCCTGACCGAGGCACGAATCAATTGTGCCGCCACTGCGACTGACAATGAACCGAGCTCTGGTACAGGTATAGGATAAGCCGAAACAGGGGCACGCCGTAACGAATCGGTGCATCTCGGATGCGACTAGATTCGCAAAAGTGGTGCGATATGTGGGAGTGAAATGAATGGTATTTAATTACCATGACAGAGATGCGGATCGGTCGCCCGGCATCTGCGACTCACCACGATCCGGACTCTGGAGCATGTACTGAAATGAGGGCGAGCCCTGGGGCACACCGTAAGGAATCGGTGCATCATAGATGCGACTGGATTCAAACCGGAGCGCGGTAAGTGACAGTGGAGTAGTTTGCCATGACAGAGGCACGAATCGATCATGCCGCTGTTGCGACTGAATCGGACTCTGGAACATGTACCGAAATGTGTCAAATACCTGGGGCACGCTGAGACGAATCGGTGCGTTTTTTGATGCGACTGGATTCGTATCGGAGCGTGATCTGAGTCGTGACGAGCGACTGACAACGAATCTGACTCTGGAGCATGTACTGAAATGAGGCCATAAGCAACTGGGGCACACGCCGGAGCGAATCGGCGCATCTTTAGATGCGACTGGATTCGAATCGGAGCGCAGTACATGACTGAAATGAACGAAATGATTTGAAATGATTTGAAATGTTTGAAATGCTTAGAAATGTTTCCGAAATGAGAAATGACTTAGTATTGAACTGACACGAGTCGATAGAAAATTGCGAATTTGCGAATCACAACGGTTTGTCTAATGAAGCATGGTAACAATTGTTTAGACATGCCTTAATGGAGCGATGTCTACGTCGTGGCGGTTTACAAATAAAGAAAATAGCTAACATAACGATAGTGCGAGTAGTATGCGTTGCAGTTACTTGTAAAATTGCGAGTGATCCGTAAGTTTGATATCACGGTTTAGTGACATGATATCTAACAATGCTTGAAAACAAAACGTCAGTCAGAACCCTACCTGCGACAGCCGAGCCAGACACGTAGTACGAAAATACGAATCAGTAACGAGGACCCCAAAACTCTCGAGCACGGAAATTTGCAAATGCAGGAACTTGCGAGACAAAAACTCACGGATGCTGGTTTTTGAATAGTCGGCCTAGTGACGTATATCGCGCACAGGAAACCGACAAGTACCACAGGTGAGTGGGCTGCTCCCCGGGCTCCTCCCATAAATTCAGGCCACCATACTGGCCTTCCTACATATATATATATATATATATATATATATATATATATATATATATATATATATATATATATATATATATATATATATATATATATATATATATATATATATATATATATATATATATATATTTAAAGAAAAAGTTATTTTATACAATGTTATGTTTGGATTTAATATAGGGGCCTTTTAGTGGCCATTTAATCCAGACAGTGTGTCGTGTTTCATTGGTAAAGTAAGAATAATTATGGTGGTTTGTTAGTGGGGGATCGTTAAGTTAAGGCAGCTAACGTATCAGCCTTACACCAGTCATGGGGTTTCATGAACAAAAGTCTTAACCGAAAGAACCTCTCTCACATGCATCTGAGGACTGGATTACAGTAAGCAATACCTGATTTGCCTTAACCAGTTGCCGACCGCCGCACGCCGATGTACATTGGCACAATGGCACAGCTAGGCATAAGGGCTTACCTGTACGTCCCTGCCTGCCCGCGGGCGGGGGGTCCGATCGGACATCCCCCCGGTGCCTGCGGCAGTCGGATTATCGTCAGGAGCGATCCAAGGTGAGGGGGAGGCCACTGATTCATGGCCACCCTCTCACGATCGCTCCTGGCGAATGGAATGCTTCCTCTGCTGCTTTAATGTAAACAGCGGCAGAGGAAGTGATGTAATCTCTCCTCGTGAAGCCTTTTCATTCCGGCTTCCGAGGAGAGAAGACATCAAGTAAGTTTGCACCAACACTACACGTACAGTAGAACACACAGCACACTTATCACCCCCTGATCATCCTCCTGTACCCCCTGTCACAGTGACACCAATAGCAGTTTTTTGTTTTTTTTTTCTGATTATTATATTGGTGTCATTTTGTGACAGTTATAAGTGGTAGGGCAGTTAGTGTTAGGCCCCTTTAGGTCTAGGGTACCCCCCTAACCCCAACTAATAAAGTTTTAACCCCTTGATCACCCCCGTCACCAGTATCACTAAGCAATCGTTTTTCTGATTGCTGTATTAGTGTCACAGGTGACGCTAGTTAGGGAGGTAAGCATTTAGGTTCGACGTCAGCGTTTTATAGCGTCAGGGACCCTCATATACTACCTAGTAAAGGTTTTAACCCCCTGATTGCCCCCTAGTTAACCCTTTCACCAGTGATCACCGTATAACTGTTACAGATGACGCTGGTTAGTTAATTTTTTATAGTGTCAGGGCACCCGCCGTTTATTACCTAATAAAGGTTTAACCCCCTAATCGCCCGGCGGGTGATATAAGTTAGGTTTTAGGGTCAGATAGGGTCTGTGTCGCCCCAGGCAGCATCAGGTTAGTGCCAGTACCGCTAACACCCACGCACGCAGCATACACCTCCCTTAGTGGTATAGTATCTGAACAGATCAATATCTGATCTGATCAGATCTATACTAGCGTCCCCAGCAGTTTAGGGTTCCCAAAGACGCAGTATTAGCGGGATCAGCCCAGATACCTGCTAGCACCTGCGTTTTGCCCCTCCGCCCAGCCTAGCCCAACCAAGTGCAGTATCGATCGATCACTGTCACTTACAAAACACTAAACACACATAACTGCAGCGTTCGCAGAGTCAGGCCTGATCCATGCGATCGCTAACAGTTTTTTGGTAGCGTTTTGATACAGTTGCTAACAGTCAGGAGCTTTTTTGCCTTTGAGTCTCACTATTGTACCCCTAAATTTAGAGCCCAAAATGGCAAATCGAAGGCACACTAGTGAAGTGGCCTACACGTTTCTGAGCATGACAGATAGTGAAGAGGAAGTCACTCATCTGTCAGATTCAGGCTCAGAATACGGACCTGTAGACAGCAGCGGCTCCATGACAGATAGCTCTGACAACAGAGTTGTGGTCCCTGCCAAGGTCAGGCGTACCAGACCCCAATCTTCTTCTTCTGCTGTTGAGGTGCAAGAACCTCAGGGCTCTCGTATGGAGCAGAGAAGTACTAGCACCGCTATTCCTTCTGGTGAACTGGCAAGCACCAGCGGCCTAGTACACCCTGGTCGTACATCCAGCACTGCAGTAACACTTGGTAACGTGGTGAGTCCCATAAGTGCAGTTCAAGCTGGCGAGGTGGCAAGCACAAGTAGTGTCCCGCTGCCACCAAGAAGACGAACACAGGCCCGTCGTGCCCATAGTGTCCTTCCTGCTGCATTCGTCAATCGCAATTGCAACCCACCACTTCTGCAGCACCCGTACTTCCCCCATTCACTGGCCAACCCGGCATTCATGTGGAAACAGTTGATTTTACATCACTTGATTTTTATTCGCTGTTTTTCACCGAAGATCTCTATAGATATATTGTGGACCAAAGCAATTTGTACGCTGGTCAACACATCGCCACTATTCCCCAGTCCTCCCTTGCCAGAGATTGGAAACCAATTATGGTTTCCGAATTTAAGATCTTTCTGGGCCTTTTCCTCCTCATGGGCATAACCAAAAATAGTGAGTTGTGTTCATATTGGTCCACTGTCCCAATTCACCATATGCCTGTGTTCTCTGCTTCCATGGCCAGGGCACGATATGAGCAGATTTTGCAGTTCATGCACTTCAACAACAATGAACTCTGTCATCCTCGTGGAGACCCTGGATACGATCGGCTCTACAAAATTCGGCCCTTCGTAAACCACTTCAACCAACGTTTTGCAGACTTGTTTACTCCCCATCAAGTTGTCTGCGTTGATGAGTCCCTGATTAAGTTTTCTGGCCGCTTGTCATTCAAACAGTACCTTCCCAGCAAGCGTGCCAGTTACGGGGTCAAGATGTATAAGCTCTGTGACAGGGCCACAGGCTATACATGTAGTTTTATGGTTTACGAGGGAAGAGATAGTCATGTAGAGCCGACAAACTGCCCTGACTACATAGGAAGTGCTGGCAAGATTGTGTAGGACTTGGTGTCACCCTTATTTGGAAAGGGGTACCATTTGTATGTGGACAATTATTACACAAGCGTGCCACTTTTTAGTCACCTTTTTGATCATCAGATTGGAGCATGTGGCACCGTGCGATCTAATTGCCGGGGCTTTCCCCAGTGGCTTGTAGATTCCCTTGCTCGCTATGAAGTGGAGGGATAATAAGAATGTTTTCGTTCTTACCTCCCTTCATGCAGACACGACTGTCCAAATTACTACGGCGACTGGTGTTGTGGAGAAACCCCTCTGTGTCCACGAATATAATTAAAATATGGGAGGGGTGGACCTCAATGACCAGTTGTTGGCGCTGTACCTAGTTGCCGTAAGGCCAGACGCCGGTATAAAAAAGTGTCTGTATACTTATTTCAATTGGCTTTGCTGAATACTCATGTGCTATACAGAGCTTCAGGGCGGACTGGATCCTTCCTTAAATACCAGGAAGAAATCGTCAGAGCCCTTCTGTTTCCAGACGGTGCTCCACCTCACCTTCCCTAACCAAATGCAGTAAGCCGGCTGCATGAGAGGCATTTTCCTTATGTCCTCCCGAGTACCCCTACCCAACGAGCCCCCCCAAAAAAATGTTGTGTCTGTAGAAAGCGTGGATATAGGCGTGACACCCACTATTATTGTCCTTCCTGTCCTGACAATCCTGGTCTTTGCATTGGTGAATGTTTTGAGCGCTACCATACACTAGTTGAGTTTTAGCGTAGGGTACAGCATTGCACAGACTAGGCACACTTTCACAGGGTCTCCCAAGATGCCATCGCATTTTGAGAGACCCGAACCTGGAACCAGTTACAGTTACAAAAGTTACAGTTTTAAAAAAAAAAAAAGTAAAAAAAAATACACAAAAAAAAAAATAAAACAAAAATAGTTGTTGTTTTATTGTTCTCTCTCTCTCTATTCTCTCTCTATTGTTCTGCTCTTTTTTACTGTATTCTATTCTGCAATGTTTTATTGTTATTATGTTTTATCATGTTTGCTTTTCAGGTATGTAATTTTTTTATACTTTACTGTTTACTGTGTTTTATTGTTAACCATTTTTTTGTTTTCAGGTACACCATTCAGCCGCAGCGCGGATTTATTTATATTGACAGCAACAGCGTTTGCTCCCACGATACATAAAGTCGTGACTCCAGCGCTGTCGGAGGTGATTTCACCACCACAGTTAAAAAAAAGAGCATATATGCCGAAGCATGGGGGCAGCAGGGGCGGAGGAGCGATTTGCTCCTAAACTTTTGCAGGTGGATGCTCCCATGCTTCGGCATATATATATTTTAGCCAAGGTTGCGTTAAAAAATGTTTTATTTTTTACTATTTTTTTTTGTATTTGCTTTGCAGGTATGGTATGTCTTACTGTTATACTGTAATGTTACATTGTTTTATTGTTAACCATCATTTGCTTAGCAGGTACGCCATTTAGTTGCAGCACGGATTTATTTATCTTGACAGCAACATCGTTTGCTCCCACGGTACATAAAGCCGTGACTCCAGCGCTGTCGGAGGTGATTTCACCACCACAGTTAAAAAAAAGAGCATATATGCCGAAGCATGGGGGCAGCAGGGGCGGAGGAGCGATTTGCTCCTAACTTTTGGGGCGGATGCCCCCATGCTTCGGCATATATAAATGGTGCATGTATGCCCATCATTAGAAGTGGGTGGATGAAGGGAGGTATTCTAATGGTGGGCATACCCACCGATCAATCTCTTTTTTTCGTTCAGCCCACAGGCTGCATGAAAAAAAAAAAGATTACAATATATGCCCAACAAGGACCAGCAACATACTGGTATGTTGCTGGACTTTGAGTGGTTATACCAGAATGATGCCTGCAGGTTTAGGTATCATCTTGGTATCATTCTTTTCAGCCAGCAGTCGGCTTTCATGTAAAAGCAATCCTAGCGGCTAATTAGCCTCTAGACTGCTTTTACAAGCAGTGGGAGGGAATGTCCCCCCCTCCCACCTTCTCACCGTCTTCCATGGTTTTCTCTGGCTCTCCTGTCCCAACAGGGAACCTGAGAATGCAGCCGGTGATTCAGCCAGCTGACCATAGAGCTGATCAGAGACCAGAATGGCTCCAGTCATCTCTATGGCCTAAGAAATCGGAAGCTACGAGCATTTCATGACTTAGATTTCGCCGAATGTAAACAGCACCATTGGGAAATTGGGAAGGCATTTTATCACACCGATCTTGGTGTGGTCAGATGCTTTGAGGGCAGAGGAGAGATCTAGGGTCTAATAGACCCCAATTTTTTCAAAAAAGAGTACCTATCACTACCTATTGCTATCATAGGGGATACTTACATTCCCTGAGATAACAATAAAAATGATAAAAGTGGTTAATTATATTATGGGCGTAGTCATGCTAAAGATCATATTAGAATTTGTAAAAAGAAGCAGATCAAGACTATGGAATTTATGCCATCATCTACACTCCACAGCATAAGAGTGCTTCTCACATTGCTATGCACATGATGTTGACATATTCACTCAGCACTGTACTCAGTTGTTTTTGTGTGATACACACTCTATAAGTGTAGATATCAAATGCATGTATTAATATTAAAATATATAATTGTGTTTAAATAATCGAATAGTCAAATAATTAAAAAAAAAATATTGGAATTAATTAAAAATACTGGGTAACTTTAAATGAATAAAAGATATAAATGAAATACATATAAAATACACAACTTAATCCAAAGTGCTCCTATGCAAGGTAGTGATCATAATACATATATAAAAAAATATGTGAGTGATCCTGAAAACATGCTCATGTGCTTCAGTGATAAACAATTGTGTCACTGGCGATCCTGCCAGAAAAGTCCATATATCTCAAAATAAAGAGAATTATTCATATATCCCAGTGCTCAAACATATACATGTGTTATCCAAATGCGTCTCTGCTGACCACGATGTGGAAAGTTCATATATCTCAAATTCTTCCCTGAGGAAGATACGTAATCCCTGTATTGAAGACGCGTTGGGGAGGGGACAGGACAGCGCGATAGGCAGCTTTGTCTGCTGAGGAGGAGGCTCATACCATCCCGTTACCAGTCCGGTATATACCCACTTGCGCTTATCATAGAGTGGTGCACTGGCATACCTGTTCTGTGTGAGTACCCCTGAATGGGATTTGTTTTGTTTAAATAAACATTTTAAAAACTTTATTGCACTATCAAGTTTTTTCATTTCCATATACTGCGGAGGGTCACACTGAGGAGTCCAGGATTCCAGTACCATTACAGAGCCCAGAGGTGGTTCACATGCGTGCATTGACTAAGCTTAACCGCCAAGTCGCACGCTCTAAGGTGAGCGTTTACTACCTAAGGGGAGCACCTGAGTGATGACACCATAGCATGTTTTGAATCACCTTTTGAGTTGTTTTGAGATATATGAACATTCCACATCGTGGTCAGCAGAGACGCATTTGGATATCACGTGTATATGTTTGAGCACTGGGATATATGAATAATTCTCTTTATTTTGAGATATATGGACTTTTCTGGCAGGATCGCCAGTGACACAATTGTTTATCACTGAAGCACATAAGCACTTTTTTCAGGATCACTCACATATTTTTTATATATGTATTATGATCACTACCTTGCATAGGAGAACTTTGGATTAAGTTGTGTATTTTATATGTACTTCATTTATATCTTTTATTCATTTAAAGTTACCCAGTAGTTTTCATTAATTCCAATATATTTTTAAAATTTTTTTAATTATTTGATTACTCATTAATAATTTAAACACAATTATATATTTTGATAATAATACATGCATTTGATATCTACACCGATAGAGTGTGTATCACACTATATATAGGTAGCAGAGCATACATATTTTATTTATCTATCTTTGCACGATTTATCTGACGTGTTTAACGCTAGCAGCTTCGGTGTCATTTATTCATCTATTTTTGCATCTGGTTATTGGTGGCTCGCAGGATTCTTTTCTATCTAGTAAGACCCCTTTCACACTGGGGCGCTTTTCAGGCGCCGTAGCGCTAAAAATAGCGCCTGCAAAGCGCTATTTGCTAAAATTTGATTTCGCTTGCTTAGGCTCTGAGGAAAGGGGCACTCCCCTGAAACGCATCAGCCATTAGCCAATTCTATTGGTTGGATCCTCTCGACATTAGGTCCTGGCGTGTCGATCTTCAGAACAGTACACCTGTTTCTTTGTCAAAGCCTTTTTATGAATGCTCGCTTGTGAGTATACATCTTGCTGTTTTTATGCTTTAATAAAGCTTTACCAGTGGTAATGCACTAGGTCGGTGCGCCCTCCTTCTTTTCTTGTTTCCCTTTAGTCCATGAATACCCATTGTTCTGAGGAGGGCTGCAAGACGGCAGGCATTACTTCATAAAGTTGGTCACACCACATACCAAGTCACTGGATACCTGAGCGCAGGAGCGATTTCTAATGTTCTTCAGGTTAAACACCATACAGTATCTCACAAAAGTGAGTACACCCCTCACATTTTTGTAAATATTTTGTTATATCTTTTCATGTGACAACACTGAAGAAATTACACTTTGCTACAATGTAAAGCAGTAAGTGCGCAGCTTTTATAACAGTGTAAATTTGCTGTCCCCTCAAAATAACTCAACACACAGCCATTAATGTCTAAACCACTGGCAACAAAAGTGAGTACACCCCTAAGTGAAAATGTTCAACTTGGGCCCAAAGTGTCAATATTCTGTATGGCCACCATTATTTTCCAGCACTGCCTTAACCCTCTTGGGCATGGAGTTCACCAAAGCTTCACAGGTTGCCACTGGAGACCTCTTCCTCTCCTCCATGACGACATCACGGAGCTGGTGAATGTTAGAGACCTTGCACTCCTCCACCTTCTGTTTGAGGATGCCCCACAGGAGCTCAATAGGATTTAGGTCTGGAGACATGCTTGGCCAGTCCATCACCTTTACCCTCAGCTTCTTTAGCAAGGCAGTGGTCATCTTGGAGGTGTGTTTGGGGTCGTTATGTTGGAATACTGACCTGCGGCCCAGTCTCCGAAGGGAGGGGATCATGCTCTGCTTGAGTATGTCACAGTACATGTTGGCATTCATGGTTCCCTCAATGAACTGTAGCTCCCCAGTGCCGACAGCACTCATGCAGCCCAGGACCATGAGACTCCCACCACCATGCTTGACTGTAGGCAAGACACACCTGTCTTTGTACTCCTCACCTGGTTGCCGCCACACACGCTTGACAGCATCCGAACCAAATTAGGTTTAATAAGGTTCCAGTAATCCATGTCCTTAGTCTGCTTGTTTTTAGCAAATTGTTTGCAGGCTTTCTTGTGCATAATCTTTAGAAGGGGCTTCCTTCTGGGATGACAGCCATGCAGACCAATTTGATGCAGTGTGCGGCATATGGTCTGAGCACTGACAGACCGACCCCCCACCCCTTCAACCTCTGCAGCAATGCTGGCAGCAATCATATGTCTATTTCCCAAAGACAACCTCTGGATATGATGCTGATCATGTGCACTCAACTTCTTTGGTCGACCATGGCGAGGCCTGTTGTGAGTGGAACATGTCCTGTTAAACCACTGTATGGTCTTGGCCACCGTGCTGCAGCGCAGTTTCAGGGTCTTGGCAATCTTCTTATAGCCTAGGCCATCTTTATGTAGAGCAACAATTCTTTTTTTCAGATCCTCAGATAGTTTTTTGCCATGAGGTGCCATGTTGAACTTCCAGTGACCAGTATGAGAGAGTAAGAGCGATAACACCAAATTTAACACACCTGCTCCCCATTAACACCTGGGACCTTGTAACACTAACAATTCACATGACACAACGGGGAGGGAAAATGGCTAATCGGGCCCAATTTATTTATTTTGAGGGGACAGCAAATTTACACTGTACAGTACAACAAGCTGTACACTCACTACTTTACATTGTAGCAAAGTGTAATTTCTTCAGTGTTGTCACATGAAAAGATATAATAAAATATTTACAAAAATGTGAGGGGTGTACTCACTTTTGTGACATACTGTATATTCTCCCAGTGTTATTTTGCCCTTGCTGAAAAAAAAGAGGTAAAGTGTCATGATAGCTATAAGAGAGTTGGACTTCAATTACTCCCTGTAGATATATTAGCTACAAGATTTAAAGCAAGTTTTAACGCAGTATTAAACCTAAAAAGCCAAAATGTAATATATTGCAGCTTACCAGTCCTTCAATGTGGTGGCTGCATTATTTAAGCTTTTTTTTTCCTTTATTTTACTTACTGATCCGGCCAAGAACTCACTTCCTACCTTAAAGCATTTGTTAACCCAAAAAAACAAAAAACAGATCCTGTTCCCTTAAAGCATGTTATGTTATACAGCACAGTGCTTGTGCTGTGTCATTTGGCCCCTTGTAACACCCAAGAAACCTGGCTGATAATGCCAGTTTCTGCCTCTCCCTCTGCAAACTGACCACGGTGTATCATGGCTGCTGAGCCCTGATAACTGTGGTTAGTTTACGTGCTTCCGTCACCCACAGCCCTGCTATCTGTCTCCTGTGCCTCCTCTGTCCTCCTCCCCCCTCCCCTCCCTGCCTGTCTGCTCGTACCAGCGCTTGCCACCCCCCCCCTCCCCCCAGCTCCTGCTGCTGCACCGGGAGCCAAGCTCATATAGGTACAGATCGGAACATTTTTTACATAACACAGGCACTTGTTATTACCGTACAGAGGGAATAAGATGATTTAGTTGCAGTGGGTTAACAACCACTTTTGAGAGGTGGTCTTAAACATAAGACCACCTCTCCACCCCTTGTTTTTGGATATTACATTTTTTTTTCTTCTTCTAACATACCTTTTATTGAATTACAGCCTGTACTTCCAAACCATCCGGTCCGCTGCGCAGGACGTCATATCCTTTTTGTGCGGGGAGCCCCCCCGCTGTCTTCTTGGACCTGTGTGTGTGTCCCAGAAGACAGCTGGCCATTCACAAAGCATTGTGTGGCTCGCCCGCAAGGCTTCAGTGCCGGTTTCCCTTAGTTAGAATTGCAGCGCCTGTACCCGATCCAATGGACCGATCGGCCTCGGGGGGCCAACATCGCTGGCTCCCTGGACAGGTAAGTGTTCTTATTAAAAGTTAGCAGCTGCACTGTTTGTAGCTGCTGACTTTAAAAAAATAAATACATTTGTGGGTGGAACACCGCTTTAAGCTGGGTATACACATTGAGTTTTTTTTTTCATTCAAGCAGAGGGTTGAACAAAAAAAAACATCTCAAATCCTCTCACCAATACAAACAGTGTGGATGGAGGGATCTATCCTGCTGTGTCTTTGTATTGTAACAGCGGGTGCAACCCCCCCCCCCCCGTCAGAATAAACTGATTGGTACTGCAGCCACTGGCTGCAAATTCTGATGGAATGCTGGTTTTTCAGCAGGACCGTTCAACAGAAGCCATTGTTAGACTGGTTTCTGTTGAACAGACAGCAGTAAATACAGACTTAAATTCGGCCAGTCCCTGCTGAACCAGACGAATTTTAATACATGTATGGCCTGCCTAATAAATTGAAGCTTATATCCTAACACTTTATAAGCAGAGCCAGTAAACAGTTGTTTTCTCTTCTAGGATAAAAGCTGACCATTGTAAGCACCCCTGACCATGTTAAATAGTATGTCTCAAACCTCTAATTGCAATTTTGTCTGGACAGCTTAGTCTGTTAAAGTAAATAGAAAAATAACAGACTTATTGGCAGGATCATCAGGTGAAAATTTAAAGGGAAACAAGCCTAAAAAAGAAAAAGAATACAGCCACCCCATTTAGGCATTAATACGCTGCAATTGAATACATTTTTGTTTTTGGGTTTAATACCACTTTAACAATCATCAATCAGGTAAGTTTTGTGAAAGGATGTTAAACTCCAGAAGGAACAAGCAGATTTCTGAACTTGCTGCAGTGGATGGAGACCAGTCAGATGCCTTCTCTGTTCCTTTCTTTGGAGGCAAAGAAGGCATTCAATGCTGGTACACTAGGGATACCTGCAAGAAGTTCTTCCTAAATTTGGCCTCACAAGTTTTATCAGAAAACTACATTGTTTATACCCTAGCACTAATGATCCCAATATTTACCAATACTACAGATTCACTATATTGGACCAACTAACTAAATCCCCATGCTTTCATGAGCATTATTCTTCTGAGCTACAAACCTAAACCTGACCAACTTGATACAGTCAATGGCACTATTAGAATGTAGAGTTTTTTTCCTAATATCATCGAATATTCCAGAATGGCTACAGTTAAAACTTTCCCTTTGTCAATTCTTGAACTATTAACAACAGTCCCACATCTTCAAAACTGGATAGATTAGATCCAGGCACCAATTAAAGTTTTTTAATGTGAAACACACTTACAAAAAGATTGTCAACTAAACCAGAAATTACAGCCATCCAGAAACTAGCCAATAAGGACTTCTACAAATACCTTTGTATCAAAAACCATTTTTCCTCTCTAACTCCAGGAAAATCCCTCATATCTATGAATATCATCTCTCATTACAATGATGCACTTAAACATTGGAAAGAAATTGTGCTCCTGTATGACACCTTCTCTCCAGATACAAAGCTTAGAAAACTTCCAACCTTGAATCTCTAGGAAAAAAGACTTGGCCCAAATATTTTTCGATAGACAGTGTCAGCAGGCCTCTCATTGCCCCCTTTGCACCTCCAGATATGCAACACATTGGGAGTCTTCTTTAAAACGTCTCCATAGATTGTACTAAACACCTCAAAGGATATCACAAATATTCCTCAATAATTCCCCACTGTTTTGGAGAGATTGTGGCTCCTGTGGAACTCTTTCACATATGAGGGAGATTCAATGAGATTATATTGCTTTTGGACTTTGTCTTCTGCAGTCACTCAAATCAAAACTCTCCCAGATCCAGCGTTGACACTATTCCATATTGGTAGTTAGCACTGGCTTTACGAACACTGGACATTTATCGCTCACACTATCATAGCAGCAGGAAACATTATTGGCAGACTTTGGATACAAAAATGTATCCCCAAATATGCAAAACTTCCTAAGTATCTTTAATAAACAGGTCCAGTTTGAACTCAAGTTCGCAAATAAAAATGGCAAAGGGTAGGTATTTTAGAAGCAATGGAATCACTGGCTTTTAGATAATGGATATACATGTGATAAATACTAGTAAATATTGTTTATACATATTGCGAGACCTATAAATACCAAGAAAAGGGCGCCACAAACCATATCTCGCTTCAGCCACAATGTAACAATTATATTTGATGCTAAATTGGGACAAAAACAGCTCTTTTGTTAAAGTATTCTTGCTGTTCACTAGTTTTCTTTCAATCTATCGTTTATAGTTTTCTACACGCACTTATGTAACTTATGATAATACCCTAGTCCAGTGATGGTGAACCTTGGCACCCCAGATGTTTTGAAACTACATTTCCCATGATGCTCAGCTACACTGCAGAGTGTATGAGCATCATGGGAAATGTAATTCCAAAACATCTGGGGTGCCAAGGTTCGCCATCACTGCCCTAGTCTATCACTTCATTTGGAAGTAGTTGTGATCACTAGAACTCTAAATCCTGTATATCATTTTTCTATCTAAAATGTGCATATTTTCTCAAAAAATATATATTAGGTGAAAAAACTATATACTGTAGTTCAGCTTATAGTTTTACATATTTATACACAATAGCCCAATACAAATTGCACAATTAAAGACTTGTTTCTTGGAGTAACTGAAAAACTCACAATTAGCTCGGGAGGAAAAATTAATTCTTGTGATGGGTCCAATGGCAGACATTCTTTGTCCAAATGCAATGTCACCATCTAAAAATGAAATGGAAAATGCCTTGGTAAAACGTTTTAAATTCTCCATCCGAGTGAAAGAAGTAAACTACAATATACTAAAGACAAAGTTTCTCTTTAAAGTGGACCTGTCACCAATTTATGCACTCATTGTTTGCCCCCCTTTCATAACTGCACACATTTACTGTATACCTTATTTGCGGATGCACCTATTCACTTCCTTATTTCCTGCTCATGTAAGGTCTGTCCCTTGACCAGTGCTGTACAATTACAAGATTTGTAGACTATTCTCAAGCCCCCTAGGATGTGAGACATCTATATCCCACAAGTCTTCAGAACAGTGTATGAATCTCATACATGCACAGCGGCACCCAGCAGGGCAACAGAGGCACAAGGGGGGGTGCTTGGGTGTGCCTGGATTGATAACCCATGAAAAAACACCCACTTGCTAGCCATGCCCAGTTTTTGACCATGTCTGAAAACACATGGTAGGCAGCACCCACTCTTGTACTTCCAGCACCAGCACAGCACCCCCCTCAAAAATTGTCTGGATCTGCTCCTGTAGCAGTGAAAATCAGAAGTGACAGCCAGCTCCTGAATCCAAGATGGTAGTCTAAAAACAAAACTAACACTGATATAGAGAAGACGGTGCTTGACTACATGGACTAGAAGCATGTTTTTTATTATGATCATCCTACGTGGGCAGTATTTTGAGCAATGATTTTAGCTTCAGATGGAAGGTCCTCTTAATGGACAGTTTACTATGAGTGTTTCCTGAAATTATCAACTTTGTGCTAAAACTGTTCTAATATTACATATGTCATTTGTATTTACTGCACGATATGCACGTGTTCGGAAGTAGTTTGTTTCTCATGATACAGCTGCTAAAGTGTATCTAATTTCACGTTTTGTTTTAATTTGGGATAGTGTAGGGAGGGGTTACAGTTTTTTCAGATTTATGTCGCTGTTTGTGTCTCATTGTCAAATGGACTGAAAGCGAGGTAAAATCCCAAATCTTGAGTTGTTGATCATTCTGTACATTTTTGTAAACTTTTGCGATTATATGAACAATTCTTTGTAAAAGCATCTTCTTTAGGTGGAATGTCACAAAAGACTAATAAGGCAGTGCAAATAGGAATGATGAGTTATGAAGAGCAGTTATATATAGCTACCTGTCAGAATTCACTTAGCTTACGTACAGTAAAAAAAAAAAAAAAAATGAATTCTGATTGTTACGAGAAGATGCAATTTATCACATTAAATTAACCACTAAATAAATACTTTTAAGCACAACAGTGTCCCTACATGCTTATATAACCTCTTTGTGATCACAAGTATTTTGGTCAATCAGGGAGACATTTAAAACTGAAAGCACATTTCACAGGCATTAATACAATATACCATTATGTTTAGTAAGGCATTTACAGTGTTGCTGTGTACTCACATCATCCTCACAGTCGTTCTGCACTTGACCATTTTGCAGGTTTTGTTCATGTTTACAGCAGTTCAACTCCTGGACAAACAAACATTGTATTGTTATAGCCATTATAGCCATGTTATAGTCATCACCTCCTCCCATATCCGCCTACAGGACTTCTCCCGAGCCTCGCCCATCCTCTGGAATTCCCTACTCAATCTGTCAGACTGTTTCCAAATGTATCCACTTTTAGGCGATCCCTGAAAACTTTCCTCTTCAGAGAAGCCTACCCTGCCTCCATCTAACAACTGCACTATTTTTTCCATTAGCTCATCCCCCACAGCTATTACCCTTTTGTATAACTTGACCCTCCCTCCTAGATTGTAAGCTCTAACGAGCAGGGCCCTCTGATTCCTCCTGTATTGAATTGTATTGTACTTGTACTGTCTGCCTAATGTTGTAAAGCGCTGCGTAAACTGTTGGCGCTATATAAATCTTGTATAGTAATAATAATAATAGCAACTTGATACATGAAAGTGGATTATTCAATATACTGTGGGCTATATATCCTCATCCTTAAATCTAGCATATACGAACATCAGTGGTGGTAGCCAAGGACTTTATGAGGAACATATACTGTGGATACAAGGAGGAAAACACTGCGTGTATAAAAACCATACATTTTATTATAACATTCAATAAAAGCCAGGACACAAACCTGATAACAAAAAAACATTGAATATATGATTAAAATATTTGTTTAAATACAATACATTCCACAGGTAGACTCAATGTGTTTCAATAGATCTTCAGGAGTACATGTGAATATTCAGCATGATGAAACCCATAATTCTCATTGTATTAAAACCAATCCATCAATTCACTGGAATCAATATACAGTATCTCACAAAAGTGAATACACCCCTCACATTTTTGTAAATATTTTATTATATCGTTTCGTGTGACAACACTGAAGAAATTACACTTTGCTACAATGTAAAGTAGTGAGTGTACAGCTTGAATAACAGCAGAAATTTGCTGTCCACTCAAAATAACTCAACACACAGCCATTAATGTCTAAACTGCTGGTAACAAAAGTGAGTACACCCCTAAGTGAAAATGTTCAAATTGGGCCCAATTAGCCATTTTCCCTCCCCTGTGTCATGTGACTCGTTAGTGTTACAAGGTCTCAGGTGTGAATGTGGAGCAAGTGTTATCGCTCTCACTCTCTCATATTGGTCACTGGAAATTCAACATGGCACCTCATGGCAAAGAACTCTCTGAGGATCTGAAAAAAAAGAGTTGTTGCTCTACATAAAGATGGCCTAGGCTATAAGAAGATTTCCAAAACCCTGAAACTGAGCTGCAGCACGGTGGCCAAGACCATACAGCGGTTTAACAGGACAGGTTCCACTCAGAACAGGCGTTGCTATGGTCGACCAAAAAAGTTGAGTGCATGTGCTCAGCGTCATATCCAGAGGTTGTCTTTGGGAAATGGACATATGAGTGCTGCTAGCATTGCTGCAGAGGTTGAAGGGGTGGGGGGGGGGGGTCAGCCTGTCAGTACTCAGACCATACGCCCCACACTGCATCAAATTGGTCTGCATGGCTGTCGTTCCAGAAGGAAGCCTCTTCTAAAGATGATGCTCAAGAAAGCCCGCAAACAGTTTGCTGAAGACAAGCAGACTAAGGACATGGATTACTGGAACCATGTCCTGTGGTCTGATGAGACCAAGATAAACATATTTGGTTCAGGTAGTGTCAAGCATGTGTGGCGGCAACCAGGTGAGGAGTACAAAGACAAGTGTGCCTTGCCTACAGTTAAGCATGGTGGTGGGAGTGTCATGGTCTGGGTCTGCATGAGTGCGGCTGGCACTGGGGAGCTACAGTTTATTGAGCCCCCGTTCACACCTATGCAAATTAGATGCGGCTTACACCGCATCTAATTCGCAGGACATTTTAAAATACATTCATATGAATGCATCTGGTTCACATATGTACGTTGCATTCGCACTGCGCATTGGTCACAAAAAACGTGTGCATTTTCTGGGCATTGCGGTGCGAATTACGAGCCCCTTATCTTCTATGGGAACGCATCTGCTTTGCAGATGCATTGCGTTCTGAACATGGATTTTTTCCTTCTCCTCACTACACCTCCCCCTCTCCCCCCCCTCCCTCCCCCTCTCCCTCCCCCTCTCCCTGCTCACTGATCCTGAGCTAAAACGCAGATGAGCCTTTGAACAGGAGATTTTTATCTTCCCAGTGAAACCTGAGCTTCAATTCGCACCGCACATGTGTGAACCCAGGCTGAGGGAACCATGAATGCCAACATGTACTGTGACACACTGAAGCAGAACATTATCCCCTCCCTTCGGAGACTGGGCAGTATTCCAACATGATAATGACCCCAAACACACCTCCAAAGTGACCACTGCCTTGCTAAAGAAGCTGAGGGTAAAGGTGATGAACTGGCCAAGCATGTCTCTAGACCTAAACCCTATTGAGCATCTGTGGGGCATCCTCAATCGGAAGGTGGAGGAGCGCAAGGTCTCTAACATCCACCAGCTCCGTTATGTCGTCATGGAAGAGTGGAAGAGGACTCCAGTGGCAACCTGTGAAGCTCTGGTGAACTCCATGCCCAAGAGGGTTAAGGCAGTGCTGGAAAATAATGGTGACCACACAAAATATTGACGCTTTGGGCCCAATTTTGACATTTTCATTTAGAGGTGTACTCACTTTTGTTGCCAGCGGTTTAGACATTAATGGCTGTGTGTTGAGTTATTTTGAGGGGAAAGCAAATTGACACAGTTATTCAAGCTGTACACTCACTACTTTACATTGTAGCAAAGTGTCATTTCTTCAGTGTTGTCACATGAAAAGATATAAAATATTTACAAAAATGTGAGGGGTGTACTCACTTTTGTGAGATACTGTAGGTGTGTGTCGTCTCTCTCCCCTGTGTAGGGGGGGGGGGGGGGTAGGAGGCTCTCATAGGGTGAGGTATATACAAAAGGTGCTAGAAAGACCTCAATGGTCATCCATAATCGAATTGGAGGGACATGTCAATTTAGCAGATAAAGGCACACCGTCATCTATGTTTCAAGCAGAGCAAAGAGGGCTAGGGGCTTATACACATCTTAATGTCAAACCATTCTATGTGTATAAGGGATGGGCAACCAAAGATTAGCAGAGGTCAGATGGGGTGGGAAATCAATTACAAAATATCCTTTCCTTCAAAGTTCTGGCGGTCAGTCACATGACGACACACACCTACAGTATTCCAGTGAATTTGTGGTTTTAATACAATAAGCATTATGGGTTTCATTGTGCTGATCGTTCACATATACTCATGAACAGTAGCGGCCGGTGTTTTGTTTTTTTTTATGGGTGGGGGCGCACTTGGTCGGTTGGCACTTACCCCATAGGTTGTGGGCAGCAGCTCCTGTGTCCTCTTTTGCATCACGGCGGCTTCTGCCGTGCGTCTCCTCCCTCCTCCTAGGGGTCCAATAGGATCGCCTGTCCTTTCAGCCAATCGGATGATGGGTCTCAAGACCCGCTTCCTGATTGGTCGGGAGTAGGATCAGTGTAGCAATAGCGAATATTCATTCACTATTGTCACACAACTGGGTGGGATCAGAGCACAGTGCTTTGTGCCCTGAGCCCACCATTTTTTGAAGCCTATTAGAGCCTCTGGCTCTAATCATGTGCTTCAAAAAAAAAAAAAAAAACCTCCCCCCTATTGAAATCCCTGGTCTGGCGCCCTGTATGTAGATCAGGGGGCCGGACACATAGATAGGGGGGGCGGTGCCTGTGTTCCCCTAATGAACAAGCCACTGCTGCTCCTGAAGAAGATATATCCAAATGCATTGAGTCTACATGTGGAATGTACTGTATCTAAACAAATATATGAACTCTATATTCAATATTTAATTGTTTGGGTTGTGTTCTGGCTTTTATTGAATGATAGAATAAAATGTATGGTTTTTATACACACAGTATTTTACTTGAATCTATATGTTGTAATGTCCTTGGCTACTACCACTGATGTTTATATACAACTCCATACTTGCAGTGAGGCAAGGACCTAGATTTAAGTTGGCAACATACTAAAAGAAAACAGCTAAGGACCAGTTCACACCATAGAAAGGCAGTCCGGATGCATTCCAGCTTTTCTGAATGCGCGTTTTTGACGCATTTTTGATGCAGTCCAGTGCATTTTTCCCCCTCTTTTTTTCTTAACCTTAAATAAGGACATTTGTGCTCCAGTGCATTTTTGATGCATTTTACAGCGTCCCAGTACAGTCCAATGCAGGAAAAATGCAGCATGTTCTATTTTTTTTTCTGGAACTGGAATACACTGGAACTGAAAGCACTGGTGTGAACTATGCCATTGAAAACCATATAACCTACTTTCCTTGCATTTTTGATGCAGAAAAAAAAACGCACTGGACTGCATGTGGTGTGAACTGGCCCTTAGAGAAAAAGGTATGATGTAGTCTTAGGAGATATTCATAAAAAAAATAAAAATGTAATGAAACCTAGAATTGCTTCCAAAACAGACCAACATGTCCTTAAACTTTCAATGTTTGTTGTATTAAAAACGGAAAATTGTATACTCACCTTTCCGTAATTTTCCTTTCCTGTCGCATCTCATGGCAGCATACACCTATGGGTTGTGGCTCCGCCCCCGCAACCTGATAGGACCGCGTAGCTATTAAAGTCTGAGAGAGCCCCTGCCCCAGCATTCTCCGTGTATATATACCTCACCTCAGATGGGTGGGCATTTGTATGCTGCCATGAGATGCGACAGGAAAGGAAAATTACGGAAAGGTGAGTATACAATTTTCCGTTTTCCTGTCGCATCATGGCAGCATACACCTATGGGGAATAACTCGCAAACTGGGTGGGTATGAGCAAAAGATAAGTTTTTTATTTAGAAGGTATTGAGGAGTTAGCCTGAATAATTGCTCTCCCAAATTCTACCGTGGACAATCTAGCGAAGTCCACTTTATAATGAGAGATAAAAGTGGTTTTCGAAGACCAAGTGGCTGCTTTGCAGATGGTTTCGGCTGATACCCTGCAGTAGGCCGCCCAGGAGGTCGCCATTGCCCTTGTGGAGTGTGCCCTTAAGCCCTCAGGTACTCGTGCATTGTTAGATGCGTAAGCTCTCTTAATGATCTTCACCAACCATGCTGCGATGGTGCGAGAGGTTGCTGCTTGTCCTCTTCTAAACCCATGAGGAATGACCAGTAGGTCCTCTGTCTTCCTTAAATTGCTGGTTGCCAGGAGGTAGGCCTGGATATTCGACTTTATGTCAAGCGGATGTGGATCACCCTGTTCTGTGGATAGGGTGGGGAGACATAGTTCTTGGTTAAAGTGGAAAGATGATGACACTTTCGGGATGAAGCGATCCGATGGTTTTAAGACTACTTTGTCTGGATAGAACATCAAGTATGGTTCCTTAGCCTGTAAGGCCTGAATTTCCGATACCCTTTTAGCTGATGTAATTGCTATTAGGAAAGTGACTTTGAGAGTTAGGTCCCACAGGGAAACATTCTCTAACGGAAAAAATGGCTCATGGGATAAGGCTTCCAACACTACTGAAAGATCCCATGTCGGGAAGGAAGGTTTCCTAGGTGGTCTCAGCTTTAGGCAAGCCTTCTGAAATTGGATGATGAGAGGTTCTTGAGCCCATTTCACTCCTGTCATAGCGGATAGGGCTGATACATGTACCTTCAGGGTACTAGACCTAAGACCTTTATCTAGACCTAACTGGAGAAACTCGAGGATCTGAGGAACTGATGGAGATGCCGGGTTCCAGGATTGCTGTTGTGCGACTAAGAGAAAACTCTCCCAGACCCTTTTATAGGTTTTATTGGTCGTGGATTTTCTGGCCTGGAGGAGAGTGTCTATCACTTTCTGGGAGCAACCTTGGACTAAGAACCTAGTCCTTTCAATCTCCATGCTGTTAGATGCAGCCTCTCCGGAAATGGGTGAAGGAGTTGCCCCTGCGACAGTATATCCGCTGTCATTGGGAGTGTCAGTGGTTCTGCTGTGCTCAATTGGAGGAGCGTCGTAAACCATGGTCGTCTCGGCCAAAATGGGAGGACTGCTAGCACTGTGGCTTTCGACCTCTTGAGTCTGAGTAAGAATCTCGGAATGAGTGGTGTTGGCGGAAATATGTACCCCAAACGGAAGTTCCAGTCGTGTTGTAGGCAATCCGTGCCTTCTGCCGATGGGAAAGGAATTCTGGCTAGATATCTCTGGCATTTCGTGTTGACCGGTGTTGCCGCCAGGTCTATATCCGGTATCCCCCAGGTCTGGGTTATGAGGGTAAAGGCTTGGTGACTTAAGGCCCACTCGTTGTTTGATACAAAGGTCCGACTTAGGGAGTCGGCTAGTTGATTTTGGACTCCTGGGACATACGCTGCCGTTAATCCCGACAGGTTCAGCTGTGCCCACTCGAAGACTGGACGGACTTCCCGCATCATGGAGCGACTCCTGGTGCCCCCCTGCCTGTTGATATAGGCAACTGCCACTCTGTTGTCCAATTTTAGCAGGACCTCTTTCCCCCTGAGGAGGGGGCTGAAGGCTAACAGAGCTTGGAAAGCTGCTTTCATCTCCAATATATTTGAAACCACGTTCTGTGTTCTGAATGTCCAAAGGCCCTGGACTGCGTGATGGCGGTAGTGTGCCCCCCAGCCCTTCAGGCTGGCGTCTGAAGTGATTATTTCCTGAGGAAGAGGGACTATATGCCTGCATCTCTTCAGATTGTTCAATCTGGTCCACCACCAGAGTGATTGTTTTATTTCTTTCTGGACTACGATCGGCTGAGACAATGATACCCCGTTCCATTGTTTTAACAATGATGCTTGCAGAGGTCTGGTGTTCCATTGGGCCCATTGTACCATTGGGATGGTTGCTGAGAATGACCCCAGTATGCTGAGGTACTCCCGGGCTGGTAGTGTGGTAGAGGCTAATAACTTTCTTGCCTTCTGAATGAGGCTGGGAATTTTTTCCTGCGGAAGTTCCACCGTATTGAGACGGGTGTCTAGTTCCGCCCCCAGGAATATCATTCTCTGAGTGGGCTGCAGATTGCTTTTCCCCCAGTTTATGATCCAGCCGAAGTTTTGTAGGGTGGTAATCAGAATGGATCGATGCAGTAGAAGGGAATCCTGATTGTCTGCTAGCAAAAGGATGTCGTCCAGGTAATGATGGACCCTCAATCCTTGTTCTCTTAGTAAGGCTATTACTGGCAGTAAGATTTTTGTGAATGTCCTTGGAGCGGTGGAGATCCCGAACGGGAGGCTTCGGAATTGAAAATGATGTAGACCTACCGCAAAGCGGAGAAATTTTTGGAATGAGATGTGAATGAGGACGTGCAGATAGGCGTCTTGTAAATCGACGGAAAGCATCCAATCCCCGATATTCATGGCCCGAAGAATTGACTGGAGGCTCTCCATTTTGAATGTCTCGACTAAGATTGAGCGATTGAGATTCTTTAGATCTAAGACAGGGCGTAGATCCCCCGATTTCTTCTTCACCAGAAACAACGGGGAGTAGAATCCCGTTGACCTTTGGGATATTGGAACTTCCACTATGGCTTCCTTTTGTAACAGGTCTTGGACGTACTTTGTCAGTAGCATCCTTTTTTCCCGAGATGCAGGTAATCTGGTTACAGAGAATTGGTCTCTTGGAGCCCGTGTCTTGAATTTCCATTTGTGGCCGAACTGGACAGTGTCTATCGTCCATGGGTCCTTTATTGTATCCGCCCAGACCTGCTTGAAACTCATGAGTCTGGCCCCCACTAAAGCTGGTTGGGCGGACGCACCTTCAAAAAGACTTTTGTTCCCCTGACGCAGGGGTCTTAGACTTTTGGAGCTTGAGGAATGATGACTGGGGATTCTTCCAGTTCCTCCTATACTCTTTTCCGGGCCTGTAGGATCTTGCCTCTCTGTATTTATCTGGCAGATTTCTTCTAGAAACCGGTGGTCTCTGCTGCCTGGGCCTCCTATCTGAAGGGATGAGTCCCGATTTTCCCCCCGTGACTTTAGAAATAGCCACGTCCAGTTTTTCTCCAAAAAGGTTTACGCCATCAAAGGGTATTTTGCACCAATTGGATTTTGAGGAGGGATCTGCCGACCAGGGTTTTAACCAGAGCGCCCTTCTGGCCATTACTGAGCTTAACATTGCTCTTGAAGTGGTTTTAATTATATCCACAGAGGCTTCTGCGACAAAGTCGCCTGCAAGACTAAGTTCTTGGAGTGCTGAGATAACTTTCTCCTGCTCTATTCCTTCCGATACCAGCTTCTCGGCCATCGTGGACCAGCTTGAGATAGCCTTACCGACGGCAGCCAATGCTATTGCTGGCCTGCAAGCGCCACCTGCCGAGAGGTAGGTTCTCTTAAGATCCAGATCGATCTTTCTATCCAGGACGTCTTTGAATGTGACTGCATCCTCTATTGGAAGTGTTACGTGCCTGGCGAGGCGCATTAGGGAGGAGTCGACCACTGGAGGAGATATTAGTGGGTTGACGTTAGGCTCTTTAAGTGGATAGAGTTTTGATAATCTGTTGCTGAGGCCAGTTTTTTTCTCTGGCTTTTGCCACTCATCCTTAATTAGATCCTCAAGTTCCTCAATGAACGGGAAGTTCTCTGGGTCTTTTTTAAGATTTGGAAAGTATTTCCTCACTTTTTGAGGAGTTTCTTTTTCTTCCACCCAGTCGATCGCCTCTTTTACTGACTTCACGAATGGGTCGATCAATGAGAAGTCGAAGCCGGTGGATGCCTCTCGATCATCTGTGTCAGAGAGAGGGTCTGACGTCTTTGATGATGATGGGGCAGTGGATGAGGTACTTTGTATAGGTCTGCTGGCTTCTGGCTCTGCGACTTGTGGTGATGGATCAATTGGTTCTCTTGCCTCTGTTTCTCTGTCTTTAGTTGCCTCAATGAAGCATGTGCGACAGGCCAGTTTGTCTGGAAGTGCTGTAGCACCGCAAATCCAGCAGGAGTTCCCGGGTGGACGGGAAGGCTGGGTGACAGGAGATTTCCTGCGCGCAGGGGATTTTTTGTGGTGGGAGCGACTATGCCTTGATCTTGATCGGCTTCTCCTGCGACTTGATCTGCTCCTCCTGCGACTTGAGCGGCTTCTGCGATTTGAGCGACTTCTGCCGCGCTCTGAGCGACTCTGCCTGTGGCTTGAGCGGCTCCTTCTTGAAGGCTCCCCTCGTCTTGAATGTGACGATCTGGAAGACCTGGTGGGGCTGTTCAATTTAAACAGCATTAGTGAGGGCTCTCTTTTTCCTTCTCTTCATACTTACCCATCATCCCCTCTTACCTAGTAGGCTGGCGATGGTCTACCTGGGCAACGGTCTCCATGAAAGGTGATGAATCAACCTATAATTATATAGGTGGCTTAGCATGCATGGGATAGCAGATAGTAAACAAGCAAAGAAAAAAGCCATCATAGATCTTACCTGGGCGTGGAGATAGCAAGAGAGAGACAGGGTAGATTAGCAAAAGAAATCCGGTCAAAATTCCCCCTTACAGGCTCAGGAGAGAAGAGACAAGAAAATGCTGACATTACAGCATTTTTAAACTTGCCGCCGTCCAGGGGTGATGACGTCACGCTCGAGCATGCTCAGATGCGCTCTGAGGCCTCCGACGCCATTTTGGAAGCTGGAAAGCGGGATGTCCTGACAAGCTGGAGCTATGGAGACAGACAGGAGGGGAAGTTACCCACAGGTGCACGGAAAGGAGCTGGAGACCGCTGCGATCCATAAACCTGTTTAAGGTTTGTAATGTATTGTAACATACCCCTGAGACCATCAGAGTGGGGTTCCTTCCATTGAGCTCATTTAGAGGCTGTACAGGATAGGACTTCCACCCAGGAGAGGCTAGAACCTGGCTGGGGCGAATGTTTTAGGTAAGGGATGCATGTTTTCGGTCCTTGACAGGTGAGGAAAAAAAGGAGAATGCTGGGGCAGGGGCTCTCTCAGACTTTAATAGCTACGCGGTCCTATCAGGTTGCGGGGGCGGAGCCACAACCCATAGGTGTATGCTGCCATGATGCGACAGGAAACTGATTTTTAAACAGATCCAACAACATTTAGTGGACTAAAGTCTTTTGCTTTTTTCTGTTCATAAAGATTATGACATCTCCCTATTGGGGCCGAAGCACTCAATTCACACAATAGTGCTTAGAGTGGTGTAACATTCACCATTGTAAACCAAAAGGTTACTTTTCAACATCGAGTCTATACAAGAGACATGGATACATGCTAATATTTAACAGAACTCTCCAAAATGCACTTCCCAATGGCCTCAAAAAGGCCATCAATTTTGTTACGGCTTCACTTACTACATTTATTGAATCAGAATTATGTAGATCAAAATAATTTTGTGGAATAAGGACCACTAGGCACTATCTTTGACAGCCCTAAAATACAGTTTTTTTAACGCTTATGATTTTAACTGTGCTATATAATGTCAGTGTACAATACAATAAATATTATCAGTTTAAATAATGTCAATGCTCTGCTAGAACTGTTGTAGAACTATAGGTACAATGGGAGAAAAATATTTCACATTGTATACATATGCTTTATCATATTTTCCACATTCTTTACAGTAACTGCATACTGCATACAACATGTCTGCAAAATCAGGCCCACTTCTGCATAGAAACCAATCAGATTCCTGGTTTTATTGCCAAAGTTTAACTGAACAAGCTGAGGTTAGAAGCGGATTGGTTTCTATGCAGAAGTGAGCCTGATTTTGCATTCTCCAGCTTTAGTAAATAAACCCCACAGTGTCAGGCTTATCCAGCTAGGTTATAAATGTAGACAAATTAGTAACCCCAACTTTGTCATCATTCCAGAGTCCACAGCTCACCTTACAAAAGGTCTTGCAGCCATCAACTATAGGTCTATATCCTGTACAGCGACAAAGGTTTCCTGTATGGGAAACAAGGTACCATGTTAAATATATAAATAGCTGACAAAATAGTTCTTCTAATTGTAACAGTAGCTATGAGATGATCATACCTCCTAAGGCTTCATATATTTGTTCTAAGGTGGGCTCTGGGTGGTTCCTCAATAGAGAATACATGGACATCACCATTCCTGGGCTACAGAAACCACACTGAGAGCCATGGGCTTTTGCGATTCTTTCCTAAAATATACATTAAAGACTCATGACAGCAATAAATTAATGGATATAATGTGTATATATATATATATATATATATATATATATATATATATACACACACACACACACACACACACATACATATTGCATACACACACACACACATACTGAGCTAAATTATTATAAATGCAACACTTGTGTTTGCCCCTATTTATTATGAGCTGAACTCAAAGATGTTCTCAAATCGATTTTACCGCAATTTCGCGGCCGGTATTTTGCCACGATTTTACCGAGATTTTGCCGCGATTTTGCCTCGTTTTGCGAGCAGTACTACTTTGTACGACTTTGCCACAACTTTGGCATTAACTATTCTCAGCTTGTGCTTACAAAGTAGTGCTGAAATCGTGTCTATATTATTCAGGTACGATTTGCATGCTACTTGAGGGTTTAACATTGAGGTCTATGGACATCAACTCGCATGGAATTTGGACCAAGGTAGAGCAGGGACTACTTTGAAGTCAGCACGACTTAAAGTCGTGCCAATATGAATGGTAGTCATTGAAAATTATGGAGAATGACTTGTCATATGATTTTGCAGTACAAAATCATGGGACAAGTCGTATAAGTGTGAAAGGGGGCTAAATCTGTGTTAGTGAGCACTTCTCCATTGCCGAGATAATCCATCCACCTTACAGGTGTGGCAAATCAAGATGCTGATTAGACAGCATGATTATTGCACAGGTGTGCCTTAACCATAATACAAATGTTGCATTACACTGGCATGAATTCCACAACAAGGATGCTTCTAGTCTAGTTATCCAGGGTATCGACAAGATTTTGAGACCACCCAGAGGGGGAGATAAATTTCATCTTTTATGCAAGCGCGAGGTCCGGTGGATCTTCATTTTGAACACTAGGCTACCGTTCGGGCTTAACTTTGAATGGGATGTATCCCATTTCTACCAATAAACTATAGAAGATCTATGTCATATGAAATGCACCTGTTAGTTTTCCCAGCATTCCTTTAAGTAGAATGCTGATTTATATATATATATATATATATATATATATATATATATATATATATATATATGTGCATTTCCTACTATTTATCTTAGGACATTAGCATAAAGCACTTATATACAGATTTTATTTGATTGGTCATATAAATATCCTTCTCCTAGGTGTACTACATTGGTGTTGTGTGTGTGTGCTACCGATAGTGATATGTGTACATGCTCATACTAACATAAGGGTGCCATGTATATATGACACCACTAGCGATATATGTTTTGGATGTATACACACTCAATACTAAATATTGGTTTCTTTGGTTCCCCTTCAATTTTCAGCTTGCTAGCCTTAATTTCTAGACGGTTCTCGAACAGGTCTAACCCTAAATCGTGTTTTTTGCACTGAAAGTTAAAGTAAGACATATAGTCCTATATTTTGACTGCAGCAAGTGGAAGGAGACTCCTATCTCTTCCAGAGCCTGCTTTTGCTAGGCTTCAGCTAATGAAGGAATGGAGGAGTGGATTTATGTTCTTTTCGGCAGTAGTTTTTAACTTCTTGACAGCTCTTGAATAGGTCTAACTCTGTAGTGTTTTTTGCACTGATAGCTTGAGTAAGATATATAGTATTATTTTTTCTGATTGCAGCAAGTGGAAGGAGACTTCGATCTCTTCCAGAGCCTGCTTTCCCTAGGCTTCAGCTAATGAAGGAAACAGAGTAATGGATTTATGTTCTTCTCTGCAGTAGTGTTTTTGTTACCTATGTGATGTGTAATGGTAATCCGAGATGGTATTATGTATGCTGATATATAGAGTTGTTTTTCAGACTTCTAGCAACAATGTTTCACAGTAGTAATAAGTAACAGTTTTTTTTAGTGAAGATTAGGGATGAGCTTCGAGTTCGAGTCGAACTCATGTTCGACTCGAACATTGGCTGTTCGCAAGTTCGCCGAACAGCGAACAATTTGGGGTGTTCGCGGCAAATTCGAATGCCGCAGAACACCCTTTAAAAGTCTATAGGAGAAATCAAAAGTGCTAATTTTAAAGGCTTATATGCAAGTTATTGTCATAAAAATAGTTTGGGGACCTGGGTCCAGGGGACATGGATCAATGCAAAAAAAAGTTTTAAAAACGGCCGTTTTTTCAGGAGCAGTGATTTTAATAATGCTTAAAGTCAAACAATAAAAGTGTAATATCCCTTTAAATTTCGTACCTGGGGGGTGTCTATTTTGGCCGGGGTTCCCCTTAATATCCATACCAGACCTGAAGGGCCTGGTATGGAATTTAGGGGGACTCCCACGTCATTTTTTTTTTTAAATTTTGGTTCGGGGTTTCCCTGTGGGGAATTCCTATGCCGTTTTTATCAATGAACTTCTATGTGTATTGTCGGCAATGCAATAGCCGCGGGTAGTTTTGAATGGATTTTTTCCTTCCAAATGTCATTTTGCTGTCAGACTGTTCTAAACACGGGAAACATGCACCCCTTTACAGGCATACTATAGACACCCCCCAGGTACGAAATTTAAAGGGATATTACACTTTTATTGTTTGACTTTAAGCATTATTAAAATCACTGCTCCTGAAAAAATGTCCGTTTTTAAAACTTTTTTTTTTAATTGATCCATGTCCCCTGGGGCAGGACCCAGGTCCCCAAACACTTTTTATGACAATAACTTGCATATAAGCCTTTAAAATTAGCACTTTTGATTATTCATGTTCGTGTCCCATAGACTTTAACGGTGTTCGCGTGTTCGAGCGAACTTTTTTGCTGTTCGCATGTTCTGGTGCGAACCGAACAGGGGGGTGTTCGGCTCATCCCTAGTGAAGATGTTTTAGGTTTGTACATCATATATGCATCGCTGATAAAATACTCTATATTATTACACCCGCACTCCGTCTCTTACTATATTTTGCATTTGTTACCAGTACACTAGTCACCCAATTTTGGTATTAACACAAAGAGAGTGAATTCCATGATATTTCCTTTTCCCATACGTGAATAAGCAAGGGTTTCAGAACACACTAAAAAATATATATACAATTTTTCGTTTTTTTCCAATCATCTACTATAAGGAGATATAGCCCCCCCCCTTCCTTTAAACTGTCATCACACTAAATTTGCAGTTACAACTTTATTATACTAATAAATCATTCATTTAGTCTGTCCAATCATACAAATTTCCTGATAGGTTACTTATTTTTCAGTATTTTCATCTATCCATTATTGTGGATTCATATTTTTTCTGACAACAGTGTCCCTGTGGTTGATTCATGTAATGTGTGACAGCAGTTTGGAATAGTTTGATTTATGTTAACATATGGAGGTATTTTCATACTCCCGGTTACACGGTTATACAGCCGTAATATAGCCTTTTAGAAAGGACACTTCTGTCCATATATACCATATGTACTGTTGAGAAAACACACTATACATGTTTTCTGTTTCCCAATACACCTTGTTGTGTTACTATTCGACCAGTCATCCCATTAGGATACTAACATCAAAGGGAAACAACGTTATAGCTTACAAATTACTTTATAATCTATTAAGACAAATATAAACCCCCTTCCCATTTTCTTTTCCCTTTCAATTTGGGATGTGTCCTTTTGATGTCTATCTTCCATATGTATTTTTACATGTGTTTCCACTTCTGGGTTGTCGGGTCTAATTGATGTTCTAAGTGTGTCTTTTTAAAAGGTAATTGATTAATTGTTTAATTGTTTTTCTGCCAATTCTTCATTGGTAGCCTTTTATCCTGTTTTCTACTTATTTGTATCTTTGCCTTTGAACACATTAGCTATGAGTAAGCATCTCTAGATGTGAAACGTATTAGCTTTTGCTACACTCTGTTCCCGTGTAATGGCTATCGTTGGATTTTAATCGATTATGCAATAAAGATGTCAGTCTTCAGTGTGCGGCAGTCCTGGATTTTCTTGCTTCTACAGGTGTGCCTTTGGCTGGCCACAAAAAAGGGCACTTTAAAATGTGCAGTTTTACTGTATTGGGGAGTCAGGGGGGTCGAAAACCAGTCAGTATCTGGTGTGACCACCATTTGCCTCACGCAGTGCAGCACATCTCCTTCGCATAGAGTTGATCAGGTTGTTGATTGTGGCCCGTGGAATGTTTGTCAATTTCTCTTCAATGGCTGTGCGAAGTTGCTGGATATTGGCAGGAACTGGAACACGCTCTATGATCCAGAGCATCCCAAACATGCTCAATGGGTGACATGTCCGGTGAGTATGCAGGCCATGCAAGAACTGGGATGTTTTCAGCTTCCAGGAATTGTGTAAAGATCCTTGCAACAGGGGGCCTTGCATTATCATGCTGCAACATGAGGTGATGGTTGTGAATGAATGGCACAACAATGGGCCTCAGGATCTCGTCAGGGTATCTCTGTGCATTCAAAATGCCATCAACAAAATGCACCTGTGTTCATTGTCCATAGCATATGCCTGCCCATACCATAACCCCATCGTCACCATGGGCCACTCGATCCACAATGTTGACATCAGCAAACTGCTCACCCACACAACGCCATACACGCTGTCTGCCATCTGCCCTGTACAGTGAAAAACGGGATTCATCCATGAAGAGAACACCTCTCCAAAGTGCCAGACACCATCGAATGTGAGCATTTGCCCACTCAAGTCGGTTACAATGAACTGCAGTCAGGTCAAGATTCCGATGAGGACGACGAGCAAGCAGATGAGCTTCCCTGTTTTCTGACAGTTTGTGCAGAAATTTTTTGGTTATGAAAACCGATTGTTGCAGCAGCTGTCTGGGTGGCTGGTCACAGACAATCTTGGGAGGTGTAGATGCTGGATGTGGAGGTCCTGGGCTGGTGTGGTTATACGTGGTCTGCTGTTGTGAGGCCGGTTGGATGTACTGCCAAATTCTCTGAAACGCCTTTGGAGGCGGCTTATGGTAAATAAATGAACATTCAAGGGCTACAGCTCTGGTGGACATTCCTGCAGTCAGCATTCCAATTGCACACTTCCTCAAAACTTGCGACATCTGTGGCATTGTGCTGTGTGATAAAACTGCACATTTTAGAGTGGCCGTTTATTGTGGCCAGCCTAAGGCACACCTGCTCAATAATCATGCTGACTAATCAGCATCTTGATATGCCACACCTGTGAGGTGGATGGATTATCTCGGAAAAGGAGAAGCGTTCACTAACACAGATTTAGACAGATCTGTAAACAATATTTGAGAGAAATAGGCCTTTTGTGTACATAGAAAAAGTCGTAGATCTTTGAGTTCAGCTCATGATAAATAGGGGCAAACACAAAAGTGTTGCATTTACAGTTTTGCTCAGTGTATATATATTTATATATAGATAGATATCTATATATATATATATAGATATCTATCTATCTATATAGATATATATACACACACACACACACGTATACGTATAAAATATGTTCTTGTAATGTAGAGGGAAACAACAGACAGAACTAGAAAAGCTACAATTTCTGGGGAAATTGTGTGAAGTGTTCTTGCCTCCACCTACAGTAATCTACAACTGGAGTGGGCGGAGTAACTGGGTGGAGTGGCTTGAGTAACTGTTGTGTGGTTGGAGTGGCTGGAGTAACTGTGAAAAGCGTTAAAAAGCTTAATATTTAAAGAAGTATAAATAGTAGTCAAAAAGTTGAAGAAGTCCCACCATTAGCTGAAAGAGTTGAACATTTTTTTCAAAAATGATTTTTTTTTTTTCAAAAATGATTTTTTTTTAAATGATTTTTTTTTTTCAAAAATGATTTTTTTTTTCAAAAATATTTTTTTTCTTGGCTGATCATGGGGTGGTCATAATGTTTTGGCTGGTCATAATGTTTTGGCTGATCATGGGGTGGTCATAATGTTTTGGCTGATCATGGGGGGGTCATAATGGTTTGGCTGATCATAGGGTGGTCATAATGTTTTTGCTGATTATGGGGGCCCATAATGTTTTGGCTGATCATGGGGTGGTCATAATGTTTTGGCTAATCATGGGGGGTCATAATATTTTGGCTGATCATGGGGTGGTCATAATGTTTTGGCGGATCATGGGGGGGGGGTCATAATGTTTTGGCTGATCATGGGGGGGTCATAATGTTTTGGCTGATCATGGGGTGGTCATAATGTTTTGGCTGATCATGGGGGGGGGGTCAAAATGTTTTGGCTGATCATGGGGGGGTCAAAATGTTTTAGCTGGTCTTGGGGTTGTCAGCTTTTGTCACCTCCCACTCTAGTTTTGAACATTTCGCCATTCATTCCTATGGGACCAATTTCGCCGCAAAAACAATGATATTTCGTGAACCATTCGGCGAAACATTCCACAAAGTAATAGCACACCAATCGGGAACAATCTGCACGTTTCGGTATATTACTGTCTATGTAGTGTAAAAGCTGTGGGAGGAGTTAGGGTGGTAAATGTGGCTACAATAAGAATAATATATATGTGAGATAACAGTAAGTGGTCTTGCTATGCAAGAACACTTAATAAATGCAAAAAGACATTTAAAGCTAAGGAGGCATAGTATGTAGCAGTATGCCTCCATCTATAGCCCCATACACACTATCAGATTTTCTGCTGAGTTTTTCCTTCAGATTTACCAAAACTATGTAGTGCAAGGGCCTGCCTGGTTGCATACAAATCCTAAGGTTTGACCTCATATTATATGGTTTTGGTAAATCTGAAGGAAAAACTCAGCAGAAAATCTGATAGTGTGTATGGAGCTAAAGGCTTCTTTTCTGACCATTAAGCCTATAGAAAGAAATTTACAATCATTTTGCCTCCAGTGGTGGCTTAAACGCTGTAGAACAACAGACAGCAAAGCAGAGCTGCATTTATTTCAAAAATGAAAATATTTAATTCTTTGTAAAAAAGTGTTGGCACACTTGCATGTATTGCTGTGTATTTGTAGCTCTTTCAGATAACACATGCAAGCTATATTGGTCCTTTATTTTACAAACTCATTACCTGCACTGGATGTAGTCTAGTGGTTGTACTTCCAATTCCTTCCACTGTAGTAACAGCTGCACCATACAGAGAACAAATAGGCAGTAGGCAAGCATTGGCTGAGTGATGTCTAGACAATGTTAAGGTTTCATAATGTTCCAAAAATAGAATGAAAAAATATAATGCAGTCATTGTTCGGTTTATTCATTTGGCAAAATTCTGATAATGCACACTGAGAAAATGGCTGTAGTATACAATTCATAAACCAGCTTTGACCCTGTCCAAAGCACGAACATAACTCACAACTTTAGGTTTCGTTCACACCTGAAGGATTTGGATCGCAGGCGGAATTGCAGCAAAACGCAGAACGTGTTTGCAATGCGATACGATTGTTGAGCGACAAAACGTGCTACTATTACATCATAAATTGCAACCGCTCCTGGCTCTGTGCCAAGATTTGGTACATGAGCTTCTTTGGAGCGATTTTGGAATGGAGGGAAGCCCATTTAAGTGAATGGTGCCACTCCAAAAACGCTCCACTAAGAAAAAAAAAAACACGCTCAGGTGTAAATGGAATATAATGTGTGCGCCCTTCGTGCTACTGGGAGTAATTAGTTACGGTGACTAGTTACAAAATATCAAAAAGTGATAAATGCAAATATTTGCTGCAAACTCTAATAGTGTTCACAAAAACACAAAACAAATAATAAAAGCATGAAATGATCTCGCGCAAAATAAAAATTACCTAAAACCATGAAAGTGATCATCTGATAAATAACAGAAATGAAATAAATAAATGATTTCTTCTAGTGCAATGATAAAGGGAATGGTGTATTAATATCTAGTGGAATAATAAGGAAATAAAGTGTCAAAGTGCAGCTAATAGATGAATTACCAATAAATAAAGTGACAATGCAAACAATAATATAAAATGAAACAGTGAAGGACTCTTCAACAAAAAAATGAATGATGAAGAAAAATGGGGGCAAGTACTCAAATAGTCCAAACGTGTGAATATGGAGAATAAGTTTCTACACAAGGTATAAATATAAGGTCCTCCAAATTAAAAGTCCTCCAAATTAAAATGGTATATTTGAAGGAGATTTCAAATATGTGGATTTGTGTTGTTAATTTGAAATTGGTGAAAGATGATGTCCATGTTGAATTCCATGAATTCTCTCATCAACTATGGTCTCACAAAACTCTCACCTTACAGCTGTGTAGTATCTCGCATCAACAGATAATTGGTATTAGCCACATTCTTCTATCACGGTCCTATTGGGTTAATATGTAATGTGGGTATAACCATGGATATTTCTCCCCTTCAGCACTTTGACACTTTATTTCCTTATTATTCCACTAGATATTAATACACTATTCCCTTTATCATTGCACTAGAAGAAATCATTTATTTATTTAATTTCTGTTATTTATCAGATGATCACTTTCATGGTTTTAGGTGATTTTTATTTTGCACAAGATCACTTCATGTTTTTATCAGGTGTAAATGGAGCCTTATGGGGCGTACACACGGTCTGACTTTTAGGCTACAAAAGTCCGATGGACGCCGACGGACCAAATCCGGCGGACAATCCGATCATGTGTGGGCTTCCCCGGACTTTCAGCAGACTTTTCCAGTCGCAAATCTGATGCACTTTAGATTTGGAACTTGCTTCAAATCTTTATGTCGTAACTCCGCCAGACCCAGAAATCCGCTCGTCTGTATGTTAGTCCGATGGACAAAAACCCACGCTAGGGCAGCTATTGGCTACTGGCTATCAACTTCCTTCTTTTAGTCCGGTCGTACGTCATCACGTATGAATCCATCGGACTTTTGTGTGATCATATGTAGACAAGTCCGTTCATTAGAAAGTCCGCCAAAAGTCCGTCGAAAGTTTGTCGGACGGGCTGTCGGACTTTTGTAGCCGAAAAGTCCGACCGTGTGTATGCCCCATTAGACTTGTAACTACAGTGCCCTGAAAAAGTATTCATACCCCTTGAAATTTTCCACATTTTGTCATGTTACAATTAAAAACGTAGATGTATTTTATTGGAATTTTATGTGATAGACCAAAACAAAGTGGCACATAAAATTGTGAAGTGGAAGTAAAATGATGGGTTTCACATTTTTTTTTTACAAATAAATATCTGTAGTGTGGTGTGCATTTGTATTCAGCCCCTTAAGACCCCATTCACACAGGGGCAACACGACTTGCAGGTCGCCTCAGCGAGGCGACCTGCAAACGACTGCCCGGGCGACTTGCAAAACGACTTCTGTATAGAAGTCTATGCAAGTCGCCCCAAGTCGCCACCGAAGTCGTACAGGAACCTTTTTCTAATTCGGAGCGACTTGTGTCGCTCCCCTTAGAACGGTTCCATAGCACAGAACGGGAGGCGACTTGTCAGGCGACTAGGTCGCCTGACAAGTCATCCCTGTGTGAATGGGCTCTTACTCTGAGACCCCTAACTAAAATCTAGTGGAACCAATTGCCTTCAGAAGTCACCTAACTAGTAAATAGACTCCACCTGTGTGTAATTTAATCTCAGTATAAATACAGCTGTTCTGTGAAGCCCTCAGAAGTCTGTTAGACATCCTTAGTGAACAAACAGCATTATGAATGCCAAGGAACACACAAGGAACATCTCACAGAACACTGTTCAATCCATCATCCGAAAATGGAAAGAGTATGGCACAACTGCAAACCTACCAAGACATGGCCGTCCACCTAAACTGACATACCAGGCAAGGAGAAAATTAATCAGAGAAGCAGCCAAGAGGCACATAGTAACTCTGGAGGAGCTGCAGAGATCCATAGCTCAGGTGGAAGAATCTGTCCACAGGACAACTAATAGTCGTGCACTCCACAAATCTGCCTCTTATATTGCTAGTCAATGGAAGAGGAAATGCCCAGCATCATTGGTCAGTAGGAGAAAAATGGAAAATTGTATCATACTTACCGTAATTTTCCTTTCCTGACGCCAATCCATGGCAGCATACTAGTGATAGGCTCCGCCTTTCTCCCCTCCCTCAGGACCAATGAAATTGCGTAAATTAAAGGCCAGTTAGGTCCCGCCCCATTTTTCATAATTAGCTAGATACCGAAACGCACAAAGGTGGATCCGTATGCTGCCATGGATTGGCATCAGGAAAGGAAAATTACGGTAAGTATGATACAATTTTCTGTTTTCCTGACGCCACCATGGCAGCATACTAGTGATACATATCCTAGCTGACAGGGTGGGTTCTACTTAACAAACCAAAATAATTATTTTATATAATATATATATATATATATATATATATATATATATATATATATTTTTTTTTTTTTTTTTTTAAATGGGACAAAAGACTGAACAGTCATTGCTCCGAAGCCCACTGATGACAAGGCACCCAGATCTATTCTGTAAAGGTTGAAAAGGTATGCTGGGTAAAGCATGCCACTTTCCTGTAGAATGAATCCATAGATCAGGGATATGCAATTAGCGGACCTCCAGCTGTTGCAGAACTACAAGTCCCATGAGGCATAGCAAGACTCTAAAAGCCACAAGCATGACACCCAGAGGCAGAGGCATGATGGGACTTGTAGTTTTGCAACAGCTGGAGGTCCGCTAATTGCATATCCCTGCCATAGATGCTTTCAACTGGGCCGCCTATGAGGCCTCAATCCCTCTGGAAGAAGATGCATCCTGCTACTGAAGGAGGCTCACGAGCCATTTCCCATCTGCACAACCAATCTTGCTAAAGTCCAAGGAGGCAACCTCTCTTGCCTGATGAATTCCATCTGGAACAGTGAAAGACTTATCATATGAACTGAAAAGAGCAATTGTGGACAGAAACTTCTTTCAAGCTCTGGGAATGACCAATTTGTGTGGTTTTCTTGCTTGAACGTCTGGAAAGTTAGTCAATGGACAGATGATTGATAGATGGAGGGCTGTCGCTACCTCTGATATAAGCTGAACTACAGGATGCAGCTCTACTCCTGTAACAAAAGCAATATGCTTTTCTGAAGCTCTAAGGGCTTGAAACTCAAACCGACTTCTGTTTGATGATTTGCGCTAAATACTGGTTAGTAAGCGATGTCTTAAACCAAACACTGCCCTGTTCGAGTAAACAGTTGAAATAAACCCCAACAGCATGGAAAGTTTTTAATTGTGAAAGATTCTCTCTCGCGGTTGATGAAACCTCCTGACTGTCTTCAAAATTTTGCAAACTAAAAGGCCTTTGGCCAAATTAAACCTTGTTCTTGCTGACACCTGCAACCTCAAAAGAGTATAGGGTAAGGTTCATGTCCAATCTGACCTACATGAAGACCAGAACAGCTGCCACCAGAGGTGCAGTAAGAATAATATCTTGCCATGCAAAATAGAAAAAAAACACAAGTTTGTTCCAGATCTTGGCATAGAGGCTGTTAGTAGACAGCTTTTCGCACCCCCCCAAAGTAGCGCTAACTCTTGGAGCAACTCTGGAGCAATCTAGGTTCTGCGGCTTCCCCTTGCCGCCTTGCAACTCTAGTCTGTGCATGTGTGAAGGGGAATTGACTTCTGTATTCTGAAGTAGATAGCCAGGAAGCACCAAGACTCCTATGGTGAGACTGGAGGGGTGGTCGTGACTACCATGCTCATTCTTGACAGCTTCCAGTGGAATTTCATTACGAGAGAAGTTGGGGAAAAACATACAGTAGGCTTGATTTACAGTTTCATGGAGAAACTCAGCTTCTGTTCTCTGCTTTGGGGAGCAGAAACCGAGTCAGACCTCTTCTTAAATTGGTATTTGCTGTGAGAAGCAATGAAGCCTGTCTGTGGTAGGCCACCTGTGGACAAGCCTACCCCTCATGCTCTGGCAAGCTTGCATGATGGACAGTATGTCCGTGTATTCCAGTCCCCTAGGAGGTAAATTGCTTCCAGAATTTGCTGGTGATCTTCCTACCCAGACATTCTGGGTTCTACATCTCTCAATAGCATATTGCCGCGAGATCCTCCCTGGAGCTGAAAATACGCAATTGCTGTCCTGTTGCTCAACCGCATGATGACTGGTCACCCTTGATTCTGTGTAGCAAGGTCAAAGTGATAAAAAAGGCTACCTGACCTTCCAGCGCTTTCGAGACTACCTTCCTTGGCTAGCAATATTCTCTTGCCTTGACCAACAAACCCTCGCAGTGCGCCTTCCAGGCTGTCTTGCCAATATGATTCATCACATTGATCCAGTCAGATGGTTCGTGACATCCTCAAGGTCTTTCCATCACCGCGGACCGCTATACATACTGTGTGACACTGACCATAGCTGCGCCGGATCCTGTTTCCTCCATTGTAGTTGAAACCAGCACCGGTGCCCATGCACCCAAGGAATCATCGTCATGACAACATTACGGCCAGGAGGCTGAGACACCTAGAAGTCATCCAGGAAGTAGAGGCATCTGATCTCAGAATTCTCCTTATGACCGTCACCTTCCTTTTCTGTTGGAAGCAAAACAGAGGAACCAGTAGAGTCCCACAGGCACTTTAACCGTTGGAAAGCAAAAGTTGGCCTTTTTTTTTTATGTAGAAAGGAATGACGCCCAGGTAGTGGCGAATCTGGAGACCCTGTTCTCCATGAGGAACTGACACGGCACTGAAACCACTGTGAATATTCTTAGAGATATTCATAGGCTAAAAGGTAGGCTGATAAAGCGGAGATGTGTCCAACCAATCGCCAAATTTACTTACTTTGGAAAAAAAGAAAAGAAAACATTTTGGGATGTAAGGCTAAGAATCCTGGCAATCTAGCAAAAGCCTCCAGCCATCTGCAGCAAGCGAATGCTTCTCTCCAACCCCCGCGACCTCCAAACAGGGGTGGGTAGGAAACCTACAATCTCTCCTGTGAGATTGGACCAGGACAGCTCCCCTCTGAGTCTGAAGTGTCTGTAAGTATTGTAACCGCTGTGGTTGCGGTGGATCTTGCAGCTCCGAGGGGGAGAAAAAGGTCCGTAGAAGGAACAGTGAGGAATCCACCGAAGTGACCATGAATGCCTATCCTCAAGGATCTGCACAATCCACTGTCCAGTAACCTGTGATGCGTGCCCACTGGGACTTACCTTAAAAGTCTGGGCATGCGCCCGGTAAAAGGGTTTTGTGGGTACCTGCGGTACACCCAAAGATTTTCATTTATGGACCTTATGAAAGGTTGCCCCTAGAGGAGTGGAACCTAGCGGGGGAGAAACACATTTCTCCCTTTATTTGTTATCATTTATTTTTAGTTATATATTTTTTTTACTTTCCTGCTTTCTGTTATGGGAGAAGAACAGACCCTCCTCCTGTCACTTCCGACATGGCTGTCTCTGGTTTCATATCAAACAGAGATCTTGCACTATAAAGTGACTATTCCAATTTGTTTCTAGGAAGCCAAACACAGCCCCGGGTCTCAACCATAGGGTACCCCTAGCCGTAACTGAGTATAGCATTGCCTTGGCCAGGCACCAGGTTGAGACTATTACTGCTTCTGCAGTGAAATTTGCCGATACATCTTGGCCGGGTCCCAAGATATCAGCCCTAAGGATTTCCTCCCCAACCATATCCTGGGAGCAGAAGCCCAAAGCACCTGTCACCAAGGTAAGGGCCTCTGTTGAGTGGCAGGCCCTTACCAGCCGCCACCCTATTGGACAACAGCCGGTTCCACTGTAGGCATGGATTTCACCGATGCTATATCCGCCTTGAATTAAACCAGTTTCCTAATGGAAAAGTGATTGCTCATTGAAAGGGTAAATATGACTTTGTCTTTTAACCCATGTAATGGTCTGCATGACTGCCTGGATACACAGTTCTCCAAAGAAAAACTGACATCAAGTAGCTCCAGACCTTCCTCTGGTGCAAGGGAGCTAAAATCATTTGCAGGCTGCACCCCCTCCTCAGGAGTACTGAGAGGATGAGTGATCCATGAGGCAGGTTGTTCTGCTAGTGGCTAGACCCGCAACAAGGGGGCTGGCTAGCTAGAGTAATTACAGTGAGTTTAAAACAGAAGTTCAGTATTACCTGTCAGCTGCAAACTTCAACCAGCCCGACTTCACTCACCAGCCTCCTGGGCATAGGCACTGTGCCACAGGTCCTGCAGGACTCTTGTTGGGGTGCTGGGTCTGGGAAAGAAGAGCTAAGACGTTCTCCTTGGAACCTCTCTCCTGAGTGGGAGCAGCATCCGAGCTATGCTTCTCTGAAGATTGTCCGCCTTTCTATGGCCTCTGGCTCTGGCCTTTGAGAGCGTGCGGAGCTGAAGCAAATCAAAGCAATCTGCATGAGAGGGCACTCTTTTCCTGAAAACTTACCGACACGGTGGTCCCCACCTAAGGGTTGAGGGTCTTTTGTATGGGTGGTGACTGATACTCGAACCGTGGAGAAATGGGATGACCAGCTGAGAGACGGACAGCCGCAGAAAGACCGAGAAGAGGAAAAATAGATAAGGCAACAGCGACTTCGCTTCTCCCTCTATTGATGCATATCTAAATATATACATACACATATATACATCTACACACTCTCTCCTTTCCCCTTTTTTTTTTTAAAAACAATATGCATGCATATATAAATACATGCACATACCGCTCCATATAACACCCCCCCCCACATACATACATACCAACCAACATAAGAACACACACATATATACACACAAACATATACATGAACATATATACACACTGTAGAGGGTCAGCCTGGGGCAGAGTTAAGAAGGGGTTAATCGAAGAGGTCAGGTATTTCCCCTTCAGTTCTGCTTATTGTCAGCTGGGCTGAAAGTCTCAGAGAGGAGCTGTTTGAGTAGGAGACAGACAGCAGCACACTGTGTGAAAATGTCCATGGCTGGATGGTGTGCTGAGCTTAACCACATAAAGACTTTAGCTCTGATTGGAGCCATAAACTATTACCTATAAGCCTATGTGCTGCTGAACTGTGAGCTGTACCTGTGTGCACAACCAGCCATTTTGCTTAATAAATAATCATTTGTTTTAATGGACTGTCTCTGAGCCAGCTGTCCACCCCTCTGATCCCCCACAATACACATATATACATATATATATATATATATATACACACATACCCCCTGCCCCAAACCTATACACACACAACCTACAAACATAAGCTATACCTACAGCCGGCCTAGGACAGCAAAGGACAGAGAACCTGTCTAGGGGGAGTAATGTACCCAGACCAGTGCCACTGCAGGAGGAAAAGAACAGGAGGTGCAGAAAATGAGAAAATGACAGGAGACAAACAAAGGCAAGAAGAATGCAAAGCTGGCCTCCCCAAACCAACCTTAAAGGCAGATTTAATTCCTAAAGAGGAAAAACTGCTCAGCTCCATCGAGACCCACAGAAGGAGCTCCCAAGCTACCCTGGCGCTTTTAGCAGCCTGATACTGGGACTTCGTACTGGGAGAAGCTTAACCCAGCCGGCAGCTGCCTGGAGGCAGAGGGGGGAACATAATACTGCTTACTCTTCACTGGTGCGTGGAGGTATGAGGACAAAAAAAAGAATGGGGCGGGGCCTAACTGGCCTTTAATTTATGCTATTTCATTGGTCCTGAGGGAGGGGAGAAAGGCGGAGCCTATCACTAGTATGCTGCCATGGTGGCATCAGGAAATTAAATTTCCAATGTTGGTGGTCAGTGGGGGCCTGGAAGAGATAAACATCTGGTTTAAGTGGGGAAAAAAATGCTCTACGTTATTGGTCAGTGGAAAAAAAATAAACTTTCCACATCATTATTAGTGGGGAAAAAAGGCCCAGGAAAAAATTTCAATGGGAAAAATGCCTGATTTTCTTGGTCAGTGGGGGGAAAAATATGCCCTGAGGAAAAACAGGCAGGTCATCAGTGGGAATAAAAAATAAATAAAAATAAATGCAGTGCAGTGTTTACCTTTTTTCCATTTTAACTGCATTGAAATTGAACCTCATTTAGCTCTATGCACAAGAGCACATTGTGATGTGCTGTGGTGCATTGAAGCATGACTTCTTTGCATTGTACTGTGTAAAAATGCAGGCCCGATTAATTTTTACATAATGCACATCTACAGTTGTGCTCATAAGTTTACATGCCATGGCAGAATTTATGATTTCTTGGCCATTTTTCAGAGAATATGAACAATAACACAAAACATTTCTTTCACTCATGGTTAGTGTTTGGCTGAAGCCATTTATTATCAATCAACTGTGTTTACTATTTTTAAATCATAATGACAACAGAAATTACCCAAATGACCCTGATCAAAAGTTTACACGCAAGTTGACACAAAAGGGTTTGAATGGCTATTAAAGATAACCATCCTCACCTGTGATCTGTTTGCTTATAATTAGTGTGTGTGTATAAAAGGTCAATGAGTTTCTGGACTGCTGACAGACCCTTGCATTTTTCATCCAGTGCTGCACTGACGTTTCTGGATTCTGAGTCATGGGAAAAAGCAAAAGAATTTCCAAAGGATCTGCGGGAAAAAGTAGCTGAACTGTATAAAACAGGAAAGGGATATAAAAAGATATCCAAAGGAATTGAGAATGCCAATCAGCAGTGTTCAAGCTCTAATCAAGAAGTGGAAAATGAAGGGTGCTGTTCAAACCAAACCACGGTCAGGTAGACCAACTAAAATTTCAGCCACAACTGCCAAGAAAATTGTTTGGGATGCAAAGAAAAACCCACAAACAACTTCAGGTGGAATACAGGACTCTCAGAAACCATGTGGTGTGGTTTCAAGATGCACAATAAGGAGGCACTTGAAGAAAGATGGGCTGCATAGTCGAGTCGCCAGAAGAAAGCCATTACCACGCAAATGCCACAAAGTATCCCACTTACAATACGCCAAACAGCACAGAGACAAACCTCAAACTTTCTGGCACAAAGTTACTTGGAGTGATGAGACCAAAATTGAGCTTTTTGGCCACAATCATAGACGTTACATTTGGAGAGGAGTCAACAAGGCCTATGATGAAAGGTACACCATTCCTAATGTGAAACGCTGATGTTTTGGGGATGTGTGAGCTACAAAAGGCACAGGAAATTTGGTCAAAATTGATGGCAAGATGAATGCAGTATGTTATCAAAAAATACTGGAGGAACATTTGCATTCATCAGCCAGGAAGCTGCACATGGGACGTACTTGGACATTCCAACATGATCCAAAACAAAAGGCCAAGTCGATCTGTCATTGGCTAAAGCAGAATAAAGTGAAGGTTCTGGAATGGCCATCTCAGTCTCCTGACCTCAATATCTTTGAGCCACTCTGGGGAGACCTCAAACCTGCAGTTCATGCAAGACAGCCCAGGAATTTACAGGAACTGGAGGATTTTTGCTAAGAGGAATGGGCAGCTTTACCATCTGAGAAGATAAAGAGCCTCATCCACAAATACCACAAAAGACCTCAAGCTGTCATTGATGTTAAAGGGGGCAATACATGGCATTAAGAACTGGGGTATGTAAACTTTTGATCAGGGTCATTTGGGCAGTTTCTGTTGTCATTTTTCTTTAAAGAGAGTAAACACAGTTGATTGATAATAAATGGCTTCAGCCAAGCACTAACCATGAGTGAAAGAAAAGTTTTCGTGTTATCATTCATATTCTCTGAAAAATGGCCAAGAAATCATAAATTCTGCCAGGGTATGTGAACTTATGAGCACAACTGTATGGTATAAAAAGGGCACATAGAGAATAATTGTTTCCTGGTTGTTCACCCATCAGCACACTATGGGTTAACTGTTCCTCATTAACCCTCAGGACCAGCTTCCTCCAGCCAGCGTAATAAATCCCTGTCCTCCTCTCCCCCTCGTGTTCTTTTTTCATTGGTTGCCAGGCGGGCCACCAGACTGAGAGCATTCCAGCTTCACCCCCTACCTAACCTTTCCCCCCCCAGGTTAGCCTCTCCTGGGGTTGGAGGGTCCAGAAAGGATAGAGGTAAATCCTCTTAATACACTGGACGCCCTGGGTGCTGGGATTGGGTGTCTAAATGACACTCACGGAGGCTGTGGCGAGCAGAAGAGGATCATTTATTAACAGCCTGCATGGGCTCCCCGGCATTAGGACCGCGCCGTCCGCTTCTCCGGACCTCAGAACGTTGTCGGATGACGTCATGTGGGCGGGGCTTAGCGGGAGCGGCCTCGCAATTCTGGGGTAACCAGCACGCTATTTAGACTGGAAGCCACGGCGGCGGCATTGACAAACAATGTAGCTGTCACATTGTGTGGGGATCCGGTAAGACTGAATGCGACCCTCCCCCCCCCTTCCCTTCTCTGCTGTGTCTGACTTACCCTCTCTCCTATTATCTCCCAGCCCGGTTTGGCTAAAAACCTCAGCAGCTGCTGCACCCAGTCTCTCTGCAATCCTGCAGACTCCAGCTCATTTGCTGCAGGTAAGATGGCCAAAGTTTTAAAGAGGAATAAGTAAAAGGCTCTTTTTGCTTCCGTCACAGCAGGCACGAAGATCTGCAGATAGGTAGGAGGGGTCTACAGGGAACTTGAAGTTTAAAAGAGTGCCGCACACATGAGTAATGTGTTGTTTAATCTTTTTAGGAGCAGAAGCCCTAAAAAAACCCCCAAAAAAGAAAAAACAACGACATTCCCAGAATGAAAAGTGCTGCCACCATTTAAAGTCCCTGCAACCAAGGTCCCATCCCAAAGCAAATTGACCAATTTCCCAGTGGTCCAAGTTACAGTAAAACTCCAGCAGTAGAACCAAGACAGTCCAGGAGACTGGCAGATGGCCAATGCTGGGCTTACACGGCACCAGCTGTTGTTGGGAAGCTTCTATGTGCCGAATGCATGAAGGATGTGGCCAAGGATAAGGAAGCAAAAGCACGGAAGGTTAAGGACTAGATCAATGAGGCAGTCGCTGAAAGCATACAGCTAGCCTCCAGCACGGCCCGTTCTAGAGAAGAACCTAAACCAGGCACCTCCACAGATCAAGGCCGAAAATTGCCAAGAATCTGTGAGATCTTATCGGGTTCTTCGTCAGAGAGAGGACGTGCCCATGCATTTGAAGCATTTAATAAACTCTATCCATTCAATCCCTCTGATGATGCTTTTTGGGAGGCGACGCCAGGGGTAGACGCAGCCCTACAGCACCTTTCAAGGCATGTCTCCCTCCCAATGGAGGATTCCACCACATTTAGGAATCCGATAGATAGGATCTTAAAAAGATCTATGCTATTGCCAGAGCAGCCTGTCGCCCATCCATAACCCCAACATCGATCTCAAGGGCCTTAAAAGGTCTGGGTTACGAATGGCCAGATCATATAGGCCAGGCCGGGAATACACCAGGCCTCAATGGAGGGGGACAGAGAGCTCCTATCTGCGCAATGTGAATTCGACCCCAGGGCAGGTGGCAAAAAAGACTGAGTAATCTGTTTGATGGTCAATCCGTACAAACCCTCCAAGTTGGAGCCAGGTTGGCAAGATACAGGAGTGAGTGAACAACAAATGTGAAGGACCGCTGGATCCGACAAATCATAAAGCATGGATACAAAATAAGATTTCAAAAGAAACCTCCGAATTTCTTTGTCCGAACACATTACCCACAGGATCAGAAGAAAGCAAGTGTTTGCAGGATTACATTGCCAAATTATCGCAGAAACAAGCAATTACATCAGTGCCACAGGAGTGCCAGGGGAAGGGAGTATATTCTCCAATTTTCCTGGTACCCAAAGCATCTGGAGAGCTCAGACCGGTGTTAGACCATTGCATCATTCCCAAAAGATTCAGGATGGAGTCAATATATACAATAACATCAGTGGTTCAACTATGAGATTGGGTAATCTCAATCAATTTGGCAGATGTTTATTTACATGTCCCAATCTACAAACACCATCAAAAGTACCTCAGATTCACAATAGAAGAAAAAAATGATCAGTTTAAATGTCTGCCCTTCGGCATCAACAGAGCTCCCAGGGTTTTCTCCAAGATCCTGTTGGCGACCATTTATCTGACATTCTTATGACATTCTTGTCATGGCACATTCAAGCAAGCAACTGGCGCTACAGCGCAACAAGGTGATAGCGAACCTGTTCAACTTCCGATGGCTGATAAACCATCAAAAGAGCAATCAAATTCCTGCCCAACAGATGGAGTATTTAGGCATGGTATTCGACACCCAGTCAGGTCGGGTTCTTCTGCCATATCACAAGGTGGCCGAGCTGAAAGCCTGTGTCTATAGGGTGATGGAGGCACCGAAGCTGTCAGCAAGAGACTGCATGACAATGTTGGGGATGTTCACCGCAGCTATCCCAGTGGTACAGTGGACAAGGTTCCATATGAGGGCCTTCCAGATGTCCTTCCTGGGACAATGGCATGGCCAGTTCTTGGACCAGAAGATCTGGATACCAGGATGGATCCATCAGAGTCTAAGCTGGGGGACCTTGCCGAAGACTCTGGTGTGGGGCAGGCCTCTCAGCACGGGAGTCTGGATTGTAATTACCTCGGACCCCAGCCTCCAGGGCTGGGGGGGCTCACTGCCTTGGCAGGCAGATTCAAGGCAGGTGGAGAGTGACGGAGACCATACACTTCAATCTACTTGAGCTACAGGCAGCATACATGGCCCTAATGGCATTCAAGGGGATGATTCAGGGAGCTCAAGTCAAACTCTGACTAGACTAGACAACCAGACAGCGGTGTCATAACACCCGACAGGGAGGAACCAAGAGTCTGGCGTTACTTCAATTCGCAATCAAGATTCTCCACTGGGCCGAGATTCGTGGAGGATTTAACAGCGGTGTACACTCCAGGCAGGCAAAACCAGATGCAGACCGACTGAGCCGGGGATTTCCCAGCAGTGGAGAATGGGCAATCAGCAGTCACTATATTCAACCAATTTTCGCCAGATGGGGGACACCCAATGTAGACCCGAAGGCCACACCAGGGAATGTGCAGGTGCCAGAGTTCGCCGCAAGATGCAGGTACAATGAGGTGATAGCCCAGGACGCCTTCTCAATCTTATTGCGATTTCCCCTAGTGTACCGGTTTCCTCCAATCCCATTAATCATGAGGGCTCTGCTGAAGATCGCAAAGGAGGAGGTACATGCCATCCTAATTGTACCCTTCTGGCCCAGGAGGCCAAAGTTTTCTCTGCTCTTGCAGATGCCGTCAGCCCCACCAGTACACCTACCTCTCAGGAGGGACCTATTACAGCAGGGACAGTGGATGCACCCCAATCCAGGGAGACTGCAGCTGATGGCCTGGCTGTTGAATTGGCCCGACTGCATGCACAGGGCCTCTCAGAGGAGGTAATCGCTACATTACTAGGGCAAAGAAGACTACAACAAATGCCATATACTCCAGGATTTGGAGAAAATGAGTGGACTTTGCATCACAGCATAGTTTCTCCCCATTAACTTCAGGTATTGCAAATATTTTAGAGTTTCTGCAAACAGCACTAACTATAGGCTTGGCATACAACTCAATTAAAGTTCAAGTGTCAGCCCTGTTCTGCTTCACCAGACATATATGGACCAATGAGCCTTTAATAAAACAATTCCTCAGAGCCACAATAAGAATGCGGCCGCCAAGGAGGAACCTCTTCCCAACTTGGGACTTGGGCACGGTCCTAAAGGCACTGTTGCAGGCCCCATTAAGTCCGGCTGAATTATGTACACTTGGATTTCTAACAATCAAACTGGTCTTCCTGACGGCCATTACGACGGCCAGAAGAATGTCGGAGTTAGCAGCCTTATCCTGTGAAGAATCATTCAGTTTATTTATCCAGAGAGAGCGAACCTGAGACCCGCTTTAGCCTTGGCCTCTAAGGTGGTCTCAAGGTTTCATGTAAACTGGGGGGGGCAGTGCTACCTCGCTTTACGCAGTCTCCAGATCAGGCGAACCGGTTAGATTTGAGACCTCTGTACATGGTCGGCTTAATATCATCATATCTGTAAAGGGCACAACAGATACACAAATCAAATAATCTGTTTATTTTCAATTCGGGACCCAAGAAAGGGGAGGCAGCATCAGGATCACAAGAACTATCTCCTTGGCATACAAGCAACAGGGCCTTGCTCCCTCGCAGACTATACAAGCTCATTCTACAAGAGGGATAGCAGCTTCGTGGGCGTCCGTGTCAAAGATCCCGATGGAGGACATATGCAGGACGGCTAGCTGGAGTTCCTGTGAAACTTTTGCTCGGCCCTACAAACTGGACGTAGTCACTGCTAGTTCTTCGATGTTTGGAGTGGCGGTAGTGTCGACTCCTTTGACCAATTAATGAATTAACCCTTTCATGACAGCCTATTTTTGACATTTGGTGTTTACAAGTTAAAATCCGTATTTTATGCTAGAAAATTACTTAGAGCCCCCAAACATTATATATAATTTTTAGCAGAGAATCTAGAGAATAAAATGGCGATTGTTGCAATATTTTTTATCACACGGTATTTGTGCAGCGGTGTTTTAAACGCAAATTTTTGGGAAAAGGGACATTTTCATGAGTTTTAAAAAAAACAAACAGTAAAGTTAGCCCAATTTTTTTGTATAATGTGAAAGATGATGTTACGCCAAGTAAATAGATACCAAACATGTCACGCTTTATAATTGCACGCACTCGTGGAATGGCGACAAACTACGGTACCTAAAAATCTCCATAGGCGACGCTTTAAATTTTTTTTATGGTTACCAGGTTAGAGTTACAGAGGAGGTCTAGTGCTAGAATTATTGCTCTCGCTCTGACGATCGCCGCGATACCTCACATGTGTGATTTGAACACCGTTTACATATGCGGACGTGACTTCCGTATGCGTTTTCTTTGCTGTGCAAGCTCGTGGGGACGGGGGCGCTTTAAAAATTTGTTTTTTTTCTTATTTTATTTATTTTTATAAATTGTGTTTTTTAAAAAAAAAATAGTTTGATCACCTTTATTGCTGTCACAAGGAATGTAAACATCCCTTGTGACAGTAATAGGTGGTAACAGGTACGATCCCTCCTTTGCACTTCACAGTATTCAGATCGCCGAAAACGGCGATTCTGAATACTGTGTATTTTTTCAAATCTGGCGCCGTTGGCAGCCAAGTAAACGGGAAGTGATGTCATGACGTCGCTTCCGCGTTTACAATTAGAAGGCTGGAACGAAGCCGTGCACGGCTTCGTTCCAAACTGTCAGCAGCCGCCGGAGGCGGCGGATCATCGATCGGGCCTCCCGGTGGATCGGGAGGCCCGGGAAGAGCGGTGGGAGGCGGTGGGAGGGGGGACGTCCCCTCCCGCTCCTCTGGTATAACAGCCGAGCGGCTTTTAGCCGCATCGGTTGTTATACATGGATAGCTGATCGCCGGCTGCAGGCATCATCCCGGTACCATGTTGTACACACTCCGGAAAGCCGAGTACGCACATCTGCATACGCTCGGCGGGAAGGGGTTAAAGTGTGGTAAAGCATAGAATTTGTCGAGTTTTGTCATTTCTTTCCCACCCTATATTGTATATGGTATATCCCATAGTGTACTAATGGGAGGACGACCAGGAAAACGGTAAATTGTTATTAATACTCACCGTAATTTTCCTTTCCTAGTCTGTCCTCACGTCAGCACAACTTTACTTCACTCCCTAAGGTGTCTGTTTATGAAGCAGTGAAATCTTTTCACTGCTTTATTCTCTGGCATTCACAGAGGAAATCTTTCTCCTCTGTGTGCCAGTTTATGAAGCAGAGTAGATCGCTTCACCTTTGGAGGAGCGAAGTTATCTACAAACGCTTCCAACAGTGGAGAACGGCCCCTGATACTGGAATCTCGTGAGACTTTAGGAGATTACAGTACCAGAAATCCAAAACACAGAGATGTCCATTTATTAAGCAGTGATATATTATCACTGCTCAATACACACGACAGACGGCGTGGTTATGTTAATAAAATAACGAGTCCCCCTGCATTTTATATATATATATATATATATATATATATATATATATATATATACACACACACATTATATATACACGTATAAACACACACATTTTATTTATTTATATATATATATATATATATATATATATATATATATATATATATATATGTAGCGCTGGTAGATTTATGATCTACCAACTGATAGGTAAATTTAGTAAATTGCTCGTTAGGGGAGTTAGATTTGCCTCTGTTCCAGCTTGGCTGATGTTGCGTGTGGTTCCACACTGAGCCGGTGGGTGACGCTGTTACCATTGGCTAGTGTTGGAAAGGCAACGTGTCGAAGCGTATGGGTGCTCCTCTGTCCCGGAGACAACTCGGTGGAGGTGGTCCTCCAAGTTGCATCCTGGGAGAGGGTATTTATGGGACAGACGCCATGTTTTGGGGTTCGTTTTTCAGCCACCTGCTGGCCCTCCTGGCTGACAGGTATGCATTAGAGTGCTACCTCGTGGTCCTCCGTTCCGGAGGCCCGCACTGCTGCGGCGTGTGGGTGGGCCCTGAAGCATGTCTGGGGCCTACCACAGCAGCTGAGGAATGGTCCTGAGCTGTCTATCCTGAATGAAGAAGCTGGACAACCGAGAAGATCCCAGGGGAGGACCCATCATGGAAGGATCACGCAGGGTGCTGGTCTGGAGAGGGGCCTGGTGACTTAGTTGGAGGACGTATACTAAAGTAGTTTTACAGCATAGTGCTGCCGGGTTGGCTTAGAGGTCCAAGTACTGTGGCTGACCTTCACCGCAAAGTTTAATACATCCTGTGGCAGAGGATTGTACGGATTTGTTTCGAGCGGGTCTGTGGCAGAGACTATTGTTAATGCTACGTACTGGCTGCTAGGCAAGTGAGAGAGGCCTATCCAGGTGAGCAAAGATTGTGTCCCACAAGGGGATTGCATCCGATTACAATATTCAACTTTAAAGGACCTTCTCAAGAATCCTAAAGAAAGGTATTTGAGCTTCCCTGTAGCTTCCCTTCTGCCTCTTTCCTGCTACTTCCTTCGTTACTTGGTTCAATAAAGCATTGAAAACGTACTCAAGTGTTGGTGCTTATATCGTCCAGAGGTAAACTCAACAGAACCCTAGACCCGGTGCTGGTGAAGCAGGGGTGTCGAGAGTGAAGGTAACAAGCCCGTTTAAACCAGCAGCTCCACCGAGAGTTATTGCTACATATGTATGTATACACATAAATATGACAGGGGGACATGGTTCCAGTGTTGGGGGTTCTGAACGAGGTAGAAGGAAGTTAAAAATCTTCCTCCTTCCCCCTCAGATCCCCTGGGATTCTCTCTTCACTCCCCAATTCACCGCCTCTGAGCTGGTGAATCGGGGAGTGTGAATTCTGACACAGATTGCCAGTGAAGTGCTGAGATCGCAGCTTCATAAACTGGCCGTTACTGTGTCAGTCAATGAGGATTCTCTGTGTGCGGTGATCATCGGCAGGAAAACAAGTTCAAACACTTCTCCCCCGATTATCTCTGTTTCATAAACTGTTTATAGACTGTGATCAGCACGATCCTGGGGATCAAAGCTGTTCACTGCTTCATAAACGGACACCTCTGTGACCTGTCACCGCTACAAAAGAGAACACAAGGGGGAGGAGAGGATAGGGATTTATTACGCTGGAAGAAGGTGGTCCTAAGGGTTAATGAGGAACGGTTAACCCACAGTGTGCTGGCGTGAGGACGGACCAGGAAAGGAAAATTAATGGAGTATTAATAACAATTTTCTGTTTTTCTGTGTGACTTTCCATTGAACATGTGTTTATCAACTCAAATGTGAATGAGCCCTAGGAGACTGTTGAACTTTCAAACTCTGTAAGAACTGCTATATATGTTTACATAATGGTGATAACATCAATCTACTATGGGAACCTTTATGCATCGCCATGATAATTAGTGGAAGTATGACAATTCATTGTATGAATTATCAGGAATATTGATCTCTGTGGATGATGATGATAAATACTGTACTCTATTTGCATTTAGTAAATCCAACCCTATGTTTATGGGGAGAACAGCCATTGAGATTAACTTTATGTTGGGCTATGGTGTATGTTGTTTATTGAATACAGTATATGAAAGTTTATGTTATTGGTTTTGTGTAAATTTCTTTGGCAGATATAAAAGGTATATTTCCAGGAGATAAGAACATTTGGGATCTCTAGGACTGCAAATCTGAAACTCCCATACTTGTTATGTTTGGAAAGATCGTCCTTTAAACACTTTTTTTTGATGTAATAGTCACCTATATTGGTAATATTGGAGGAACATAAATAAAAAGTTTCCCTTTTTATAGCGGTTTATTAGGTTTTTATATAATTTTTTGCTTGCTTTCTTTTTTTTTTTTGGGGGGGGGGGTTCTCTTATTTTGTGTTTGTTTATTTTCTCTTAATTTGGGTATATGTTTACATTTCTATAATACAGTTTTTATAACTGAACAGTTACATAGTTAATCTGGTTGAAAAAAAAAGTCCATACAGTTCATCCAACACAGCTGTGGTTATATATCTAAAAGCAGTGCAGCTTAAGGCATTATTAATGCTTTATACAAATATTTTATTGTGATTGTCCAGCACCCCGTGTGGATAATGATCATAATGGTAGGTGCAGCTTGTCACTTGCCATGCTGCCTGCCACCAGATGAGGAATGTCACTTGCCACATTCCCTGCCACCAGATGAGGAATGCGGCTTGCCACGCTGCCTGCCACCAGATGAATACCACTTACCACGCTGCCTGCCACCAGATGAATACCACTTGCCATGCTGCCTGCCACCAGATGAGGAATGTCACTTGCCATGCTGCCTGCCACCAGATGTGGAATGTCTCTTGCCATGCTGCCTGCCACCAGATGAATGAAACTTGCCATGCTGTCTGCCACCAGATGAATGCCACACCAGTGCCACCAGAAGTGGATTGTCACTGCATTGGTGGCACTGGTTCACTTAGCACAGAGGCAGGCCTCTATGCAGTGGTCGTTCTTGAGTGAGGGCAGGAGAGTGGTGATGCGGGGCCGACAGCAAGAGATGATGTCACCTCTCTGCTCCCTGCTGCACCTCTGACACCAGCGCTGTGAGGGCGGAAGAGCTGTGATGCGAGAGATGATGTCATCTCTGCTTGCCAGCTTCTCTCATCCGCCTGCCTCTGTGATCCACCGGGCTCTCTCACCCGCCCACCTCTGTGATGCGCCGGGTTCTCTCACCCGCCCATCCGCCTCTGTGATGCGACCCTGCTCTCTCACCTGCCCACCGCATCCATGGCCCGGCTGCAGAGACGCTACGGCAGTCCGGGGGTTGGAGACTTCTGGTCTAAGAGATATCTCTCAGATTGGATATTGTCTCACTTAGTGTTGAGTCAGGACAGGAAGTGAAGGGAAATCTCCCTATTGAGATACAGATGGGGGAAAAAACCCCCCCAAAAAACGCTACGCTATCCAAAAATAATAAAGAAAATTGGATTTTGGAAACTTGTTAAAAAAAAAAAAGTACAAAGTAGATGCAGTTTTATGCACATTTAGAAGCATAACAACCAGTGTGAGTTAAAAGCAAAACTGCAACAGTGCGCGATAAACAGTATTTTTTCAGTGTAGTTGATCTCAAGCTCCTAAGAAGGGATCAGTCAACACATGTCTGGGATTTTTAAAAATACATAGTTAAAGTATAACCATGATAGAGTGGGAAAAAACTTCTAGACAATATTTCTGTAGCTTCTTCTTATAAATGCATCATACAAATACCAAGTCAGCAGATCTACACATGATTTAAATGATATAATACAGACATACACTTTCATTCTCTAGTGGGATGGATACATGATCTTCTTGGAAACAGGATGGATATAGGATATCATCACAGTGCAGGATCCACAGCCACCTCCTCCACAGCCATATTTAGTACCTGTCAAATGTACTGGAAAGAATTGTCAAGGAATTTTATATCAACATGTTACATCATCCAGTGCTTTCTTGCCAGCCCGTGTATTGGTCTAAAAAACAAGCCCATTGGAGTTAAATGTCAAAAAAATAAAGTGAATGATTTACCTAAATTAAAGAAAAACAAGTTTGTCAGTGGGTACACAATGGGTTGAAAATTTCTAAATTAGTAACAGGAGTGGAGTGATTCATCCAGTGCACACTGCTTGTGGATCAACTCACCTTGTAAAACAACCCATTCAGTTTAAATTAGAAATGGAAGGCAAAACCAGTAATATTATATATCACACCTTTTTTCTCCCTGCCCCCTCCCCCTTTTTTTATAGGTGATCACAATCTCTGCTCTAAGCTGCATAAGGAGCTCAGAGAGCTGGGGGAGGAGAAGAAGCAGCAGCATGCTAAACTTCCTCCCAGTGATTGGTTGTGCAAAGGGGGGCATGTCAAGGCATGTCTGATCATTATCGGAGAGCAGGCTGAGTTCTCGGCACAGCTAGAGAACTGACCACACTGTACTCTCTTGCCTTGTGTGGTAAGTTTTTGGAAACCAGAGAGACTGGCAGGAACACCAGGTATTTTACACAAAGGAAGCAATACAAAGAGAACAGGATACTTCTTCATACAAGTACTGTGTATGCATAGCTCCCAACTGTCCCTGATTTCGAGGGACTGTCCCTGATTTCGAGCAATGTCCCTCTGTCCCTCTTTCCCCCTCATTTGTCCCTCATTTTGGTCTGATCTATATAGTTGTATATAAAATGCACTTTTTATCTTTCAAAAAGTGTTTCCCAGTGCTAAACCTTTCATCCAGATTATAAATTGCTGCATTTGTAAATTTTAAAAGCCAATCTTAGGGAACAGTAGTGGTAAAAAAAGTCCCTTGTGGACTAAACATTTTTTTTGGTTAATTCTCCTTTAAGAGGGTGTGGTAGGGGTGTGGTAGGGGGCATGTCCTATGCCTACATACATTTGCTAGTAGGTGGCCCTCATTTCCATCTCAAAATGTTGGGAGGTATGTGTATGGTACAGCAGGCACATATCAGAAATATGAAATGTTGGGTTTACATATTCTTTAACATCAGGTGACTTCAGGTGAGTGTCCCCCAATACAGACAGTATGAGTTTGGGGGACACGCAACTGTACCCACACAGATGTTATTCAGTCTCCCCAATCTAAACATTGCAAGTGTGATCCCTATAACTGACCTATTTGTGGTGAGATAGCTATAACTCACAAATCTCAGAGTTGGTAGACAGTGTTTTGAAGGCCATTGATTTTTTTATAACAAATATAGTGTATGAAACATGTTTTAGCTACAATGTATTGTTTTCATAAGCTGGACTTCCTATATTCATATGCTATTTAAACTATCTGGTTTAATTGAGCTCATGGAACAGAAAGTGATGTTAGCAGGAAGTAGGAGGAGGGAACAAAGGACTTGGAGAAGCAAGGAGCAGTCTGGAAGACTCCATCATATAAGACTGAAACCAGGAACTTCATCTGGGGATGACCCTAAATCTACAACCCAGGTTAAGTAACTGTTTAGTTATCCCTATTGCATATATTGTCCATGACCATTTGTTAGGATGGATAGATAGCTTGTGCATGTGTATACTGTATGCATATTTTGTAATACTTTGTATGTCTTGTATTTTCCCTACAATTGTATGTACATAATTTTGTTTTGTAAAGCACATTAATCTGAAAAGGCACAAAAGCGCAGACAGTGACTTAATGCAAATGATATCTTGCAGATTGTAGTTATAGTTACATAGCTAGTCTGGACACAAGCCCATCAAGTTCAACCAATAGAAGGGGGGGGGGGGGTGTGGAAGGATACAATCCTATACACACACACATACACACAATCCTATATCCACAGTTGATGCAGAGGGATGCAAAAATCCAAATAAAGCATGAGGCCTTAGACCTGGAGAGTCCAACCATTCATCTCTTGGAGATAAAGATAGTAATAGAATGTATATATAATGTATGTATGTATTTGTTAACCTCCTCTTTGACATTGTGATGTTACGATGTGAAATATTAATTATAAAAAAAGGATTAAAAATACTAAAAAAAAAAGTACATAATGAGTAAATAAAGTATCAATACAATACAAAATGGTTCTCTCCAGTGATTTTTAGGAGCCTCAATCCCCAAAATTTTAATCCTCTACAGTCTTTATTATGCACATGCCGAAAATGTACAGATAAACAATGTTTATCATGTATACAATATCAGTTTAGGATATGTTCTTTTAATCTTTCCTATAAGAATCTATCTGTTCTGCCAATGTAAATAAGGTTACAGTGACATTCGATGGCATAAATAAACCCTTTCGTGTTACAGGATATGTATGTTCTAGTTTGTATTCCTTGGGTGTTAACTATTTCCAGATCTAAAAAAGGTGTATATGTTGCTTACTTATTTCCCATGTACGTTTAATATTTATCATAATGTTCATGTTTAATAGGAGTGTCTCCAATGCTTCTGCATCACCATTCCACAATATAATAAGATTGTCAATACATCTTCTATATCATTTTAATTGTGGTTGGGGATGGCACAGTACACTCTCCTCCTCCCTCCCATTTTTGCCATGTTTAGGTTAGCCTCACTTAGCGTGAATTTAGCACCCATCGCCACAGCTGCTGCCTGTAAATAAAAATTTTCATATCAAAAATAGCTGTGGCTTAAGCAAAACTCCAAACATTTGAGTATAAATTTTCTGTTTGGTGCGGAGATTACTTTTTTATTTAATGCTCATTTTACAGCCTTCATCGCGCTTTTAATTTATTTTTGTATACAGGGATTCGACATCTGCCATCACCATCACTGTATCCTCTCCAGCCTCAAACTCCTGTAGTAGCAGCAAAATGTGTTTTGTCTTTAAGAAAAGCTTGTGCGTCTCGCACCAAGAGTTGCAAATAGAAATTTATATACTCTCCCAATCGGGCTGTTAATGAATTGATCCTGTTTATAATGGGTCTACCTGGGGCATTTATTTTGTCTTTATGAACTTTTGGTACATGGTATATTATGGGATACCCTACATGTTGAAGGTACTAAATACTGCTCTTCCCTTTTGTTTAGAATTCATTTTCATTTTTAGCTCTAAATTTAATTTTTCCAAGTCTTTATAGGACTTTGTGGGATTAGTAACTAAAAAACGTTGTACATGTCCCTGTTTCCCAATATCCTAGCCATTTCTTGTATATACCGCGCTTTTAACAAAATTACAATAATACAATAGCCCCCCCCCCCACTCCTTTATCCACCGGGGCAGATCACAACATCTTTCCTGGCTTCTAACGATTTGATGCCTTTTCTGATATCCTGCGACTCATACAGTACCCTTTTTATCGGTAATTGTTCTATTTCCAGTTTCTTAAACATATCCACACACTTGTTATCAGCAATCTTAGGGTTAAATGTTGATCCATTTCCTAATGTGGTGTGTATACCTTCCCTCGCCTGTGCATTTCTCTCAATGGGGTTCTGTGCATAAATTTTTTTAATGTTCACTGTGAGATACAATTAAATGTAACAGCCAGTGGAGGCCTGTCCATAAGGGGCATAGGGTTGCCGCCCCCCTAATTCATGCACCGGGACCCAATCTACATGCAGGGCGCCGGATGCATGTATTCCAAATGCGTTTTTTTTTTTAAGCACGTGATTAGAGCCTGAGGCACTAATTGGCTTAAAAAAAGGGTGGGCTCGGGGCAGTGTGTGACAATAGCGAATATTCAATATTGTCTTCCTGATTCTCCTCCCTGCCAATCAGGAAGCAGCTCCTGTGACCCGATTGGCCAGGGAGTCTTAGGACTCCTGCCCTGATCTCCGCAGTCCCATGCATCTCCCGTGGGTGGGTCAATCGGTGCATTCCCACTGCCGTCTCTGGGGGGGTTTGGTGTTAGTTTGCTGCCCCCCCATATATTAAAGCACCTCCTGCCACTTTTAACAGCTATTGGCAAGCTGCGTTAAATATACAAAAACTGTGTCTAAAAACAACATTAAACATTTTAGTAGCATGATATACAGTGATGACGATACCTGATATTGATACCAAACCAGTGGTCTGAACAGGCACTTTGTAGACAAAAACATTCAAGCTTTTATTCATCCAAGTTCACCAGCTTTTAAACCATTCTTAGGTTAAGAGCCCTTAGAAAGGGATGCCTAGTAACCTTAAAACACGTCGGGCCTTTCATTTGATATCAGTAATTGTATTCACTACATCCAACACCACCAAACACACCTATAATGAACTACAATGAGGCAACCTGTGCTTTTTTGCTTATATAGAAGCGCGTAGTTGAGCATTCAGGAACAAGCACCTATACAGCTTAGAACTGTGAAAAGAAACTGAGAAGCACATATGGCCTTTACTGCACTGATACACCCCTGATGTGGGAAGAACAGAAGCAAGATGTACAGTATCTGACAAAAGTGAGTACACCCCTCACATTTTTGTAAATATTTTATTATATCTTTTCATGTGACAACACTGTAGATATGACACTTTGCTACAATGTAAAGTATTGAGTGTACAGTTTGTATAACAGTGTGAATTTGCTGTCCCCTCAAAATAACTCAACACACAGCCATGAATGTCTAAACCGCTGGCAACAAACGTGAGTACACCCCTAAGGGAAAATGTCCAAATTGGGCCCAAAGTGTCAACATTATATGTGCCACCGTTATTTTACAGCACTGCCTTAACCCTCCTGGGCATGTAGTTCACCAAAGCTTCACAGGTTGCCACTTGAGTCCTCTTCCACTCCTCCATGACGACATCACAGAGCTGGTGGATGTTAGAGACCTTGCTCTCCTCCACCTTCCATTTGAGGATGCCCCACAGATGCTCAATAGGGTTTAGGTCTGGAGACATGCTTGGCCAGTCCATCACCTTCACCCTCAACTTCTTTAGCAAGGCAGTGGTCGTCTTGGAGGTGTGTTTGGGGTCGTTATGTTGCAATACTGCCCTGCGCCCCAGTCTCTGAGGGGATCATGCTCTGCTTCAGTATCTCACAGTACATGTTGGCATTCATGGTTCCCTCAATGAACTGTAGCTCCCCAGTTCTGGCAGCACTCATGCAGCCCCAGACCATGACACTCCCACCACCATGCTTGACTGTATGCAAGACACACTTATCTTTGTACACCTCACCTGGTTGCCGCCACACACGCTTGACACCATCTGAACCAAATAAGTTTATCTTGGTCTCATCAGACCACTGGACATGGTTCCAGTAATCTATGTCCTTAGTCTGCTTGTCTTCAGCAAACTGTTTGCGGGCTTTCTTGTGTATCATCTTTAGAAGAGGCTTCCTTCTGGGATGACAGCCATTCAGACCAATTTGATGCAGTAAGCGGCGTATGGTCTGAGCACTGACAGGCTGAGCCCCCACCCCTTCAACCACTGCAGCAATGCTGGCAGCACTCACACGTCTTTTTCCCCAAAGACAACCTCGGCATGCTTAGCATGTGCACTCAACTTCTTTGGTCGACCCTGGGAAGGCCTATTCTGAGTGGAACCTGTCCTGTTAAACCACTGTATGGTCTTGGCAACCGTGCTGCAGCTCAGTTTCAGGGTCTTGGCAATCTTCTTATAGCCTAGGCCAGTGATGGTTAACCTTGGCACTCCAGATGTTTTGAAACTACATTTCCCACGATGCTCCACTACACTGCAGAGTGCATGAGCATCATGGGAAAAATAGTTCCAAAACATCTGGAGTACCAAGGTTTGCCATCACTGGCCTAGGCCATCTTTATGTAGGGCAACAATTATTCTTTGTCATGAGGTGCCATGTTGAACTTCCAGTGACCAGTATGAGAGAGTGAGAGCGATAACACCGAATTTAACACACCTGTTCCCAATTCACACCTGAGACCTTGTAACACTAACGAGTCACATGGCACCAGGGAGGGAAAATGGCTAATTGGGCCCAATTTGGACATTTTCACTTAGGGGTGTACTCACTTTTGTTGTCAGCGGTTTAGACAATAATGGGTGTGTATTGAGTTTTTTTCAGGGGACAGCAAATTTACACTGTTATACAAGCTGTACACTCACTACTTTACATTGTAACAAAGTGTCATTTCTTCAGTGCTGGCACATGAAAAGATAATAAAATATTTAGAAAAATGTGAGGGGTGTACTCACTTGTGAGATACTGTAATATATATATATATATATTACATATACACACACACACACATATATATATATATATATATATATATATATATATATATACACACACATATATATATATATATATATATATATATATATATATATATATATATATATATATATATATATATATATATATATATATGTGTGTGTGTGTGTGTATATATATATATACAGGTGTATATGCATATACATACATATATATACACACATACTGTATATACATACATACACACACACACACACACACACACACACACAAGTTTACATACCCTGGCATAATTTATAATTGAATGTCCTACATGTCCTTGATTTAGATATTTTATTTTAAGATCAATGAAAGCAGGAAAGTCACCAGCGGGTCCCACCAAAGATTTGCTATGTAATCTGTAATTATGTCCCTATTAGTATAAAATGAACACACTAATCACCTAACCCCTGATCTGCACTTGGACTAGCTATCAACACTTTCCTGTGAAATAAAGTGAAAATTTGGAACAAAAAGATAAGGTGGCTAATATAGCCGTTAGTAAGATGCCTCCGGAAGCTTGAAATGTTTTCATTTCATTTCACAGCAGGAACAGTTCCAGACTGGACCCAGGGAAGAAGATTTTTGGGAATGTATAACCCCCCCCCTACATACACACAGTGTGTTTAAAGCGGAGTTCTAGCCTGTATAAAAAAATTAAACATTTAAAAGTCTACAAATACTGTAGCTGCTAACTTTTAATATAGGGACACTTACCTGGGATCCCACGATGTCGGCACCCCAGGCTAATTCGTCCATCAGCTTCGGGTGCAGGCATTGCAAGTAAGGGCAACCGGCAGTGAAGCCTGTTTTCTACTGCGCATGTGCAAGTTGTGCTTTCTGAATGGTCCCATCATCTTCTGGGACTTACACGGGTCCCAGAAGGCGGGCGGAGGGTGGGGGTGCTTGTCTATGCAATTGCGGAAATGACTTCCCTGAATATATCCAAAAACGAGGGGATGTGGGGTGCTCTGTTTAAGACCTTTATGCATTTTAGCTTGGAACTCTGCTTTAAGGAAGAGATGATATTTTATAGTCTTCCATTAAGCTCTAATTCCAGAAGCTCATATATACCACGTAGCACTTTCATCACAGGATTCAACATGTAGTGCCAGGCCAGCATTTACAAACCCTGTGATTTGTGCTCATCTCAAAATGAAGCAACAGCACGAGAAAGTCAGCACAATCATATTGACATATAGGTCAAATTGATATTGGATCGACACCGGGATGTTGTTTATTGTGGTTTTTGAATTACCACTGTAAGGACACAAGGATACGTTTTCTTCTCAGGTAGGGCAGCAACATTTCCTCCGTGTCTGCATTCTGTTCAGTTATCTGTGGTGCAGAAATGGAGGTTAAATGTTAGACAGGAGTATTGTTGACTTGTGCACAAAAAGGTCTTAGTGGAAATTTCTTGCTCTGGAAAAAACTTGTGACACAAACACACAGAAAAATTGTCTAAGTGAGCATCTTTAGGAGCAACCCCATTACACACAATAAAATGGAACTGGAGCGAGCTAAGCCTAATCTTAACCTTGTACTTGTTGATAAAGTCAATAAGTAACTTAGGCATACGTTTTATCTGAAAGGCAATAAAGATACTCTTCTGGTTCAAATTTGAAAACTTGATCCCGCCCCAAAAAATTGACTAGTAATCTATCGAAGATAGTTTCCGAATTTGCACGGAACCTCTCAGATCTTTATGACCCCATCAACTTTCTTTCTTCATCGCTAGGCAATGATATGCTCCTCTGTGTGCCACTCTCACAAATTTAGGATACTTTTCAGGAAGCCATGGGAGCTGCTGATAGAATTGACCAAAGTCGACAGCCAATAAATGTCCTGTCTCCGATGGCTTTACAGTCCCCTATTACAAAAAATATGTAATATGTAATATGTAACATATGAACTCCTTGTCCTTATGTGGACAGAAGCCTTTATTTATTTCAGAGAGAACCACTGCTTTTACCAGGAATTCATCTTGGCAAAGGTGTGTATGATTCTGAAACTGAACAGAGATGACAAACAATTGGACAAAATATCTTATTTCGCTACTTAATGTAAAATGTTAACTTGTTAAGAAAAATTTGGACCACCAGACTGAATGCAGGTATTGGACAATTGATTCACACAGGTCAAGTAGGGTTCATGCCTCGTCAAGCACATGGCCAGTATTTTGATCAAAGCGGCATGCAAACACAACATACTATTTAGAGTACAAACCTGTTAGAGGGAGGGCCACATCCTAAAAAGGAGGGGACCTCAACAACCACAGGGTAAGGGACTTTAATTGTGCCAACAAATGAGGAGGAATTGAACCTTCAAAATGGTATAAGCATCATTTTATTATATCACATTAAAAAGATGAAGTGCCATTAAAGTAAAATATAAAACCAATACAGCGTTAGACAGTCAGTCTTAGATATTTTAAGCATATGGAATCAACGCATTTCGCTGTTAATAACTTCTTCAGGATTCACGCTTAACAATGGACACCACATGGATCAGAATGTTACTGACTTTGAAAGAGAACTGGGCATTGTTATTCTAGAGCCCATCCTGTTTTATTCATAGAGAGACGTGTGATCCTAGAAACTAAACTTAAGGCCCGTACACACGATCGGACTTTTTCAAAACAAACATGCAAATTAGCTGTTTTGGAGCAACATCCGACCGTGTGTACGCTCCATCGGACAAACTTTTTCTGTTTCCATTGGACTTTTGTTGGCTGTGCGAATGGACAAACTTTCCGGCAACAAAAGTCCGATGGAGCAAAGTCCGATCGTGTGAACACAAAAGCATAGGACTTTTGTACAAACTACAGTACGCGGCAGCGCACTGGTTCTCGGCAACAGGGTACTGTACATCTTGCGCTGGCTGCAATAGGAAAAACACACTTTCCTACTGCGGCGAGCGCGAGAGGGAATTCCCCTCTGGGGGCATACCAGACCCTTAGGTCTGGTATGGACTTTAAGGGGAACCCTGTACCCCGAAAAAACGGCATAGGGGTCCCCCCTAAAATCCATACCAGACCCTTATCTGAGCACGCAGCCCGGCCGGTCAGGAAAGGGGGTGCGGACAAGCGAGTGCCCCCCCTCCTGAGCCGTACCAGGCTGCATGCCCTCGACATGGGGGATGGGTGCTTTGGGGGAGGGGGCGACCTGCGGCTCCCCCCACCCCAAAGCACCTTGTCCCGATGTTGATGAGGACAAGGGCCTCTTCCCGACAACCCTGGCCATTGGTTGTCGGGGTCTGCGGGCGGGGGGCTTATCGGAATCCGGGAGCCCCCTTTAATAAGGGGGCCCCCAGATCCCGGCCCCCCACCCTATGTGAATAAGTATAGGGTACAGCGTACCCCTACCCATTCACATAGTGAAAAAGTGTCAATAAATAAAACACACTACACGGGTTTTAAAATTAATTTATTAGGCAGCTCCAGGGTCTTCTTCCGACTTCGGGGGTCTCTCCGGCGTCTTCTCCCTCTCTCCGGTGTCATCTCCGCGCTCTCTGGTTCTTCTCCGGTGCCTTCTTCCTTCTGCCGGGCTCCTCTGCTATCTTCTGCTCTTTTGCTGCTCTTTTGCTAGCAGAGGAGCCCGGACATCTGGCTCGTCTTCTTCCCTCTTCTCTTCCAGAGATGTTGACACAACGCTCTCTCCGGCTGTAATGCTGTCTGTGCGCTCTGCTATGACTTAGGCGGTGACTCTGCCCCACTATGACATCACAGCCCCAGGGCATGCTGGGACTGTGAGGTCATAAGGGGGCGTCATAAGGGGGCGTGGTCATGTTATCCTATCCTGGGACTGTGATGTCATAGGGGGGCAGAGTCACCGCCTATATAAGTCATAGCAGAGCGCACAGACAGCATTACAGCCGGAGAGAGCGTTGTGTCAACATCTCTGGAAGAGAAGAGGGAAGAAGACGAGCCAGATGTCCGGGCTCGTCTGCTAGCAAAAGAGCGGCAAAAGAGCAGAAGATAGCAGAGGAACCCGGCAGAAGGAAGAAGGCACTGGAGAAGAACCAGAGAGCGCGGAGACGACACCGGAGAGAGGGAGAAGACCCCCGAAGTCAGAAGAAGACCCCCGAAGTCAGAAGAAAACCCCAGAGCTAAATTAATTTTAAAACCTGTGTAGTGTGTTTTATTTATTGACACTTTTTTCCCAAGGTGAATGCGGCATGATGACGCTTGAGTCACGTGACCTCTATCTTTAACATCCATTGGGAGGATGTGATAACCAGATGGAGGCTTGGTTCCTCAGCTTTTTCTCCTACCAGGATTGGTCTAAAATCAGTCACGTGATCCGATAGGAAGTCACGTGATGCGTATACCCGGAAGTCACGCCGCACAGGTGTCCCCAATGGAGGTTTTTTGTATTTCTAAATAAATAGCGCAGGAGATGGCAGTTTAGCTTTACCCCAGTTGAAGTCTTAGAAGACGAAACGCGTTGGGTATGTGACGCGACTACAGCCATCAGATTCACTGCGCTAAACTTCTATTTTGTTCATATGAACCGAATTTTAAAAGCCTGAATTTTTATTGGAAATTTTAACCTTAACAATAAAATTTGCGGTCATTTGGATTTTACACTATGTGGAAGCCTTTTTTCTTTTTTCGATCATATATGGGCTAAGCTGAAGGAGCGATTTCCGGAAGAGGACTCCAGTGGACAACCGAATACGGCCCTCCATTTGAGCAGGATCGGGTCCCAGTGTTGAAGACTTCAAGTCGTGAGGCCTCCCGTAGCTCCTACTTCAGGATTGGAGACAACTGTACCCCTACCGTTTAAACGGTGAAAGCTTATACGACTCACCGCTAACGGCTTGTGAGTCCACCACGTCTGGTAAGGGCATTTTACTTACATTCCCTGTGATTAAATATAAGAAGAATTACCCTGGATGGGAATATGTATCCAAGGGTTTGAGATTGATATAGATGCCCTGCAATCATTTTTTCATCTGGATGAACTGTTTTAATCCCAGAGACCTGTTTTGAATTTATATATTTTTCACGGTTTCACAATGGAGTTTTCCTTCCTTTAAACAATATTTATAGTTATGATTCCAGTGGATTGCTTCAAACACAGTCACATTTTTTAAGAGAATTGATATTATAGCACTCACAAGTATTCTTAGAAAGCCTTTTTTTGGTTTATGGTTTCATTGTGGTTTTGTGTTGTTAATTTAGATGAAATCACGGTTTACACACGAGTAATTTATACTGATGTCTTAATTCAGATAATATACGTGTTTCATTATAGCGCTACACTTTTTATTTTCACAGTCTTATACACAATTTGTCTAATTGTCAGTGTTAGCAGCTTGACACCATTGAGTTGGCGCAGCAGTTTCTCTTTTTTATTTTACTAGCTCTTTGGACACCACTGCTGGAGCCTTCTCTCACTACACTTTCAACTCTTTCAGCTCTACTACAGTGGATATGGATGTATTTGAATATCGCACTAATCGCACTTTTAACACTGAGGGTGTGTTTTCAGTTCTGAACACAGATTCAGAGATAGGGGGCCTGTTTCTAAGGCTTAAAAACCTAATGGTCTCGGAAGTTCATTTAGAATGGGATATTGCATTTTTGGAACAGTATTCCAAAGATCGCATGGTACCAAGAGGTCTAAGATGGACCATCCATCCCCAACAGGGTGATGTAGATACAGAATCATGGTTTCATTATTTTAATGAAGCAAGGATCTCTTTGTTGAGATTCCTGTTAGACAGAAAGCGAGCAAGGAGAACTACGATCGATAAAGAAATCAAAGAAATCAGAGATAAATTACTTCCACATAAATCTTCCGCAGAATACATTAATCTTTCTACTAATTTAAAGAATCACTTAGAAAAAGAAGAACGGGAGCAAAAAATTAAGAAGCAGAAGAAATACAGTAGGGATACCAATGATTACATAACGGGAAATGTCTTTAGTTGGCAAAATAAGGAACAGGGAGTGGGTACTGTGGATGCTACACAGACTTTGATGGAGGTGACAACCTCATCTAATTCGGAATCTGTGGGGGCATCTTCCGCCCCCCTTCCACCTAGAAGGGTTGAACGTAACACCCAGTATGCAGATGGTCCTTATACACCTATACCCCATTATGGAAGTCCGGCCCCTTATTATAGGGGTAGAGGAAAAAACGGTAGAGGCAGAGGTAAGAGGATTAAAGATCGCTCATCTCATTATGAACACAACTCACGTGACTCTTCAATCCGTAGGAGACACGAGAGTCATAATGATTACTACCAACATCAACCCTACCCCCAAAGGACACCTCTGCATACTCATAATAGATTTTTTTCATTGAGAGAGGAGCAGAATAGAAACTATAATTCTCAATACTCATATAGAGATAGAGAGAACGATTATCCTGAGAGATCACGATTCAATTATAATCAACGGTTGCCTAGACCCTCACATATGGAGGGTTTTCACAGGGAAATGGAAAATATCAAACACAACGGAGAACAAAACGTGGCACCAGAGGGGGGCGGCGCGCCAGGAAAAAGAAAACGATCATAGAAAATAAGGGCATCTTCAATCTTAGTAAGGCAACTTTTACAGAAGCTGAAAAGGTTGTTCTTGACAAAGGCCTGAAATTCGTACCCCCAAAGAAATTAAAAAAATTTTCCACATTCATTGATATACATAAATATGTGCGAAAACTAAATGTGCAAAGATATATTGCTTCAAATCCGAGTAGACCTTCCCATTTACAAATAACTACACATACTGTGCATTCTGGGTTGAGTAATCCACCATTATTTAACCCCCCAGTTCCTACAGCACTTAAGGATCTTGAGGATCTCCCACACAAAAGAACATACAATGACCCTAGGTTGAGAATTGGATTAAAATCTCTGTGCGAGCGGAAAGATCTTGTTATCCGCCCGACGGATAAGGGAGGTGGGGTGGTCATTCTTGATAAGAATGATCACCATGGTGAGATGACCAGAATTCTGAGCGATTCAGAGACATATCGCCGCCTCCCTAAAAATCCTACCTTGGAATATAAGAGACTATTAATAGACTTGGTAGATACCGGTTCCCAGTTGGGCATCCTGGATAAGAAAGAAAAAAACTAACTAGTTCCGGTCGCACCACGGATTCCTATAATGTATTACCTGCCAAAGGTACATAAGAATGCGACACAACCCCCAGGACGCCCAATTATTAGCGGTATTAATTCTATAACATCGAGGATAGGGAAATACATAGATTTTTTCCTTCAACCGATAGTTCAAACCATTCCCTCCTTTTTGAAAGATACCAGAGATACTATAGTAAAACTACAACAGATCACATATAGTGATGATTTGATATTGGTCACCGCTGACATTACGTCTTTGTATACATCCATACCTCAGCAATTAGGCCTGGGAGCGGTGGAACTATTTCTTTCAAGAGACAGAAATATCCCACGAACACAGAAAAGATTTATAATGGATTTATTGGAGTTCGCTATGAATTCTAATTATTTCTGGTATGACAACCAATTCTACCTGCAGATAAGGGGAGTTGCCATGGGGGCAAAATTTGCCCCCAGTCTGGCAAACATTTTTAATGCCAAATGGGAGGAGGATGTCGTCTATGCTCTTGACCCCCCACAGTTAGCTCCGTGGGCGAGGTACATAGACGACATCCTCCTCCTCTGGAGAGGCAATATGGAGTCTCTAGAATCATTCATGACTACTCTAAATGATAATCAAATGGGTATTAATTTGACCCATGAGGCCAGCCGGTCCAAGATCCACTTTCTGGATTTGGAGATCACATCCATGAATGGCCATCTTGAAACAAAAACCTTTTTTAAAACAATGGACCGTAATGGATATATTCCGACGGATAGTTGTCATCATACAGCATGGTTAAAATCTATACCCAGGAGCCAACTAATGAGGATAAGAAGAAATTGCTCTCATCTTTCTGACTATTTCCAGCAGGCAGAAATGCTAAAATCAAGGTTTTGTGAGAAGGGCTACAATACCTCCCAAATTAATGAGGAGATTCGACAGGTGGCTCTTATAGAGAAAACATCTTTACTGACAACACAACCCAAGGGACCAACTGAATCCAAACACAAGTGGTCCATCCAATACATACAAATTAAGGAGATTATTAGGAGGCATTGGAGAGTATTGAGAAATGATCCCGTTCTGGGCCCCTTGCTTCCGGAGAGAGCAGCCACGATCTTTAGGGGCGCTCCATCGGTAAGGGGCCAGATTGCACCAAATGTGATCGATCCTCCCAGTACAATATCTTTTTTCATAACATGAAAGGGTTTTTCCCTTATCGTAGATGCACAGTATGTAAACAGAATGCCTGTAAAGCACGCAAAATGGAAACATTCAGTTCTACAATTACTGGTAAAGAGTATAGGATGAAGCAATTTGCTAAATTTATTGTTTATCTTATCACCTGTTCCTGTAAAAAACAATACATAGGTCGGACCATACGTAATTTTGCCATAAGGGTAAAAGAACACATTACGGCAATAAAAAAGGGGTGCACTAATCACAGCGTGCCCAAACACTATGCACTTTATCATAATCAAAACCCAACGGGTACTACTTTTCAAATTATAGGTAAGTTTGTACCACATTGGAAGGGAGAATCCAACATTAGAGGAGTTTCCAGACTGGAAACACCAGATAAAATGTTATGCGCCCCATGGCCTAAACATCGAGTGGGACATTAATGCGTTCATAAATCAATCATAGAGTTTGCTTTGGGTCTCCCTGTCAACCAATTAATCCACTTCATCTCATACATAGATAGTCTCCTAATTGAGAAAGCTGGTGATTAATAGACCAGAACGCCCTGTTACACTTTCCATTCGGAATATTTTTGGTAGGCATATTTTCCTAACATCATTCTCTAGGTGGTTAAGTATGTGTTTTTTGTATTCCTGCTTTAATTACATCCCAAAGTTGGGTACTGGGCAATAATTTGAGTAGAGAATTACACCCACTATATTACAGTTTTCTGGAGATGTATCGTTCTTCTTTTAAACATCATTTTTAACTTGGTAAAGGATTGTATTTGTGCTCCTAAATACAGTTCCGTATATATTAGTGTTATAGATTGTATTTATATTGCACTATGTTCTTTTGGACAATATTGTGTTCCCCACATGGTATGATGTGATATTATGTTAGGGAATGTTTGATACCAATCTTTATAAAACTATAGGTGCCTGTTCTCCCTATATAGGATTTATATATGTAACCATAGGGGAACGAGTGTGATATGACAACTATATTTTTTATTTTTTATTTGGATTTTTTTATATATTTTTATTAAGTTTTACCTAATTGATTTTTGGATATTTAGTCATTTCCGGTGTCATGGGGAACGCTATGTGCACTATACGAGCTGTAAGCCCTCCCTAATCCTGTATCCCAATGATTTGCCTTTCTCCTGATGTGTTTTGGAGCGCTGTCATGGTGACAGAGGATGACGTGGTGGTCACATGCTCTAGACTACGAGAACAGTATGAGGAGAGAACAGGACAGAGGCTTGGTTTAGTTTTGATAATATACCGCGTCATCTCGCTGCGACGTGATGACGCGTGAGTCACGTGATCTCTATCTTTAACATCCATTGGGAGGATGTGATAACCAGATGGAGGCTTGGTTCCTCAGCTTTTTCTCCTACCAGGATTGGTCTAAAATCAGTCACGTGATCCGATAGGAAGTCACGTGACGCGTATACCCGGAAGTCACGCCACACAGGTGTCCCCAATGGAGGTTTTTTGTATTTCTAAATAAATAGCGCAGGAGATGGCAGTTTAGCTTTACCCCAGTTGAAGTCTTAGTAGACGAAACGCGTCGGGTGTGTGACGCGACTACAGCCATAAGATTCACTGCGCTAAACTTCTATTTTGTTCATATGAACCGAATTTTAAAAGCCTGAATTTTTATTGGAAATTTTAACCTTAACAATAAAATTTGCGGTTATTTGGATTTTACACTATGTGGAAGCCTTTTTTCTTTTTTCGATCATATATGGGCTAAGCTGAAGGAGCGATTTCCGGAAGAGGACTCCAGTGGACAACCGAATACGGCCCTCCATTTGAGCAGGATCGGGTCCCAGTGTTGAAGACTGCAAGTCGTGAGGCCTCCCGTAGCTCCTACTTCAGGATTGGAGACAGCTGTACCCCTACCATTTAAACGGTGAAAGCTTATACGACTCACCGCTAACGGCTTGTGAGTCCACCACGTCTGGTAAGGGCATTTTACTTACTTTCCCTGTGGTTAAATATAAGAAGAATTACTCTGGATGGGAATATGTATACAAGGCAGTGAGATTGATATAATTGCCCTGTGATCATTTTTTCATCTGGATGAACTGTTTTAATCCCAGAGGCTTGTTTTGAATTTATATATTTTTCACGGTTTCACAATGGAGTTTTCCTTCCTTTAAACAATATTTATAGTTATGATTCCAGTGGATTGCTTCAAACACCGTCACATTTTTTAAGAGAATTGATATTATAGCACTCACAGGTATTCTTACAAAGCCTTTTTTTTGTTTATGGTTTCATTGTGGTTTTGTGTTGTTGATTTAGATGAAATTACGTTTTACACACGAGTAATTTATACTGATGTCTTAATTCAGATAATATACGTGTTTCATTATAGCGCTACACTTTTTATTTTCACATGTTGAGTCCATGGAATATTTTATATTTTGCCACAAGTTTCGGGAAAATTACAATTTTTTTTTTTACACAACGTTGTCACTAAATTATATATTGTTCAAACATAGCATGGTTATATGTGGAATTACACCCCAAAATACATTTTGCTGCTTCTCCTGAGTATGGGGATACCACATGTGTGGAACTTTTTGTCAGTCTAACCGCGTACAGGACCCCGAAAACCAATCACTGCCTTCAGGCTTTCTAAGGGCGTACATTTTTGATTTCACTCCTCAATGCCTATCACAGTTTCAGGGGCCATGAAATGCCCAGATAGCACAAAAGCCCCCCAAATGACCCCATTTTGGAAAGTAGACACCCCAAGCTATCTGCTGAGGCATGTTGTGTAATTTGCAGATCTCACAAGTTTTGAAAATTGAAAAAAAAATACATTTTTCTTTTCTTTCTTCATTTTCAAAAATAAATGAGATCTGCAAAATACTCACTATGCCTCTTAGCAAATACCTTGGGGTGTCTACTTTCCAAAATGGGTTCATTTGGGGGGGGGGTTATGCTATCTGGACATTTCAGGGCCTCTGTAACTGTGATAGGTAGTGAGGAGTAAAATCACAATTTTACATCTTTAGAAAGCCTGAAGGCGGTGCTTGGTTTTTGGGGTCCTGTACATGGCTAGGCTCCCAAAAAGTCTCACACATGAGGTATCCCTGTACACAGGAGAAGCAGCAGAATGTATTTTGGGGTGTAATTCCACACTTATCCATGCCATGTTTGAACAACATATCATTTAGTGACAACTGTGTGTAAAAAAAAAAAAAAATTAATTTTCCTGAAACTTGTGGCAAAATATCAAATATTCCATGGACACAACATGCCTCTCAGTAAAAAGCTTGAAGTGTCTAGTTTTCAAAATTGGGTCATTTGGGGGGGGTTTGTGCTATCTTGACATTTCAGGGCCTCCAAAACTGTGATAGGTAGTGAGGAAGTGAAATCACCATTTAACGCCCTTAGAAAGCCTGAAGGCGGTGCTTGGTTTTCAGGGTCCTGTACACGCTAGGCTCCAAAAAAGTCTCATACATGTGGTATCCCTGTACTCAGGAGAAGCAGCAGAATGTATTTTGGGGTGTAATTTCACACATGCCCATGGCATGTTTGAGCAATAGATCATTTAGTGACAACTTTGTGCAAAAACAAAACAAAACATGATTTTCCTGCAACTTGTGGCAAAATATAAAATATTCTATGGACTTAACATGCCTCTCATCAAATAGCTTGGGGTGTCTACTTTCCAAAATGGGGTCATTTGGGGGGGTTTTGTGCCATCTTTGCATTTTATGGCCTTCGAAACTGTGATAGGTAGTGAGGAGTGAAATAAAAAATGTACACCCTTAGAAATCCTGAAGGATTGGTTTTCGGGGTCCTGTACATGGCTAGGCTCCCAAAAAGTCTCACACATGAGGTATCCCCGTACTCAGGAGAAGCAGCAGGATGCATTTTGGTGTGTAATTCCACATATAACCATGCCACGTTTGAACAATATATCATTTAGTGACAACTTTGTGCAAAAAAAGTGTTATTTTCCCGAAACTTGTGGCAAAATATAAAATTTTCCATGGACTCAACATGCCTATCAGCAAATAGCTTGGGGTGTCTACTTTCCAAAAAGGGGTCATTTGGGGGGGGGGGTGTTTGAACTGCCCTGCCATTTTATGCACAACATTTAGAAGCTTATGTCACACATCACCCACTCTTCTACCTACTTGAAGACAATGCCCTTTCTGACACTTTTTGTTTACGTGAAAAAATTTACTTTGAACCCGCAAACATTATATATTTTTTTTAAAGCAAGAGCCCTACAGATTAAAATGGTTGGTGTTGCAATTTTTTTTTTCACACAGTATTTGCGCAGAGATTTTTCAAACTCAATTTTTTTGGAAAAAAACACTTTTTTTAATTTGAATGCACTAAAACACACTATATTGCCCAAATGTTTGATGAAATAAAAAAGATGATCTTATGCTGAGTACATAATGGATACCAAACATGACATGCTTTAAAATTGCGCACAAACGTGCAGTGCCGACAAACTACATACATTTTTAAAAGCCTTTAAAAGCCTTTACAGGTTACCATTTTAGATTTACAGAGGTGGTCTACTGCTAAAATTACTGCCCTCGATCTGACCTTCATGGTGATACCTTACGTGCATGGTGCAATTGCTGTTACACCAGACCGACGCTTGCGTTTGCCTTTGCGCGTACAAAACAGATTACAGCACACACATACAAAAATGACATTTATCCTGCAAGGCTAGTTAAAAACACCTGAACATATTCAAAAATACTGGGGTTTGGTTACACTACATGGTCATATAGTGCTAAGCCCACTTACTGCGACAAAGTACCCCGAATTAGTGCCTTTGTGTGTGAGCACAGGGGGGCAGGGTTGCTTTTTTTTAAAACTATTATTTATTTTGCTTTTTTATTATATTTTTAAACTGTTCCTTTCATTTTTTTAAATCATTTTTATTGTTATCTCAGGGAATGTAAATATCCTCTATAAAAGCAATAGGTAGTGACAGGTACTCTCTTTTGAAAAAAACTGGGGTCTATTAGCCCCTAGATCTCTCCTCTGCCCTCAAAGCATCTGACCACACCAAGATCTGTGTGATAAAATGCTTTGCTAATTTCCCAATGGCGCTGTTTACATTCGGCAAAATCTAAGTCATGAAATGCTCGTAGCTTCCGGTTTCTTAGGCCATAGAGATGATTGGAGCCATTCTGGTCTCTGATCAGCTCTATGGTCAGCTGGCCGAATCACCGGCTGCATTCTCGGGTTCCCCTGTTGGGACAGGAGAGCCAGAGAAAACCATGGAAGACGGTGGGAGGGGGGGACATTCCCTCCCACTGCTTGTAAAAGCAGTCTAGAGGCTAATTAGCCGCTAGGATTGCTTTTACATGAAAGTTGAATGCTGGCTGAAAAGAATGATACCAAGATGATACCTAAACCTGCAGGCATCATTCTGGTATAATCACTCAAAGTCCAGCAACATACCAGTACGTTGCTGGTCCTTGTTGGGCATACATTGTAATGTTCTTTTTTTTCATGCAGCCTGTGTGCTGAATGAAAAAAAGAGATTGACCAGTGGGTATGCCCACCGTTAGAATACCGCCCTTTATCCACCCATACATGCACCATTTTTTTTTTTAACTGTGGTGGTGAAATCACCTCTGACAGCGCTGGAGTCACGGCTTTACGTATCGTGAGAGCAAACACTGTTGCTGTCAAGATAAATAAACCCGTGCTGCAGCTGAATGGTGTACCTGCTAAGCAAGTGATGGTTAACAATAAAACAAAGTAACATTACAGTATAACAGTAAGACTTACCATACCTGCAAAGCAAATACAATAAAACATAGTAAAAATAAAACATTGCAATCTGTGCCTAAAAAAATATATGCTGAAGCATGGGGGCAATCCGCCCCTAATGTTAGGAGCAAATCGCTCCTCCACCCCTGCCCCCATGCTTCGGCATATATGCTTTTTTTTTTTAACTGTGGTGGTGAAATCACCTCCGACAGCACTGGAGTCATGGCTTTATGTATCGTGGGAGCAAACGCTGTTGCTGTCAAGATAAATAAATCCTTTCTACAGCTGAATGGTGTACCTGCTAAGCAAATGATGGTTAACAATAAAACAAAGTAACATTAAAGTATAACAGTAAGACTTACCATACCTGCAAAGCAAATACAATAAAACATAGTAAAAATAAAACATTGCAATCTGTGCCTAAAAAAATATATCCCAAAGCATTGGGCTAATCCGCTCCTAATGTTTGGAGCAAATCACTCCTCCACCCCTGCCCCCATGCTTCGGCATATATGCTCTTTTTTTTTAACTGTGGTGGTGAAATCACTTCTGACAGCGCTGGAGTCACGGCTTTATGTATCGTGAAAGCAAACGCTGTTGCTGTCAAGATAAATAAACCCATGCTGCAGCTGAATGGTGTACCTGCTTATCAAATGATGGTTAACAATAAAACAAACATTACAGTATAACATACCATACCTGCAAAGCAAATGCAATAAAACATAGTAAAAATAAAACAGAAAGAGAACGATAGATATAGAACAATAGTGAGCGAACAGTAGAGCGGACAGTAGAGAGCCTGTGTACGTGTGCCTAGGACTGTGTGGTGCTGTATCCTACGCTAATACTCAACTAGTGTGTGGTAGCGTTTGAAACTGTCACCAATGCAGAGACCAGGTTGGTCAGGACAGAAGGAACAATAAAAGTGGGTGTCACGCCTAAATCCGCGTTTACACAACATCTTCTTTGGGGTGTTCTTTGGGTAGGGGTACCAGGGAGGACATAAGGAAAATGCCTCTCATGCAGCTGGCTCACTGCATTTGCGTTGGGAAGGTGGGCCAAAGCACCGTCTGGAAACAGAAGGGCTGTGACAATCTCTTCCTGGAATTTAAGGAAGGATCCTGTCCATCCTGAAACTTTGTAAAGCACAAAAGCATTCAGCAGAGCCAATTTAAATAAATAAACAGACACTTTTTTGTAACAGCGTCTGTTGGCCTTATGTGCAATTAGGTACGGCGCCAACAAATGGTCGTTGAGGTCCACCCCTCCCATGTTAAGGCTGTATTCGTGGACACAGAGGGGTTTCTTCACAACAACAGTCGCCGTAGGAATTTGAACTGCCGTGAATCCCTCCTCTTCACCGCTAACCAGGGCTTTTTTTCTCAAACAATAGGTGCTGGAACTCAACCATGACCCCCCAGAACCCCTACACACACCCTCCAAATCACATCAAATAGTGGGTGTGGTCAGTCATATTTCACGAACAGTAGGAGGGTCCTAAAGGGGCATTAAATACCAGGATTGCATTTCATACAAAGTGCAGAGTTCAGGGGGGTTACACACAGAGTGCAGAGCTGTCACTTTTAAACACAGAAACCTGACTTCTTTGTTTACAAGCAATTGTGATGAGCAGCCCCCCTCCAAGGGTCTGAGCCAGAGGGGGTGGAACTGAGTTCCACCAAGTTCCCCCTTAAAAAAAGCCCTGCTGCTAACAAATTATTACACCTCAAGCAGGCTCTCTCCCCCCGTCTAAGTCGGGATTCTACAAGCAGTTGGGGGAAGCCCCGGCGATTAGATTGCATGGTGCCATATGCGCCAATTCCATAATCAAAAAGGTGACTAAAAAGTGGAACGCTCGTGTAATAATTGTCCACGTACAAGTGGTACCCCTTTCCGAATAAGGGTGAAACCAAGTCCCACACTATCTTACCAGCGCTCCCTATGTAGTCTGGGCAGTTCTCCGGTTCTACGTGACTATCTTTTCCCTCGTAAACCATAAAAATAAATGTATAGCCTGTTGCCCTGTCACAGAGCTTATACATCTTGACCCCATATTTGGCACGCTTGCTGGGAAGATACTGTTTGATAGACAAGCGGCCAGAAAACTTGATCAGGGACTCATCAACGCAGACAACTTGATCGGGAGTAAACAAGGCTGCAAAGCGTTGGTTGAAGTGGTTTACCAGGGGCCGAATTTTGAATTTTGAATTTTGTCACCCCGAGGACAACAGAGTTCATTGTCGCTGAAGTGCATGAACCGCAAGATCTGCTCATATCGTGTCCTGGTCATGGAAGCAGAGAACATGGGCATATGGTGAATTGGGTCAGTGGACAAATATGACCGCAACTCACTCCTTTTAGTTATGCCCTTGAAGAGGGATAGGCCCAGAAAGGTCTTAAATTCGGAAACCGTAATTGGTTTCCAATCTCTGGCAAGGGTCAGCTGGGGATTAGCGGCGATGAATTGACCAGCATACAAATTGCTTTGGTCCACAATAGATCTATAGAGATCTTCGGTAAAAAACAGCATGTTTTTCACTGTCAAGTGGTGTAAAATCAACTGTTTCCACCTGAATTCTGGGTTGGCCAGTGAATGGGGGAAGTACGGGTGCTGCAGAAGTGGTGGGTTCCCAATTAGGATTGGCGAATGCAGCAAGAAGGGCACTATGGGCTCGGCGGGCCTGTGTTTGTCTTCTTCTTGGTGGCAGCGGGACACTACTGGTGCTTGCCACCTCGCCAGCTTGAACTTCACTTATGGGACTCGCCACTCGCCTCGCCAAGTGTGACTGCAGTTCTGGATGTACGACCAGGATGTACTAGGCCGCTGGTGCTTGCCAGTTTACCAGAAGGATGAGCGGCACTAGTACTGGCTCTCTGCTCCATACGAGGGACCTGCGGTTCTTGCACCTCAACGACAGCAGAAGAAGAACAGGGTCTGGTACGCCTGACCTTGGCAGGGACCACAACTTCGTCGTCAGGGCTATCTGTCAGGGTGCCGCTGCTGTCTACAGGTTCGTATTCTGAGCCTGAATCTGACAGATGAGTGACTTCCTCTTCACTATCTGTCATGCTCAGAAACGTGTAGGCCTCTTCACTAGTGTACCTTCGATTTGACATTTTGGTCTCTAAATTTACTGGTACACTAGTGAGACTCACAAGAAAAAAAGCACCTGACTGTCAGCGACTGCTTCAAATGCTGCAAAAAAAACTGTTAGCGTTCACAGGGATCAGGCCTGACTCTGCGAACACTGCAGTTATGTGTTTTATGATTCTGTAAGTGACAGTGATCGATTGATACTGCACCTGGGTGGGCTGGGTGGAAGGGCTAAACGCAGGTGCTAGCAGGTATCTGGGCTGATCCTGCTAACACTGCGTTTTTGGGAACCCTAAACTGCTGGGGACACTAGTATAGATCTGATCAGATCAGATATTGATCAGTTCAGACACTATACTACTAAAGGTGGTGTATGGTGCGTGCGTGAGTGATAGCGCTACTGCCACTAATCTGACGCTGCCTGGGGCAATGCGCACCCTATCTGACGCTAAAACCTAACTTTGATCACCCGCCGGGTGATCAGGGGGTTAAACTTCTATTGGGTAAAATACGGCGGGTGCCCTGACCCCAAAAAAAAATAAACTAGCTAAACTGCGTCACCCGTGACACTTATACAGTGATCACTATTGACAGGGGGTAATCAAGGGGTTAAACCTTTTTGGGGGGGTCCCTAGACCTATCTGGGCCTAAGGCTAATTACCCTAATGCTGATTTTTGTCACTAATGACACCAGTACAGCAATCAAAAAAAAATCTGCTGTACTGGGTGACACAGTGACAGGTGGTGAAGGGGTTAACTAGGGGGGTGTTCAGGGGTGAAATACATGGCCTGGTGTCAGTGTAGTGTTGGTGCACTTACTATTAGATGTTATCTCTCCTCGGTCTGGAAAAGAAACGAGGAGAGATGACATCACTTCCCCTGTCAGTGTTTACAGTTACACGACAGGGGAAGGATCTCATTCGCCAGGACTGATCACCAGGTCCAGGCCAGATTTAATTGACTGATCGGTTCTGGATCTAATCCGATCACCGCGGCCGGCGGGGGGTGTGCGCACGCCCCCCAGCCGGGCGCGCATGCGACGAATAGCTACAACACTTCGCGCAGCCCGGCCAACCTGCCGCATTATAACTGCGGCAGCTGGTCCAGAACCGGTTAAACACGCATACATAAAATGTGCATACATACATGTAAACACACACATACACATATTTAAACACACACACACATACTGTATACACACACACACACATAAATACACACACATATATAAAACACACACATACACACATATACACACATACATACACAAACATACAGATAACCTTTTAAAAAATGGCAGTGCCTTACCTTACCTCTTCCTGCCGTGTACTGCACTGTAGGGGGAGACAAAAAGCACAGCACACACTGTGCTTTCACTTTAGGTCAAATCAGTGTGACGAGCTCTCTGCAGTGCCAATTTCAGTTCAGCTGAGGATCGGTCTAAGCCGCCCTTGTCGCGCCTCCTATCTAGGTATACAGGGGGGCCCCCTGCAGCATGGTCCACCTCAGCGACCTATACTTCTGCCACTGCCAAATTTATAAAGACTTGAGATCCATGAACCTCACTTTCTGCCAGTAGATTTTCCAACGCTGTCTAATGGACCTATAGTACTAATAAGCTCAGCTCTGATCTTAAAGTGACTCCCTTAATTCTCAGGAACTCATCTTCCCTGTTCGTTCTTCTCACCTTTTACCTGTTTCCTGACAGTCTCTCCCTTTACCACTCCTTTCTTTTTTCTTGGTCTGTTCACAATGCTTCATCCATATCAACATGTCATGGTCTTAAAATCAAATTTGTGCGAACATACGAACCTTATCAAAAGTCTATGGGACACGAACATGAAAAATCAAAAGTGCCAATTTTAAAGGCTTATATGCAAGTTATTGCCATAAAAAGTGTATGGGGACCCAAGTACTGTCCCAGGGGACACGTATCAATGCAAAAAAAAGTTTTTAAAAACTACAGTTTTTTCAGGAGCAGTGATTTTAATAATGCAACAATAAAAAAAGAGAAACAAAAGTGAAACAATAAAAATGAAATATTCCTTTAACCAGTTAAGGACCAGCTCTCCTGGGCAAATTGCCGTGATTGTACATCGGCCGCTTTAAGACCACTAGGGGTCGCGCAAGTGCCTGCGGCGCTGGAACGATGCATGTGGCCAGCCCCTGCGACGCTGGAGCCGATGCATGTGGCCGGTGCCTGCAATGTCCACCGGCTACCCGCGATCACTCCAGAGAGGCAGAACGGATCTGTCAATGTAAACAGACAGATCCTCGTTCTGTCAGGGAAGGAGACAGATCTGCTGTTCCTAGTGATTAGGAATAGCGATCTGTCTCCTCCTCCAGTCACTACACTGCACCCACAGTTAGAAACAAAAATTTAAAAAAAATTATTTTTTTCAAAATTTTTTTTTGCACTATAAACACATGCAGAGGTGATCAAATACCACCAAAAGAAAGCTCTATTTGTGGGGGAAAAAAAGACATTTTGTTTGGGTACAACGTCGCACGACCACGCAATTGTCAGTTAAAGCGACGCAGTGCCGTATCTCAAAAAATGGCCTGGTCATTAAGAGGGCAAATCCTTCCGGTCCTTAAGTGGTCAAATATCGTGCCTGGGGGGTCCCTTTAGTCTGCCTCTAAAGTGGTGAATCTGTGTGATGTGTTTTACAGTGCCGCAGCAAAATTACATTTCTAATGCAGCGTACACATGGTCGGACTTTTCGACCGGACTTGTCCGACGAACGCCGACGGACCAAATCCGGCGAACAATCCGATCATGTGTGGGCTTCACCGGACCCTCAGTGGACTTTTCCAGTCGCAAATCTGACGGACTTTAGATTTGGAACATGCTTCAAATCTTTACGTCGTAACTCCGCCGGACCCAGAAATCCGCTCGTCTGTATGCTAGTCCGATGGACAAAAACCGACGCTAGGGCAGCTATTGGGTACTGGCTATCAACTTCCTTATTTTAGTCCGGTGTACGTCATCACGTACGAATCCGTCGGACTTTGGTGTGATCGTGTGTAGGCAAGTCTGTTTGTTAAAAAGTCCGTCGGAAGTCTGCAAAAAATTAGTCGAAAGTCCGCTGGAAAAGTCTGCCCGTATGTACGTGGCCTAAAAGGAAAAAATGTCACTTAAAATTGAAAGTGTCTGTAATGTATTGCCTGCTCCTGGCAATATAGATGAAAATCAAAATGTAAAAAAATAAATTGGCGTGGGGGCCCCCCCAAAGCACCTTGTCCCCATGTCGATGGGGACAAGGGCCTCGTCCCCACAACCCTGGTCATTGGTTGTGGAGGTCTGCGGGTGGGATGGCTTATCGGAATCTGGAAGCACCCTTTAACAAGGGGGCCCCCAATTTCTGGCCCCCCTCCATGTAAATGGGTATCGGGTACATTGTACCCCTACCCATTCACCAATTTAAAAAGTGTCAAAAAGTAAAAACCACAAAAGACAGGTTTGACAATTCCTTTATTAAAAAAGAAAAAAGATTTTCTGCGATGTCCATCCATCTTCAATCATACCGCCCGATGGACCGGAAAATTGGAAAAGAAAAAAAAAGCTCCGCCTCTATGTGAAGCGTCCTGCCAACTGCTGTCTCTTGGCTGTGACAGCTGTTATATAGGCAAGGATAGGGCCCCCCTGGTGATGTAACCAAGCGACCCCACCCCTTCTGACATCAGTGGCCCCGCACTTGCCTATATAACAGCTGTATTGACGATGGATGAACATTGCGCAACACTTTTTTTTCTCTTTTTTAATAGTGTCCTGCGATGTCCATCTATTATCAATCATGCCGCACGATGGACCCGAAAAATAGAAAAAATAAATAAATACTCTGCCTCCATGGGAGGGCTCCCGCCAACTGCTGTCTTTTCGCTGTGACCGCTGTTATATAGGCAAGGGCGGGGCCACCCGCTGACATAACCGGATGACCCCGCCCCCTCTGACAGCACATGGCAGAAGGGGCGGGGTCTCTCGGTTACGTCACTGGGTGGCTCCGCTCTTGACTTTATAACAGCTGTTGCAGGCAAGAGACAGCAGTCGGTGGGAAGCCTTCCATTAAAGCTGAGCTTTTTTTTCTATTTCTTTTCTATTTTTTGGGTCTGTCGGGCGGCATGATTGAAGATGGATGGACATCGTGGGACACTTTTTTTAATAAAGGAATTGTCAAACTGTCTTTTGTGGTTTTTACTTTTTGACACTTTTTTTGTTAATGAGTAGGGGTACAATGTACCCTATGCCCATTCACATAGAGGATCTGTGCCCCCCCCCTTGTTAAAGGGGGCTTCTAGATTACTATAAGCCCCCCACCCGCAGACCCCCACAACCACTTGGCCAGGGTTGTGGGGATGAGGCCCTCGTCTCCATCAACATGGGGATAAGGTGCTTACATACCCTGGCAGAATTTATTATTTCCTGCCCATTTTTCAGAGAATATGAATGATAAACACAAAAACTTTTCTTTCACTCATGGTAAGTGTTTGGCTGATGCCATTTATTATAAATCAATGGTGTTTACTCTTTTTAAATCATAATGGCAACAGAAACTACCCAAATGACCCTGATCAAAAGTTTACACACCCCAGTTCTTAATACCGTGTACTGCCCCCTTTAACATCAATGACAGCTTGAAGTCATTTGTGGTATTTGTCGATGAGGCTCTTTTTCTTCTCAGATGGTAAAGCTGCCCATTCCTCTTGGCAAAAAGCCTCCGGTTCCTGTAAATTCTTGGGCCGTCTTGCATGAACTGCACGTTTTAGATCTCCCCAGAGTGGCTTAATGATATTGAGGTCAGGAGACTGAGATGGCCAGTCCAGAACCTTCAATTTATTCTGTTTAGCCAATGACAGGTCGACTTGGCCTTGTGTTTTGGATCATTGTCATGTTGGAATGTCCAAGTATGTCCCATGCGCAGCTTCCTGGCTGATGAATGCAAATGTTCCTCCAGTATTTTTTGATAACATATTGCATTCATCTTGCCATCCATTTTGACCAAATTTCCTGTGCCTTTGTAGCTCACACATCCCCAAAACATCAGCAATCCACCTCTGTGTTTCACAGTAGGAATGGTGTACCTTTCATCATAGGCCTTGTTGACTCCTCTCCAAATGTAGTGTTTTGGTTGTGGCCAAAAAGCTCAATTTTGGTCTCATCACTCCAAATGACTTTGCGCCAGAAGGTTTGAGGCTTTTCTCTGTGCTGTTAGGCGTATTATAAGTGGAATACTTTGTGACATTTGCGTAGTAATGGCTTTCTTCTGGCGACTCAACTATGCAGCCCATCTTTCTTCAAGTGCCTCCTTATTGGGCATCTTGAAACATCCACACCACATGTTTTCAGAGAGTCCTGTATTTCACCTGAAGTTATTTGTGGGTTTTTCTTTGTATCCTGAACAATTTTCCTGGCAGTCATGGCTAAAATTTTAGCTGGTCTGCTGACAGTGGTTTGGTTTCAACAGAACCCCTCATTTTCCACTTCTTGATTAGAGTTTGAACAGTGCTGATTGGCAGTGGCGTTCTCAATTCTTTGGATATCTTTATATCCCCTTCCTGTTTTATACAGTTCAACTACCTTTTCCCACAGATCCTTTGACAAACTCATTGACCTTTTACACACACACACACACTACAAGCAAACAGATCACAGGTGAGGATGGTTACCTTTAACCGGTTCCCGACCGGCTCACGTCTATTTATGGGGGCAGAATGGCACCCCTGCGTGAAAACCCGTACAGGGTTTCCTTTAAGAGCTGCCAGAGGGCTTGCGCTGCGTGGCAGAGGACCCGATGCGCGTGGCCAACAGTCGCGATCGCGTTCACGAGCACCAGCATGGGAATTTGTGTGTGTACACACACAAATCCCTGTGCTGTCAGAGGAGAGGAGACATGTTGTTTGTTCCTAGTAACTAGGAACAGCGATATGTCTCCTCTCCTACTCAGTCCTATCCCCATTCAGTTAGAACACACATTTAACCCCTTCATCGCTCCCTAGTGTTAACCCCTTCCCTGCCAGTGACATTTACACAGTAATCAGTGCATTTTTTATAGCACTGATCACTGTATAAATGTCAATGGTCCCAAAAATGTGTCAAAAGTGTCCGATCTGTCCGTCTCAATACCGCTAAAAATCGCAGATCCCCGCCATTACTAGTAAAAAAAAAACTGATGAAGACATTTGTTTTTTAAAAACATTTTTTGGGATATTAATTATAGCAAACAGGTAAAAAAATATTGTTTTGTTTCCCAAAATTGTCACTCTTTTTCTGTTTACAGCGCAAAAAATAAAAACCACAGAAGTGATAAAATAGCACCAAAAGAAAGCTCTATTTGTAGGAAAAAAGGAAGCAAATTTTGTTAGGGTACAGCATTGTATGACTGCGCAATTATCAGTTTAAGCAACGCAGTGCCAAATTGTAAAAAGTGCTCTGGTCAGGTCAGGAAGGGGGTAAAACCTTCCCGGGGCTGAAGTGGTTAATAGCCATTCAAACCCCTTTGTGTCAACTTATGTGCATGTTATCAGGCCAAAATCACCAGGGTATGTAAACTTTTGATCAGGTCATTTGGGTATTTTCTGTTGTGATTACGATTTAAAAAGAGTTAACCCAGTTTATTAAAAATAAATGGCTTCAGCCAAACACTAACCACGAGTGAAAGAAAACTTGTGTTCTCATTCATATTTTCTAAAAATAGACAAGAAATCATAAATTCTGCCAGGGTATGCATGTAAACTTTTGAGCACAACTGTAATATATATACAGTGCCTTGCAAAAGTATTCACCCCCTTGGCTTTTTACCTATTTTGTTACATTACAGCCTTTAGTTCAATGTTTTTTTTTATCTGAATTATATGTGATGGATCAGAACACAATAGTCTAAGTTGGTGAAGTAAAATTAGAAAAATATATACATAAAACTATTTTTCAGAAATAAAAAAATGATAATTGGCATGTGTGTATGTATTCACTCCCTTTGTTATGAAGCCCATAAAAAGCTCTGGTTCAACCAATTACCTTCAGAAGTCACATAATTAGTCAAATGATGTCCATCTGTGTTCAATCTAAGTGTCACATGATCTGTCATTACATATACACACACCTTTTTGAAAGGCCCCAGAGGCTGCAACATCTAAGCAAGAGAAACCACTAGCCAAACACTGCCATGAAGACCAAGGAACTATCCAAACAAGTAAGGGGCAATGTTGTTGAGAAGTACAAGTCAGGGTTAAATATCTAAATCTTTGATGATCCCTAGGAGCACCATCAAATCTATCATAACCAAATGGAGTTGACCTTTATGGTCCTTTCAGCAAAAAAAACAAAATTACACATTTTGAGTTTGCGAAGAAAAGGCACGCGGGAGACTGCCAAAATGTATGGAGGAAGGTGCTCTGGTCTGTTGAGACTAAAATTGAACTTTTTGGCCATCAATGAAAACACTATGTCTGGCACAAACCCAACACATCAAATCACCCAAAGAACACCATCCCCACAGTGAAACATGGTGTCACGTACCTGGTAGGAGTCTGAAATGACGAGGTCAGCCTCTCTAGTATCTCCAATCCAAGCCCCACTGGAGATGGAACAGATGAGGCAAGGATCAGGAGGAACACAAGTGCCTGTGAATGCTGGGTGCAGAACTTGCCGGAAGTGTTGCAGACTGGGAAGTGCAGGCAGGGTTTCTGGTGAAGAGCTGGAACCAGCAAAGCTGAGAGGATGGACGGCCAGCACAGCTCCCCGCAATAGAGACACAGATTGTCCTGTAATCGATGAAGGCGTTCATCAGGAGAAAGGGGTGGTCTTTGAAAACTTCTATGAGGAGTCTTATGCAGTTCCCTCCTTCTGGGGGATGCAACAGATGAGGATGCAGGAATGTCAGACCTTGAAGCCACAGAAAGGGTTCCTTTGGACCTTTCGGATTGCCTTTCACGTAATCGCCGATCGATCTGAATGGTTAGATCGATCAGGTCTTCCAGGGATGCTGGAACTCCCACTCTGGCAAGCTCATCCTTTAAGGTGTCAGACAGTCCTAGTCGAAACTGGTGGCGAAATGCGGAATGATTCCATTGGGTATCTGCACTCCATACACGGAAGTCCGTTACATTTTTCTCAGCAGGCCTTGGACCTTGCTGTAATTTGCCAAGTATGAATTTGGCAGTCTGCTAGTAGAAAGGGTCTGCATAAAGCTGAGCCATGGCTGAGAAGAAAGAATCCGAAGTTGTCAGGACTGGGTCATGTTGTTCCCGGAGATGATGAGCCCAGGAAAGTTGTTCATCTAATAGTAACGTAATGATAAACCCCACCTTGATGTTTTCAGACGTGAAGGCCAGGGGTAACAGGGAGAAATATAGTTTGCAGGAATTCCGGAATGTGCGAAACTTCTTGCGATTTCCGGAGAATCGCTCAGACATAGGCACCCTGGGTTCAGGAGCGGAAGCAAACTCATGGAACAAGCCGGGCTCTGTTTGGGTATATGAATCAGAGACCAAAAGCGGAGCATAAGCCAATGCGACATTCTCATCGTGGGGAAATCGCTCTTCCATGCGACTCAGATTTTCTTGTAACTTCTGCACAATATTGGATAGCACAGAAAAAGGTCTGTAAATGTCCTCTGGTGGAGAGGCCTCCCTTTCAGACTCCATTTGTGGCTGCTTGATACTGTCATGTACCTGGTAGGAGTCTGAAATGACGAGGTCAGCCTCTCTTGTATCTCCAATCCAAGCCTCACTGGAGATGGAACAGATGGTGGCAAAGATCAGGAGGAACACGAGTGCCTGTGAATGCTGCGTGCAGAACTTGCCGGAAGTGTTGCAGACTGGGAAGTGCAGGCAGGGTTTCTGGTGAAGAGCTGGAACCAGCAAAGCTGAGAGGATGGACGGCCAGCACAGGTACTGGGAAACAGCGTGGAGCCAAACAGGAGACAGGAGTGAGGTCATCAGGTAAGCCGGGTTCAGTAACGGGCGGGCAGCAAGGTACCAAGGTATAAACAGGAGCAAGGTCAAACAGGAAGCCAGGATCAGGAACCGGTAATCAGAGTAATCAGAGTCCAGAAACAGGGTTAGGAAGGCCAGGGTTTCAGCAACAGGAAGTCAAGTCAAACAAACAGGGTTTCAGAATCTCAGGACACAGCTGAAGATCAAGCAGCACCTGTCAGAAATCAGAGCAACCCTTAAATAGGTTGTCAGGCACCAATTGTGGCCAGATGTGTGTTCCTGCGCAAGGAAATCTGCCGATGCCCGTGAATGCGCGCATGCGCACGTGTGCGTGCCGGGCGCATCCTGACAGTTCTCTTACATTGCCCCCCCCTTAAGGGCAGCCTCTGGATGCCCTTCAAGTGTCTTTTCTCTGGGTGGCCTTGAAAAAAGGCTTGCACTAGTTTAGGAGCATGCACATCTGAAGCTGGTTCCCAGGAATTTTCTTCCGACCCATAGCCTTTCTATTTAATGAGGAACTGTGTTTGGTTATGTCTTCTTCGATATAAATCCGCAGGGCTTCTAGTTCAGGCTCAGAGAGAGGATAAATTTGCCCAAATGGGATCTCGGCCCCTGGTAAAAGTTCAATAGGACAATCGTATGTTCTATGGGGAGGAAGAGTGTCCGCTCCTTTCTTGTTAAATACATCCAGATACTCGTGGTAGGCAGCAGGGACCAGATTAGAGGTTTCATGGTCAGGGAGGATACCCAGGAGGGGTGTGGTATTGAAAGTCTTTTCAGGTAGGCAGTGAATTTGGCAGTAGTCAGAGGAGAAGGAGATGTCTCCGGTAAGCCAGTTAATGTGAGGATTATGTGCCTTCAACCATGGAATGCCAAGGATGACCGGGAACATGGGAGAAGCTATGATATCCAAACGGAGGAATTCATGGTGGCTGGAAGAAGTACGGCAGGAAATAGGGAAAGTCTCTTGGGTAACTGGGCCTGATTTAATGCCGGAACCGTCAGCCAGATGAACATGGAATTCCTGCTTCTTGGCACATACAGGCAGCTGGTGGAGAGAAGCAAATGCAGAGTCCATAAAAGAACTACAGGCCCCAGAGTCTATGATTGCAAGTACAGGAACAGTCTTTTCAGAAAACTGGAGCACAATGGAAAGAGAGACATGAGACTGGTACGTCCCTGAGAGATGGATCATGTGAGGCTGACGGGAGAAAGACCTGCGGGTCTTTGCCAGGCAAGTCTGTATAAAGTGACCCGCCTCCCCGCAATAGAGACACAGATTGTCCTGTAATCGATGAAGGCGTTCATCAGGAGAAAGGGGTGGTCTTTGAAAACTTCTATGAGGAGTCTTATGCAGTTCCCTCCTTCTGGGGGATGCAACAGATGAGGATGCAGGAATGTCAGACCTTGAAGCCACAGAAAGGGTTCCTTTGGACCTTTCGGATTGCCTTTCACGTAATCGCCGATCGATCTGAATGGTTAGATCGATCAGGTCTTCCAGGGATGCTGGAACTCCCACTCTGGCAAGCTCATCCTTTAAGGTGTCAGACAGTCCTAGTCGAAACTGGTGGCGAAATGCGGAATGATTCCATTGGGTATCTGCACTCCATACCCGGAAGTCCGTTACATTTTTCTCAGCAGGCCTTGGACCTTGCTGTAATTTGCCAAGTATGAATTTGGCAGTCTGCTGGTAGAAAGGGTCTGCATAAAGCTGAGCCATGGCTGAGAAGAAAGAATCCGAAGTTGTCAGGACTGGGTCATGTTGTTCCCGGAGATGATGAGCCCAGGAAAGTTGTTCATCCAATAGTAACGTAATGATAAACCCCACCTTGATGTTTTCAGACGTGAAGGTCCGGGGTAACAGGGAGAAATATAGTTTGCAGGAATTCCGGAATGTGCGAAACTTCTTGCGATTTCCGGAGAATCGCTCAGACATAGGCACCCTGGGTTCAGGAGCGGAAGCAAACTCATGGAACAAGCCGGGCTCTGTTTGGGTATATGAATCAGAGACCAAAAGCGGAGCATAAGCCAATGCGACATTCTCATCGTGGGGAAATCGCTCTTCCATGCGACTCAGATTTTCTTGTAACTTCTGCACAATATTGGATAGCACAGAAAAAGGTCTGTAAATGTCCTCTGGTGGAGAGGCCTCCCTTTCAGACTCCATTTGTGGCTGCTTGATACTGTCATGTACCTGGTAGGAGTCTGAAATGACGAGGTCAGCCTCTCTTGTATCTCCAATCCAAGCCTCACTGGAGATGGAACAGATGGTGGCAAAGATCAGGAGGAACACGAGTGCCTGTGAATGCTGCGTGCAGAACTTGCCGGAAGTGTTGCAGACTGGGAAGTGCAGGCAGGGTTTCTGGTGAAGAGCTGGAACCAGCAAAGCTGAGAGGATGGACGGCCAGCACAGGTACTGGGAAACAGCGTGGAGCCAAACAGGAGACAGGAGTGAGGTCATCAGGTAAGCCGGGTTCAGTAACGGGCGGGCAGCAAGGTACCAAGGTATAAACAGGAGCAAGGTCAAACAGGAAGCCAGGATCAGGAACCGGTAATCAGAGTAATCAGAGTCCAGAAACAGGGTTAGGAAGGCCAGGGTTTCAGCAACAGGAAGTCAAGTCAAACAAACAGGGTTTCAGAATCTCAGGACACAGCTGAAGATCAAGCAGCACCTGTCAGAAATCAGAGCAACCCTTAAATAGGTTGTCAGGCACCAATTGTGGCCAGATGTGTGTTCCTGCGCAAGGACATCTGCTGATGCCCGTGAATGCGCGCATGCGCACGTGTGCGTGCCGGGCGCATCCTGACAGTTCTCTTACACATGGTGGTGGCAGCATCATCCTATGGGGATGTTTTTCAGCAGTTGAGACTGGGAAACTGGTCAGAGTTGAGGGAAAGATGGATGGTGCTAAATACAGGGATATTCTTGAGCAAAACCTGTACCACTCTGTGTGTAATTTGAGGCTAGGACGGAGGTTCACCTTCCAGCAGGACAATGACCCCAAACACACTGCTAAAGCAACACATGAGTGGTTTAAGGGGAAACATGTAAATGTGTTGGAATGGCCTAGTCAAAGCCCAGACCTCAATCCAATAGAAAATCTGTGGTCAGACTTAAAGATTGCTGTCCACAAGTGCAAACCATCCAACTTGAAGGAGCTGGAGCAGTTTTGCAAGGCGGAATGGGCAAACATCCCAGTGGTAAGATGTGGCAAGCTCATAGACGTCCAAAGCGACTTGGAGCTGTGATAGCCGCAAAAGGTGGCTGTACAAAGTATTGACTTTAGGGGGGTGAATAGTTATGCACATTGACTTTTTCTGTTATTTTTTCCTATTTGTTGTTTGCTTCACAATAAAAAAAAAAATCTTCAAAGTTGTGGGCATGGTCCTGTAAATTAAATGATGCAAATCCTCAAACAATCCATGTGAATTCCAGGTTGAGAGGCAACAAAACACGAAAAATGCCAAGGGCTGAATACTTTTGCAAGGCACTGTATATATACACAGACACACAGACACACAGACACACACACACACACACACACACACACACACACACACACATATACATACATACACACACTAAACTGCCTGCACAGGACTAACTAACTTGCCTCTAGCTAACGTTCTCTCAATTATAACACTATATACGGCCGCCGTTTAAGCAGCCTTAAATAGTGTGGGGCGTGGACTTCGCCCCCTGAGCCATGGTTGGCTAAAGGCGCCCTGCCTTTGGCCAATCATGGCTCTCACAGCAGAGTGCGCTGTGATTGGCCAAAGCATGCAGGTGAGGTGCATGCTTTGGCCAATCAGATGTCAATGCACTGCGATCTTGCGGTGCATTATGGGGCATTCGCTCGAATTTGCCACGAACGCCCCATAATGTTCGCTATTCGACAAACGGGCAAACACCCGATGGACATCTGGCCCATCCCTACTTGTAATGTACAGTGGGGCAAAAAAGTATTTAGTCAGCCACCAATTGTGCAAGTTCTTCCACTTAAAAAGATGAGAGAGGCCTGTAATTGTCATCATAGGTATACCTCAACTATGAAAGACAAAATGTGGAAACATTGTCTGATTTGTAAAGAATTTATTTGCAAATTATGGTCGAAAATAAGTATTTGGTCACCTACAAACAAGCAAGATTTCTGGCTCTTACAGACCTGTGTCTTCTTCTTTAAGATGCTCCTCTGTCCTCCACTCATTACGTGTATTAATGGCGCCTGTTTGAACTTGTTATCTGTATAAAAGACACCTGTCCACAACCTCAAACAGTCACACTCCAAACTCCACTATGGTGAAGACCAAAGAGCTGTCGAAGGACACCAGAAACAAAAACTATAAGCAAAACTTTTTCCTGGCGCCAACATGGCAGCATACATATGATATAGCTCCGCCCCTATATCCACCCACAGGACCTATTTAGCTCTATAAACGTCTGACTGAAAGCTACCTCCCCCATTCTCCTTTTTGTCCTCAAAAGATCAACACCTACAGCCCGTTCTCAGGACAAAGCTCTTACCTACGTCGGAGTCCATCTGGGTTCAGCCTCTCCCAGTACGCAGTACCACACCTTAGGATGCTAAACACACCAACAAGGCGGGGAACCCCTTCTGGTGGTCTTTTAGGGTTGAGGTGTTCTCTAATCAGAGATGACAATCCTCTTGTGGCATGCCTGCTTTTGAGTTTGAAGCTGGGACTGCATGATGTTTTCTCTTCTATAAAACTCTTTCCAGGTCTGTCAATTTCTATAAAACTTTTTTCTTTTTCTTGCCCTTATATCTCTAAAGACTCCATGCACACTGTGCAGCTTTTGTTGTCTGATTTCCTTTAGATTTGCCAGGACCATGTGGTGCAGGGGCCTGCCTGATTGCATACAAATTGAGGCTCTTAAAGTTTGACCTCATATTGTGTGGTTGTGGTAAATCTGCAGGGGATTGTATGATGTGTAGCCAACTTAAAAGTCTCCTTTTGTATAGATGGGCATTGGCTTCCCTCCAATTGTACTAGCCTTTTTTGATTATAACAGAGGTGAGAGAGGGCTGAGTCTCTAGCTCTCTCTCAGGTGCTCTATTTGCAGAGCACAAATGGCCAGGTAATGAATGTTTCTTCTATGGAATGGATGGATGTCTTGCTACCCTAGTAATGGGGATAGAAGAGGGGAGGAGCAAGGAGCACTAGGGGGATGGCCCAGATTTCTTTTTAAATTTGTTACTCTTTTTTTTTTTTAGCAAAAAGAAGAGGGGGGGGTATATATATTTATGTGTATTTTTTTCTCTCTCCCGCTTCCCTTATTTCTCTCTGTTGCCATCCAGTCCCCCTTGCACCTTTTGTTTTTTCCGCCAGCATGAGCCTAACACCACATGACCAAGACCACCGCACTACCAGGTAACTTTGGGTAAATAAGAAGATGTGGGAAGAAGAGTGCGTTCTGCCCTGAAGAGCGTGCCTCGCTGTCTATTGCAGTCCTGGCCGCTCACACTCCCGCTCAAGGAGGTCCAGAGGCCCTCTGGATCATCAGGATTTTTCCAGGGCAGAAAGCGACTCCTCCAGTCCTGGCAGGCCCCAGTATAAAGGGCGCAAATGTACGCTTAAGAGAGCGCACACAGCTTCTCCTCCGAGGGCTCAGCGCCCGAAAGGCATACGTTGGTCATGTGAAGATGACCCTATGCCTGGAAAGCTACTTTGCAGCAACTGCTTCAGGCAACTTGCCAGAGACCAGGAGTATGAGAGTCAGCAGGTGTCAACCTTGCTCGAGAAAGTAGTCCAACTCCCTGGCTGAACTTTCCGGTCGTCTTGGGCAACCAGGGACAGAAGCGGATGAACAGTGTGGGCCCCGCACCAGGTTTAAACCAAGCCATTCACCCTTTCTAACTAGAGGGGTACCAGGCACTTCAGGGGTGACTCCAGCCCAGCAGATTAGGCAGGCTGATTCCCCTGACCCAGTATTACAGCCAACCTTCCAGGCAGAGGGAGAAGATATTGCCTCCTCCTCGGCAGAGGATCTTGAAGGTTCAGGCCTTGATTTTGCACTAATACCACCATTCATTAAGGCAGTAAAAGCTGCACTGGAATAGGTGGAGGTTCAGGAGAAAAACTATTATCACACACCATACAATTTGTTTTTAAATTGTGTGGCAATTGCTGCACAACACACATTAGGTGCCTTTATCCTTTCAGGGCACCCCAAATGCCATGCGATTCTGCTGTGATAGCCACGTGGGAGAACGCGCCTTTAAAAACATTGTGTGAAGTTGGTCACCCCTAAATAGGTGCAGGGGCTTCTTTTTGCACACGTAGGGCAGCCAAGTGAATGGGCCGCCCCATGTGAGTTGCAACATTGCGTACAAATCGCTCTTTGAAAATCGCATAGCAGGAACACCTCTATGTGATAATATCAAATGCCTCTGAAAGGTGACCTAAGCACAGATCGCTTTTCAGTGCAATAGCAGAGCCTGCTGCAAGTGTGCACAAGCCTTTGGGCTTCATAGGAGGAACCTAAAGAAACAGGTAGCTACCTTTCCTCAGAAAAAAGAGGCCTGTTTCAGGAGGAATGGGAAAAGGGGGAGAGAAAATCCTCCTCAACCAATAGCTTGCAGAATTTGTATCCACTAACGGAGGAGGATGTGACTCCTTTATCTAACCCACCAACAGTGGATGCGGCAGTCACCAGACTGGCCAAGAATGTGACACTTCCGATGGAAGACTCTTCTTCCTTTCATGATATCCTTGATTGACGCATTGACATGGACTTAAGAAAGTTTTACCTTGCGGCGGGTGGTGCTTGTAAACCTGCTGTTGCTTTAACATCCCTGGCAAGTGCTATGCGAGTGTGGGCGCAGAACAAAAGGACAAAAACCAGCTGCCAAAAGAAGAATATAATCAAGGCTCTTGATGAGATAAAACTCTTGGCGGACTTCGCAGATGAGGCAGTTATAGAAATCATTTGATGGTCCTCCAGAGCCATGGTCAACTCAGTCACAGCCAAAAGAGCGCTGTGGCTAAGACCCTGGGCGGCTGATCCATCCTCAAAGCAGAATTGCTGTAAACTGCCTTTTGATGGGAAGGCGTTGTTTGGCCAAAAGAAACTGGAGACTGCCATCTCCAGGGTTACAGGAGGAAAATCAGGTCTTCTGCCCCAAGATCAAAAGTCCAGCCAGAGGGGGCAACCATCCAGAGGAGTGCCAAACAGGGACTGGGATTTCGGAGGCTTCTGCCCATCCAAGGACTTCAGAAGGCGTTGGAAGGGTACACAGGCAACCTTCGTAAGATCGCAGAGAGCCAAGACCCCTGCGGCTCCCTCAGATACCCAGAAGCCCTTTTAATGCCAGGCCCGCCCAGGAGGAAGTTGGAGCCAGGTGGCTCAAAGTGACACAGTTCTGGCAAGAAAAAGAGTAAACAGAAAAAAACGCCTCCAGATCAGGATCAGTTAGATATATTTAATATACAAAATGAATGTGTCCACTTACATATGATAAAAAGCAAGTAGAGCACAAGTAATCCTCAGGTAGTGATGTCCCAGCGTTAACTGCCTGTGTGTGAGCATCCATCCATAGGAAAGAAAAAGCAGTCCCGTCCAGCAGGATGTCCTGGCTCTATCCTAGGGGTTGGAACCGAGACTTAGCTCGGATAAGCTGTGGGATGCAGGCCTCTGGCGCGGTGACGTCACTAGCGGTGCGACGATGTTTCGGCGCATGCGCACTGTGTTTCTAAACTCAAGTTTAGAGGACATAGGCTCTGGCAAGAACACTGCCAAAAAATGGCGGATTCAGTCCACAGAAGTGCAAGGCCATTATTGGCTGTTAAATCGGCAGCCTCCAGCTTCCAGAACTACCTCAAGAGGCTGAATCAATTTATCCGAATAGACTCAAGATGGAGTCTCTCCATACCATAATCCGGGTTATTTAACCAGGAGACTGGAGGATTTTCAGTGGACTTGCAAAATGCAAATAAGTTCCTTAGATTTGCGTTGAGGGACAGGCATTACCAGAGCCAGCTGGAGTCTACACAGAATATGATCTACCTAGGGGCCCAATTCAATACTTAGGCGGCCACAGTTTCTTTGCCACCTCAGAAACTCCCCAAAATAAGGAAGAAGTTCCAACAGGCATTGGCTGCACCAGTGATGTCAGCATCCCAGTGCATGAGTCCTCTCGGACGATGGCTTCATGTATTCCGATGATCCCCTGGGCTCACTGGAAACTCAGAGTTTTCCAACAAGGCTTCCTGATGCAGTGGAAGAGTTCGTCTAGCCCAGCCAAATCAGGATCACCAGCCGGAGGTGCCAGAGTCTCTGGTGCTAGACAAAACAAACGCTAAATGGCATCGTCCATTAGGGCCGTAGCCATGGATCATTGTTACCACAGATGCCAGCGCAGCAGGGTCTGGCGCCACCTGCGAACAACTCAAGATCCGGGGCAGAGGGGAATTTCCCACTCAGGGCCTAGTTTCCAATATTCTGGAACTTAAAGCAGCATTCATGGCGTTGGCTACCTTGCTGTCTCACATACAGGGTCACCCAGTCCTGCTCCATCTGGACACCATGACAGCAGTGTCCTACATACAGCGACAAGGTGGGATGCACAGCCAATCCCTCTTGAGAGAGGTGGAACTAATCATGACATTGGCACACCAATATCTCCCAGATTTGAGGGCCATATATCCGCCAGGCTGACAGAACTCGGAAGCAGATCGCCTAGCCAGACAATTCATGGACCCCAGCGAATGGTCCCTTCACCCCGAAGTGTTCAAACAGATCATCCACGAGTGGCGGTAACTGCAAGATGGATATTTTTGCCTCATCAACCATCTGTAAGGTGAGCCGGTTTCTCTCACACTAGCCTCATCTATTAGCGGAGGGGACGGATTCCTTGACCCATCCTTGGGTTGGGCAACTGGCCTATGCCTTCCCTCCAACTTCTTTAATCCTGAAATTCCTGAGGAGATTGTTGACAGAGGATTTGACAGTCATCACAGTATTTCCTTACTGGCCTCACAGACCATGGGTCTCTCTGGCAATGGATCTCAGCGTATGCCCACCGATCACTCTGCCGGTGACTCCTCATCTCCTGTCTGAAAGAGATACCCTACATCCGCAACCATCACGACTGGCCTTAGCGGCCTGGAGATTGTAAGGCAGGGGTTACAAGAGTTAGGATGTTCTCCAGAGGTTATTAGAACTTTACAGAGTTCCAGAAAGGGGTCAACCAATGCCATCTACTCCAGAATATGGAATAGGTTCAGGAGCTTTGCAGCTGGACATCAGTTTGACCCTAGCGACCCAAATGTCTCTTAAATCCTGTCTTTCCTGCAATCTGGATTGGATTTGGGGCTCAGCCTAAATTCACTTAAGGTGCAAATTTCAGCCATCTCGGCTTTAACCCAAAAGAAATAGGCAATACTTAGACTACGCCCTCCCAAGAGTAATAGGTTCCCTCACTAGGACCTGGCAGTAGTCCTCAATGTTCTAGCAAACCCTCCTCGTACTCTGACAGAAGACCTTAATCACCTTAAAAACGTCTTTCCTATTAAGCATAACTTCAGGGGGAAAGGTGTCAGAACTCCAAGAATGGGGGGCAGCAGAACCTTATTCCATGTTCTTCCCAGACAGAGTTGTGCTGAGACCACAGGATCATTTTGTCCCAAAAGTGGCATTGATATTTCATCTCTCCAGTGAATGGGTGCTTCCATCCTTCCCAGTTGAATCAGATGCTGATCTGCATGAGTTGGACATTCCAAAAGTCCTCAAAGCCTATCTCCAGGCTACTTCTACATTCAGACGCTCTGACAGACTTTGATCATCATGAAAATTTAAAGGGAAAGAGGCCTCGGCCAGGATAGTAAAAACTATTCACCGCGTATAAAGCGGCCAGGAAGGATCCTCCAGAGGTGGTTAGAGCTCACTCAACCAGGGCGATGTCTTCTTGGGCGGCACAAACAGGATTGTCTCTGGAGACAGTCTGCAAAGAGGCTAGCTGGTCATCATCATACGTTCTTAAAACACTACAGGGTGGATCCAGCAGCTCTTACTACAGTAGAGTTTGGGAGGAAAACCATCCAAACTTTTATGTCTATTGTCAAATAAAGACTAAGTTTGTAGCATTAAACCCTCCCTCTCAAAAGCTCATTTTTATCATATGTATGCTGCCATGTTGGCGTCAGGAAAATTGTATCAAATACTTACCGTAATTTTCCTTTCCTGGTACCAATACATGGCAGCATATAAACCCTCCCTCTGATCTTTGTGCTTTATAGGGAGAATGGGGGAGGTAGTTCTCAGTCAGACTTTTATAGAGCTAAACAGGTCCTGTGGGTAGATATAGAGGCAGAGCTATATAATATGTATGCTGCCATGTATTGGCGTCAAGAAAGGAAAATTACGGTAAGTATTTGGTACAATTTTCCATTTTTTTCTCATTTTGGATAGTATAAGGGAGGGATCTGTGTCCCGTTGGGGAGATTTACAGTCACTTCCTGTCCAATATCCAAAACAGGAATTGAGAGGAAATCTGTGCAAATTAACCACTTGCCGACCGCCGCACGACTATATACGTCGGCAGAATGGCACGGGCAGGCAAAAGGACTTACATGTACGTCCTTGCCTGCCCGCGGGTGGGGGGTCCGATCGGACCCCCCCCCGGTGCCAGCGGCGGTCGGCAAATCTCCCCCGGCGATCGGAGGTGAGGGGGAGGCCATCCATTCGTGGCCCCCCCCTCGCGATCGCTCCCAGCCAATGGGATCATTTCCCTGCCTCTGTATTGTACACAGAGGCAGAGGAAATGATGTCATCTCTCCTCGGCTCGGTATTTTCCGTTCCGGGCCGAGGAGAGAAGACTGTAATGTGAGTGCACAACACACACACACACACAGTAGAACATGCCAGGCACACAAAACACCCCGATCCCCCCCCCCCCGATCGCCCCCCGATCCCCCCCCAATCACCCCCCCCCCCCTGTCACAAACTGACACCAGCAGGTTTTTTTTTTTTTTTTTTTTTTTTTTTTCTGATTACTGTATTGGTGTCAGTTTGTGACATTTACAGTGTTAGGACAGTTAGTATTACCCCCCTGTAGGTCTAGGATACCCCCCTAACCCCCCCTAATAAAGTTTTAACCCCTTGATCACCCCCTGTCACCAGTGTCGCTAAGCGATCATTTTTCTGATCGCTGTATTAGTGTCGCTGGTGACGCTAGTTAGTGAGGTAAATATTTAGGTTCGCCGTCAGCGTTTTATAGCGACAGGGACCTCCATATACTACCTAATAAATGTTTTAACCCCTTGATTGCCCCCTAGTTAACCCTTTCACCACTGATCACTGTATAACCGTTACGGGTGACGCTGGTTAGTTTGTTTATTTTTTATAGTGTCAGGGCACCCGCCGAATAAAGATTTAGCCCCCTGATCGCCCGGCGGTGATATGCGTCGCCCCAGGCAGCGTCAGATTAGCGCCAGTAACGCTAACACCCACGCACGCAGCATACGCCTCCCTTAGTGGTATAGTATCTGTACGGATCAATATCTGATCTGATCAGATCTATACTAGTGTCCCCAGCAGTTTAGGGTTCCCAAAAACGCAGTGTTAGCGGGATCAGCCCAGATACCTGCTAGCACCTGCGTTTTGCCCCTCCGCCCGGCTCGGCCCAGCCCACCCAAGTGCAGTATCGATCGATCACGGTCACTTACAAAACACTAAACGCATAACTGCAGCGTTCGCAGAGTCAGGCCTGATCCCTGCGATCGCTAACAGTTTTTTTGGTAGCGTTTTGGTGAAATGGCAAGCACCAGCCCCAGGCAGCGTCAGGTTAGTGCCAGTAGCGCTAACACCCACGCACGCACCGTACACCTCCCTTAGTGGTATAGTATCTGAACGCATCAATATCTGATCCGATCAGATCTATACTAGCGTCCCCAACAGTTTAGGATTCCCAAAAACGCAGTGTTAGCGGGATCAGCCCAGATACCTGCTAGCACCTGCGTTTTGCCCCTCCGCCCGGCCCAGCCCAGCCCACCCAAGTGCAGTATCGATCGATCACTGTCACTTACAAAACACTAAACGCATAACTGCAGCGTTCGCAGAGTCAGGCCTGATCCCTGCGATCGCTAACAGTTTTTTTGGTAGCGTTTTGGTGAACTGGCAAGCACCAGCCAAAGGCAGCGTCAGGTTAGTGCCAGTAGCGCTAACACCCACACACGCACCGTACACCTCCCTTAGTGGTATAGTATCTGAACTGATCAATATCTGATCTGATCCGATCAGATCTATACTGGCATCCCCAGCAGTTTAGGGTTCCCAAAAACGCAGTGTTAGTGGGATCAGCCCAGATACCTGCTAGCACCTGCGTTTTGCCCCTCCGCCCGGCCCAGCCCACCCAAGTGCAGTATCGATCGATCACTGTCACTTACAAAACACTAAACGCATAACTGCAGCGTTCGCAGAGTCAGGCCTGATCCCTGCGATCGTTAACAGTTTTTTTGGTAGCGTTTTGGTGAACTGGCAAGCGCCAGCGGCCTAGTACACCCCGGTCATAGTCAAACCAGCACTGCAGTAACACTTGGTGACGTGGCGAGTCCCATAAGTGCAGTTCAAGCTGGTGAGGTGGCAAGCACAAGTAGTGTCCCGCTGCCACAAAGAAGACAAACACAGGCCCGTCGTGCCCATAATGCCCTTCCTGCTGCATTCGCCAATCCTAATTGGGAACCCACCGCTTCTGCAGCGCCCGTACTTCCCCCATTCACATCCCCAACCAAATGCAGTCGGCTGCATGAGAGGCATTTTCTTTATGTCCTCCCCCTAGTACCCCTACCCAACGAACTCCCCCAAAAAAGATGTCGTGTCTGCAGTAAGCGCGGATATAGGCGTGACACCCGCTATTATTGTCCCTCCTGTCCTGACAATCCTGGTCTTTGCATTGGTGAATGTTTTGAATGCTACCATTCACTAGCTGAGTATTAGCGTAGGGTACAGCATTGCACAGACTAGGACACACTTTCACAGGGTCTCCCAAGATGCCATCGCATTTTGAGAGACCCGAACCTGGAACCGGTTACAGTTATAAAAGTTACAGTTACAAAAAAAGTGTAAAAAAAAAAAAAAAACACAAACAAAAATATAAAATAAAAAATAATAGTTGTCGTTTTATTGTTCTCTCTCTATTCTCTCTCTCTCTATTCTCTCTATTGTTCTGCTCTTTTTTACTGTATTCTATTCTGCAATGTTTTATTGTTATTATGTTTTATCATGTTTGCTTTTCAGGTATGCAATTTTTTATACTTTACCATTTACTGTGCTTTATTGTTAGCCATATTTTTGTCTTCAGGTACAGCATTCACGACTTTGAGTGGTTATACCAAAATGATGCCTGCAGGTTTAGGTATCATCTTGGTATCATTCTTTTCAGCCAGCGGTCGGCTTTCATGTAAAAGCAATCCTAGCGGCTAATTAGCCTCTAGACTGCTTTTACAAGCAGTGGGAGAGAATGCCCCCCCCCCCCATCGTCTTCCGTGTTTTTCTCTGGCTCTCCTGTCTCAACAGGGAACCTGAGAATGCAGCCGGTGATTCAGCCAGCTGACCATAGAGCTGATCAGAGACCAGAGTGGCTCCAAACATCTCTATGGCCTAAGAAACCGGAAGCTACGAGCATTTTATGACTTAGATTTCGCCGGATGTAAATAGCGCCATTGGGAAATTGGGGAAGCATTTTATCACACCGATCTTGGTGTGGTCAGATGCTTTGAGGGCAGAGGAGAAATCTAGGGTCTAATAGACCCCAATTTTTTCAAAAAAGAGTACCTGTCACTACCTATTGCTATCATAGGGGATATTTACATTCCCTGAGATAACAGTAAAAATGATTAAAAAAAAAAAAAATGAAAGGAACAGTTTTAAAATAAGATAAAAAAGCAAAAAAATAATAAAGAAAAAAAAAAAAAAAAAAAAAAAAAGCACCCCTGTCCCCCCTGCTCTCGCGCTAAGGCGAACGCAAGCGTCGGTCTGGCGTCAAATGTAAACAGCAATTGCACCATGCATGTGAGGTATCACCGCGACGGTTAGATCGAGGGCAGTAATTTTAGCAGTAGACCTCCTCTGTAAATCAAAAGTGGTAACCTGTAAAGGCTTTTAAATGCTTTTAAAAATGTATTTATTTTGTTGCCACTGCACGTTTGTGCGCAATTGTAAAGCATGTCATGTTTGGTATCCATGTACTCGGCCTAAGATCATCTTTTTTATTTCATCAAACATTTGGGCAATATAGTGTGTTTTAGTGCATTAAAATGTAAAAAAGTGTGTTTTTTCCCCAAAAAATGCGTTTGAAAAATCGCTGCGCAAATACTGTGTGAAAAAAAAAAATTAAACACCCACCATTTTAATCTGTAGGGCATTTGCTTTAAAAAAATATATAATGTGTGGGGGTTCAAAGTAATTTTCTTGCAAAAAAAAAATAATTTTTTCATGTAATCAAAAAGTGTCAGAAAGGGCATTGTCTTCAAGTGGTTAGAAGAGTGGGTGATGTGTGACATAAGCTTCTAAATGTTGTGCATAAAATGCCAGGACAGTTCAAACCCCCCCCAAATGACCCCATTTTGGAAAGTAGACACCCCAAGCTATTTGCTGAGAGGCATGTCGAGTCCATGGAATATTTTATATTGTGACACAAGTTGCGGGAAAGAGACAAATTTTTTTTTTTTTTTTTTTTTTTTTGCACAAAGTTGTCACTAAATTATATATTGCTCAAACATGCCATGGGAATATGTGAAATTACACCCCAAAATACATTCTGTTGCTTCTCCTGAGTACGGGGATACCACATGTGTGAGACTTTTTGGGAGCCTAGCCGCGTATGGGACCCCGAAAACCAAGCACCGCCTTCAGGCTTTCTAAAGGGCGTAAATTTTTGATTTCACTCTTCACTGCCTATCACAGTCTCGGAGGCCATGGAATGCCCAGGTGGCACAAACCCCCCCCAAATGACCCCATTTTGGAAAGTAGACACCCAAAGCTATTTGCTGAGCGGTATAGTGAGTATTTTGCAGACCTCACTTTTTGTCACAAAGTTTTGAAAATTAAAAAAAGAAAAAAAAAATTTTTTTTTTTGTCTTTCTTCATTTTCAAAAACAAATGAGAGCTGCAAAATACTCACCATGCCTCTCAGCAAATAGCTTGGGGTGTCTACTTTCCAAAATGGGGTCATTTGGGGGGGGTTTGTGCCACCTGGGCATTCCATGACCTCCGAAACTGTGATAGGCAGTGAAGAGTGAAATCAAAAATGTACACCCTTAGAAATCCTGAAGGCGGTGATTGGTTTTCGGGGTCCCGTACGCGGCTAGGCTCCCAAAAAGTCCCACACATGTGGTATCCCCATACTCAGGAGAAGCAGCTAAATGTATTTTGGGGTGCAATTCCACATATGCCCATGGCCTGTGTGAGCAATATATCATTTAGTGACAACTTTGTGCAAAAAAAAATAAATAAATAAATAAATTGTCACTTTCCCGCAACTTGTGTCAAAATATAAAATATTCCATGGACTCAACATGCCTCTCAGCAAATAGCTTGGGGTGTCTACTTTCCAAAATGGGGTCATTTGGGGGGGGTTTGTGCCATCTGGGCATTTTATGGCCTTCAAAACTGTGATAGGTAGTGAGGAGTAAAATCAAAAATGTACGCCCTTAGAAATCCTGAAGGCGGTGATTGGTTTTCGGGGCCCCGTATGCGGCTAGGCTCCCAAAAAGTCCCACACATGTGGTATCCCCATACTCAGGAGAAGCAGCTAAATGTATTTTGGGGTGCAATTCCACATATGCCCATGGCCTGTGTGAGCAATATATCATTTAGTGACAACTTTTTGTAATTTTTTTTTTTTTTTTTGTCATTATTCAATCACTTGGGACAAAAAAAATGAATATTCAATGGGCTCAACATGCCTATCAGCAATTTCCTTGGGGTGTCTACTTTCCAAAATGGGGTCATTTGTGGGGGTTTTGTACTGCCCTGCCATTTTAGCACCTCAAGAAACGACATAGGCAGTCATAAATTAAAGGCTGTGTAAATTCCAGAAAATGTACCCTAGATTGTAGGCGCTATAACTTTTGCGCAAACCAATAAATATACACTTATTGACATTTTTTTTACCAAAGACATGTGGCCAAATACATTTTGGCCTAAATGTATGACTAAAATTGAGTTTATTGGATTTTTTTTAGAACAAAAAGTAGAAAATATCATTTTTTTTCAAAATTTTCGGTCTTTTTCCGTGTATAGCGCAAAAAATAAAAACGGCAGAGGTGATCAAATACCATCAAAAGAAAGCTCTATTTGTGGGAAGAAAAGGACGCAAATTTCGTTTGGTTACAGCATTGCATGACCGCGCAATTAGCAGTTAAAGCGACGCAGTGCCAATTTGTAAAAAGTGCTCTGGTCAGGAAGGGGGTAAATCCTTCCGGGGCTGAAGTGGTTAAGGGAATCTCTAGCAGAGTTTTAAACAGGTCACAGAAAAACAATGAATCACAACTAGGTTGACATTATAAAAGAATGTATGTTTCATAAAGGAATTGGCTGCAGTTGCTGATCAGTGTATTCTGACAGTAGCAGGAGCCCAGCTGAGGGGGAATTCTATCTGCCTTTGTTGTGTGGATGGAAGAATCTAAGCTTTTTTTTCATTCATCCCACTGCCTGAAAGAGAAAATGATGGCCAGCTTTAGTCATTCAATCATTGGCCATATTATAGCTCCATTCACACTAACGTGTTTTTTGATGCATTTTGCATTTTGCAGAAATGCATGGGAATTTTTTAACATGGGTTCCTATGGAACATGTTCACATCAATGCATTTTTGTACCTCTGAGTTTTTGGAAAGGGTCAGGGACTTTTTTTCATGCAAAATGCAGCATTTTGCATGTAATAGAATTCAATGGACCAGCATCAAAAACACAAATACAGCGTTTTTACAGCGTTTTTGCTGTGTTTTTGACGTGTTTGGCGTTTTTGGCGTTTTTTTTTTTTTTTAGACTGTATACGTAAAAAAAAAAAAAAAAAACGCAAAACGCGAAACACCGCAAAAACGCTGTAGAAACGCTGTAAAAACGCTGCTCAAAAACGCAACAAGCACCGCAAAAAATACTGCAGAAACGCTCAAAAGCAACATGCATAGATATACATCTATATGAAATATTTTTAGCGCCGCTTTACCGTTGTTTTAGCGGCGGTATTCGGCCGCTAGCGGTGCGGTTGTAACCCCTGCTGGCAGCCGAATAAGGGTTAAAACCGCTACAGCGGCGCTATGCCCATGGTATAGCCGCGCTGCCCCATTGATTTCAATGGGCAGGAGCGGTGAAGGAGCGGTGAATACATCGCTCCTTCACCGCTCCAAAGATGCTGTTTGCAGGAGTTTTTTTTCTCTCCTGCCAGCGCACCGCTCCAGTGTGGAAGCCCTCGGGCTTTCACACTGGAGAAACAGTAGCGGCAGTTTTAGATCGGTTTGCAGGTGCTATTTTTAGCACAATAACGCCTGCAAACCGCCCCAGTGTGAAAGGGGCCTTAGACTGCATGCTGTTCAGAGGGGACTCTGATGGGATGGGGGTGACTCCAATTTGAAAGAGGCAATGTAGTTGGGGACCGTGATGTAAAGGGAGCTGACTCTAAAGTACTGGCTGGAATCTGATGTGAACAGCGGGAAGCTGGTGTAAATGGGAAACTCCCCATGTGGCATCAAGGAGTGGGTGGCATCATTCAGTGCAGATGTCAGTGTCCTTCAGCCCAAAAAATAGAGTTCAGGCCTGGGGTGTCTCCTGATGTTGTATGCTTCACCTAATACATGTGCATATCATTGCAGCCACATAGAGATTTAGAGGACCCCGAGATAAGACAAGCTAGATCCGGCCATGGAATGAATCCCATAAGCAAAAAATTACAGTGCCTTGAAAAAGTATTCATACCCCTTGAAATTTTCCACATTGTCATGTTACAACCAAAAACGTAAATTTATTTTATTGGGATTTTATCTGATAAACCAACACAAAGTGGCACATAATTGTGAAGCAGAAAGAAAATGATAAATGGTTTTCAATTATTTTAGAAATAAATATCTGAAAAGTGGAATGCATTTATATTCGGCCCCCTTTACTCTGATACCCCTAACTAAAATCTAGTGGAACCAATTGCCTTCAGAAGTCACCTAGCTAGTAAACAGCATTGTGAAGGCCAACGATCCCAGACAGGTCAGGGATAAAGTTATGGAGAAGTTTAAAAGCAGGGTTCGGTTATAAAAAAAAATATCCCAAGCATTGAACATCTCACGGAGCACTGTTCAATCCATCATCCGAAAATGGAAAGAGTATGGCACAACTGCAAACCTTCTAAGACATGGCTGTCCACCTAAACTGACAGGCCAGGCAAGCATTAATCAGAGAAGCAGCCAAGAAACCCATGGTAACTCTGAAGGAGCTGCAGAGATCCACAGCTCAGGTGGGAGAATCTGTCCACAGGACAACTATTAGTCGTGCACTCCACAAATCTGGTCTTTATGGACGAGTGACAAGAAGCAAGCCATTGTTGAAAGAAAGCCATAAGAAGTCCCTTTTGCGAGAAGCCATGTGGGGGACACAGCAAACATGTGGAAGCGCATAACCCTGAACACACCATCCCCACTGTGAAACATGGTGGTGGCAGCATCATGTTGTGGTGATGCTTTTCTTCAGCAGGGACAGGGAAGCTGGTTAGAGTTGATAGGAAGATGAATGGAGCCAAATACAAGGCAATCTTAGAAGAAAACCTGTTATAGTCTGCAAAAGACTTGATACGGGGGTGGAGGTTCACCTTCCAGCAGGACAATGACCCTAAACATACAGCCAGAGCTACAATGGAATGGTTTAGATCAGTGTTTCTCAACTCCAGTCCTCAAACCGCCCCAACAAGTCATTTTTTCAGGATTTCCCTCAGATGAAACAGCTATGGTAATTACTAAGGCAGTTAAACAGATCAAATCACCTGTGCAAAATAATGGAAAGCCTGAAAATATAACCTGTTGGGGCGCCTTGAGGACTGGAGTTGAGAAACACTGGTTTAAATCAAAGCATATTCATGCGTTAGAATGGCCCAGTCAGAGTCCAGACCTAAATCCAATAGAGAACCTGTGCCAATTCTTGAAAATTGCTGTTCAGACGCTCTCTATCCAATCTGACAGAGCTTGAGCTATTTTGCAAAGAAGAATGGGCAAAAATGTCACTTTAGATGTGCAAAGCTGGTAAAGACATTCCCAAAAAGACTTGCAGCTGTAATTGCAGAGAAAGGTGGTTCTACAAAGTATTGACTCAGGGGGGCGGAATACAAATGTATGCCACACTTTTCACATATTTGGAAAAAATGTTGAACCATTTATCATTTTCCTTCCACTTCACAATTATGTGCCACTTTGTGTTGGTCTATCATATAAAATCCATTTACGTTTTTGTTTGTAACAAAATGTGGAAAATTGCAAGGGGTATGAATACTTTTTCTTCAAGGCACTGTATATTGAATCCTACCAGGTCCTAGATGTGATGGCTGTTTTATTTTTGTCTAGTGATCCAGACAGAAATTCTGTAGCAGTTAGAGGGTGGAGACACAGCATTTATCACCGACAGGGGTGCATACAATGGTCAGCTTTTCTTTACAGTATGCAAAAGCTTTATTCATATAAAAAAAAAAAAAAAAAAAAAAAGAATAAACTGTTGCTGTAACTGCTTATACAGTGTTAGCTGGGGATCAGCTTCAATTTGTTAGTGCATCCAACACTATCCTCCCACCAAACTGACAATGCTGCTGTCCAAAAGTTGTCTTTGTTGCCATTTCATCCAAAGTATAGGCACTCTGACGCAGAAGGTGTGTTACTGGCTGGATCTCCATGTGAAAACTAATAGAGCCACCACATCTAAATGATTGGTAATCTGCAATATGTTCTATTTTTGGTTTTGGGTTTAATACCGCTTTAAAGTTGGGGAACTGGTTCAGTATAATGTTAAATTAGTATCATATTTCAGTGTGTGATACAATTTTTGGTGTGTAACCATTTCATTTTCAGGTCTTATCAAATTAATCTTTAGGTACGAAATTTGCAGGTGCAGCAAAAACCCTGCATCTCTTTATTTGCAGCTGAATGATATTGTACAAAAAAAAAAAAAGTTTTTCACTGTGGGTTTCCAGCTGTCAGTTTTCAGCGTTCAGAAGAGGTTTTCAACTGCCCCATGTACATGAGCCCTTAGGCTCGATTCACACCTATACATGTTGCTTTTGAGCGTTTTTGGAGGTTTTTTTTTCATGCTTGCCACGTTTTTGAGCAGCGTTTTTGCGGCGTTTTTGCTGCGTTTTTGCCGCGATTTGCATTTTGCGTTTTTTTTTTTACAGTTTTTTTTTTACAGTTTTTTTTTTTACAGTCTAAAAAAAAAATTAAAAAAAAATTAAAAAAAAAAAAAAAACGGCAAAAACGCATCAAAAACGCATCAAAAACGCTGCAAAAACGGTGCACTTGCGTTTTTGATGCTTGTCCATTGAATTCTATTACATGCAAAACGCTGCATTTTGCATGAAAAAAAGTCCCTGACCCTTTCCAAAAATGCAGAGAAACAAAAAGGCTTTGATGTGAACATGTTCCATAGGAACCCATGTTAAAAAATTCCCGTGCATTTCTGCAAAATGCAAAATGCATCAAAAAACGCGCTAGTGTGAATGGAGCCTTAGGGGTCATTACTATTCTCATTCATTTTTCTGTGTATTGGAATCTAGATAACGTTGGTATCATTATCATTTGGCATCACACCTTAGATATTTGGAGAGGTAGTGCTTCACACCAGTGCGATGTCAGACATCGCATGCGATACACACCACACTGCTGTGCAAGTCACATGCGAGGTCTGTGCGATGCAAATTCAGCTATACAGATTGTATGGCTGAATTCGTATCACATTCGGACCAAAATCCTACAGGACTTTTTTGGTCTGAACCAGAATCAGAACACAGTACATGGGTGTTCAAACTCATGTGATGCGATTCCTGTCCAGATTGACAGTTCGCATTGCGATATATGCAAACCGATCTGGGGGGTGTCATTAACTTTCTATTGACACCCGCAGCGGTTCGCATAGAGCAGTGCGAACTGCCTGCGGGTGACATGCGATGCGGGAACCCGTACTGGATTCGCTCAGGTTCTCGCATCGCAGCAGTGTGATCCGGCCCTTATTATAGCACTTTTGATTACTATATGTGGGAACACAGCTGATGTTAAGGAACCTCAAGCAAGTCTGTTAATTTGATTAACCCCTTTCTTCTAGAATCATACATCGCAGCGCAGAAGTCTTTATTATCTTTTTTGCCTAAAACTGGAGGAATATTTCACCTTTAAAGTCTCTGAGAGATACAACAAGCCAGCATATTACACATTGACGATCAACTAATAACTGAAGATCATTTCTGGGTAAAACTGGCCTAATGGCTGGATTCACACCTATGCAGTTTTAGTGCTTTTTGCATTTTGCAGATTTGCACTACAGAACGTGTTCCATAGGAAACCATGTTAAATGGACTGTAGTGCAAATCTGCAAAATGCAAAAAGCACTAAAAATGCATAGGTGTGAATCCAGCCTTAAAAGGACTCATCCCAGCGGTCCCAAACTACTACTAAAGAATTCATCAATACAGTTTTAACTGGAGAAAAACTAGTAATTACAGTGCACCTATTAAGATATGTTTATTTGAAAAAAATACATTGTAATGTTAATACATTCAAATAAACACAAAATAGGCAAAAGTTAATGTTTTTCATATACAGGACTTTTTGTTTGAGCAACTGCGCCTGTTAACTGTCAGCAAAGACATGTAATATAGTATGTAGCAAAATCTGAAGAAAATAAATAAATAAAGTGTATTTGGATAACCAAATAAACATTAAATAGTATTCATGCCCAGCAAAAATCAACTGCCAGAAAAAGGTTATCTTATCAAAAGGTCTCTTATTTTTTTTTTATATAAGACAATAATTTAACAAAATCAGAAGTAACCATTTATACTTACTTTCTTGCCATTCACAAAGAAGATAAGTTCATCGGATTCCATGCCTTTCCTCTTAGCTGTAGACATCCAGCTGTAATTGCAGCTCTAGATCCAAGCAAGTATCTGGAAGCAGCACACTGCTGATGTATAATTTTCTAGTTATGGTGAAATTTTGGGAGGGGACAGAGATCACAGGAAAACAGCATGCAGTCTACAGAGCCAGGCAGAAGATAGAAGCTTACTTGTTTTTCCCGTCTGTTGAGCATCGGACCAAAAATTCATGGTGAAGCCAAATCATTACATACCTGGTTATCAAGTTTAAAAATTAACAAACTTTCACATCTAGTGTAAATGCATTTCTTCCCTTCAACTTTACTTTATTTTTTCCGGTCTCGCTGCTGGAAGAGTACTAACTGATATCTAGGTAATTTATACAGCCTATATTCCCCTGTTTTCAGGTATCAAATGGTTTTAATGTAGTAAGATATATGTTATAATATACATAGATGGTTCAATGTATACAGCATAATGAAATAAAGAGGGCATCATATAGAGGCCATATGCTTTTATAGTAGCAAAGTTTCAAAAAAAACATTCAAATTAGTATCCAACAAATATAGGTACATTTTGTACACATAAAGAGTTGGGCTCGATTCACATCTATGCATGTTGCTTTTGAGCGTTTCTGGATTTTTTTCTGTGAACCTTGCCACGTTTTTGAGCAGCGTTTTTGCAGCGTTTTTGCGGCATTTTGCGTTTTTTTTTTACAGTTTTTTTTAGGCTGTATACAGTCTAAAAAAAAAAAACACCAAAAACGCAAAACACATCAAAAACGCTGCAAAAATGCTGCAAAAATGCTGCACTTGCGTTTTTGATGCTGGTCCATTGAATTCTATTACATACAAAACGCTGCATTTTGCATGAAAAAAAGTCCCTGACCCTTTCCAAAAATGCAGAGGTACAAAAAGGCATTGATGTGAACATGTTCCATAGGAACCCATGTTAAAAAATTCCCATGCATTTCTGCAAAATGCAAAACGCGCTAGTGTGAATGGAGCCTTAGGCTCCATTCACACCTATGCATGTTGCTTTTGAGCGTTTTTGGAGGTTTTTTTTTCATGCTTGCCACGTTTTTGAGCAGCGTTTTTGCCGTGATTTTGCTGCGATTTTGCCGCAATTTGCGTTTTGCGTTTTTTTTTTTTTTTTTTTACAGTTTTTTTTACAGTCTTAAAAAAAAAACAAAAAAAAAAAAAAACCGGCGAAAACGCATCAAAAACGCACCAAAAACGCATCAAAAACGCTGCAAAAACGGTGCACTTGCGTTTTTGATGCTTGTCCATTGAATTCTATTACATGCAAAACGCTGCATTTTGCATGAAAAAAAGTCCCTGACCCTTTCCAAAAATGCAGAGAAACAAAAAGGCATTGATGTGAACATGTTCCATAGGAACCCATGTTAAAAAATTCCCGTGCATTTCTGCAAAATGCAAAATGCATCAAAAAACACGCTAGTGTGAATGGAGCCTTAGTGGGTTAAAGGCATAAAGTCCAGTACTTTGGGAGAAATTAATCTAGCCACAGTTGCCAAAATTGAATAGAAACAGGAAATAGGCACCTCTGAGTAAGACTGTTGTGTTTAATAGAAAAAAATTATTAAAAAACTCATTGTGGTATCTTTAACCACTTCAGCCCCGGAAGATTTTACCCCCTTCCTGACCAGAGCACTTTTTTCACCTCGGCACTGCATCCCTTTAACTGACAATTGCGGGGTCGTGCAACGTTGTTCCCAAACAAAATTGACGTCCTTTTTTTCCCACAAATAGAGCTTTCTTTTGGTGGTATTTGATCACCTCTGCAGTTTTTATTTTTTGCGCTATAAACAAAAAAAGAGCGACAATTTTGAAAAAAATCCCCCAAAAATATATAAAAAAAACAATATTTTTCCTCAGTTTAGGCCGATATGTATTCTTCTACAATTTCAGGACATGAGCCAAACAGGTAACATGGGTCAAGTGTCCCTGTCAGAGGGCGGAGAAGAGGTTGGTGCCATTGTCGCATACAACCATTGCTGGCTGAAGCTGGTGTGGGGTCAACCACCTCTGAGCCTGCCCCTGCAGAGCTGACAGAATCTCTGCCCCAGTGTGGCTTCTGTCCCCTAAGCAGACCAACTCAAGCACCAGATGGCATCCTTTTGCCTGAGTGCTTGCGTAGCCCCTTGAATGCCTGCGGAGCACCGCTGGTTCAGAGGACAAATCTGCAGAGGAAAAGGCCATGAAAGAAAGGTAACGTCCCTGTCCATGCCTGCTGGACCACGAGTCAGCGGTAATATGCACCTTACTGCTGACCGCCCTGTCCAACGAGGCCAAGACATTGCCTTTCACATGCTAGTAGAGAGCCGGAATGGCCTTCCGTGAGAAGAAATGGCGTTTGGGAACCTGCCACTGAGGTACCGCACATTCCATAAATTCACGAAAGGGGGCAGAGTCTACCAGCTGAAAAGACAACAGTTGCAGTGCTAGCAATTTGGCCAAACTAGCATTCAGACGCTGAGCATGTGGATGGCTGGGAACAAATTTCTTTCAACGGTTTAGCAACTGGGGTAGGGAAATTTGCCTGCTAAAATCCGATGTTGGTGTACCGCTAGCAGATTGGCCGCAAGTACTTGGGACACCTATTTCTATACCTTCATTCCTCTCAGTGTAGGTTTCTGAGAGGACTAGAGGTATAGTGGGGTTGGAGATCCCAGCTGATGAGGAGCAAGGAGAGGTCCCCCTTGTTCTTTGATGTGAGTCTTTTAAGTGCTGTTGCCAACGGACTGCATGGGAGGTCGTCATATGTCTGGTCAAGCATGTGGTGCCCAAGCCGCTGCTGTTTTGGCCACGCTTGATACGCTTCAGACATATGTTGCAAACAGCAACGGTGCAATCTGCTGCACACGTGTCAAAAAAGGCCCACACCAAAGAACTTTTTAAAATATGTGGGGAGTCAGCAGCGCCCTGCACCTGCTTAGCTCTGCGGTGTGATGCAATAGGGCGACTGCCCTTAAGCTGCCCCCTGGAGGGCATCCTGCCTCGTTGGAGATGTGCCTCCTCCTCCTTCTCCTCCTCCTCTCTTTTATCAGGCACCCAAGTATAGTCAGTGACCTCATCATCCCCTCCCTCCTCGTCACTGGAGCAAACTTGGCAGTATGCTGCAGCTGGGGGAACATGACTGCTAGATTCTTGTCCTTCTTGGGCACCCCCTCTCTCTAGGCTCACGTTACTTCCTTCCTCAACCTGGGTACCATCATCAGAGCCTTCAAATCGTTGCGCATCCTCCTGCAGCATGTACCTGACACTGTGGTCGAATAGTTCAGTGGACTCCTCCGTGCATGATGGTGGGGCTAGGGAAGGAGTGACTGTTGACATGGAGCCGATGGAATAGGCCACTTTGGCAGCTGCATTGGCAGGCAAACTACTCTGAGCCTGGGTGATAGAGGATGAGGAGGGTGAGGACGGCTTTGTTATCCATTCCACCAACTCTTCTGCATGTTGTGGCTCAATAACACGGCCAGCTGCAGAACAAAAGGACAAGCGTGCCCCACGGCCACGTGCTGAGGATGCACCGTGTCCATGACCAGCACTGTTGACTGTAGACACAGAGCCTGCTTGCCCTCTTTTAGTGGCCTGTGATAGTCTGCCTCTCCTTGGTGGCCTTCCGGACATGCTGTAAATTTTGTTTAGCAAAACCACACTACACTGTATTGTGTACTGTGTACACCACCAGAAAAGTAGTAGCAACTGCAATAGGGGTGCATGGTATTATGTACACCAACATAAGTGTAATAACAACTATGGGTGCACTGTATTGTGTACTGTGTACACCACCAGAAAAGTAGTAGCAACTGCACTATGGGTGCACAGTACTGTGTACCCCAACAGAAGGGCAATAACAACTATGAGTGATAATTGTTTTGTAAAACATCCCAAAAAAATAATAAACAAATATGTATAACAGCAGTGAGTGCTATAGTACGTGACCAATAAAAATAGTAATAATAGTGTATATTAGATAATAGCCTATATATCAATTGGAAAACAATTGTGCATAAGATACCATATTTCACAAGACAGTACAATAAGATAAGTATACAGAGTGTCACAGTATACTGAGAGTATGGCTCAGCAAAGGTAATATTCGTCTGGGCAAAGGCCAGAAAATGGACGTCAAAGTCTCTAAAAGGGTGGGTAAGTAATTAGATAGATAGGGTACCCAGAAATAGCCCCACAGCCGTCTGGATATAGGCAGTCTTCATGTATGGTGACTACAGACTGTTCTAAAGGGATCCTTAAATATAGATGGATTCTTCACTTATGTAGATGGTCTCAACACAGGGAAAGAAAAGCAAAAGGATGCCCTTACCAGATAAGGTGGACTCACAGGCCCTTGGCGGTGAGTCAAGCGAGCTTGTACCATCAAGCGGTATGGGGTGAAGATCCTTGGGAGGGTCTTGTATGGAATCTCATCAAAAGTCATCAGCTGGAATACCGGATTAGGATCGGGAACTTTCAGGATTCAACTTCGATCACCGAGTGGTCATTTCCTCAGTGGCCCATCACATAAACAAAATAAGAAGAGGAAGAGACTTCCACATAGTGTAAATCCTTTTGGTTATAAAGCGTAATAGCGTTTTATTGAAGAGTATTTTCCAAAAAGTTACAGAGGAGGGCAGTAAAAACTCGGCTCAAAATAACAAAAATAGTAAAAAAGTATTAAAAAATAGTATAAAACAGCGCAGTGAGTAGTGGTGGGGTATAATCATAGTAACCCACCCATACAAGACCCTCCCAAGGATCTTCACCCCATACCGCTTGACGGTACAAGCTCGCTTGACTCACCGCCAAGGGCCTGTGAGTCCACCTTATCTGGTAAGGGCATCCTTTTGCTTTTCTTTCCCTGTGTTGAGACCATCTACATAAGTGAAGAATCCATCTATATTTAAGGATCCCTTTAGAACAGTCTGTAGTCACCATACATGAAGACTGCCTATATCCAGACGGCTGTGGGGCTATTTCTGGGTACCCTATCTATCTAATTACTTACCCACCCTTTTAGAGACTTTGACGTCCATTTTCTGGCCTTTGCCCAGATGAATATTACCTTTGCTGAGCCATACTCTCAGTATACTGTGACACTCTGTATACTTATCTTATTGTACTGTCTTGTGAAATATGGTATCTTATGCACAATTGTTTTCCAATTGATATATAGGCTATTATCTAATATACACTATTATTACTATTTTTATTGGTCACGTACTATAGCACTCACTGCTGTTATACATATTTGTTTATTATTTTTTTGGGATGTTTTACAAAACAATTATCACTCATCTATTGAGCACACACTTTAAGTTTTGACACTTCTTTGTAGAGATCACTGTTACTTGATTATTAACATGTGCCCTACTATTTATTAGCGCCACACTTTATTACCACTTTCACATTTACAACGGTCAGATTGTTGTGTCGGCTGCTCCATTTTTCCGTTTTATGAGTTGGCGCAATTTCTACACCTTTTTTAATAACAACTATGGGTGCACTGTATGTATTGTGTACACCACCAGAAAAGTAGTAGCAACTGCACTAGGGGTGCATGTTATTGTGTACACCACCAGAAGTCTAATAGCAACTATGGGTGCACTGTATGTATTGTGTACTGTGTACACCACCAGAAAAGTAGTAGCAACTGCACTAGGGGTCTACGGTACTGTGTACACCAACAGCAGTGTAATAACAACTATAGGTGCACTGTATGTATTGTGTACTGTGTACACCACCAGAAAAGTAGTAGCAACTGTACTATGGGTGCACGGTACTGTGTACACCAACAGAAGTGTAACAACAACTATGGGTGCACTGTATGTATTGTGTACTGTGTACACCACCAGAAAAGTAGTAGCAACTGCACTAGGGGTATACGGTACTGTTTATACCAACAGAAGTATACCAATAGAAGTGTAATAACAACTATGGGTGTACTGTATTGTTTACACCACCAGAATAGTAGTAGCAACTGCACTATGGGTGCACGGTACTGTGTACTGTGTACACCGCCTAAGGTACCATATATACTCGAGTATAAGTCGAGTTTTTCAGCACTTTTTTTTGTGCTGAAAGTGCCCCCCTCGGCTTATACTCGAGCCAAGCACTTTTCTGCAGCAAAAAATGTCGTTTTCTGAACTGACTTTGGGGTCACTTGGTGCTAGGAACCCCACATTTGGTGTGCAAACCCAGTGGAACTAGCACCACAACCTATCCAAAGCTGGGGTTCCTAACACCAAGTGGCCCCGAGATACGGGGCCCCAAAATCGGTTCGGAAAATGTCATTCTCTGCTGCAGAAAAGTGCTTGACATTTTCTGAACCGATTTTGGGGCCCCGTATCTCTGAGCTAGTTGCTGCTAGGAACCCCAGCTTTGGATATATTGTGGTGCTAGTCCACTGGGTTTGCACACCAAATTTGGGGTTTCTAGCACCAAGTGGCCCCGAGATACAGGGCCCCAAAGTCGGTTCGGAAAATGTCATTCTCTGCTGCAGAAAAGTGTTTGACATTTTCTGAACCGATATTTCAGCCCAGTATCTCTGGGCCACTTGGTGTTAGGAACCCCAGCTTTGGATATATTGTGGCGCTAGTTCCACTGGATTTGCACACCAAATTTGGGGTTCCTAGCTCTAAGTGGCCCTGAGATACGGGGTACGTGTCCATCTGCGGCAATGTAATTTCGGGACCCTTTGGGTCCAAAGACCCCAAATTTTGGCTGCAGCTAGGGGGCATCTAGGAACCCTTAACTACTGAGTTTGAAGTTCGGGGGACCTATGGCTGCAAATGGGCACAGTGAGGCATGCAAATGGGCACAGTGAGACTGCATATGGGCATTGTTGACCCTCTTTTGCATTTCTCACCCTAGGCTTATACTCGAGTCAATAATGCCCCGTACACACGGTCGGACTTTGTTCGGACATTCCGACAACAAAATCCTAGGATTTTTTCCGACAGATGTTGGCTCAAACTTGTCTTGCATACACACGGTCACACAAAGTTGTCGGAAAATCCGATCGTTCTAAACGCGGTGACGTAAAACACGTACGTCGGGACTATAAACGGGGCAGTGGCCAATAACTTTCATCTCTTTATTTATTCTGAGCAAGCGTGGCACTTTGTCCGTCGGATTTGTGTACACATGATCGGAATTTCCCACAATGGATTTTGTTGTCGGAAAATTTTATATCCTGCTCTCAAACTTTGTGTGTCGGAAAATCCGATGGAAAATGTGTGATGGAGCCTACACACGGTCGGAATTTCCGACAACAAGGTCCTATCACACATTTTCCGTCGGAAAATCCAACCGTGTGTACGGGGCATAAGTCTTCCCACTTTTTTGTGGTATAATTAGGTGCCTAGGCTTATATTCGGGTCGACTTATACTCGAGTATATACGGTATATTAGAAAAAGTACACCAGGAATGGCCTGCAGTCAGATATAGGCTTGGCTACACTGTATGCAGTGTATATATATATATATATATATATATATATATATATATATATATAGTGGGGACAGAAAGTATTCAGACCCCCTTAAATTTTTCACTATTTGTTATATAAGTTCATTTTTTTTCCTCATTAATGTACACACAGCACCCCATATTGACAGAAAAACACAGAATTGTTAACATTTTTGCAGATTTATTAAAAAAGAAAAACTGAAATATCACATGGTCCTAAGTCTGAATAGACCCTTTGCTCAGTATTTAGTAGAAGCACCCTTTTGATCTAATACAGCCATGAGTCTTTTTGGGAAAGATGCAACAAGTTTTTCACATCTGGATTTGGGGATCCTCTGCCATTTCTCCTTGCAGATCCTCTCCAGTTCTGTCAGGTTGAATGGTAAACGTTGGTGGACAGCCATTTTTAGGGCTCTCCAGAGATGCTAAGATAAGTCAGGGCTCTGGCTGGGCCATTCAAGAACAGTCACGGAGTTGTTGTGAAGCCACTCCTTCGTTATTTTAGCTGTGTGCTTAGGGTCATTGTCTTGTTGGAAGGTAAACCTTCGGCCCAGTCTGAGGTCCTGAGCACTCTGGAGAAGGTTTTCGTCCAGGATATCCCTGTACTTGGCCGCATTCATCTTTCCCTCGATTGCAACCAGTCGTCCTGTCCCTGCAGCTGAAAAACACCCCCACAGCATGTTGCTGCCACCACCATGCTTCACTGTTGGGACTGTATTGGATAGGTGATGAGCAGTGCCTGGTTTTCTCCACACATACCACTTAGAATTAAGGCCAAAAAGTTCTATCTTGGTCTCATCAGGAGTCCTTCAGGTGTTTTTTAGCAAACTCCATGCGGGCTTTCATGTGTCTTGCACTGAGGAGAGGCTTCCGTCGGGCCACTCTGCCATAAAGCCCCGACTGGTGGAGGGCTGCAGTGATGGTTGACTTTCTACAACTTTCTCCCGTGTCCCGACTGCATCTCTGGAGCTCAGCCACAGTGATCTTTGGGTTCTTCTTTACCTCTCTCACGAAGGCTCTTCTCCCCCGATAGCCCAGTTTGGCCTGACGGCCAGCTCTAGGAAGGGTTCTGGCCGTCCCAAACGTCTTCCATTTAAGGATTATAGAGGCCACTGTGCTCTTAGGAACCTTAAGTGCAGCAGAATTTTTTTTGTAACCTTGGCCAGATCTGTGCCTTGCCACAATTCTGTCTCTGAGCTCTTCAGGCAGTTCCTTTGACCTCATGATTCTCATTTGCTCTGACACGCACTGTGAGCTGTAAGGTCTTATATAGACAAGTGTGTGGCTTTCCAAATCAAGTCCAATCAGTATAATCAAACACAGCTGGATTCAAATGAAGGTGTAGAACAATCTCAAGGAAGATCAGAAGAAATGGACAGCACCTGAGTTAAATATATGAGTGTCACAGCAAAGGGTCTGAATACTTAGGACCATGTGATATTTCAGTTTTTCTTTTTTAATAAATCTGCAAAAATGTCAACAATTCTGTGATTTTCTGTCACTATGGGGGGCTGTGTGTACATTAATGAGGAAAAAAATGAACTTAAATGATTTTAGCAAATAGCTGCAATATAACAAAGAGTGAAAGATTTAAGGGGGTCTGAATATTTTCCGTTCCCACTATATATAGTCCCATAATGTTCGACCAACGGGCAAACACCCAATGTTCGACCCGAACATAAAGCTCATCCCTAATGATTAGTTAAAAAATTGGAAGGGTATATAAATGGATATTATTATAAGTGGGTTATTTCTATAAACAATGATACCCAGCTAGTATATGGGAAGATAATATGAATATATAACCATACAAGCCGGCAAGATGTGCCTGCATGCATGGAACAAATTCATAGTGTTTTTACTGAAATTAATCAATATTATCATGAATAGGTTTTATTTATATAAAAATTATGGTATATATTAATTATTATGTAAGAATCATTAAATAGATATATACAGATATACATATATATATACATACACACACACACACACACACACACACACACACACACACACACACACACACACACACACACACACACACATATCTATCCAATGTTAGCATATACAGTTCTCATATCTAGTCATAAATAAAACTATTGAAATAAATAAGTCATGGATGTAGTACTAGAATTAAAGTTGATAGGAAAAAATGGGCATAATTAATATATCACTGATAAAAAAACTGGGGGAATAAGGCGTGTGGGAGAGGAGAATAAAAGGGGGGAAAGAGAAGGAGAGAAAGAGGAAAAGAGGGAGGGGGGAGAGAAAAAAGAAAAAGGAAAAGTAAGGAATATCAAAGACAGGTTGGCAATTTTATGCATTAAGGATTACTTACTATGGGATGGAGCAGCCCACCACCCCCGTTGTTTTGTGTGTATTTTGTATGTAATCAACATATAGAACATCACCTAAGGAAAGGAAGGAAAATGGGATGTATAATTAGACATAATTTTATAATATAGTGGATATTTCTAATTCCTCATTAATTCCTCCAGGAATTGGCATGTCTAACAAATATATCCAATATATCTCACACTCACATAATCTGTGGAATCTCTCAGCCTCAGAGAGATTTTTAGGCATTTGTTCTATGATCCAGATTTCCAAGCCCTCTGTGGACTTGTTATGGTGTTCAGCAAAATGGCGGGGGACGCTGTGTTTGTCCTTGCCCACCTCTATTTTTCTTCGGTGTTCGCTAAATTTCTGGCAGAGTGGTCCTATGGTGCATCCCACATACAGTAGATAGCAAGGACAAACAAGGCCGTAAACTACAAAATCTGAACCACAATTGTAGAAATTTCCTAAAGTATAGGTCTTTCCTTTTGTGGTGAATTGTTTTTTACCATGTTTTTTTAACGAAAGAACATGTCTTACATAAAGGCTTTCTACATTGGAACATATCTTTTAAAGGAATTAAACAGGTATGTGAAGAAAAAGTTTAGTAGTAATTTACTAGGTGTGATTTTGTTCTTTAGGTTAGGTGCCTTTCTATAAGTTACCCTGGGAATATCTGGTAAAAGGGGTTTGAGGTGAGGGTCCTCCAGTAGTATTTGCCAATGTTTTCTAAAAATCATCTCCATTTTGTTGAAGTCAGTATGAAATTTGGCAATAAAACAAGCAGAATGGTCAAAACTTTCGTTTTTGGTTGTGAGGGGGTCATGTTGTAAGTAATTATTTGGTCGACTAAAGACTCCGGGTAGCCTTTATCTTGAAGTTTGTTTTTGAGTATGAGGCTTTGTTCTGTGTAATCTGATATTTTTGTACAATTGCATTACAATCTACAAAATTGACCTTTGGGAATATTATTAGTCTATTTGTGATAGTGGCAACTCTTGTAATGAAGAAAAGAGTTGCCAGCCGTGGGTTTGAAATAATTTTTCGCATGTATGGTACAGATCTAGATCAAGAAACGCAATGTTCTCTTTGTCCGCAACATAAGTAAAGGAAAGGCCATATGGGTTATTACAATGGGAGAAAAAATCATTGATGACACCACCAGCACAATCCCAGATGATGATGTCATCGATGTACCTCCCGTAAAATATGAGATGTTTTAAATAAGGATTATTTTGCCAGATGTGTTTATGTTCCCATAGGCCCATTGCCAGGTTTGTATTAGACAGTATAAAATTGGCTGGTTGTCAAAAGTAGTTATGATTCAAACAGAATCTGGTGCAGTCTATAGATAAACTCCCATGACTCATGTAAGGTTTTTCAGAAAAAAAGTGATCCAGGGCTGCCAGTCCAAAACCATGAGGAATGGATGTATATAGTGAGTTAACATCCAATGACATCCAAATGTACTCACTTTCCCACCTGTATGGCTTTAATAGATCCAACAGGTGAGTTCCTGGAGAGATATAGGACTGTAGGCCTGGGCCAAAAGTTGTAAATGATGATCAACATATTTGGATAAACCAGAAGTGATACTATCCATTGCAGCAATAATAGGTCTATCTGAAGGATCTGTCTGGCTTTTATGTATTTTTGGAATGTGGTAGAAATAAGGTGTGTGATAGTAATCTCTACGTAAAAAGGAGGCCTCAACTTTGTTAATAGTTTTTTGTTGGATAGCACGATCGATTAGTTTGTTGATTTCTATTTTATATTCAGGCAATGGGTTAGTACTTAATTTACAATAAGTCAGGCGATCCGCGAGTAGGCGGTCGGCTTCCTTGATGTAATTGGCTTGATTTTGGACAACAATTCCACTGCATTTATCGGCGGTTTTGATAATTAATTTGTCGTTTTTTGTATTAAAGATTGTAAGGCTATGTTTTCTTGGGGGTTGAGGCGACCAAGATCTGTGGTCTGTAGTGTTGCGTGAGAGCACATTTTTTTGATATCTGAAAATACCATATTATAGAAAGTGGTGAGATGTGGGCCTTTTGATTGGTATGGGTAAAATATGGATTTGGGTTTTAGTGTGGAATGTATCACTGGTGGAGAAGTATGTAGATAAGGAGTAGGGATGAGCCGAACACCCCCCTGTTCGGTTCGCACCAGAACATGCGAACAGGAAAAAAGTTCGTTCGAACACGCGAACACCGTTAAAGTCTATGGGACACGAACATGAATAATCAAAAGTGCTAATTTTAAAGGCTAATATGCAAGTTATTGTCATAAAAAATGTTTGGGGACCTGGGTCCTGCCCCAGGGGACATGGATCAATGCAAAAAAAGTTTTAAAAACGGCCGTTTTTTCAGGAGCAGTGATTTTAATAATGCTTAAAGTCAAACAATAAACGTGTAATATCCCTTTGAATTTCGTACCTGGGGGGTGTCTATAGTATGACTGTAAAGGGGCGCATGTTTCCTGTGTTTAGAACAGTCTGACAGCAAAATGACATTTTGAAGGAAAAAACTCATTTAAAACTACCCGCGGCTATTGCATTGCCGACAATACACATAGAAGTTCATTGATAAAAACGGCATGGGAATTCCCCAAAGGGGAACCCCGAACCAAAATTAAAAAAAAAAAAATGACGTGGGAGTCCCCCTAAATTCCATACCAGGCCCTTCAGGTCTGGTATGGATATTAAGGGGAACCCCGGCCAAAATTTAAAAAAAAATGACGTGGGGTTCCCCCTAAATTCCATACCAGACCCTTCAGGTCTGGTATGGATTTTAAGGGGAACCCCGCGCCAAAAAAAAAACGGCGTGGGGTCCCCCCAAAAATCCATACCAGACCCTTATCCGAGCACGCAACCTGGCAGGCCGCAGGAAAAGAGGGGGGGACGAGAGTGCGGCCCCCCCCCCTCCTGAACCGTACCAGGCCACATGCCCTCAACATTGGGAGGGTGCTTTGGGGTAGCCCCCCAAAACACCTTGTCCCCATGTTGATGAGGACAAGGGCCTCATCCCCACAACCCTGGCCGGTGGTTCTGGGGGTCTGCGGGCGGGGGGCTTATCGGAATCTGGAAGCCCCCTTTAACAAGGGGACCCCCAGATCCCGGCCCCCCCTGTGTAAAATGGTAAGGGGGTACTTACCCCTACCATTTCACTAAAAAACTGTCAAAAATGTTAAAAATGACAAGAGACAGTTTTTGACAATTCCTTTATTTAAATACTTCTTCTTTCTTCTATCTTCCTTCATCTTCTGGTTCTTCTGGCTCTTCTGGTTCTTCCTCCGGCGTTCTCGTCCAGCATCTCCTCCGCGGCGTCTTCTATCTTCTTCTCCTCGGGCCGCTCCGCACCCATGGCATGGGGGGGAGGCTCCCGCTCTTCTCTTCATATTCTTCATCTTCTTCTCTTCTTCTTTTCTTCTCTTCTTCTCTTCTTCTCTTCTTCATTTTCTTCTCCAGGCCGCTCCGCACCCATGCTGGCATCGAGGGAGGCTCCCGCTGTGTGACGGCGCTCCTCGTCTGACAGTTCTTAAATAATGGGGGGCGGGGCCACCAGGTGACCCCGCCCCCCTCTGACGCACGGGACATGACGGGACTTCCCTGTGGCATTCCCCGTGACATCACAGGGAAGTCCCGTCAAGTCACCGTGCGTCAAAGGGGGGCGGGGTCACCAGGTGGCCCCGCCCCCCGTTATTTAAGAACTGTCAGACGAGGAGCGCTGTCACACAGCGGGAGCCTCCTTCCATGCCAGCATGGGTGCGGAGCGGCCCGGAGAAGAAAATGAAGAAGAGAAAAAGAGAAGAAGAGAAGAAGAGAAGAAAAGAAGAAGAAAAGAAGAAGAGAAGAAGATGAAGAAGATGAAGAGAAGAGCGGGAGCCTCCCCCCCATGCCATGGGTGCGGAGCGGCCCGAGGAGAAGAAGATAGAAGACGCCGCGGAGGAGATGCTGGACGAGAACGCCGGCGGAAGAACCAGAAGAGCCAGAAGAACCAGAAGAACCAGAAGATGAAGGAAGATAGAAATAAAGAAGAAGTATTTAAATAAAGGAATTGTCAAAAACTGTCTCTTGTCATTTTTAACATTTTTGACAGTTTTTTAGTGAAATGGTAGGGGTAAGTACCCCCTTACCATTTCACACAGGGGGGGGCGGGATCTGGGGGTCCCCTTGTTAAAGGGGGCTTCCAGATTACGATAAGCCCCCCACCCGCAGACCCCCACAACCACCGGCCAGGGTTGTGGGGATGAGGCCCTTGTCCTCATCAACATGGGGACAAGGTGTTTTGGGGGGCTACCCCAAAGCACCCTCCCAATGTTGAGGGCATGTGGCCTGGTATGGTTCAGGAGGGGGGGGCGCACTCTCGTCCCCCCCCTCTTTTCCTGCGGCCTGCCAGGTTGCGTGCTTGGATAAGGGTCTGGTATGGATTTTTGGGGGGACCCCACGCCGTTTTTTTTTTTTTTTTTTGGTGCGGGGTTCCCCTTAAAATCCATACCAGAGCTGAAGGGTCTGGTATGGAATTTAGGGGGAACCCCACGTTATTTTTTTTTTTAAATTTTGGCCGGGGTTCCCCTTAATATCCATATCAGACCTGAAGGGCCTGGTATGGAATTTAGGGGGACTCCCACGTCATTTTTTTTTTTTAATTTTGGTTCGGGGTTCCCCTTTGGGGAATTCCCATGCCGTTTTTATCAATGAACTTCTATGTGTATTGTCGGCAATGCAATAGCCGCGGGTAGTTTTAAATGAGTTTTTTCCTTCAAAATGTCATTTTGCTGTCAGACTGTTCTAAACACAGGAAACATGCGCCCCTTTACAGGCATACTATAGACACCCCCCAGGTATGAAATTTAAAGGGATATTACACTTTTATTGTTTGACTTTAAGCATTATTAAAATCACTGCTCCTGAAAAACGGCCGTTTTTAAAACTTTTTTTTGCATTGATCCATGTCCCCTGAGGCAGAACCTGGGTCCCCAAACACTTTTTATGACAATAACTTGCATATTAGCCTTTAAAATTAGCACTTTTGATTTCTCCCATAGACTTTTAAAGGGTGTTCCGCGGCATTCGAATTTGCCGCGAACACCCCAAATTGTTCGCTGTTCGGCGAACTTGCGAACAGCTAATGTTCGAGTCGAACATGAGTTCGACTCGAACTCGAAGCTCATCCCTAATCAGGAGTCTCAAACTGGCAGCCCTCCAGCTATTGCAGAACTATAAGTCCCATGAGGCATTTCACAGCTGACAGTTACAAGCATGACTCCCACAAGCATGATAGGACTTGTAGTTCTGCAACAGCTGGAGGGCCGCCAGTTTGAGACCCCTGATGTAGATGTTGTGTATATAGATCATCATGATAGAGTTGCTCAAGCATCTCAATCATGTCAGTGTCAAAATCAAATTCATGTGACTCCAATGAGGGCTCAAGTGTAGATGGATTTTCCACACTGTCTGTGTTGGGAGCATTTTTTGTACTTTTTATCTGAAAGAACCTTTTTAAGGTGAGATTTCTAACGTATCTATTCATATTCTTGAATAATATGAATGGATCAGGTTTGTTGGATTGGGCATTACAAAGTTCTACAGTTAAAGTGGAGGGACCATGATCCTCAATTACCTGCATTAGGTCACTCATGTCCTGCAGCGTTGTACTACTATGAGTCTGAGCAAGAGTCTCAGAATGGAAATTTTTTCCCCACTGGGTGGCAGCACCACCAAGGCACATGTTTACAGCCTATTCTCATTAGCTTGTCAAAGGAGCGCACAATGCTAACATGTCCCCAGTGCGAACGCTCTGAAACGCATCGCGGTAACGTCCGTGACGCCATCCGCTGCGCTCCAGCCCTCTCTTGTGATCCACCAGCTGCATTCCAGATCTCGTTCTGGATCCCGCCTGAGCGCCGAGAGACTCCTGCTGGCCAGTACGCCGGCCCCACAAAGATCAACAGAAACAGATCACTGCTGGCAGAGATCGTGCGGTTTCACTGGACTCTACTGTGCCTGTTTAGCCAGTTGCCAACCGGCCCATAGCCAAATAATGGCTGCAAGGCGGTTAGATAACTCTGGGAGCACGTGATATGACGTGATCCCAGAAAACTGCTCCCGCGTGCCCCCTGGGGCATGCACACGGGAACATCCGTGACGTGGACCCGGCGCATCATGGATCACGGTAAACGGCCGCTGATCGCGGCCGTTTACCATGTGATCGCTCCGACAAATGATGGAGTGATCACATGTAAACAAACCGGCGTCATGACATGACATGTTCCTCTCTCCCCTCTCTGTATCGATCGGTACAGAGGGGGAGGGATCGGATGGGAGCAGCGCTGTGGGCTGGATGTGTAGTGCCCACAGCGCTGCTCAGTGACATGTGCAGTCACATCCATCCATCCGTCCATCCATGCTCAGCCATCCCCCAATGCTCAGCAATACCCAGCAATACTCTGCAATACTCTGCAATTCCCCATGCAATACTCTGCAATACTCTGCAATTCCCTGTGCAATACTCTGCAATTCCCTGTGCAATACTCTACAATACTCTGCAATTCCCTGTGCAATACTCTGCAATTCCCTGTGCAATACTCTACAATACTCTGCAATTCCCTGTGCAATACTCTGCAATTCCCTGTGCAATACTCTACAATACTCTGCAATTCCCTGTGCAATACTCTGCAATACTCTGCAATTCCCTCTGCAATACTCTGCAATACCCTGCAATACCCTGCAATACTCTGCAATGCCCCGCAATACCCCGCAATACTCTGCAATGCCCTGCAATACTCTGCAATGCCCCGCAATACTTTGCAATACCCTGCAATACTCTGCAATGCCCCGCAATACTCTGCAATGTACCGCAATACCCCGCAATACTCTGCAATACCCTGTAATACCCCACAATACCCCGCAATACTCTGCAATACCCCACAATACTCTGCAATACTCTGCAATACCCCGCAATACTCTGCAATGCCCTGCAATACTCTGCAATACCCTGCAATACTCTGCAATACCCCGCCATACCCAGCCATACTCTGCCATACCCAGCCATACCCAGCCATACTCTGCCATACCCAGCCATACTCTGCCATACCCAGCCATACTCTGCAATACTCGGTGATACCCAGCCATACTTTGCCATGCTCAGCCATACCCAGCCATGCTCGGCTATACTCAGCCATACTCTGCCATACTCGGCTGTACTCGGCCTCTGTCTGTGGACATACACACATGTGGTATCACCGTACTCAGGAGGAGTAGGAGAATCTATTTTGGGGTGTCATTTTTGGTATGTACATGCTAAAAAAAAAATGCGTTTTAACCACTTCCCGCCCGCCGGCTGTCATACGACGTCCTTCACTTTGTGCGGGGATACTGAATGATGGGTGCAGCTACAGGCATCATTCAGATATCAGCTTTTTCAGCCGGCGATTCCCTACACCATGAGAATGATCATGGGGGCTGTTCCGCTGCTTGATTGTTCTTACAGGAGGCGAGATGGGACACCCCCCCTCCCGCCGCATTCAGGTGCTTCTACCGACTCACCGATATGATCGAAGCCAGGATCGTTTTTTTTTTCAATTTATTTCAGGCTTCCCAGCCTAGAGGTGAGATGTGGGGTCTTATTGACCCCATATCTCACTGTAAAGAGGACCTTTCATGCCATATTCCTATTACAAGGGATGTTTACATCCCTTGTAATAGGAATAAAAGTGATCAAAAATGTATTTTTTGGAAAAAAGCCTCAAACTAAAATAAATAAAGTAAAATGAACAATAAAAAAAATAAAACATTTTTTTTCCCCGTGTCCCCGTGTGCTCGCATGCAGAAGCGAACGCATACGTAAGTCCCACCCACATATGAAAATGGTGGTATCGCTGCGATCGGTAGAGCAAGAGCAATAATTTTGCCCTAGACTTCCTCTGTAACTCACAACATGTAACCAGTAAAAAATGTTAAAGCGTCTCCTATGGGGATTTTTAAGTAGCAAAGTTTGGCGCCATTCCACGAGCGTGTGCAATTTTGAAGGGTGACATGTTAGGTATCTATTTACTTGACATAACTTCATCTTTCACATTATGCAAAAACATTGGGCTAACTTTACTGTTTTGTTTTTTTTTTAAAGCACAAAACTGTTTTTTTTTAAAAAAAAACGTGTTCGAAAAATTGCTGCGCAAATACCGTGCGAGATAAAAAGTTGTAATGACCGCCATTGTATTCTCTAGGGTCTTTGCTAAAAAAACACATATAATGTTTTGGAGTTCTATGTAATTTTCTAGCAAATAAATTATGACTTTTACATGTAGGAGAGAAATGTCAGAATTGGCCTGGGTGCTCCAGAACGCCTGAAGGTGCTCCGTGCATGTTGGGCCTCTGTATGTGGCCATGCTGTGTAAAAGTCTCACACATGTGGTATCGCCATACTCGGGAGTAATAGCAGAATGTGTTTTTGGGTGTAATTTGTGGTATGCATATGCTGTGTGTGAGATATAACCTGCTAATATGACAATTTTGTGAAAAAAAAAAAAAATTTGATTTTGCAAAAAATTGTGGGAAAAAATGACAACTTCAAAAAACTCATCATGCATCTTTCTAAATACCTTGGAATGTCTTCTTTCCAAAAAGGGGTCATTTGGGGGGTATTTGTACTTTTCTGGCATGTTAGGGTCTCAAGAATTGAGATAGGCCGTCAGTACTTCAGGTGTGATCAATTTTCAGAGATTGGTACCATAGCTTGTGGACTCTATAACTTTCACAAAGACCAAATAATATACACCAATTTGGGTTATTTTTACCAAAGATATGTAGCAGGATATAAATTTTGGCCAAAATATATGAAGAAAAAGTTACTAATTTGCAAAATTTTATAACAGAAATGAAGAAAAATGCATTTTTTTACAGAATTTTCGGTATTTTTTCTTTTATAGCGCAAAAAATAAAGAACCCAGCGGTGATTAAATACCACCAAAAGAAAGCTCTATTTGTGTGAAAAAAAGGACAAAAATTTAATTTGGGTACAGTGTTGCATGACCGAGTAATTGTCATTCAAAGTGTGAGAGCACCGAAAGCTGAAAATTGGTCTGGGGGTTTAAGTGCCCAGTGGTAAAGTGGTTAATGATACCACAATGTGAGTTTAACCACTTAAAGACCAGCTCACGATATACGTCAGCAGAATGGCACGGCTGGGCAAAGCAACGTATCTGTACGTCACTTTGAATTTCCCGCCATGCGTGCGCTCCTGCCGCAAGCTCCGTGACCATGCCCGCGGGACCCGTGGACTCGATATCCGCCGGGTGCCCGTGATGGTGTCACGGAGCTGAAGAATGGGGAGATGCCAGTATAAACACAGCATCTCCCCGTTCTGCCTAGAGACAGGACACTGTTCGTCTTCTCCCTCTAATCGGGAGCAACGATCAGTGTCATGTCACTGTTAGCCCATACCCCAGACAGTTAAAATCACTCCCTAGCACACACTTAACCCCTTCCCTGCCAGTGACATTTTTACAGTAATCAATTCAATTTTATAGCATTGATCGCTGTATAATTCCAATGGTCCCAAAAATGTGTCAAAATTGTCCGATGTGTCCGCCATAACGTCGTGGTCACGATAAAAATCGCTGATCGCCGCCATTACTAGTACAAAAAAAATTATTAATAAAAATGCCACAAAACTATCCCCTATTTTGTAGACGCTATAACTTTTGTGCAACCCAATCAATAAACGCTTATTGCGATTTTTTTTACCAAAAATATGTAGTTTTACTAAAAACTATCCCCTATTTTGTAGACGCTATAACTTTTGTGCAACCCAATCAATAAACGCTTATTGCGATTTTTTTTTTACCAAAAATATGTAGAAGAATACGTATCGGCCTAAACTGAGGAAAAAAAATGTTTTTTTATATACTTTTTGGGGATATTTATTATAGCAAAAAGTAAAAAATATTGCTTTTTTTTCAAAATTGTTGCTCTATTTTTGTTTAGAGAGCAAAAAATAAAAACCGAGGTGATCAAATACCACCAAAAGAAAGCTCTATTTGTGGGAAAAAGGACGTCAATTTTGTTTGGGAGCCACGTCGAAGACCACGCAATTGTCAGTTAAAGCAATGCAGTGCCAAATCGCAAAAAGTGGCCTGGTCATTTGGCAGGCAAATGGTCCGGTGCTGAAGTGGTTAATACGTTTTGTTTATTAAACACAACAGTCTTGCTCAGAGGCGCCTATTACCTGTTTTCTCTTCACATGTTTGAAGTGGGCTTCAACTCCCCCTGCAAGGCTGCCCTGACACTACAGTCTGTCTTCTCACACAGAGATAGAGAGCTCAACTGACTCTTGTATGGACTCATGTTGCATGTTATATACTACAGCCTGCACCACTATCCACTGTATTTTTTTGCCAAAATTTGATGAAATTTGTCATGGGTATCCTCCAAGATAACAGTCAATTTTTCATTGACAAGTGTTCCAAGGATCCTTGATTTGACATCTTCAAAACTAAGAGATGATTCCACGCATGAGCATTTGTTTGATAGCTATGAGCACCCTTGGGCAAGTTAACCATATATGAAACATATTGCCCTTTTCTTAAGACCCTCTAAAGCAAAGAGCAGAGAAGGTCAGGAAGCATTTCCATCCATAACTCTGCCCCCCAGCTACATCACTAACGTAGTCCCAAAATACCAACCAAGCCGCTCTCTTCGGTCCTCCCTAGACCTCCTGCTCTCTAGCTCCCTTGTCACCTCCTCCCATGCTAGCCTCCAGGCTATCTCCAGAGCTTCTACCATCCTTTGGAACTCCCTACCCCAATCTGTCCAACTGTCCCCCAATCTATCCATCTTTAGACAATCCCTGAAAACCCTTCTCTTTAAAGAAGCCTATCCCGCTTCTAACTAATACACTGTTTTACTTCATCAGCTCATCCCCCACAGTTATTACCTTTTGTATCAATTGACCCTCCCTTTTTAGATTGTAAGCTCTAATGATCAGGGCCCTCTGATTCCTCTTGTACCAAATTGTAATGTAACTGTAACTGTCTTTTTTTTTGTTAAGTGCTGCGCATACTGTTGGCGCTATATAAATCCTGTATAATAATAATAATAATAATAATAATAATAAATAATAATAATTTCGCTATTCTAGCTGGAGTAAAGCAGCATCAAGAAAACAGAAAATGGTTGTCAGATAGTTACCGCAATTTTCCTTTCCTAGCCTATCCTCACGTCATCACACAATGGGTTAATTCCTCCTCTGGAACCCACAGGACCACCTCTACTTAGCTAAATAAAAGACAGCCCCTCCCCAACTGAAGTTGGCCTGTGACAGGCCTCAGGGGAGGGAGTCCTGTGCTGACGTGGAGGATAGGCCAGGAAAGGAAAATTTACAGTAAGAATCTGATAACAATTTTCCATTCTCCTGGCCCTACCTCACGTCAGCAAACAATGGAATATAACTAGCCGAATAAATGGGCGGGAGAAAACACACAAAGAGAAAACCCTGACAATAAAAGAAAAGCTGCTTAAAACAAAAATAATTTAGGTCTCTTATCACAAAATTTGCAGAACTTGCTGACCGCACGTCTAGCTCGTAAAGTCGAATGAAGGCCGCACATGAACTTAGGCTAGCCCTCTCACATATCTTCCATCAAAATCCTGGCATAACTGCCCCAAGGACTGCCAGTCCTTTGGTTGAAGGAGCTTGCACCTATTTCAGAGCAGAAAGGCCTACTTCTTGCATTCCAATCTAATCGCCCTTGTAATCCAACAGTGGATGGCTCTTGAGGACCCGATGGCAAAATGAAGATATTGTCCACATTCCGCATGTCTAGACCTGTGCAAGTACACAGTTAGCAACTTGACCACGTGTTAGGAACTGAAGTCTCTGTGTACTCCGTGACTCTTTGCAGGAAAGTGCTCTAATCTCCAACATCCTTCTGTCTGAAGCAACTGCTGTCAGAAGAACTAGCTTTACCACAAGGAACCTCAATGGAAATGAAGCTATTGGAGCAAAGGGTGTCTGCACTAGTGCTTTCAGAACTAATCCTAAGTCTCTAGAAGGGAACAAGGATTTCCTTGGGGCTTGTATAGAGGTTAACACCTGCATGAAACATCTGGTCAATGGTTCTTCTGCCCATCTGCAGTCTGAGAAAGAATAAAGCAGAGATCCGTACTTTAATTGAGTTGTATGCCAAACCAACCTCTAACACGGACTGTAAAAATGTCCAGGATATTGGCTAGAGCTGGGGACACAGGAGAGAAATCTTTTGCTGAGCAAAGATGAAAAACTTCCTTCATACAGTATCTCACAAAAGTGAGTACACCCCTCACATTGTTGTAAATATTTTATTGTATCTTTTCACGTGACAACACTGAAGAAATTACACTTTGCTACAATGTAAAGTAGTGAGTATACAGCTTGTATAACAGTGTAAATTTGCTGTCACCTCAAAATAACTCAACACACAGCCATTAATGTCTAAACTGCTGGCAACAAAAGTGAGTACACCCCTAAGTGAAAATGTCCAAACTGGGTATAATTAGCCATTTTTCCTCCCCTTTGTCATGTGACACGTTAGTGTTATGCCGTGTACACACGACCGGACTTTCGACAGACTGAACTCCGAAGGACTTTTTGACGGACTTTCGATGGAGTTCCGATGCAACGGACTTGCCTACACACGATCACACCAAAGTCCGACTGATTCGAACGTGATGACGTACGACTCGGCTAGAATTAGGAAGTTCATAGCCAGTAGCCAATAGCTGCCCTTGCGTCCCTTTTTGTCCGTCGGACTAGCTTACAGACGAACGGATTTTTCAAAAAGGACTCGAGTCCATCGGAAAGATTTGAAACATGTTCTATTTCTAAAGTCCGTCTGATTTTTCAACAGCAAAGGTCCGATGAAGCCCACGCACGATCGAATTGTCCGGCGGATTCGTTGCGTCGGACCTTTGCTGTCGAAAAGTCTGCTTGTGTGTACACGGCATTACAGGGTCTCAGGTGTGAATGGGGAGCAGGTGTGTTAAATTTGGTGTTATCACTCTCACTCTCTCATACTGGTCACTGGAAGTTCAACATGGCAACCCAGGGCAGAGAACTCTCTGAGGATCTGAAAAAAATAATTGTTGCTCTACATAAAGATGGCCTAGGCTATAAGAAGAAGATTGTCAAGACACTGAAACTGAGCTTCAGCATGGTAGCCAAGACCATAGAGCAGTTTAACAGGACAGGTTCCACTCAGGACGGGTCTCGCTATGGTCGACCAAAGAAGTTGAGTGCACGTGCTCAGCATCATATCCAGAGGTTGTCTTTGGGAAATAGATGTATGAGTGTTGCCAGCATTGCTGCAGAGGTTGAAGGGGTGGGGGGTCAGCCTTTCAGTGCTCAGATCATACTCCGCACACTGCATCAAATTGGTCTGCATGGCTGTTATCCCAGAAGGAAGCCTCTTCTAAAGATGATGCACAAGAAAGCCCACAAACAGTTTGCTGAAGACAAGCAGACTAAGGACATGGATTACTGGAACCATGTCCTGTGGTCTGATGAGACCAAGATAATCTTGCCTACAGTCAAGAATGGTGGTGGGTGTGTCATGGTCTGGGACTGCATGAGTGCTGCTGGTACTGGGGAGCTACAGTTCATTGAGGGAACCATGAATGTCAACGTGTACTGTGACATACTGAAGCAGAGCATGATCCCCTCCCTTCGGAGACTGGGCCACAGGGCAGTATTCCAACATGATTACGACCCAAAACACACCTCCAAGATGACCACTGCCTTGCTAAAGAAGCTAAGGGTAAAGGTGATGGACTGGCCAAGCATGTCTCCAGACCTAAACACTATTGAGCATCTGTGGGGTATCGTCAAACAGAAGGTGGAGGAGCGCAAGGTCTCTAACATCCACCAGCTCCGTGATGTCGTCATGGAGGAGTGGAAGAGGACTCCAGTGGCAACCTGTGAAGCTCTGGTGAACTCCATGCCCAAGAGGGTTAAGGCAGTGCTGGAAAATAATGGTGGCCACACAAAATATTGACACTTTGGGCCCAATTTGGAGATTTTCACTTAGGGGTGTACTCACTTTTGTTGCCAGCAGTTTAGACATTAATGGCTGTGTGTTGAGTCATTTTGAGGGGACAGCAAATTTACACTGTTATACAAGCTGTACACTCACTACTTTAAATTGTAGCAAAGTGTCATTTCTTCAGTGTTGTCACATGAAAAGATATAATACTTACAAAAATGTGAGGGGTGTACTCACTTTTGTGAGATACTGTATGTAGCGTACATGGATGATCTTGTGGCCTTCACCAAGGTCTGAACCACCTCGGATAAGAATCCCTGCTGCTATACTCTGGCTGAATAAATAGCCAGGCTAGTTAAAAGTGGTCTCACTGGATTGGAGTGCTGCCACTGACTTGGCATAAAAGATTTTGTTTGACCGGAAATGGGATTGGCAGGGCTGATGACACCTCCTTGGCAAATGGAAAGAACCTGTATGGCATGAATGTTCTGTCCAATTTTTCAGAAGCACCTTCATAATCAAGGACACCAGAGGAAGACAAAGACCAACAGAAAATCCCATGGCTCTGTGAATCCATCTTCTATCATTTTGTCTTTGTATCTTATTAAAAATACCAGAAGCTGCACGTTCAGTGGAGTCTGAGAACTACTGTTAGAAAGCCCCCTATAGCCAATACTGGTTGAGGTACTCATTGTTGGAAAACAATGTGCCTAACCGACCTATTAGAGGATTAATTTTTCCGGCAAGTAGACCATCGTTAACTGCCTATAAGCGTCTCCCCTTCCAACGAAAAGTTTCTGTTGTGAGATGTAACAGGCAAAGACTCTTGATGCCTCCTTGGCAGGCAATGTAAACTACAGCTGTGTAAGCAAATGGACAACTTCACTGGGGCCTCCTTGGATTAGATACCGAAAAGCTTGCATTGCTAGAAAAACTGCCTCCCATTTTTGACAGTAGTTGTGTCTGCAGTCTACCGGGCTCCAATGGCCTTGCACCTGTCTCAGACTGGAGAGACTGGCATCCAACGTCAGAATTATTCCCATCTCCTGGGCTGAGAAGCATTCCCCAAAAAAGGCACACTGGTGATGACCAAAATTCCAGTTATTGTTAAATTCATGCAGACCACAGGCATCTGCATGTCTCGGCGTCTGCCAAGACCATAGGCCTGGGCACACCCTAGTCACCCTGTGTGTTAGTGTCCCGAGATCTTCCTGGGTGGCTGGGAAATGCTGCATCTAAGCAGTGAGTAGCCCCCGCTGCCTTTGAGACAGTATTACATTGAGCAGATCGTGAGGCTTGTAAGATCCGCTCAGAGTGTGTAATTGTCATGTAATGTAACTGCATAACTGCATGCAGGGAGAAAAAGGATCTGTCAAAATTCAGCCGTGATGATGGGGATAGGCAGGACCGAACAGCTATTTAACACAAGCCAATGGGATGGGGTCTGGGTGGGCCACTACGTGTATGTGGCTTCGCCCCCTTTCTTAAGCCGCCCAATCAATGGCTGGTGTTTAGATAGCTGCTCGGTCCCGCCCATCCCCATCTAACACCAGCCAATAGGATGGGGTCTGGGCGGGTCGCTATGTGTTTATGGCTCCTCCCCCTTTAAGCAGCCCAATCATTGGCTGGTGTTTAGATAGCTGTTCAGTCCCGCCCATCCCTGAAATCACCGCTTAGTTGTGACAGCTCCTCTCTCTCCCTGCATGCAGTTACATTACATGACAGTTTCACACTCTGAGCTGCTCTTACAAGCCTCATGATCTGCTCAAAGTGAAACTCCCCCTCTCCCCCAGTCAGTGCAAATCAGTGCCAATAAGCGCCACCTGCCAGTGCCAATCACTGCTGCCTATCAGTGCCACCTACCAGTGCCCAGTGCCACCTCTAAATGCCACCTATCAGTGCTTCCAATCAGTGCTACCTGTAAGTGCCAATCAGTGCCGCCTATCAGTGCCAATCAGTAGCCATCAGCACTGTCCATCAGTGCTGCCTATCAGTTCCATCTATCAACGCCAATCAGTGCGGCCTATCAGTGCCCATCAGTAGCCATCAGCGCTGCCAATCAGTTCCGCCTACCAATGCTGCCAATCACTGATGCCAATCAGTAATGCCAATCAGTGCCAGTGCTGCCTATCAGTGCCCATCAGTGCTGCCAATCAGTGCCCATCAGTGCTGCCCATCAGTGCTGCCAATCAGTGCCCATCAGTGCACTGAGTGCAGGGATGGGGAGATGAACTCAGCAGCCAGGCACATTGCCCATGGGGGGGGGGGCAGCCTGGTGGGGCACAACTGAAATCTGTTGATGTTTATTAATGCCACTCTTAGCACGGTTATGTTTTCCCACACCACGAAAAAAAAAAAAAGGTTCAGCACTAACTTACTGATCAATAACTTAACCACTTGACAACTGGGCACTTAAACCCCCTCCCTAACCAGACCAATTTTCAGCTTTTGGTGCTCTCACATTTTGAATGACAATTACTCAGTCATGCAACACTGTATCTATATGAAATTTTTGTCCTTTTTTTCACACAAATATAGTTTTATTTTGGTGGTATTTAATCACCGCTGGGTTCTTTATTTTTTGCGCTATAAAAGAAAAAAGACCAAAAAATCTGTAAAAAAATAATTTTTTCTTCATTTCTGTTATAAAATTTTGCAAATTAGTAATTTTTCTTCATATATTTTGGCCAAAATTTATACCGCTACATATCTTTGGTAAAAATAACCCAAATCGGTGGATATTATTTGGTCTTTGTGAAAGTTATAGAGTCCAAAAGCTATGGTGCGAATATCTGAAAATTGATCACACCTGAAGTACTGACGGCCTATCTAATTTCTTGAGACCCTAACATGCCAGAAAAGTACAAATACCCCCCAAATGACCCCTTTTTGGAAAGAAAACATTCTAAGGTATTTAGAAAGATGCATGGTGAGTTTTTTGAAGTTTTTTGAAGTTTCCCACAATCAATTGCACAATCAAGTTTTTTTTTAACTTTTTTTTTTTTTTCACAAAATTGTCATATTAGCAGGTTATTTCTCACACACCGCATATGCATACCACAAATTACACCCCAAAACACATTCTGCTATTACTCCCGAGTACGGCGATACCACATGTGTGAGACTTTTACACAGTGTGGCCACATACAGAGGCCCAACATGCAGGGGAGCACCTTCAGGCGTTCTGGAGTGCCCAGGCCAATTCTGACATTTCTCTTGTGCATGTAAAAATCATCATTTATTAGCTAGAAAATTACATAGAACCCCAAAACATTATGTATGTTTTTTTATCAAAGACCCTAGAGAATACAATGGCAGTCGTTGCAACTTTTTATCTCGCACGGTATTTGCACAGCAATTTTTTTAACGCGTTTTTTTGGAAAAAAAACTGTTTTGTGCTTTACAAAAACCAAAACATTTAGCCCAATGTTTTTGCATAATGTGAAAGATGAAGTTACGCCGAGTAAATAGATACCCAACATGTCACCTTTCAAAATTGCACGCGCTTGTGGAATGGCGCCAAACTTTGCTACTCAAAAATCCCCATAGGCGACGCTTTAAAATTTTTTACTGGTTACATGTTTTGAGTTACAGAGGAGGTCTAGGGCCAAAATTATTGCTCTCGCTCTACCGATCGCAGCAATACCTCACATGTGTGGTTTGAACACCGTTTTCATATGTGGGTGGGACTTACGTATGCGTTCGCTTCTGCATGCGAGCACACAGGGACAGGGGCGCTTTAAAAATTTTTTTTACTTCATTTTACTTTATTTATTTTAGTTTGATGCTTTTTTCCAAAAAAAAAAATTTTTGACCACTTTTATGCCTATTACAAGGAATGTAAACATCCCTTGTAATAGGAATATGGCATGACAGGGTGAGATATGGGGTCAATAAGACCCCACATCTCACCTCTAGGCTGGGAAGCCTGAAATTAAAAAAAAAAAAAAAAAACGATCCTGGCTTCGATCGTAGCGGTGAGTCGGTAGAAGCACCGGAGGGCGGCGGGAAGAACGATCAAGCAGTGGAACAGCCACTATGATCATTTTTATGGTGTAGGGAATCGCCGGCTGAAAAAGCTGATATCTGAATGATGCCTGTAGCTGCAGGCTTTATTCAGATATCCCTGCACAAAGTCAAGGACGTTGTATGACGGCCGGCGGGCGGGAAGTGGTTAAAACGCTTTTTTTTTTTAACACAAAGTTGTCCATTTATACAATATTTCTAACACATAACATGTACATACCAAAAATGACACCCCAAAATAGATTCTCCTACTCCTCCTGAGTATGGCGATACCACATGTGTGAGACTTCCACAGCCTGGACACATACTGAGGCCGAGTACAGCCGAGCATGGCTGAGCATGGCAGGGTATGGCTGGGTATGGCGGGGTATTGCAGAGTATGGCGGGGTATTGCAGAGTATGGGGGGGGGATTGCAGAGTATGGCAGGGTATTGCAGAGTACTGCGGGGTATTTCAGTGTACTGCGGGGTATTGCAGAGTATTGCGGGGTATTGCAGAGTACTGCGGGGCATTGCAGAGTATTGCGGGGTATTGCAGTTGATTGCGGGGTATTGCAGAGTACTGCGGGGTATTGCAGAGTATTACAGGGTATTGCAGAGTACTGCGGGGTATTGCAGAGTATTGCAGAGTACTGCGGGGTATTGCAGAGTATTGTGGGGGTATTGCAGAGTACTGCGGGGTATTGCAGAGTATTGTGGGGGTATTGCAGAGTACTGTGGGGGTATTGCAGAGTATTGTGAGGGTATTGCAGAGTATTGTGGGGGTATTGCAGAGTAATGTGGGGGTATTGCAGAGTAATGTGGGGGTATTGCAGAGTAATGTGGGGTATTGCAGAGTAATGTGGGGCATTGCAGAGTATTGCACAGCATTGCAGAGTAGTGGGGATGGCTGAGCATGGATGGATGGATGGCTGGATGTCTCTGTGCAGCGCTGTGGGCACTACACATCCAGCCCACAGCGCTGCAGCCATCCATCCATCCCCCTCTCTGGTCACAGTGTATCGATCAGTACACAGGAGGGGAGGAGAGGAACCGGCGTCATCAGATGACGCCGGTCTGTTTACATGTGATCGCGCCGTCATTTGACGGCGCGATCACATGGTAAACAGCTGCGATCAGCGGCCATTTACCGGGATCCGTGATGCGCCGGGTCCTCCGGACCCAGCGGTCACGGATGTGTTCAGGTGCGCGCCCCAGGGGGCGCGTGAGAGGGGAATTCTGGGAGGACGTCATATGACGTCCTCCCAGAGTTAAGCAACCACCCTGCAGCCATCATTTGGCTATGGGCCGGTTGTTAAGTGGTTAATAATGGTGGAACCCTCCAATGTATGGAAATCTCAAAAAACTTCAATATTACCACAGTACTAGTCTCTGATATGTAACATCACATATAATACACGACATACTGTATAAAATGAAACTTAATAGGGATGGTGGAAACCCCTCCTATAGATATTTGCCATACTGATTAACTTCAAATGCAATAATTCCAGTGATATGTGATTTCACATGTAAATATACATCAAAATGATAAGACATATACATTTTTTTTCACACTTAGCAGGGATGGTGGAAACCCCTCTACAGATAATTTCAATACAAATTAAGTTCAAGTGCAACAACTTTTAAGTTGGGAGGTTTACACCATTATAGCCCGAGTGCCTTCACACTGGGGCGGTGCATTTGGAGGGCGGGAAAAAAAAGTCCTGCAAACAGCATCTTTGGGGCAGTGTGGGAGCGTTGTTTACACTGCGACTAAACTATCCCTGCTACTGAAATCAATGGACAATGCTGCTGAGGCGCATGCAAAGCGATTCGGTAGCGCCGCAACAAGGCCGTTTTTTACCCTTTCCTTGGCCGCTAGCGGGGAGGTTAAAAGCGCCTCGCTAGCGGCCAAAAACTACCACTATAACAGCAGTAAAGCGCCGCTAAAACTAGCAGTGCTTTACCGCTAACGCCCCCATCCCAGTGTGAAAGTAGCCTTATAGCTGGGGTACTGAATTAAAATTCACGGGGGGTTCGGTCAGAAAAATGTTCTTCCAGCGGAGGTCCAAGTGTAATATTGGTGCTATGACTCCACATGATATCCTCCACATCGCAGCCTCCCGTGCACATCATAGCGCCCCCCCCACACACACACACGTACACACCTTTAGGGCCCACACACCACCTTTTGTGCTTTTTTTTTCTTTCGACTTTATTGAAATGTCAAAATACATTTCATTCATTTTTATGCACTGCAGCTCAGTTGCGGTGCATAGAAACAGTGTACATTTTGCATCGCATTGCTCAGCACTCAGAGGTGCTATTGCAGTGTGAACAGGACACAAAGAAAACATTTTTTTTCTATTGCCCTTGAAGAGACCTGTTTTGCTTGTGCAGAAATCACAGACCCCTTTTTACACCAGTGTCCTCAGTCCCTCCCTTCACATCACATTCACGGACCTGCCGCGCCTGCAATGCTGTGAACATAGTGGCAGCAGCAGGCAGGCGGGCGAGCCGGCGACCTTGAGAAGACACTAGAGCTGCGCGATTTTGTCTAAAATGAGAATCCCAAATTTTTTTGCTTAGAATAAAGATCACGATTCTCGCGGCGTAACATCATCTTTCACATTATACAAAAAAATTGGGCTAACTTTACTGTTCAGTTTTTTTACTTCATTGAAGTGTATTTTTTCCCAAAAAATTGCGTTTGAAAGACCGCTGCGCAAATACAGCATGACATAAAATATTCCAACAATCGCCATTTTATTCTCTATGGTCTCTGCTAAAAATATATATATGTTTGGGGGTTCCAAGTAATTTTCTAGCAAAAAATACTGATTTTAACTAAGAAACAAATGTCAGAAAAAGGTTTAGTCTTTAAGTGGTTAAACTTCCCTCATTTACAGACCGAAGTTCATCCCTTTGATCTAAGAACAAAAAGTTACAATGTTTATAGTTATCTACCAGTGCTGATCTAAGAATGAAAAGTTACAATGTTTATAGTTATCTACCAGTGCTGACAACGTTGTGAAAAACTTGGCAGGCTGCCCAATTTTTTCTTTTCACAGCTGAGTGAGCAGAGAACGCTCTACACTTTTTACATGAATGAATCGGGAAATTCTGCGTAGAGATCGTGAGGGGGGTTGAATCGAGACCACGATTTTTAACGATTAATCATGCAGCTCTAGAGGACACACAGGAAACTACTTGGCAAGGCTGTGGTCCAGGTAGAATGGCCACTGATGCCAGAACCGGACCGCAGTCTGCCATTTAGTGAATTATAGCCAGTACAACAGTGCTCAAATTAATGGTTGCGTGAGCAGCGCAGCCATTACTTTGACAGGCTGTCACTGAAACCGGCCCACTGAGCCATCGGTCCACCGGGAAACTCCCGGTAGTCCTGATGGCCAGTACATGCCTGGTCTTTAGTAAATCTCCCCCTCATTTGTTTAGTTAATAAAATTGTTGACTTCAGTAGCTCTGATCTAGCTTTTCCCAGGCTGTATAGAGACCTACAGCTGGGTCACTGACATGCTCTCAAGATTGTGGGCCTAACCACTGTAATAACATGACAAATTCTTCACCAGGTAGGATTACCCAGGTCATTGATGGCTGTCTCAAAGGTTATCTCTGACTCTCTGTAGTTGTCAGATCCATCAAACTTTGTAAGCCCAGTACTTGTAAGTTGACTATGCACCTGGCAAAGTCAAACATATCAGAGCCTGCCTGGTAGCTTAGGGTAGTGTGGCATTGCTAAGGCTTTAAACCAAGAACAGATGTGCAGTGCATTTCTTTAACAGGATGAGACTCTGGAGCAATGTTGATGTCAGGCGGGACATCACTAACCTGGTGAGGTGGCAGAAGTTTGGCTTGATTGATGGAACTGGAGTTACTTGTTGCTCTGTAAATTGTGGCTTGGATGGTCCGGTATAGCCTTAAGTTTCCAATTGATAGGTTGAAAATAGCAGGTTTGTCACATTCATGAGGAGGCACAGTAGTTTCAGAGAGGGGGTCACTCATCAGGGACCATCAGAGGTAACTGAGAACCTGCTGTTCTGGCTGAAGTCATAGCCCCACTACTATTGCCTAAATAAACAGCTTGCTCCAAGAGTTAACTTTACCTCTGCTGTAGCTAGTTCACATTCCCTTTGCAGGGCTTTTATCTCTCCATTACTGCCTTCCTTTGTGAAAAATATGCCTCCATCCTGCTTCTTTTTTTGCAAAGACAGTTTGTACCTTTGTAGCCTCTATCTCTCTATGAGCCTTTATAAGTTATTCACCAAGTGAGGAATATCTTGATATTTTTTACTGTGTAGAATGGTTGTATCCGCCCTCCAACAGGACACTCGACACATGTTCCATGCTTGGCACATGTCCTGAATTTGGTGGTGCAGTGTTTCTTGAACAGGTACCAAGTACCTGTTTGAGTATGGCACAAGGACAGGCTCAGGGGAGCTTGGCTTCTTTTCGCCATGCCAGTGGCTGCTGATAAAGGATGCATGCCCTGTCCTGTCACCATTTGAAGAGGCCACAAGAATGGTAAGCCGCGACAATGCATGCTTCAGTGACACTATCCCTCTAGTCTTCCTGCTGGAGCACACGCTTCATATTTGTACTTTGCTGACATTTCAGGGTCTCAAGAAATGAGATAAGTCGTCAGTACATGAGGTGTAAGGTGTAATCAATTTTTTATGATTTGCACTATAGCTTTTAGACTCTAACACAGACAAAATAATATCCACATTTGGGTTATTTTTACCAAAGAAATGTAGCAGTATAAATTTTGGCCCAAATTTATGAACAAAAATTAGTGCGTTGCAAAATTTTATAATAGTGTAGCCAGGTCCCAGGCCTCCTTCGGTCTAATGAGAACCTCCAGAGCCAGAGATAGCTATCCTTCTGTATATGGTGGGTTGTGCGGCATAGTGAGTGTAAAATAGTTAGAGTCATTGGGTGCCAGACACTTCTTGAATGCAAAAGAGATTTTTATTTCTCTTAACAGAACTTTGGAAGAGAGGGTTAGGGCCAGGACACCCTTAGGTAGTTGCAAGATTAATTGGCAGACTCCGAGACTTCAATAGGAGGACAGCCATGCAGGGAAAGGCATCCAGCAAGCTGCTACATCTGCAGGTGTAGGGAGGCTGTCTTCTATGGCAACAGTCTTTAACAGTTCCTAACTCAAGTTGTAACAGTTTCTTCATTTCCACTACAATTACTCCTTGCAGTTCTTCAGATTACTGAGCTCCCAGTCTCTCTCACTAGACTAGATGATTCACTGCCACTGAATCCCTTGAGCTCTTCCAATCTTCCAATCATACCAGACCATTATCTGAGCACCCCCCCCTCCTGAACCATACCAGGCCACTTGCCCTCAACATGGGGAGGGTTCTTTGGGGTGCCCCCCAAAGCACCTTGTCCCCATGTTGATCTTGCTTTCGCTGGCTTACCATAGAGCTGATCAGGGATCGAAATGTCCCTGATCATCTCAGTGGTAGAAGAATCTGGAGCAAGGAGTATTTTGTCACTTACGTTTTTTTCTGACAGAGGAGAGATCTGGGGTCTAATAGAACCCATATCTATCAGTAAGGAGTCAGAAAAGAGTCAGTAAAGAGTGCTTACTGCTTATTGCTATCACAGGGGATGTTTACATTCTTTGATAGCAATAAAAGTGCTAAAGAAAATTGTAATAAAAAAAAATTAACCCCCCCCCCGCCATGTTCATGCTCAATGGTGAGCGCATACATAGGTTGCGCACGCATATGTAAACGGTGTTCACACCACATATGTGAGTATCCGCTTTACAGGCGTAAGCAATTTTAAAGTGTGACATGTTAGGTATCCATTTACTCTGCGTAACATCTATCGTATTTTACAAAAAATAGGTATTATATGCACACCCTCTCTCCCCGACATCCACCAGGCATTTTGACAGCTGTCATCCTTGTGTGCAGCCTAGAACACTGCCGCTAATATCCATACTTTGAGCTGGCTGGCTCCTTGTCATCCATGTTGTTTCATGCTAACTTCAATGTAAGTGTGCTGCTTATTTTGATAAAGTGTTTTTTGATACTGATCTCAGCACCCTGCTGTTCGTTTTCTTCTTTTTTTTTCTATTATATTTTGTTTGTGAGCACTAAAATTCATTAAAATGTATTTTTCAAAACAATTTGCGTTTGAAAAAAATGCTACGCAAATACCCTGTGTAGTGTAAAAAAAATGCGAAACCCCCCATTTTATTCTCTAAGACCTCTGCCAAAAAATATATATAACGTTTGGGGGTTTAAGTATTTACTAGTAGGGATGAGCTTCATGTTCGAATCGAACGCATGTTTGACTCGAACATTGCCTGTTCGGTCGTTCGCCGAATTCCGAACGATATGGGCCGTTCGCGCCAAATCCGAGTGGCGCGTCACGGCCCATAATTCAACGTGGCATCGCAATGCATTGCTGGCTGATAATTGGCCAAGCATGCACTATGACCCGCATGCTTGGCCAAGCCAATCGTCTGTACAGAGAGCCGTAATTGGCCAAAGCCAGGGTGGCTTTGGCCAATTATGGCTCAGGGGGTTTAGTACACGCCCCACACTATATAAGGCCGCCTGCACGGTGGCCCTGTGTAGTGTGTTCCAGCGTTGAGAGAGAGATAGATAAACAGAGAGACAGTGTCATTTGATTTAAGTTAGATAGAGTAGGCAGGCGAGTCAGTTAGCTGCACTTACAGTGTATTGTGTATATATATATATATATATATATATATATATATATATATATATATATATATATATATATATATATATATATCCTAGGTGTTGTATATATATATATACACTGTATTTAGTTTGGCTAGATCCGTTCCTGTTATTCTCTTCTTACTACTGACAGGCAGGTAGGTGTTTTTACAGTATTTACAGCTACCTGAAGAAAATTGCTGGTGTTCTTCTGATCCTATTAGTCCTATTAGCTACAGTACTTACAGTTAGTGTAATGCGTCCTCTGCACAGTGTGCACCTAAAGCTACCTGAAGAAAATTAGGGGTGTTCTTCTGATCCTATTAGTACAGTACCACAGACAGCTGTAGTATTTACAAGTTAGTGTAGTGCGTCCAGTGCACGGTGTGCACCTAAAGCTACCTGAAGAAAATTAGTGGTGTTCTTCTGATCCTATTAGTACAGTACCACGGGCAGCTGTAGTATTTACAAGTTAGTGTAGTGCGTCCTCTGCACAGTGTGCACCTAAAGCTACCTGAAGAAAATTAGTGGCGTTCTTCTGATCCTATTAGTACAGTACCGCAGGCAGCTGCAGTATTTACAAGTTAGTGTAGTGTGTCCTTTGCACAGTGTGCACCTAAAGCTACCTGAAGAAAATTAGTGGTGTTATTCTAATCCTATTAGTACAGTACCGCAGGCAGCTGCAGTATTTACAAGTTAATTTAGTGCGTCCTCTGCACAGTGTGCACCTAAAGCTACCTGAAGAAAATTAGTGGTGTTCTTCTGATCCTATTAATACCACAGGCAGGCAGCTACAGTATTTACAGTTAGTGTAGTGCGTCCTCTGCACAGTGTGCACCTAAAGCTACCTGGAGACAATTGCTGTTGTTCTGCTCCTATTAATACCATAGGCAAGCAGCTACAGTATTTACAGTTAGTGTACTGAGTCCTCTGCACAGTGTGCACCTAAAGCTACCTGAAGAAAATTAGTGGTGTTCTTCTGATCCTATTAATACCACAGGCAGGCAGCTACAGTATTTACAGTTAGTGTAGTGCGTCCTCTGCACAGTGTGCACCTAAAGCTACCTGGAGACAATTGCTGTTGTTCTGCTCCTATTAATACCTCAGGCAGGCAGCTACAGTATTTACAGTTAGTGCACTGTGTCCTCTGCACAGTGTGCACCTAAAGCTACCTGAAGAAAATTAGTGGTGTTCTTCTGATCCTATTAATACCACAGGCAGGCAGCTAAGTATTTACAGTTAGTGTAGTGTGTCCTCTGCACAGTGTGCACCCAAAGCTACCTGGAGACAACTGCCGTTGTTCTGCTCCTATTAATACCATAGGCAGGCAGCTACAGTATTTACAGTTAGTGTAATGTGTCCTCTGCACAGTGTGCACCTAAAGCTATCTGAAGAAAATTAGTGGTGTTCTTCTGATCCTATTAATACCACAGGCAGGCAGCTACAGTATTTACAGTTAGTGTACTGTGTCCTCTGCACAGTGTGCACCTAAAGCTACCTGGAGACAATTTCTGTTGTTCTGCTCCTATTAATACCACAGGCAGGCAGCTACAGTATTTATAGTTAGTGCACTGTGTCCTCTGCACAGTGTGCACCTAAAGCTACCTGAAGAAAATTAGTGGTGTTCTTCTGATCCTTTTAATACCACAGGCAGGCAGCTACAGTATTTACAGTTAGTGTAGTGCGTCCTCTGCACAGTGTGCACCTAAAGCTACCTGGAGACAATTGCTGTTGTTCTGCTCCTATTAATACCATAGGCAGGCAGCTACAGTATTTACAGTTAGTGTACTGTGTCCTCTGCACAGTGTGCACCTAAAGCTACCTGAAGAAAATTAGTGGTGTTCTTCTGATCCTATTAATACCACAGGCAGGCAGCTACGGTATTTACAGTTAGTGTAGTGCGTCCTCTGCACAGTGTGCACCTAAAGCTACCTGGAGACAATTGCTGATGTTCTCATACTAATAATACTACAGGCAGGCAGTTGATTCTGCTAGCTGCAGTATCAGTATATATATATACATCCCAGCTTTGTGCAGCTACATCTCACTGCAGGCCATTAGTATGTCTGGAAGGCCAACAAGGAGAGGCAGACAGTCACAAGCCAATAAAAGAGGGCAAGCAGGCTCTGTGTCTAGAGGCAACAGTGCTGATCGTGGAGACGGTGCATCCTCATCAGCACGTGGCCATGGGACATGCTTGTCCTTTTTTTTGGCAGCTGGCCATGTTAGGGGTGCCCAAGAAGGACAGCAATCTGGCAGTCAAGTTCCCCCAGCTACAGCATACTGCCAGCTTTGCTCCAATGATGAGGAGGGAGGGGATGATGAGGTCACTGACTCCAAGTGGGTGCCTGATAGGAGAGAGGAGGAGGAGGAGGCACATCACCAACGAGGCAGGATGCCCTCCAGGGGCCAACTTAAGGGCAGCACACCGACTGCATCACACCGCAGAGCTCCGCATGTGCAGGGCGCTGCTGTCTCTGCGTATTATTCCAAAAGTTCTTTGGTGTGGGCCTTTATTGAGACGAGTGCATTAGATCCCACCGCTACTATTTGCAACATATGTCTCAAGCGTATCTCTCGTGGCCAAAACATCTCCCGCTTGAGCACCACATGCTTGACCAGACATATGTTGACCTGCCATGCAGTTCATTGGCAAGTGTACCTAAAAGACCCACACCAAAGAACAAAGAGGACCTCTCCTTGCTCCTCATAAGCTTGGATCTCCAACCCCACTATACCTTCAGTCCTCTCTAAGACCTGCACTGAGAGGAATGAAGGTGTAGAATTAGATGTGTCACAGCCAAGTACTTGTGGGCAATCTGCTATCAGTACACCGACATCAGATTGTACCAGGCAAATTTCCCTGCCCCAGCTGCTGCACCGCTGAAAGAAGTTCGCTCCCAGTCATCCACATGCCCAGCGGTTGAATGCTAGCTTGGCTAAATTGCTAGCACTTCAACTGTTGCCTTTTCAGTTGGTAGACTCTGCCCCCTCCAGTGAGTTTGTGGAATGTGCGGTTCCTCAGTGGCAGGGTCCCAAACGCCACTTTTTCTCACGGAAGGCGATTCCGGCTCTCTACCGGCATGTGGAAGGTAATGTCTTGGCCTTGCTGGACAGGGCGGTCAGCGATAAGGTACATATTACTGCTGACTCATGGTCCAGCAGGCATGGACAGGGACGTTACCTATCTTTCACCGCGCACTGGGTGACTCTTCTGGCAGCTGGGAAGGATGCAGGACAAGGTGCAGTAGTGTTGGAGGTTGTTCTGCCACTACGCCTCCAAAATACTACTAGTGGTAATTCTGCCACACCTCTCTCCTCCACCCCCTCCTCTTCTTCTTCCTCCATGGCCTCTTCCTGTGCTGATTTGACTTCGGAACCAGCGGTGCTCCATAGGCGATCAAGGGGCTACGCAAGCACGCAGGCCAAAAGATGCCATGCGGTGCTTGAGCTGGTGTGCTTGGGGGACAGGAGCCACACTGGGGCAGAGATTCTGTCAGCTCTGCAGGGGCAGGTTAAGAGGTGGTTGATGCCACGCCAGCTTAAGGCAGGCATGGTGGTTTGCGACAATGGCACCAACCTCCTCTCCACCCTCCGACAGGGACAACTGACCCATGTGCCCTGTTTGGCTCACGTCCTTAACTTGGTGGTGCAGCGGTTCTTGGGCAGGTACCTGGGCTTACAGGATGTCCTGAGGCAGACCAGAAAAGTCTGTGTGCATTTCCGCAGGTCATATAATGCCAGTGCTCGGCTGGCTGACCTCCAAATGGAATTTAACCTGCCCAAGAACCGCCTAATCTGTGACATGCCCACCAGGTGGAACTCAACGTTGGCCATGCTGCAGCAGCTGCACACGCAGCAGAGGGCCATCAATGAGTACCTGTGCGACTATGGCACCAGGACAGGGTCAGGGGAGCTTGTTTTTTTTATCCCACACCAGTGGGCCATGATCAGGGATGCATGCACTGTCCTGTCACCATTTGAGGAGGCCACGAGGATGTGAGCAGTGACAGTGCATGCATCAGTGACACTGTCCCCCTTGTCCACCTGTTGGAGCACACGCTGCGTAGAATAATGGACAGGGCTCTTGAGGCAGAACAGAGGCAGGAAGAGGAGGACTTCCTTAGCTCTCAAGGCCCCCTTTATCCAGACAGTGTTTCTGCGTGCCCGCAGATCACACAGGAAGAGGACGATGAGGAGGAGGAGGAGGAAGAGGAGGATTGTGTCAGCATGGAGGTGGAGCCTGGCACTCAGCATCAGTAGCAGTCTTTAAGAAATCATTTACAGTCCCAAGAAACCCATGGACTTGTACATGGCTGGGAGGAGGTGGCTGCGGAACATGTCGTCTTTAGTGACCGAATACCTCAGCCAACCTACGCTGCATGGCCTCCCTGATCCTGCAAAGCCTGCAGAAGGATCCTCGTATTCTTGGTATTAAGGAGAGGGATCAATACTGGCTGGCAACCCTCCTTGATCCACATTACAAGGGTAAGGTTGCGGACCTTATCTTGCCATCGCAGAGGGAGCGGAGAATAAACCATCATCGGGAGGCCTTGCAGAAAGGTCTGTGCAATGCGTTCCCAGAGACTTGGAGGTTACAAACTCCTGTTCCTGGACAACGTGTTGCTGAGGCTTCGGTCAGTCAAAGAAGGAGCGGTGGAGAAGGCGGCCGTCTGACCGATGCATTCAGACAATCTTTTAGTCCGCAGCCCCAAGGTATGATCGGTTCCAGCAACCATCGCCAGCGTCTGTTTTACATGGTGCAGGAATACCTAGGGGCAAGATCTGACTTGGACACCTTTCCAACCTAAAATCCTCTGGGTTACTGGGTCTTGAGGATGGATCACTGGCCAGAGCTTGCACAGTATGCAATTGAGCTACTGGCCTGTCCTGCATCCAGCATTCTTTCTGAACGCACATTCAGTGCTGCTGGAGGTTTTGTAACCGATCACAGGGTGCGCCTGTCCACCGACTCGGTCGATCGACTGACCTTCATAAAAATGAATCAGTCTTGGATCACCACCAGCTACCAAGCACCTGATGCTGATGTAACCGAATAATTTTTTTTGAAATGTCAGATCCCTTCAAGACTGCCTATGCTGATGCTGAGTGACTATCCTCTTCCTCCTCAGTGATCATGCTGATAGCTTGTAAGAATATTTTTGGTTCTGGGCGCCGCCACCAGTGGCTAAGGCCCAATTTTTCAGCCCCTGTTTAACAGGGGCGTGTAATTACAATTTTTGGTGCAATATTTTGCAAGGAGGGTTAGTTGCTGCACTCAACTAGAGTATTTGTGAGGGGTTGCAGTGTTGTGGCACCAGCACCAGTGCCTAAGGCCCAATTTTTAAGCCCCTGTTAAACAGGGGCATGTAATTACAATTTTTGATGCAATACTTTGCAGCAGGGCTTGTTCCTGCGCTCCAACTAGAGTATCTGTGAGGGGTTGCAGTGTTGTGGCACCAGCACCAGTGCCTAAATCCCAATTTTCAGCCCCTGTTTAACAGGGGCGTGTAATTACAATTTTTGATACAATACTTTGCAGCAGGGCTCCTTCCTGCGCTCCAACTAGAGTATCTGTGAGGGGTTGCAGTGTTGTGGCTCCAGCACCAGTGCCTAAGGCCCAATTTTTCAGCCCCTGTTTAACAGGGGAGTGTAATTACAATTTTTGATGCAATATTTTACAGGAGGGCTCATTCCTGCGCTCCAACTAGAGTATCTGTGAGGGGTTGCAGTGTTGTGGTACCAGTGCCTAAAGCCCAATTTTTCTGCCCCTGTTCAACAGGGTCATGTAATTACAATTCTTGATCTAATATTTCACAGCAGGGCCCGTTTCTGCGCCCACCAAGAGTAACTGTGAGGACTTACAGTGTTGTGGCACCAGCACCACCACCCCCAAAGGCCCAATTTTTCTGACCCTGTTCAACAGGGGCATGTAATTACAATTCTTGATCTAATATTTCACAGCAGAGCCCGTTCCTGCGCCCACCAAGAGTAACTGTGAGGGCTTACAGTGTTGTGGCAACACCAACACCTAAGGCCCCAATTTCTGCAGAGTATATAGGACAGGCCCCTACTTTCAAACATCCAACTTACAAACGACTCCTACTTGCAAACGGAAGGAGACAAGAGGAAGCGAGATGAAATCTACCTCTAGGAAGGGAAATTCTCTCCTGTAATGCCCTGTACACACAGTCGGACATTGATCAGACATTCCGACAACAAAATCCATGGATTTTTTCCAACGGATGTTGACTCAAACTTGTCTTGCATACACGCGGTCACACAAAGTTGTCGGAAAATCCGATCGTTCTAAACGCGGTGACGTAAAACACGTACATCGGAACTATAAACGGGGCAGTAGCCAATAGCTTTCGTCTCTTAATTTATTCTGAGCATGAGTGGCACTTTGTGTGTCAGATTTGTGTACACATGATCGGATTTTCCGACAACAGATTTTGTTGTCGGAAAATTTTATAGCAAGCTCTCATGCCCTGTACACACGGTCGGACATTGATCGGACATTCCAACAACAAAATCCATGGATTTTTTCCGACGGATGTTGGCTCAAACTTGTCTTGCATACACACGGTCACACAAAGTTGTCGGAAAATCCGATCGTTTCAAACGCGGTGACGTAAAACTCGTACATCGGGACTATAAACAGGGCAGTAGCCAATAGCTTTCGTCTCTTAATTTATTCTGAGCATGCGTGGCACTTTGTGCGTTGGATTTGTGTACACACGATCGGAATTTCCGACAACGGAATTTGTTGTCGGAAAATTTTATAGCAAACTCTCAAACTTTGTGTGTCGGAAATTCCGATGGAAAATGTGTGATGGAGCCCACACACGGTCGTAATTTCCGACAACAAGGTCCTATCACACATTTTCCATCGGAAAATCCGACTGTGTGTACAGCGCATAAAACTTTGTGTGTCAGAAATTCCGATGGAAAATGTGTGATGGAGCCCACACACGGTCGGAATTTCCGACAACAAGGTCCTATCACACATTTTCCGTCGGAAAATCCAACCGTGTGTACAGGGCATAAGAGTTAATATGGGAAAAACTTTTCTCCTTTCCACTGATGCTTTATCACCAATCCTTGTTTCACTAAAAACCCCTAATTGTCAAAAAACATTTGTCATTGGAACAGAAAGTGAGGTAAAATCTTCTGAAGAGGTGCACAGACAGCAAACCAAATGTCACAGGGGTGATAACCCTTCCCTGTTTTCCAAAAAGATTAAAATCGATTTTTTTGCTGGAGCTAAACACGTTAAAAATGTACCAGTTCAAAGTTACAAACAGATTCTACTTAACAACAAACCTACAGTCCCTGTCTTGTTTGCACCGCCTGTATACTGCTGTTCAGAGTATATAGCACTGAGCATGTGCTCAGCATGAGAATGTGCTGACAGCTGATCACATGGTAAGGGGCCGGGATTGACCCCTTACTTCGATCTGTGATCAGCCGAGTCTCATTGACTCGGTGATAACAGCGGGGAGTGTGCAAAGGGGATGACGTGGCCCCACACCTTTACTTTTTTTTAATTTGGGTGCGGGGTTCCCCTTAATATCCATACAAGACCCAAAGGGCCTGGAAATGGACTGGGGGGTACCCATGCCATTTGTCTCACTGATTTTCATCCATATTTTCAGGACCCGACATTACATTAAAGCTGCAAGCAGTTTTAAATGACTTTTATTCCTTTAAAAATGTAATTTTGTGCAGGAACTGTTCTAAGCACGGGAAACATGCGCCACTTTACAGGCATACTATAGACACCCCCCAGGTACGATATTTAAAAGAATATTTCACTTTTTTTTTTCACTTTAAGCATCATTAAAATCACTGCTCCCGAAAAAACGGCTGTTTTTAAAACTTTTTTTTGCATTGATACATGTCCCCTGGGGCAGGACCCGGGTCCCCAAACCCTTTTTAGGACAATACCATGCAAATTAGCCTTTAAAATGAGCACTTTTGATTTTGAACGTTCGAGTCCCATAGACTTCAATGGGGTTCTAAAATTCGTGCAAATTTTCGGTCCGTTCGCAGGTTCTGGTGCGAACCGAACCGGGGGGTGTTCGGCTCATCCCTATTTACTAGCCAAAAATTTATTTTTACGTGTAGGAGAGAAATGTCAGAATTGGTCCAGTGGGGAAGTAAAGTGCAAAACATGGGACATTCATTGGTCATTTAAAGAGACAATTTTCTCAACCTTACTGAATGTCTGCTATGGACACTAGGAAGCTTACTGAGGGAACATGGAGAGGGAAGGTCTATCCAAAGAACTAACTAGCCTCAACAGAGAGGGGAACAATGCAGTATTAACCCCTTCAGATCCGCGCTATAGCCGAATGACGGCCACAGCGCAGACCTACCTTGCCGGGAGGCTGTCAATAGGCGTCCTCCCCTTTGCACGCTCCCCGCTGTTTTCACCGAGTCAGTGAGACTCGGCTGATCACAGATCGAAGTAAGGGGTCAATCCCGGCCCCTTACCACATGATCAGCTGTCACCCAATGACAGCTGATCACGTGATGTAAACAGAAGATCGGTAATCGTTTTTTTCTTCTCATGCTGACAGCGTGAGGAGAAAAAAAAGCCAACCACCGGCTTCTGTTGAAGGGACATCTTTCCCGAAGAGGCGAGGCTGCCTCATCTGTGCCCACCAGTACCGCCTGTCAGTGCCAACAATCATTGCCCACAGTGCCACAAATCCGTGCCCACCAGTACATAAAAGTGCCAACAATCAGTGCCACCTATCAATGCCCACGAGTGCCACCTATCAATGCCCACCAGTGGTGCCAACCAGTGCCTAATCAGTGCCACCTAGCAGTGCTGCCTATCAGTGTCACCTACCAGTGCCCATCACTGCCACCCATCAGTGCCCAGCACTGCCACCCATCAGTGCCAGCTATCAGTGCCACCTATCAGTTCCCTTCAGTGCCACCTATCAATGCCCTTCAGTGCTGCCCATCAGTGCCACCCATCAGTGCCCACCAATGCCGCCTCATCAGTGCCCACCAGTGTCACCTATTAGTGCCCATCAGTGCCGCCTTATCAGTGCTTATCAATGCTGCCTATCGCTGCCCATCAGTGCAGCCTATCAGTGTCCATCAGTGCAGCCTCATCAGCGTACATCAATGAAGGATAAAAATTACCTGTTTGCAAAATTTATTAACAAAATATAAAACGGTTTTGTATTTTTGTTTTAAAATTTCGGTCTTTCATTTTTTTAACAAAAAATAAAAAACCCAGAGGTGATCAAATACCACCAAAAGAAAGCTCTATTTGTGAGAAAAAAAATGGGTTCATTTGGGTACAGTGTTGTATGACCGAGCAATTGTCATTCAAAGAGTGACAGCGCTACTGTAAATTGAAAAATGTGGGGATCAACACTGCGCTAGCTGAAATAAAAAAATGAGCAGCTACATACGGTATGACAAAAACACATGATTGGACCTTCCGGTCGGTCTGCTGGTTGGCCCGCATGTCTTCCAACCCTTGCATACCATTGGTATGTCTGATAAGATTGTGGGTTTGTTAGTCATTTGACAATGTTACTCCAATGGGATGAAGTAATTTTTTCTTTCGTTTTCGATTGGTCCTGTATCACTTATTGTATTTATAAATGTAGGCAATGTGGAAGAGGTGATTTATGCCCCAGTAGAAGACCCGTAGGTCGAAACGCGTCAGTCTGTTATTTCACTTTCCATGTTGCCCCCTTTTTTAATTGTGATCACTTTTATTATAATTGTTTTTTTAGAAATAAACTGCCCTTTTTTATCTGCACTATGTGGAAGCAATATTTTTTTCTCCACATATTACCCTGATGTGAGTGTGTGTTCCGTCTTGGTACACCTGGTTTACCCTCCTTACAAGATTCCGGTCTCGAGTTCCAGCAATAACGGTTGATTCATATGGTTCTCTGAGTTCCCGTGGAGTCCGTCCCAGAGGTCCCAACCACCTGGACATCTTTACATCTGCCATGTGTGGCACATTGCTCGCAAAGACTCTATGTCGCTGACAGTAGAGTCCACCAGATCCGGTAAGAGCATACACTTACTACTCATCCATTGATGTTGTTTTCTTCTGATGTTGTTCCTACGGATGGATCTATACATCTACTGTCTACACTTGGAAACTTACCATTTCGGGTTGCTGTTCCTGTGTTTACACACCGTTGGATATTTATCACATATGTTTTTGCTCTAGGCAATCAGAACTTTTGTTCGTCACTTGTGTAGTCCATTTGACCCTGTTCAAGGTTTTGTAGTTTCATGGACTTTTTGCTTTATACTAATATCACGATATTTTTGTATGTTTTTTAAGCGCTACATTTTTTCTATCACCCCTCTTAATGCTGAAAATTGGTCTGAGCAGGAGGGGGGTTTAGGTGCCCAGTAAGCAAGTGGTTAAACTGAGAAATGCAGTATTAAACAAGTTGTAGTAAAACTGAATAGCCACTAGATATCAGCACCAAGAGATTGATACATTTATAATACAATCCACTGCAAAAGTAATGGATGGACGATAGATGGGACAGGACATATAAAAATATGGGTAAAAAAATAAATTCAGCAAACCCAAACATAGCAGTAAATCCCACTGGCCAACAGCAGTATATTTTTGATGAGGGAGAATTGACTGAAATGTACTAGAGGAAGCATATGGGCAGGTGTTTTACAAAAAGAATTAAGAGACTGCAGGTGACCGCAGTGTAAAATTAGCCAGCACCAGGATCATTTTAATAGCAAGGTGAGGCCCTACATTACTTAGGACAAAGGGCACAGGCTCTACCACAAGAATTAAGATATACCAGAGAATACAGCGGTGTTAAATAGGCCAGCAGTTTAATCAGGGATAGCAGGCATAACTTGTATTTGAACTATGGGGATATGGGGTGGGGGGGCTGGGGGGGAGGGTGAATGTGCATGACATGTCAGGTGGCTTAGGTGCCCACTGCGATTGCACCTTTTTTCTTCTTCATCCTTTATCTACTTCTGGACTGCCCACAATGTACTGCAGACAGGTGGCCCATACAGACACATCGACAGACTGATACGTCGCTGCCCATTTCTGGCTTCATGCCCCCCCTGTGATTGTACACAGCAGGAGTCTGTCAGCAGGTCCCGGACAATGATTCATGGCCAGGACCTGCTGATCAGTTGTGTCCAATCACAGCCCAGAGCCCTGTGTTGATTGTCAACTCTCTGTACAGAGGGAACAATCAAAGCAGGGAGAAGAAACAAAGAGATCTTTAGTATGAATCAGCACACATTACACATTGTTAGGCACACAATTAACCCCTTGATTACCTGAGATGTTAACCCCTTCCCAGCCAGTGTCATTAGTACAGTGACAGTGTATAGTATTATCACTGATCATTGTATTAGTGTCACTGGTGATGTCAGTGGCAGTTAGTTCCCACCCAGTGTCAGATTGCCTGTCGCACTATCGCAGTCCCATTATAGGTCGCTGATCACCGCCATTAGTAGTAAAACAAAAAAAAATTCCAGTATATATACCAGTTTGTAGATGCTATAACTTTCACGCAAACCAATCAATATACATAAATTAGGATTTTTTTTATCAAAGACATCCAACAGAAAACATTTTGGCCAAAATTTTATGGAGACATTTTTTTATTTTTTTTATTGTATAGGTTTATAGCAGAGTGTAAAAAAATATTGTTTTTCTTTAAAAAAGATTCAGTCTTTTTAGTTTAGATCACAAAAAAAAAACCCAGTGGTGACCAAATACCACCAAAGAAAGCTCTATTTGTGTGAATTAGTAGTGGTGTGCTGTAAACAAAAGGCAACTTCAAGAACAAATAGTAACAAGTGTGTGATGCGCTTTCAGCAAACTTAAAAAAAGGCCCTGTCAACATAAAAATTAAGAAAAAATCCAAAATGCCACACTTGAAACAAAAACTCACTTTATTAGGGGAAGCTATACAGTAAAAAAAAAAAAACTTAATAAAAATCAATATAGCACCAATATACTGATTAAAGTAAAGGCCCTATCAATATAACATAACCATAAAACACCCCAAATAAATGAATCCCCAAACCTCTGATGATCGTGGGTGCAATGCTTTGCAGGCTCACAGTAAAAAAAATAAAAATAAATGCACATTATTTTACCGGCAAAAAGATTTGCAATTATAATTTTTTTTTTTTTTACAAAGGTTAATTTTTCCCTTTGATGATAGCTAATACAATCCTAAAAGGCCAGTGGGGTAAACCTTCTTTGATGTCAGTAGGAATCCTTAGAGGTACGTTTATCTTGTTTTTTTGTTGCTATATATACATACAAACTTTGAGCCATCCAGGGTAACAGACATATGTGTGGAATAGATTTTTTTTAAATGTTACTTAGTTTAGAATACATACAAACACCAACAATGTGGATATACAAAATGTGAGAGAGTATAACAAAATGTTTTCAATCACTAATTATCTTTCTCCATGTTCCCAAATGATTCAGCAAAATCGTTAAGCAGATATAAGACAAACATTTTGATTACATGTATTACATATAGTATAACTGTACTATAGCCAAGTTGGTTAAGTGTGCTTGTTGATCAATATTACAGTATGTCATATTCATTTTGTAATGTCCACAGACCAGGGGGTGAAGGTGCCATCCTTGTTTCTCGGGATCTGAAATACAACAAAAATGAATTACACTCCAACCTGTAGCAGTTTCTGGATTCTAGATAAGTGTTCCAGAAAAGTGACATTGTATTGCATCCTTTTTGTGGCTGGACAGAATGTAGTATTTGCTAATAGTTACCCAAGCTGAGGTCTACATCTTATGCTTCCCAAAGTGGCTTTGGGAGTGACAATTTTTTGTACAATCTTTGTCCACATCACTAATTGGATTAATTTGTATGATTTTAAAAAGTACACAAATCTGAAAAGGGCGCCAAAGATCTTGCCATATATACGCAGTTTGTAGATATAGAGTTGCCAAATCCATCTCTAATTTGACTGGATGGCACTCTTGTATCTATAGGGTAAGGCAGATGCCAGTTGGAAGATCTTTCTCAATAGGAAGCATGAACTGGGCAGGATAGAAAGCTGATGCCTTCTAAAAACTCTTATTAGTCAGAAATATGAACAGTAGACTCCCAAGCAGTAATGTTTGGTACCGGTAGTTAAAACCCATGTGATTAGCAATATTTTTAACCATCTGAATCACCAGAATCACCGATTCATGCTTTTTTTCATTCACCTGAAAAATTGCAAGTAGATCTGTCTGATATGCATAGATCATTGCAAGTATGAACCCAAAAACCATGGTTCAAAAGTGGTGTCATCCTCTGAAAACTTGACAAATGAGAAGACTCAAAAATTTACAAATTTGCCAATTTTTGATCATCACTACAGGTTATCCTGGCTGCCTGGGCCATCAGCTGGGGAACAGCAATATATTACTACTTCCAAAGCTGGCAGGTAACATTTATTTAGGCAGTGTGTGGATTTTGTAATGAGATACAATTGATGTAAATAAAATGAGCAGCATACCATGAGGAGTTGAAAAATCTCAAATTCACAAAAGGTCACAATGAGCAATTTTATAAATTCTTTGTGAGGTATTAAATATTACACATTTGTCAGGAAAGGGTCCGTCCGCTGGTAAGATATATCATTTGGCGTGCAGTACTGGGGTCCACCAGCAGGTGTCTCCTGGCAGTTTGGAGCTGTCAGGGGAATCTTTCCCTGCTGGTGTTATTTCATCTTTTGGCCGCAGTACTGACGTCCACCAGCGGATGGATCCTGGCAGTATGGAGCAGACAAAACTCCCTGCGCTCAGGTGTTACATGGAGACAATTATTGTCAGTCCCATAAATACCCGGCAAGCCCTCACATGCTTGTTTTGGTATCTCTCTCCTTGAGCCCTGACCTTGTTTGCCTGTTTACCGATCCTGAGCCTGCATCCGACCTTGTTCCCGAGCTTATCCTGACCCGGTCCCTTCTGTGTTCCTGTACTCTTCAGCCCGATCCATCCCCTCTCTGTCCCGTTGGTTCCCTGTCCCTCATTTACTGATCTTCCTGTGTATAACCTTGGCTTGGCTAACGTTTACGCTTCTGGAATATCCCTTGTCCTGCTGACCTGCCGTGTATGACCCTGACCTGGCTGACATCTGTGATTCTGGTAATGCCTCTTGCTGTATATATTGTTGTTGTTGGTGGGTTTGTTGGGTTGGTTGTACACTGTTTGTATTTTCTGATTTATCATCTATTTTAATAAATAACATTATTCACTTTACATGCGTTTTGGGTTATCTCTGTGCAGTCCACACAGTCTGGTCTACTAAGTCTCCTGACAGTATACCAAGGCCATCCCTGACCAGACGTGGCTGCATTGAGGAATCCTCCTAGTTTGCTGGGCTCGCTAAAGATGGATTTCAATGAAATTGTCTATTGCTCTCTGCTTTACATGCATTTTGGGTTATCTCTGTGCAGTCCACGCAGTCTGGTCTACTAAGTCTCCTGACAACATTAAAGTGATTGTAAAGGTTAGTTTAAAAAAACAAAAAAACAAAATACACAACAAACATGTTATAGTTACCTTCTCTGTGCAAGGGTTTTGCACAGAGAGGCCCCCGATCCCCCTCTTCTGGGGTGCCCGGCGGTGCTCCTTCTCCTGATCGAGTGCCCCCACGGAGAGCCGCATTCCATGGGGGCACTCATGCATGCGCGCTCACGAGTCCTACTGCTGCGTCCATTGACACAGACAGCAGGACTCGGCCCCACCCCCGTCTTCCGTGTCACTGGATTTGATTGACAGCAATGGGAGCCAATGGCTCCTGCTGCTATCAATCTATCCAATGAGGACAGAGACAGCGGCTGGAGCTGCTGGGCTCATCTTCGACGCTGGAACAAATAGGTTCAGGTAAATAAAAGTGGGGCTCTGGGGGGCTGCTGCAGCACAGAAGGTTTTTCACTTTAATGCATAGAATGCATTAAGGGGAAAAGCCTTGAGACTTTACAACCCCTTTAAATGTGAATAGTTGATTAAATGAGACACACAGTAGAATATAGGCTTAAAGTGACTGTCGCTAAAATAAAAATGCCCAATATTGTGCAACCCTGAAAGATTATTAAAGAGTAACTCCACTTTTGTTGAGAAAAATATTCCCCCCTGTGTGATCTATGTACATTGCAAGGATTTTAACAAACTTTGTTACAGATTCCTACCTTTTGTTATTCTGAAGAAATCCCTCTGTGTTTCTCTGTGCCCATGTGGAAAAAATGAATCTAATGGGAGTGGTTTCATAATTATTAATCAGCTGTGCACCTGCAGGGCACTAATGAGGAAAGCTGCTGGGCCTGCATCCCTTTAGACGTGATTTCCTATTGGGAGTATCTCACCAAAAATGACATATTTGTTGCAGGGGATGCCTGAAATCTGACTTGTATCTTAGTGCAGACTTCTGGGAAAATTGGTAAACCAATCATACAAAGCAAGAAATGATGTTTCTGGAGGGAGTTCTGTACGTATTCTGTGTGCAGAACACATCCAGGTAGCCATATTGCACTGCACTTTCAGAAAGTTACAGCGGCTGCAGATTGAAAAGGGAAGGTAATTTTTAATAACATTCAGTTACAATATGATTTGTGTCACAATTGTATACGCTATATTATTTTTTCAAGTAGCAGTTTCTCTACAATACAGTGGCAATCAGTAGTGCTGGTAGCAGGAGAGAAGATTACTAATTATCTTCTTTTTAAAGGGCACTTTTTTTTTGTTTTTTAAGAGGGCAAATGTTTTTAACATTTTTATTTTAATAACAATCAATTTAATCTGCAGAGTTAAGTACCTGCTTTAAGACGTCAATGACAGAAGAGCAACATTAGAGGAGATATTATTGAATTATGATCTCTGTTCAACACAAAAAGTGTTATTCCATTAATAACAAATTAGTGCAGCTCAACTTATAAATTTTAAATATTTTTCACATTTATTTGAGTATTGCTTTGCTGATTATACACAGCACAAAGTCGCTGGATATAGTTATTGCATGTGATCATTTAGTGTGGCACAATTTGCTATATTAACATTAGAAGAGACCCGATGTACTTAAATGAATCTGAAACGTAGCATACTTTCTCCACATGGTTAATGTCTGTTAGGTAGACATCACTCTCCAATGAGCAGAGCACCTCATTTAAAAAAGCATATACTCTTATATGCTTTAAAGAACATGTATAATGGTTTGGGTATAAACATTTTTTGTTATGGTCAGGTCGGAGAAAAAAAAAATGTTTCTAAGTTTTGTGTTTTAAAATATGAAACCTTTTAATAGTTTGCATTTTCTTCAGTAAAAAATGTGAAGTTTTTTTTCAGAGCTTACAGAACTAAATAGCTCAAGCTGCAGTTCCTACACACACACACACACACACACACACACACACACACACACACACACACACACACACACACACACACACACACACACACACACACACACACACACACACACACACCTAAATGAGTCAGTACAGGTCAGTACAGCAATTCATCTCCCTTCCTTCCCCATGCCTAGTAAAGTGAAGAAGACATTTCAGTTAGAGCACACAAGAAGCAGTTTCTTTTCAGAAACTGTGTCTTTAGAATGTACAAAAGGGGGCGCATCATCTGAGCCCACTTTGTTGGGACTGCAGCCACCCAGCCCTGTTTGGTTGCAATGTGCATGTTAGCCATTAAGTTGCATAAGATATAGGATGGTGGAGTACTGTCACTTTAAATAGGAAAAGGTGGTCCAATGGGAATTCCGGGAAGGTTCTGGATGTCCCTGGGATGTGATAAAAAGGCTGCAGAGGGTCTCTCCTTCCTCTTGCAGTGCCGGGACTACAGGAGAAAAAGCTCCCTCCCTCCCCGTTGCGAGCATTTTGTGTGGTCGGGTCACCCCAGAATCCGGGGGGGGGGGGGGACGTATTTCTTTGTTTAATAAAGTTAAGATGCCCGAGTTATGACAACTGGGCAAAAGTTTGCTGTATGTTTGATTTCATCTGAATATTGGATTAATATGTTTTGTCTTTATGAATTATTGTAAACCAATAACATGGTGTGTGTGTATTACTTTACTATATGATTGTATCCAGAGAATTAAGATAATGGGCGAGTGTGGCCTGCGGTCCCAAGCCCCTATGCTCTAGGATACCAATGTCATGCCATTGCAACATGTGCTAAATGTTTCTTTTCTATGAATAGTAAAGAAATTAGCTAAAAAAACAAACACACACACATACATTTAAAATTCTACACACTTTAAAAAAAAAAAAAAGGTACCCCACCCCAAAAACTCTGCACACAACAAAATAAATACACACAAAATTTGTTCCTATAGAACGCACCATTTTAGTCAACTGGTCTTCACAAGCCATTCTGACTTTCTCTGGCGTTGCAGGGCTATTAAGAGTAAAAATCTTAGGCAAGTTACGTTCTGCACGAACTGAATCCACTGCATCCTTTATGGCAAAAAGGGCAGAACATCCTAAAAACACAGCTGTCTCCCCGACTCCCTGTAAGAAAATTCACATCATCTTGTTATGAAAATAAAACTGGCTCCCCAACTCCCTATAAAGAAGGTAAATCAATAGCTATATATTACTAAGGACAACAATGGCAATGCATTTTTTTAATTAAATATATTTTTAAGGTAAAGCATTTACTAATTATTTACACAGCCCAAAAAATGTCCCAAAAAAGAAATTCCACCAGTTCATCTAAATGCTGTTAGTATGCTTTATACTCGTAGCCACCCTAGCGGTATGATTATGTCAAATTTTTGCATATCAAAGTGGTACAATTATTTTGCATAGAAATTTGGCGTTTTATATTGTAGGCCTGTAATTCTTAGCAATAACACACTTAAATATGTCCAAACAAGTGTCTAGTAGATATCCCGGGTATGATGAAGTTTGAAACACAAAATCATAAATTATAATATAATGAATAAATATAAAAAATAATAATATAATAATAATAAAATTAATTTCCCCACAATTCACTATCGCTCAATTCTGCAAGTGTTCTAATTTACTATCACTGTTTTCTAGTCTAAAACCACTTTTGACGTAAAGGGACACTTTTTGGTTGCTATGGACAATCTCCAGTTTCCAGGCAGAAAGAACAGTATATATCATATAAAACTGCATGCAGAGCATTGCACAAAGCACTGGGGACAAAAGGGATGTGAAATAATTTCATACAGTAATGTAATCTGTAAGATTACAGTGTACTGTATGTATTATGATTTTTCACTTTTTTGAATTTGCCGCCGGGCTCCGCCCCGTGCGTTGCGAAGCTCGCAGGGAACAGAGCCCGGCACAGAGAGGCATTGGGTGGAGGACAGAGCCCACGGACACAGCGGGGGGGCATTGCAGGATCCCGGGGATAAGGTAAGTATACCGCACCAGGATCCTGCAATGCTATCCCGAGTGTGGCTCGGGGTTACCGCTAATGGTGCTGAAATTTAACCATGAGCCACACTCGGGAAAACCGCCATGGAGGTTAAAAGGCAACACATCTAAAGTAATAAAATGTGTGTGTGGGCTACAGTTGGAGAGAGAGTGTGAGCCTGGTGTATATATATGTAGATCTATATCTACACACACATATATGCACATAGTAAATATATTATGAAGCAAAACAAAGCTCACCTTTGAAGAGTAAATGGTATAGGGATTTTTAGAGGATGCAAGGAGCGAGACATTAAACTCTGTTGGGACATCACACACTGCTGGTATTTTATATTTGTCAGGTCCAAGTGTATACATGTCACCTTTTGGTGAATAAAATAGTTCCTCTAATGTGTACAGGCCAAGTCCCTGAGTAAATCCACCTTCAATCTAGAGAAAAAAAATTGAGTTTATACACATGACCTGACTTAAAAAAATAAAAAAAATAAAAAGTACATCTATGCACAATATATAAAATATAAAAAGGTGTAAAATGTACGCATAGTATTAAAGGACACTAGATTTTTGTCATCTCTATTGGAATTGACTGCCCTCTCCATCGCTACAGCAACCTCACACTCCATCCAGTGTAACTCCTCCATTTCAAGTGCTCTACATTTATCTCCATCTATATAGAGCAATGATTTCTGCAACTCAGAATGAGACATTGGACTGTTTCTATAAATGTATGTTATGTATATATACTAAATACACCATTATGAAAACTTAAGACAAACCAAACCAAAATATGTTTTTTTGTAGCTTAAAGGTTCACAAACCTGTCCAATGTCCAATGCTGGATTTATGCTTTCTCCCACATCCACAACTATATCTGTACGAAGATTCTGAGAGAAGAAATTAAAAAACAAAAAACAAAAAAAACAACATTATTAACTACAGTCAGTCATTGTTTCCTTGTTAAATTAATTTTAATGGTTTATTAAAGAGGAATTCCAGGTATCTGTATTTTATACATATTTACATGAGTCCAGCTTGGACCTATGTAACTATGCATATACCATAACTGGACAATGCCCCTGGAAACTGGATCTCTTGGAGTAAACACTGCTACTCAGGGTCCCATACTGAACGGCTGGCCTTCTGAATTCTAAACACACCCTCTCCAGGCTACTGGTGTGTTGCTGCTCCACCTGTGTTTGTATTAGGGAACTGAGCTGTAATATTTATGAGAATATAATGGCCTATCTAGCAAGCACCAATGCTGTCCCAACTGAGAAAATGTGTCAGTTACAATAGACAATAGTCAGCACAATACTGAATAGTAAGAACACGTAACATCCAGTGAACCATCAACTTTACATAATCTCAAAACAGGAACATTAATGCATTGTACAGTCCTCAGTTCATACTGTATCTCAGTGAAGGAATGCTGCATTACTTTACAGATAGCTTCACTCCTTTTACTGTGGTAAATTTTAGATGCTTTGGTCTGTGCTCTGTGAATAGAGGTCCATTTTCCTCTATCTCTTTGTCCTTGTGCTCTGCTAGAGGGCTTACCCAATAATGCCGTGCAATAGGCAGGTCACACTTTGTGACCTCATTACAGAGTGCAGTACAAAACAAACAGCATCACAGGTCAGTAGATGCACTACATAGATAAGCCAAAATTATTATCACATCACTACATGAGTTAAAACCATTGTAGATCCAGGGATTAAGGGATCAGGAAGGAATGTTTCCAGTGCTGGAGCAAATCAGGCAATGCTTTAATAGGGGTTTTTGTTTCTTTCTCTGGATATACTGCAGGTTTAGGGCTCCAAGGATGCATTTTGAAATGTATTTTTGTCTTTTAGTTGAACTTGATATGGTGTAAAACTCTACGAGGCCCATTGTTATCTTTTCTTGTATACCATATTCAGCAATAACGCAGAATCATTTTGATCCAGGGAATTAATCTGATTGCCCTGGGCAGGTGTAATTATTGCCTATCCATGGATAAAAAGGATGTGGACACAGTTGCCCATGGAATTCTGCTTTACCTCTTTAAACAAATGCAGGAGTTGTACTAGAAAATAGTTACGGAGAAGTTTTTTCTCAGTTCAGTTCTCAGCAGTTCTCATAGGAAAATTATCTCCTCTGCAGCCGGTTTATGAAGCTGAGAACTTCAGTTCTCAGAGGGAGAACAGAGGAGAAGTGTTTCCTCTGAAAACAGCCGAGATCAGTGTAAAAATGGGTGGGCTGCCTATAATCTCGTGAGATATTGTGAGATTACGGTGCAGCCAAGTTCAAAAAGTTAAACTAAAGCTTAAAAGAGCATGTAATTACATACATGTGATAACTAAGTGTGTGTATGTGTGTGTGTGTGTGTATATATATATATATATATATATATATATATATATATATATATATATATATATATATATATATTCAATTTTTTCACTCTTTGTTATATTGCAGCCATTTGCTAAAATAATTTAAGTTCATTTTTTCCCTCATTAATGTACAGACAGCACCCCATATTGACAGAAAAACACAGAATTGTTGACATTTTTGCAGATTTATTAAAAAAGAAAAACTGAAATATCACATAGGTCCTAAGTATTCAGACCCTTTGCTCAGTATTTAGTAGAAGCACCCTTTTGATCTAATACAGCCATGAGTCTTTTTGGGAAAGATGCAACAAGTTTTTCACACCTGGATTTGGGGATCCTCTGCCATTCCTCCTTGCAGATCCTCTCCAGTTCTGTCAGGTTGGATGGTAAACGTTGGTGGACAGCCATTTTTAGGTCTCCCCAGAGATGCTCATTTGGGTTTAAGTCAGGGCTCTGGCTGGGCCATTTAAGAACAGTCACGGAGTTGTTGTGAAGCCACTCCTTTGTTATTTTAGCTGTGTTTAGGGTCATTGTCTTGTTGGAAGGTAAACCTTCGGCCCAGTCTGTGGTCCTGAGCACTCTGGAGAAGGTTTTTGTCCAGGATATCCCTGTACTTGGCCGCATTCATCTTTCCCTCGATTGCAACCAGTCGTCCTGTCCCTGCAGCTGAAAGACACCCCCACAGCATGATGCTGCCACCACCATGCTTCACTGTTGGGACTGTATTGGACAGGTTATGAACAGTGCCTGGTTTTCTCCACACGCTTAGAATTAAGGCCAAAAAGTTCTATCTTGGTCTCATCAGACCAAAGAATCTTATTTCTCACCATCTTGGAGTCCTTCAGGTGTTTTTTAGCAAACTCCATGCGGACTTTCATGTGTATTGCACTGAGGAGAGGCTTCCGTCGGGCCACTCTGCCATAAAGCCCCGACTGGTGGAGGGCTGCAGTGATGGTTGACTTTCTACAACTTTCTCCCATCTCCTGACTGCATCTCTGGAGCGCAGCCACAGTGATCTTTGGGTTCTTCTTTACCTCTGTCACCAAGGCTCTTCTCCCCCGATAGCTCAGTTTGGCCGGACGGACAGCTCTAGGAAGGGTTTTGGTCGTCCCAAACGTCTTCCAATTAGGATTATGGAGGCCACTGTGCTCTTAGGAACCTTAAGTGCAGCAGAAATTTTTTTGTAACCTTGGCCAGATCTGTGCCTTGCCACAATTCTGTCTCTGAGCTCTTCAGGCAGTTCCTTTGACCTCATGATTCTCAATTGCTCTGACATGCACTGTGAGCTGTAAGGTCTTATATAGACAGGTGTGTGGCTTTCCTAATCAAGGGCAATCAGTATAATCAAACACAGCTGGACTCAAATGAAGGTGTAGAACCATCTCAAGGATGATCAGAAGAAATGGACAGCACCTAAGTTAAATATATGAGTGTCACAGCAAAGGGTCTGAATACTTGGACCATGTGATATTTCAGTTTTTCTTTTTTAATAACTCTGCAAAAATGCAAGACTTGGAGAATCCGCCACCATCCAAGCTCCAATCCTCCCCTGTGAGCTTGTTTTCACACCACTACAGCCTCCTGAGACATTCTGCTACATCTCCGGAGGGCCCTTTCTTGGTTTTGACTGACCTCCGTGTCACAGGCCTATAGATTACTCTACATAAGCGAGGCCCGCCACCATCTTGGGGCCTGCGGCCCGATCGGAACCTCCGGCCTGCCGTTTCTAAGAATCGGGCTCCGAACAGACACTCATCCCGGATAGGCTGCCCTCCGTCCTCCAGGGATTGGAAAAAAAAAAAAAACGGCGCCTGTGTCTTGCCTGTGAGCCCGGCCCCTCTAACCTGCTACACAGAGGCCTAACACCATCTTGCGGCCTGCTGCTTACCTGGAGCCTCCGGCCTGCATTAACTAAGAAACGGGCACTGATCTACAGTGGATCTGCCTCTTTGGGACACAGTGAGTAATAGCTCTCCCCCTCACCCACACACCGCACAGAGTCTACATCCTTTCCTGGCGGCGGCGTTCACCCGGCCAGTTACAGCCATTAGGAAAGTCCCCGGCTTCGGCCTACCTCTGGAAGTCGGTGGCCATCTTGGTACTCCAAGTACTCCTATAGCCACTCTGTTACAGTTCCTATTCCATTGAGACTCTTCAATTACACTAATCTGTCAGCAAGATCCCCCCTATGCAAAGCTGTGCTGTGTACCTATTAAAGTGATATTAAATTTGGATCCTTGCGATATCATAAGTGGCCGTTTATTACCCGGTCGGCCACTGTTGCTAGGAAAGCCTGCTCTCGGAGGTAAACGGCCATCTTTGTGTTTCCAGTTCTACCTAATTCAACCTCAGCTGACGCTTTGCCCCCATAGCCTTTGTTCCCATGCTATTTAAATGCGATAATTTCCTGCTTTTTACAATCTGCCTACATGACATCCCCTTTATGTGATAACAACATTCTGATGAATGCGTGATATTGCTCACATGTGAGGGAGAGTGCCCTTTTCAGCTATCGGCCATATAGCTTCAGTTATGCCCGCCAAAACATCCAAACTCCGTTCTGCTCCAGTTAAACGTCTAACAAGAGATCACTCTCTATTCCAGTCTCTGCAGGCTCTATTCAGCAATACCTGGCCAACGCACGTGGCGACCAGGCCAGAACCTCGAGAAAAAGTGCCTCTCCATTATCCCGCGCTGCCTCTGCGAGGGAGAGTTCTCCAGCATCCTCCTATTGATCAGAACTTATGGATGATCCGGGATCCCCCGCAGGTTCTGAATTGTCTGCACTTATGAGCGGCCTCAAAAAAGAACTTGCAGGTATGTTTCACAATTTGGAGAAATCCATCAAAAAAGAAATAACTGCCGTTAGATCTGATATGTCACATATCTTAGTCAGGGTAGAGGAAGCCGAGCAGCGACAGGACACGCAGGCACTAGCCATTAAAGAATTGCAGGACTCTGTTACCCAGCTGGCTTTCGCCCACCGTGCATCTTTATATAAGCTTGAAGACCTCGAAAATCGTAACCGCAGAAATAATATTCGAGTTAGAGGTCTGCCAGAAGCCACTGGAGACACTGATCTTGAACCTTCTATAAGAGGCATTTTTAATACCATCCTGGGGAACCCTGTCACCACACCGCTACGCTTTGACCGTGTGCATCGGGCCTTGCGACCTCGTAACGCTAATTCAGATTAACCCAGGGATGTTATCTGTCGCCTGCATTATTTTGAAGATAAAAATGCTATCATGATGAAGATGCGAGGCTTACCTAACATTGACTTTGATGGGGCTACCATTACCATCTACCCAGACCTTTCCAAGGATACCCTGGATCGCCGTAGAGCCCTGAAACCGCTACTAGATCATCTACGTTCTGACGGAATCACATACAGATGGGGCTTCCCAGCCTGCCTGATTGCTACAAAAAATGGCCGTTCCCACACATTGAGATTTCCTGAGGAACTTCCAACTTTCTTGCAGGACCTGCATCTCTCGCCCTTGGAACTTCCAGGTTGGCAGGACCCAATCCCTAAATTTTCCTGCCCCATGGATTCTCTCTGGAAAAAAACACCTTTAAAGAAGAGGCGCACTTCTCTTCCTGGCTCGGCACAAAAGCATGGTTGAAACATTCATTTTTTTACCCAGGCTTTTGCTATTAATGTGAATTATCTCTCTTACAACAGGTTGGTTTTTTTTTTTTGTTTTTTTTCCCCCAGAGTCCGGTTTGGGCCACTGTTTTTTTTTCTACCTTTACTTGCATACATATGAACAAAGCGGACTCGCTATTAAGCTGACCAATGTTTATTTTTCTCTTTTGTGTTGTTGTAACTTGTTTCCAATTGATCTATATTTACGATTTCTATTAGGATGCATATTGTTTATATTATGCCTGGTTCTACTTATATGGGTTTTCATATTTTCAGCTGGAACTTATTGTTCTCTTGTTGATGGCAATTTATTTGTTTTCCCTCTACAGGCCGTGTGCTGTCGAGGCGCACTCCCCTCACTACCTATCCCCTACAGCGTAACCCCGCCCCCATCTCCTTCTGGGGTTGACGAGTGTGAATGGCCCCGAAGTTGTTCTATTCTATCCTTGTTTAAGGATTGGGGTGGCCTTTTGGTCTCTTTCCCCAATGGGACCACTGCAGATTTCTGCGTGACATTTATTTTCTTCCCACAAGTTTTTTGATTTACATGTATACTCTATGTATATGTTTATCTTCCTCCTTCTCCCTTCATTTCTCTCTTTACTTTTTCCTCCTCCCCCCCCCCCCACTTCCCCCTCCCTGCTGGTATGCATGGCTAGATAGGCTGAAGACCATCATTTTCTTTTTAAATGGCTAAGGTAAAGATTGTATCCTATAATGTTAGGGGTCTCAATGTCGCTGCTAAACGACACCAATTATATCGGGAACTGAAACAAGCCACGTGTTCCATTGCTTTTCTTCAGGAAACGCACCTAACTCACACGACACCTGTTAAGCTAACCTCACCTAACTTTCCGCAGTGGTATTATAGCCTATCGGACACCAACAAGACCAAGGGAGTAGCCATCGGTTTTTGCAGAAGTGTGTCCTTTAGGCTATCTGATATGCTTGCAGACGACCATGGTCGATTTCTTTTTCTTAAGGGATTCATTGGAAACGTTCAATGTACGCTTGCCAATATATACTGCCCGAATCATAACCAGCCTGCCTTTCTCTCCCAAATATTGACTAAGCTGTCACACTTTGCTAAGGGACTCACTATTCTAGCGGGGGATATAAACATGCCGTTAGACCCCACTATTGATACATCACAAAGCCGTTCCAATATCTCTTTCAAGCGACTGAAATTTGTGAAAAAACGGCTTCTTGATCATCAATTGATGGATGTCTGGTGCCTTCTTCATCCTAAGGAGAAGGATTTTTCACATTACTCCTCAACACATCAATCATACTCCAGAATAGATAATATATTCTTAGACCATTTTCATCTCCCCTTCCTACATTCTGCTCACATTGGCATAGCATCAATCTCAGAGCATGCACCTGTGTCAATGACATTGACCATGCCCTCCTTACCCCGACATACCACCAACTGGAAGCTCAATGATTCCCTTCTCTCTAATGAAGTGGAGGTCTCTATGTTGGCTTCTCATTTATCACAATATTTTAAAGAAAACAAATCCTCTGACACCTCCCCTTCTATCGTCTGGGAAGCTCATAAGGCCACTATTAGAGGCTGGCTCGTTGAACTTGGTGCCCGTATAAAAAGAGAGCATGGTCAACAAATTAACCAGGTTTTACAACAGATAGCGGCTCTTGACAAGCAACACAAACTCTCTTTACATATTGAACACCTTCAATCCCTCACGCTTAAGCGTGAGGAATTGAAGTCCCTCCTTAATTTAGACACCAAAAGAAAGTTCCAACGTCTGTCACAGAAATTTTACGAGTGGGGGAATAAACCAAGTAGATTGTTGGCTAGATCACTAAAGTCTAAACAGTCGCAATCATTTATTCCCAAAATTAAGCTTTCGTCAGGGGAATTGGCCCATACAACTCCCGATATCGCTAAAGCCTTTAGAGACTACTACGCGGACCTATATAACGTTAAAAATGACTTGTCCTCTCTTCCTCATAAGGAGAGAAGGAATCGCATGCTTTCCTACCTGAAAGAAGCAAATCTTCCCAAATTACCCATTTCTGCCCTTAAAGAATTGGAGAAGGCCTTCTCGGTTGAGGAATTCCAGGCAGCATTGAAATCCTCCCCCTCTGGTAAAGCCCCTGGACCTGACGGGTTCACTATTTTATATTATAAAACATTTAGTGACATCCTGCTACCACACCTCTCTGAATATGCAAACTCTATCTCCCACTCCTCAGGCTTACGCCCAGAATCACTCTCGACTCATATCACTGTCATTCCCAAACCAGATAAGGATCCTACCCTCTCTAACAGTTTTAGACCAATATCGTTAATAAATGTCGATATTAAATTATTCGCCAAAGTTATGGCAAACCGCTTACTTCCCCTCATACCAAAATGGATCTCGGCAGATCAATCAGGTTTCATACCCACTAGAGAAGCAAAAGATAATTCCCTTTGTGCGATTTCCCTAATTCAATATGTTCAGCGGTGCTCCCAGCCCACCCTACTCCTTTCCACTGATGCAGAGAAGGCTTTTGATAGGGTGGACTGGGAGTACCTTAAGTTGACTCTACGTCACTTCGGTATGGGCCCTAAAATGTTCCATCGTATTCCTTCCTTATATTCTAATCCCTCTGCTCAAGTTAGGATTAACGGAACGTTAAGTGACCCCTTTGTCTTACACAATGGAACCAGGCAGGGATGTCCCCTCTCTCCCCTCCTTTTTGCTATTACTTTAGAACCTTTTCTGGCCACAATTAGGAATAATCCTAATATCAAAGGCATACAAATAGGCAATAGATCCCATAAATACGCGGCTTATGCAGATGATGTACTATTTTTTTATTCAACAACCACGGATTTCGATTCCAAATTTGATGTCTGCATTTTCCATGTTTCAATCAATGTCTAACTTTAAAATAAATCTATCTAAATCCGAAATATTAAACATTAACATCCCTAAGTCCGAAACTCTCTCTCCCAAACCCCTCTTTCCCTTTAAATGGGAATTAAATTGTATGAAATATCTAGGTGTTTATCTTACTCCTAATCTTCAATCCCTTTTTCGATACAATTATATTCCCATTCTAAACAAAATCAGAGCCGACCTACGAAAATGGTCTAACTTGTCCCATACCTGGTTAGGGAAGGTTAGTATAATTAAAATGAATATACTACCTCGCGTCCTCTTTCTCTTTCAAATGCTACCATTATGTGTCCCAGTGGGATTTTTCACCATCCTACAGTCCATAATTTCCCGCTTTATTTTGAAGGACAGATGCCCTAGAATATCCAGGGAGTTATTGTTTCGATCCAAATACTCAGGTGGATTGGCACTCCCCAATTTTAAAGCATATTTTCAAGCAACTATATTGGCCAGAATAGCTGAATGGAAGTATGCCATTAACTCTAAGCTATGGGTACAAATTGAGCACATCTTAAGTGGTGTGGATCTTTCAATGGCTCCCTGGATACCCCGCTCATATAGAAACCTTGCTCGCACCACCTCGGCCCTTACCACTTCCTCTTTAGATGTATGGGACGCTATACATAAAAAATTCTCCTGGGGTTATGACTCCCCTCTATTACCGCTCCTTAATCATGCATACTTTTTACCAGGCCTTCTAGATCCAGGTTTTAATTCATGGAGGTCGGGAGAACCTCTCCTATTACATCACATTTTAAATGGCAACGTACTTAAACCATTACCTGCGATACTCGCTCCTAAATCTGCTACGCTCCTAGACAAGTGGAGATACCACCAAATACAGCACTTCTTAAGCTCGTTTCCTACACCACTTAGGGGCGTTAGTGATCTAAACGATATAGAAGTAATATTTAATCCAAAAGACCCTCCTCTACATAGCATTTCTTTATTTTATAAAGCCCTTATCTCTCTCCAAAATCCAGACTTCCCACCTTATCTGGCTAAATGGGAATCTGATCTCGATTTCCCTTTGACTGATAACCAAAAGAGTAGGATCTTACAATTAGCCCACACCTCCTCTTTAGCATCAAGAATGTCAGAGGTCAACTATAAACTGCTCACTAGGTGGCACTACACCCCTGCTCGACTGCACCAAATGTTCCCCGCCAGTTCCCCATTGTGGTTGGTGGTTTTGCCCACTGATCCGACCATATTGGGATGCTATCCGGGCTCTGATTGTTCAGATTGCCGATGTTCATATACCAAATGACCCGTGGGCTACTCTTTTTCATGTCACAAAAACCTCCATCAGGTCGTACAAACGCTCAATCATTCCTCATCTATTGAATACTGCGAAGGCCTTAATTCCCACTTTGTGGGGCCAACCAGTAATCCCATCTATAAAAGCTTGGCTACAAATGGTTGACAATGTACACCTCATGGAGAGTATCACTCACAATATTAGAGGGACCTCTCAGAGACACTCCTTAACCTGGGATCCTTGGAAAAAATTTTAGACTACTACCACATATATAAATCTGTTGCTATAACCTCTTGAACCTAATACTCCAGCTTAGCCACTTAGCACATAATTATACTACTCTTCCTCTCAATACACTGCCTTGCATGCCAGCAACCCATTACCCCCCCCCCCCTTTTCTTTCTTCTTTTCTTACCACATTCTCCTTTTATCTCTTTCTCTTTTTATCTCTCTCTTTTTCCCCACTTTCTTTCTCTTATAATTTTCTCTATGCTACTACTCTTTCTTATTGTATATCTTTATTAAACCAAAGCAATTTTTTATACTCAGCTATATTTGGCTTATAGTGCTCACCTAGTTAAAATCCTGTATCCAATTAGATGTTACATTGAATCTATGCATTCCCCTGGATGTACCTATTGTAATTTCCTTTTTGATGGATTGTATGAGTACTGTAACCTATGATACTGTAAAAACAGAACTGTTCTCTATTCTTTTTGTTGTAACTGTATATTTGCTATTTTTTTTCATTAATAAAAATGTATTAAATAAAAAAAACTCTGCAAAAATGTCAACAATTCTGTGTTTTTCTGTCAATATGGGGTGCTGTGTGTACATTAATGAGGAAAAAAAAATGAACTTAAATGATTTTAGCAATATAACAAAGAGTGAAACATTTAAGGGGGTCTGAATACTTTCCGTCCCCACTGTGTGTGTGTCTATATCTATCTATATCTCTATCTATATCTCTATCTATATCTCTATCTATATCTCTATCTATATCTCTATCTATATCTCTATCTATATCTCTATATATATATAGATAGAGAGATAGAGAGATAGAGAGATAGAGAGATAGAGAGAGATAGAGAGAGATAGAGAGAGATAGAGAGAGATAGAGAGAGATAGAGAGAGATAGAGAGAGATAGAGAGAGATAGAGAGAGATAGAGAGAGATAGAGAGAGATAGAGAGAGATAGAGAGATATAGAGATATATTATACATATATATATATATATATATATATATATATATATATACACACACACACACACACACACACACACACACACACACACACACATAGTATATATTTATATGTTGTCAATATTCATTTTTAACCTACTGGTGCTAATAGTAGGAAGAAAGCAGCCTTCTTCCTCTAATCACACCAGCTTCTCTCCCAGATTCACCACCTCTGAGCTGGTGAATCTGGAAGGGAGATATTTCAGTGTAGCGGCCTTGAGATCTCACTTTTATAAACTGACCGTTTGTGACAGAACGGTCATGTACTGTGATGAGAGGCAGAGAACATGTTCTCTGCTCCTTATATCAGCTACATAAACAGGTACACCCCAGAGATCAGCCGTTTTATAAACGGACACCATCGTTTGGATAAAGAGCTCTGTCTGTCAAGTTCAATCTGTGCAAGGAAGTTCAGTTTTTGAACTGGCTCTAATGTGTTTAGATGCCTTTTTTTGGATAATTGTTGGGGAAAAAAAAAACACAAACACATAACAAAAAAAAAAAAAACATGGCAAACATCTGCTTTACCAGCTGCTGTTCCCTTTACATTCACTACACACTTGTAATTGCTTTACAGTACTCATCAAGGATTATTTTTCAATTAAAATCATTTACCCTTATAGGACTTCAGGGATACATGCTGGTTCCCTATGGCTGAAGGACTATCTAGAATAACTAGAAAAGCTACAATTTCTGGGGAAATTGTGTGAAGTGTTCTTGCCTCCACCTACAGAAGTCTACACCTGGGGTGGGCGGAGTAACTGGGTGGAGTGGCTTGAGTAAATGTTGTGTGGTTGGAGTGGCTTGAGTAACTGTGAAAAGTGTTAAAAAGCTTAATGCTTTAAAAAGTATAAATAGTAGTAAAAAAGTTGAAGTCCCATCATTAGCTGAAAGAGCTGAACATTTTTTTTCAAAAATGATGATTTTTTTTTTTCAAAAATGATGATTTTTTTTTTTTCAAAAATGATTTTTTTTTTAATTACTTGAATTTTTTTTTTCATGGGGTGGTCATAATATTTTGGCTGATCATGTTGTGGTCATAATGTTTTGGCTGATAATGGGGTGTGGGGTGGTCATAAATTATTTGGCTGATCATGGGGTGGTCATAATGTTTTGGCTGGTCCTAATGTTTTGGCTGATCATGGGGTGGTCATAATGTTTTGGCTGATCATGGGGGGGGTCATAATATTTTGGCTGATCATGGGGGGGGGGGTCATAATGTTTTGGCTGATCACGGGGGGGGGTCATAATGTTTTAGCTGATCATGGGGTTGTCAGCTTTTGTCACCTCCCACTCTAGTTTTGAACATTTCGCCATTCATTCCGATGGGACCAGTTTCACCACAAAAACAACGATATTTCATGAACCATTCGGCGAAACGTTTCACAAAGTAATAGCACACCAATTAGGAACAATCCGTACGTTTCGGTATATTACTGTCTATGTAGTGTAAAAGCTGTGGGAGGAGTTAGGGTGGTAAATTTGGCTATAATAAGAATAATATATATGTGAGATAACAGTAAGTGGTCTTGCTATGCAAGCACACTTAATAAAGTCTTTTGCTTAACCGCTTGCCGACCAGCTGCCGTCAGGTTACTGCGGCAGATCGGCACGATACCGCGAACCATCGTAGCTATAAGTCGGCTTGCGAGATCGGGATAGCAGGCACGCTCGCGCGCCTGCTGCACAGCGGGGGTGTCGATGCTCGTGGCTAACGGTCACGATGATAAGATCACGAGCGTTCGCGAGCAGGAGAGAGAAAACAGGGAAAAGTGTGTGTAAACACACACTTCCCTGTTCTGTTCTGAGAGGAGTGACAGATCGTGTGTTCCTATTAGCTAGGAACCACGATCCGTCACTTCCTCTAGTCAGTCCCCTCCCCCTTCAGTTATAAACACACACTAGGGAACACATTTAACCCCTCGATCGCCCCCTAGTGTTAACCCCTTCCCTGTCAGTGACATTTATACAGTAATCAGTGTATTTTAATAGCACTGATCACTGTATAAATGCCAATGGTCCCAAAAATGTGTCAAATGGCCGATGTGTCTGCCATAATGTTGCAGTCCCAAAAAAATTGCAGATCACCGCCATTACTAGTAAAAAATAAATAAATAAATAAAAATACTATAAATCTATCCCCTATTTTGTAGACGCTATAACTTTTGCGCAAAGCAATCAATATACACTTATTGCGATTTTTTTTTTTTTTTTTTTTTTTTTTTTTTTTTTTTTACCAAAAATATGTAGAAGAATGCATATCGGCCTAAACTGAGAAAAAAATTGCTTTTTTAAAAAAAAATGGATATTTATTATAGCAAAAAGTACAAAATATTGCGTTTTTTTTCAAAATTGTTACTGCTTTTTTGTTTATAGCGCAAAAAAGTAAAAACCGCAGAGGCGATTAAATACCACCAAAATAAAGCTCTATTTGTGGGAAAAAAAGGACGTCAATTTTGTTTGGGTGCAGCGTCGCACAACTGCGCAATGGTCAGTTAAAGCGACACAGTGCCGAGTCGCAAAAAATGGCCCGGTCATTCAGCAGCCAAATCTTCCGGGGCTGAAGTGGTTAAGCAACTAAGATCACTTTTTATTTTGTTTTTTTTTAATTAGTAAGACTTGAAAAAATGCATACAATTCTGAACAATAATTATTTTTAAGGCCCCTTTCACACTGGGGCGTCGGCGCCATCGGCGGTAAAGCATTGCTATTTTTAGTGGCGCTTTACCGTCATTTTTGCGGGGGTTTTCGCCCACTAGCGGGGTGGTTTTAATCCCCGCTAGCGGCCAAAAAAGGGTTAAAACGACCCGCAAAGTGGGCGGCGCTTTGGCAGCGGTGCCCATTCAGTTCAATGGGCAGGAGCAGTGAAGGAGCGGTGTAAACCCTCGGGCTTTCACACTGGAGAGACAGGAGAGGCGCTTTACAGGCGCTATGCAGGCACTATTTTTAGCGCTGTAGCGCCTGTAAAGCGCCTCAGTGTGAAAGGGGTCTAAAACAAGCTGTGGTAAAAATCCTGTGGGATCACCACATAATTTACTGGCATTTACCTTCTGAGCACTAAGGGGGTTTGGGGTCCCAACATAACCCTACTCTTCTGTTTATTGAAGCCTGGAGCGTTTGGCAGAACTTGGCTTTATATGTTCAAAAAGAAAGCTTAAATTCTTTGAAAACCTGTTTACATTGTCAGACACAGTGCCAAGTTTCAGGTAGTTGTGGTCACCAGAGCGAGTAGAAATGACTGGGTTTGTATGGGACAGAATTACATTTTTAAAAAATTTTAGCCTAAGTCTATAGTTTTTAAACATATGGCCCATTTTTCAACAAGTCAGCTTGCTGACAGATATTCTTGGCCATCATTTTGCCAAATCAAACATCCTATACTGTAATGCCCTGTACACACGGTCGGACATTGATCGGACATTCCAACAACAAAATCCATGGATTTTTTCCGACGGATGTTGGCTCAATCGTGTCTTGCATACACACGGTCACACAAAGTTGTCGGAAAATCCGATCGTTCTGAATGCGGTGATGTAAAACACGTATGTCGGGACTCTAAACGGGGCAGTAGCCAATAGCTTTCATCTCTTTATTTATTCTGAGCATGCGTGGCACTTTGTGCGTCGGATTTGTGTACACACGATCGGAAATTCCGACAACGGATTTTGTTGTCGGAAAATTTTATAGCCTGCTCTCAAACTTTGTGTGTCGGAAAATCCGATGGAAAATGTGTGATGGAGCCTACACACGCTCGGAATTTCCGACAACAAGGTCCTATCACACATTTTCCGTCGGAAAATCCGACCGTGTGTACGGGGCATTAGTTTTCCACAAGAACTCATTTTAGCTACAGAAGTAATTTGAATTGAATTCAATTAACTACTTAGAAACATAAGGCAGTTATACAACTATGTGTCATGTGAGTCTTGCTGAATCAATTACAATCATGTACATTGTGTGCCTCACCCAAATAAAATTACACAATTTCCCCATTACCTTGTGGGCTCCAGTTAGACAGTCCAGTTCAATCTCAGTACAAGCTGCTCCGTAGATATAATAAGGAGCAACGTGACCCTCTCCTTTTTCCCAGTCCATCTCAGTGTCATATCCCCTAAAAAGGGGGAAAGGTCAGCAATTACTATCTATATAATAGACAAGAGAACTATTTAAAAATCAAGCTCAACTAAAGGTTCAGGGATATAGTAGAGCCTACCCAATATAAGGTCCCAACAACTACTTAAATGAAAACTGGTGATGGAATTACAGAACATAATGAAACGGTTATTGAAATTGTTTTCATGTTGTGGTTTCATGGTGGCGCACCCATGCAATAATCAATGAAATGTCAGGTTTTGAAGCCTTCTGATCATATTTCTGACTCTATAGAATTACATAGATCATTTGCTTGAGACATAACGGATCCGGACACTGAACGGAGATAATTAATAACAGCAATACCAGGACTTGAATTAATATTGCTTACTCTATGGCGCCCATACGCAGGCCTTGGCCTTATTCAGGATGAAAACCTGTTCTCAGTCTTTGCTCCTGAATCTGGGATTTGCAGACATGGGGCTTTATTCATTAAACTCAAATCTGCTTTTCTCTTTTCATCGTGAGTTGCACCTGCAGGCAAATGTGGCTCAAATTTTATTTTGCAAAGAATACCAAATCATGTGCAAGGAAAATAAAAAAAAATGCATTTTTGCTAGTACATGATTGGATAACAGATATCAGCAGATCTTCACCTCATTCATTAAGCTCTGGGAACAATTCCCATGCAATGTGAACAGTCTTACTGTATCTGCCTTAACAAATCAACCCTATTGCAAGTCTTTTTCTGCATTATTTACCTCTCTTTTCCTTGGCCAACTATAACTATAACTCAAGCCTTCTGGTTTGTTTTTATACATTTTCTTATCACTTCTTCCCACTCTATTCCCTTTTTGTGTCCTTTTCATTTCTATGTGGTTCTTCATATACAGGTGCGCAGTTTCTTCATTTTAAGTCTATGCTCCTATACTGATCTATAGATTCTCTCTAATGGGGCGTACACACGGTCGGACTTTTCGGCTACAAAAGTCTGACGGACGCCGACGGACTAAGTCCGGTGGACAATCAGATCGTGTGTGGGCTTCCCCGGACTTTCAGCTGACTTTTCCAGCCGCAAATCTGACGGACTTTAGATTTGGAACATGCTTCAAATCTTTACGTCGTAACTCCGCCGGACCCAGAAATCCGCTCGTCTGTATGCTAGTCCGACGGACAAAAACCCACGCTAGGGCAGCTATTGGCTACTGGCTATCAACTTCCTGATTTTAGTCCGGTGTACGTCATCATGTACGAATCCGTCGGACTTTTGTGTGATCGTATGTAGGCAAGTCCGTTCGTAAGAGTCCGCCGCGAGTCTGCCAAAAGTCCGTCGAAAGTCTGTCGGACGGGCTGTCGGACTTTTGTAGCCGAAAAGTCCGACCGTGTGTACGCCTCATTAGACTTTCCATCATTAAACATGAATCCTTTTCTAATCTGCTTGTATTTTTGCATCATATTTTAAATCTTTGTTGCATTCAGTCCAATGCTAGTTTATTTGTATAGGCAAAACTTTTTATGTATAAAATAATATCAATATCTGCGCTATTCTGTACAAATCAATAAGTAAAAGCAGCCGGCACAGTTTGTTGATAACCAAACACAAGAGTCCAAAGTCTAAAAAGTGCGGCGCTAAAAATGACAACTCATACTGTAGTAAGTCCAAAGGAGAAGAGAGGAATATTCCAGTCACCAGCTATAGTGCATGTGTATGAAAGCACTCAACACCATATCCGGCTATACAATTCTCGCTCAATTTCACATAATGAAAAAGTTTGTTTAGCAACAAAAAGCTTTCATGATCGATATATTGAAAGCCTTGTGTCTGATGTGAGTTCCCGGAGAAGCTTATTGAGGTGGAATATCATCTGGACATCGCTATCTCAGCCTATGAGCGAGAATTGTATAGCCGGATATGCAGGATGTGCCTGTGGTCATTATTGTATGCCTATCACTTCCAGCCTTCTGGTAAGCAGATCACTTTACCACGTGGTGCCTAGTGCTTTCATACACATGCACTATAGCTGGTGACTGGAATATTCCTCTCTTCTCCTTTGGACTTACCATGAGTTGTCATTTTTAGCGCCGCATTTTTTAGACTTTGAAAACTTTTTATGTACTAAATAGGGTAGGAGAGGGTTAACACCTCAAACAGGTTATTTTTGCGGTCTGTTTTGCTGGGGAACTTTTCCTTCACTTCTTGCCCTGAAGATGCAAAGTGAGGAAAAGTCCCATCTTAGATAATTATCACCATAACATTGATCCACGTTGTACAATTTTCCATACTGGTGACTACTCAAATAATTTTGGGTTTTCTCTTCAGTGGGAACATAGACTGCAAAAAAATGGCACACATTTGACAGTGGGCCTAACCTTGTCCCACTATATCCAAAACAAATGGAAACTTTGCCTTTACATATGCTAACTTTAAAGGTTTTGTATACTATCTTTTCTTTACTGCTTTTACTCAAGCTTTTGCCCTGGTTCAAATTCATGCGATTTGACATGTCAAATCGCATGCCAAATCGGCGGCAAATGCTGGCAATGGCAGCGTCCGAATTTGCGGTGCCGCACCGATTTTCAAAAGTAGTTATTGTACTACTTTTGGCGATTTCAGGGTGCGATTTCCATTGACCTCTGTGCAAACCTGCACAGATGTCTCCTGAAATCACCCCCGAAATCGGGACTAACATGCAGGAATGAAATAATGCGAGTTCAGCTGAACTCGCACGATTTCATTTCCACAGTCAGTGGGAACCAAGGCTTAATGTCACTGCTTAGTTAGTTTGCTTTTCTTTATAACACTACTAAATGATCTGGCTTTCCAAAATTCGAAGTTTACAGAAATACATAGTTTATATTTTGTGACCGTCCTAAATTACTATCAAGTTCAAGCATTAATATATTTTTTGACCTGTTTAGAGAAAACTCTTAAGACAGGGTTCAGAGCTTTGCCCTGTGATAGCACACCATTATGCATTGTAATGCGCTGTTACAAATAGTAGTGCTTGTACTTGCACCCCTGTGCTGTTTCTTAAAGCAGTGTGTTTTTAGTGCGCCTGAGGGAACACGTGAAATTTACATGCATTCCCACACCCATGTGAACCTAGGCTTAGAAAGCCTGTGATCTACAGTAACAATAAAACGCAAACCAAGCTCTTTACCAAGTTATCCTCTTCAGTTTTGCCTTCAGCTGAATTTAAGCTTGCTATGCCTGAAGGCGGTAAAGGGTAACGCCTTTTAATGTGTTACCTGTAAAATCCAGTAGCTGATAGACTTATTCTCTCAGCGAATGCTTGCTGAACCTGAAAAAACAAAAATGAATGCCAATTTTTCCAGGTTTGGAAAGGTCTGGGACCAATAGAACTTACAGATGTAAAGCGTAATTGCTATGTGTAATTAAGCCCAACTCCAGTCATTTTCCTTGTTTTGGATAGCACAGGGAGGGCTAGAGGCACCATTAGGTTTATACTGCTATGTGCATAGTTGTAAGGTCTCTTCTCCCTTCTGGTCAGAGAATAATTAACCACTTCAATACAGGGCACTTATAAACCTTCCTGCCCAGACCAATTTTCAGCTTTCAGCGCTGTCGGAGTTTGAATGACAATTGCGCGGTCATGCTATACTGTACCCAAACTAAATTTTTTTCATTTTGTTCCCACAAATAGAGATTTCTTTTGGTGGTATTTGATCACCTCTACGTTTTTTTATTTTTTGCTAAAAAAATAAAAAGACCGAAAATTTTGAAAAAAAAAAAAGTTTTGCTTTTGTTTCTGTTAAAAAATTTTGTAAATAAGTAAGTTTTCTCTTTCACTGATGGGCACTGATAAGGCGGCACTGACAGGCAATGATAAGGCAGCAACGATGAGGTGGCGCCAATGAGCGGGCACTGACGATGGGCACTGACGATGGGCACTGACGATGGGCACTGACGATGGGCACTGACGATGGGCGCTGATATGCGGCGCTGATGGGCGGCACTGATGGGCACTCATGGATGGCACTGATGGGCACTCATGGATGGCACTGATGGGCACTGATAGGCGACACCGATGAGGTGGCACCAATGAGCGGGCACTGATGGGCACTGATAGGCGGCACTGATGGGTGGCACTGATATGCAGCACTGATGGGCACTCATGGGTGGCACTGATGGGCACTCATGGGTGGCACTGGTGGGCACTGATGGGCACTGATGGGCGACACTGATATGAGGCACTGATAGGCATCCCTGGTGGCACTGGCAGTGGTAGGCATTGTGAGTGGGCACTGATTGGCAGCTGCCTGGGCATTGATTGGCAGCTGGCTGGGCACAGATTAGTATTTCCCTGGGGGTCTAGGGGGCATACCTGGTGGTGCAGTGTGGATGGATATCCTGGTGGTCCTGGGCGGCTTCCCTGGTGGTCCTGGGTGGGATCCGAGGGGGGGCTGTGCTGATAAACAATCAGCACAGACCCCCCCCCTGTCAGGAGAGCAGCCAATCGGCTCTCCTCTACTCGCGTCTGTCAGACGCGAGTGAGGAAAAGCCGATCACCGGCTCTTCCTATTTACATCGTGATCAGCCATGATTGGACATGGCTGATCACGTGGTAAAGAGTCTCCGTCAGAGACTCTTTACCTAGATCAGAGTTGCGATGTGTCAGACTGACACACAGCAACAACGATCGCCGCGATGCACGCCCCCGAGGGCGCGCAGTGGCTTAATAACCTGATCACGTCTAATCTTTTTGGCTCTATATACCACCACAATGGATTTGAAATGAAACGAACAAGATGTGCTTTAACTGCAGACTTTCAGCTTTAATTTGAGGGTATTTACATTTAAATCAGGTGAACGGTACAGGAATGACAACAGTTTGTATGTGCCTCCCACTTTTTAAGGGACCAAAAGTAATGGGACAGATTAACAATCATCCATCAAACTTTCACTTTTTAATACTTGGTTGCAAATCCTTTGCAGTCAATTACAGCCTGAAGTCTGGAACGCATAGACATCACCAGACGCTGGGTTTCATCCCTGGTGATGCTCTGCCAGGCCTCTACTGCAACTGTCTTCAGTTCCTGCTTGTTCTTGGGGCATTTTCCCTTCAGTGAAATGCATGCTCAGATTCAGGTCAGGTGATTGACTTGGCCATTGCATAACATTCCACTTCTTTACTTTAAAAAACTCTTCGGTTGCTTTCGCAGTATGCTTCGGGTCATTGTCCATCTGCACTGTGAAGCGCCGTCCAATGAGTTCTGAAGCATTTTGCTGAATATGAGCAGATAATATTGCCCGAAACACTTCAGAATTCATCCTGCTGCTTTTGTCAGCAGTCACATCATCAATAAATACAAGAGAACCAGTTCCACTGGCAGCCATACATGCCCACGCCATGACACTACCACCATCATGCTTCACTGATAAGGTGGTATGCTTTGGATCATGAGCAGTTCCTTTCCTTCTCCATACTCTTCTCTTCCCATCACTCTGGTACAAATTGATCTTGGTCTCATCTGTCCATAGGATGTTGTTCCAGAACCGTGAAGGCTTTTTTAGTTGTTTGGCAAACTCTAATCTGGGCTTCCTGTTTTTGAGGCTCACCAATGGTTTTCATCTTGTGGTGAACCCTCTGTATTCACTCTGGTGAAGTCTTCTCTTGATTGTTGACTTTGACCTACTTCCTGGAGAGTGTTCTTGATCTGGCCAACTGCTTTCTTCACCAGGGAAAGAATTCTTCGGTCATCCACCACATTTGTTTTCCATGGTGCATTCTTTCTTTTTAAGGATGTTCCAAACAGTTGATTTGGCCACACCTAATGTTTTTGCTATCTCCTAATGGGTTTGTTTTGATTTTTTCAGCCTAATGATGGCTTGCTTCACTGATGGCGACAGCTCTTTGGATCTCATATTGAGAGTTGACAGCAACAGATTCCAAATGCAAATAGCACATTTTAAATGAACTCTGGACCTTTTATCTGCTCCTTGTAAATAGGAAAATGAGGGAATAACACACACCTGGCCATGGAACAGCTGAGCAGCCAATTGTCCCATTACTTTTGGCCCCTTAAAAAGTGGGAGGCACATATACAAACTGTAATTCCTACACCGTTCACCTGATTTGGATGTAAATACCCTCAAGCTAAAGCTGAAAGTCTGCAGTTAAAGCACATCTTGTTTGTTTCATTTCAAATCCATTGTGGTGGTGTATAGAGCCAAAAAGATTACAATGGTGTCGATTTCCCAATATTTATCACTTGTTGGACTTTGTTTTTTGAATTTCACATTTTACACTCCAGGAGAACAGTAGATTTATTCAGAAATTTTTATTTTTCACATTTCTTTGTTTTATGTATGTCATTATATCATTAGACTAGGATTGTCATATATTTTTTCACTTGATGCACCTTATATACACACTGGATGTTATTTTAGATTGCTGTTTGGAATCTGTGGCATTGGCGCACTTTACCAGTGATCTAGAGAAGAGTAGAGAAGATTTATTTTTATTTTCACTTGCACTTGCCTATTCTGTTCTACATGCTTACTTGTTAGGTGTGTGAGCGGTTCTATTTAGTATTTATATATATTGATTAATTTCTGCACTTTAGTTAGCGCCACATACTTCACTTATTCGTATATTTTATCTGTGTGGGAACACTTTTATATGTTGGCAGCTTCTCCCATCCTTTTATATCCTATTCTATACAGTTTGGTTTTGCGCATTAGTTCCCCCATTTCTTAATAATGGTGAGTACCGTATGCTTATGGATTATAGTATTCAGCATAAAAAGTTTGAGAGTATTGTGACCAAGCATTGGGCAATACACAAACAAGATCGGGTACTTGGCCCACTGCTTCCTGTATGCCCACAGTTCATTTATAGAAAAGCACCCTCTCTTGGAGATAACTTGGAGTAATCCCAATGATCGACTTTTCTCTCTTATCGGGTTTTTATGAATGTCGGAGGTGTGCAGCGTGTAAAAATTTGAAGGTGAATATAAAAAAGCAAAAGGAGTTTTGTTCTTCAGTTTCTAACAGACAGTATAAAACTAAAGATTTAATTACTTGCACCACTCAGGGCGTTGTTTATATGCTTGAGTGTGAGTGCGGGCTTCAATATACTTGAAGGACATCAAGGGCTTTATATGTAAGTGTTAGGTCACCTGAGGCCAGGTGACAGATGCACACCGCTGGGGTTAGGAGCGCACCGCTACGGTTGTGGACCCTTAGGCTGACTGCTGCGGATGGAGCTCTGGGTGGTTCAGGAAAGCAGCTCCACCTGAACACCGACACGGAGCAAACAGGACGCCAGAGTGTAAGATTCCCCAGGTGTCGGGGCACACTCTCTAAAGCTGAGACCAGACCTGAGAGGTAAGCAGATAGTCAGAGCATAAAACATTACTTCAGATTCATGACAGTACCCCCCCTCTTTTACGAGGCCTTCCCCTCCCCCGCTTGGGACCAGGCTTGGAAGGGAACTTCAAATGAAACTTTCTCAGAAAACGAGGTGCGAAGACATCCGATACAGGAATCCAAGACCTCTCCTCAGGAACAAAACTTTGCCAATCGACAAGATATTTAAGAACATCTTTACAGATGCGAGAATCCAAAATGTAACTAACCTTGTACTCTTGATCATCCTCAGAGACCAGAGCCAAGGTAGGGAGAGGATGAGAGAACTTATTGAGACCTAAAGGTTTCAGAAGGGATACATGAAAGGAGTTTGAAATCTTGAGGCTTTTAGCGATCTGGAGTTTAAAACAGGATTCGGCTTAGAAATCATAGTGTTAGAACCAATGAATCATGGGGCAAATTTCAGAGAAGGAACCTAAAGTTTGATGTTTCTGGTGGAAAGCCAGACTTTGTCTCCTGGCTGTAGTGGAGGCGGCTTACGCCTGCGACGGTCAGCAAAACCCTGAATTTGTTAGCAGCTGTCTGGAGGGAATCATGAACGTCAACCCAAATGGAATCGAATGATTCCTGAACTGTAGCCAAAAGCTGGCATGTAAGGAGAAACGGGTCATAGGAAGAGTGAGCTGATGATATCTTCTATAAACTGTGACAAAGGGTGTCTTTTGAGAACTGACGTGAACATGATTATTGTGAAAGAACGCTACCCACGGGAGTAGTGATGATCAATCATCATGATAAGCAGAGACTAAGGTGCGAAGAGAGACCTCTAACTCCTGATTAACCCTCTCAGTCTGTCCTTTGGATTGAGGATGGTAAGAAGAGGTAAAATTCAAGGTAATGTTGAGGGGTTTTCAAAAGGCTCTCCAAAAGCGAGAAGTGAATTTAACACCCCTGTCAGAAACAATATGGGAAGGAACTCCATGGAGAACAAAATGGGAACCAGGGCAGGAGCAGAAGGGAGACCAGGATAAGGAACAAAATGAGCCATCTTGGAGAATCGATCAATTACCACCCAATGACCCTATTATTCTTAGAAGGTGGAAGATCGGTGATAAAGTCCATGGCAATGTAAGACCAGGGGTCCTTAGGAATGGGCAAAGGCATGAGAAGACCACCATGAGCTTGCATGGAGGATTTAGACTGAGCACAGACATGACAAGCCTTAATGTAGTCTTTAACATCAGAACGATGAGTAGGCCACCAGTAGTGGCGGCTGATGAGAAAGAAAGATCGAAGAGCCCCAGCATGACCTGCCACCTTGGAATCATGACTCCAACAAAGGATCTTAGTTCTTAACTCGGTTGGAATGAAGGTCTTGCCAGGAGGAATTTTTGAGTTCAGGGTAGAATGGGCAAAAATATATGAGGTAGGAATTATCGACTCAATTTCAGAGGTGGGCTCCTCATCCTGAATGTCAAATGACCTGGAGACAGCATCAGCCCGACTGTTGTAGGAACCAGGTTTGTACGTAATAGTAAAATTAAAACTGGAAAGGAAAAGACTCCATCTGGCCTGTCTGGGATTCACTCGTTTGGCATTCTGTAAGTACTGCAGATTTTTATGGTCAGTGAAAATTGTTATGGAGTGCGGGGAACCCTCTAAGAGATGACCCCACTCCTACAACGCCAATTTCATCGCAAGAAGTTCCCGATCACCAATAGTATAATTTTTCTCTGCCTGAGAATTTTTTTTGGGAGAAAAACGCACATGGTTGATGTTTTTCCTCAAAGGATTGAAGCACAGCACACACCCCAGTTGAGGAAGCGTCCACTTCAATAACAAATGGGTCCCCAGGGTTAGGTTGCCTCAACAAAGGTCCAGAAACAAAGGCAGCTTCAGGAGGCCACTCCTTGGCATTTGCACCTGTCAGAGTACTTACTGAGGCCGAGATGCCGAGAGCGGTCCGCCCTTGCAACTACGCGCACCCCGTCCCCTGAAGATGATACAGGGAATGGATGGCACTAAGGAGCACTAGCCACCAGCAGGTATAAAATCCTTTGTGGAGGACTGCAGAGCTGGGTCTTAGGGGTGCAGGAGTCCTGGAACTGGCTGAATACTCGATGCTGGGTGGAGTAGGCAAACTGTAAGCAAGCAGAGGGTCAAACACAAGTGATAGGCAAGGCAAGTCCGTATAGGCAGGCCGAGGGTCAAACACTGGTGGCAGGCAGAGTAAGTCTGTTAAACAGGCCGAGGGTCAAACACTGGTGGCAGGCAGAGCAAGTCCGTTAAACAGGCCGAGGGTCAAACACTGGTGGCAGGCAGAGCAAGTCCGTTAAGTAGGCCGAGGGTCAATCCAGGAGAAAAGTAGCATGGTGAGAACAGTCCGGGTCACAACAGGAGATCAGGTAAGCATAAACAGGAAACAGGAACTAACACGAGCTGACGACAAACCAGCAACCCGTCTGGGCGCTGGAGCCGTTTTAAATAGCACCGCCAAAGTGTCACGATGGGCGTGCACGAGTTACCGCGCACGCGCGTGCACCGCTCCATCAGACCGTGCGCGCATATGCGCCAGAGCGCCAATCCACCGCGCACAGGAACATGGTGAATGCGGCTGGAGAAGACCCTTCTCTGACAGCACCCTTCTTGGTCAAGGCAAGAAGGGTGCAATGGACCAAGAAGGGTGCAGCAATGGAAGAGTAATTCCTAATGAACTGCCTGTAATAATTAGTGAACCCAAGAAAGCGCTGTGTGGCCTTGAGGCTGGCAGGAAGAGGCCAATTGGTAATGGTCGAGACCTTTCCAGGATCCATACGAAAACCCAAACTAGAGTCAAAGCATCCCAAAAACAGAACCTCAGAACATTCTGATGAACATTTCTCCAGCTTGGCATACAGATTATTTTCTCTAAGGCGCTGAAGTACAACTCGGACATGGTTTCTGTGAACAAGCAGATTTTCTGAATAGATGAGAATGTCATCCAGATAGATGACAACAAATTGATAAAGCAGATCCCTGAAGATTGCGTTGACAAAGTTTTGGAACACAGATGGGGCATTACACAGACCAAAGGACATAACAAAGTATTCATAATGCCCATCTCTAGTGTTAAACTCAGTTTTCCATCCATCACCCTCCTGTATCCGGAGATCAGAGATTGTATGCACCCCTGCTATCCAACTTAGTGAAAATGGAGGCACCTTTCAATCTGTCGAACAGTTCCGATATTAAGGGTAAGGAGTATCAGTTTTTGATTGTCAGAGCGTTTACACCTCGATAGTCAATGCAGGGTCTTAAGGTCCCATCCTTCTTGGCTACAAAAAAGAACCCTGCTCCCGCAGGCAAAGAGGATTTTTGAATGAATCCTTTCTTTAGATTTTCTGCAACATACTTAGACATGGCCTGGGTCTCCAAAATGGACAAGGGATAGGTCTGGCCCCTGGGCAGGGTTGCTTCGGGAACAAGATCAATAGCATGCCTGTGAAGAGGAAGTACCTCAGCCAATATTTGCAGAACACATCCTGGAACTCGCTACATGGAAGGAAGAGCAGGAAGAGCAGAAGATACTGATGTGGTGGCCACAGGAAGTCTCCCCTTTGGGGTAACCCTTGAGTAGGCAGGATGAGAAACAAGAGGGACCCCAAGCCAGGATCTGCCCAATAGTCTAGTCAATGTGTGGAGAATGGAGCTGTAACCAAGGAAGGCCCAATACAATGCGGATTAAGGCCTTAGGTAGAACGAGAAAGGATATCCACTCCTGGTGGAGTACCTCTACAGACATCTTGACAGGGAGGGTCTGAAAGTGGAGAGGCCCCCCCCCCCCAGGAAGAACAGTGCCATCAATCGCTGAGACCACCAGCGGAGTGGTGAGAGGTGAAAGAGGAATTTTCATGGAAGACGCAGTTCCCCAGACCATGAAATTGCCAGTGGCTCCGGAATCCAGGTAGGCCGAGACTGCATGAGAGGAAACGTTGACATGGAGGAGCACAGAAAGGAGACTGGATGATGAAGGTGATTTTCCTGGGTCCAATACGCCACCTTAAAGATGTATTAGACCCAAACGTTACCCAGACGGAGAGAGCAGGTGTCCCAAAAATTACCTTTGCCCCCACAGTAGAGACACAAGCTCAGAGTTCTGCGCCTAGCACGTTCTTCAGGGGATAACGTAGTCCGGTCCAGCTGCATAGGTTCCACAGCTGGCAGGGGATGCTCCACGCATCAAGGAGAGGGGAGCTCGGGCTGGCTAAGGACCATGGAGTACTGGCGTCTTTTTTTTCTAGGGTCCTCTCCTGGAAGAGAATATCGATCTGCTTGCACATGGAGATGACATCATCCACACCAGAGGGAAAGGTTCTTCTCACCAACTCATTCTTCACTCTGTCAAAGAGGCCTTGTAAAAAGGTTGCAACAAAGTCCTCATTATTCCAGCTCAGCTCAGCAGTTAAAATGCAAAAAGGCCATACTGTCCTACCGAAGAAGACTCTTGGCGGAAACATAAAAGGGCACTGGCCACTGAAGAGACACGACCCGGTTCCTTGAAAATATTCTGAAAGAGTGTCAGGAAGTTAGACAAGCTGGAACCCACCCGGTCATTCTTCTCCCACAGAGGAGCAGCCCGGGCTAAAGCCTTGCTGGTCAGGAGGAAAGCAAGCCAAAAAGGGCGCTATTTATTTTATTGTTTTTCATTTTTAAATACAGGATAGTCAGAAGGACAAGCCAAGGTCGGGGCAAGTAGCAGACAGGGATGGTCAGAAAGGCATGCCAAGGTTGGGGTCACTAGCAGACAGGAATGCTCAGAAGGACACGCCAAGGTCGGTACATGGAAGTCAGCGATAAACATACAGCAGGACGCCACACCAAAAGCCCAATCACAATTTTGTTCGGCAAAGGCTGGCTTGCAGTGTGTGGGGTTAAATAGTGTTTCCTGTTGAGAGGCTGGGGTGGAGCCATGCTGAGAGCTCATACTTAAACGCCCAGGTTGGGGGCACGCTCTCTAAAGTTGAGACACAGACCTGAGAGGTAAGCAGATAGTCAGAGCATTAAATATTATGGCAGATTTATAACAGTAAGGATAAGAGAACTTGCAAATAATATTAAAAAAGGTTTGAAAACCAACAGTATGTTGAGACACTTCAGGACCTATCATAATAGAGACCCTAGGGGCCTCAAGTTTTGGGGCATCGAGAAGGTCTTGAGACACTGGAGAGGTGAGAATTTTGTCTGACATTTGAGCCTCAGGGAGTCATTTTGGATTTATGAAACAAAGGTCCTGACCCCTGCTGGCTTGAATGTCGAATTTGACCTCAATTGTTTTATATCTGATAGAGGAGTTTGCATTATATTGCTTAATGCTTTTATTGTTTTGTGAAGAGATGACTGCGATGTGACTTAGCATTTTTTGCCAAATTTTCTTTGCTAATTTTTTGGAGATTTTATTTGTATTTTTGTGGTTGGAGTACCCCTTTATACTTAATTGAAGCTGGCTATGAAAGGGGAGTAGCAAGGCTTCGGTGTGACTGATGTAACTCCACTTTACATAATTAGGCAGTTTTTATATGCTATTGCGAGTATGAGAGGTTTTAATAAAGCCTCATATTTTTAATTATTATTTTGAGTATGGGGTGGAACAATCCCTTTTAATGCGAAGTGCGGCTGTGATGAATTAGGCAGCATTTGGTTGCCATGGCGCTCGTTACTGAGTGCATTTAAATGAGGGTTTCCATATGTGGCTCCGTTCCCATTGACAAAGTCCTGCCTACGTACGGGGGAGGAGCTACGTATGACGTCACCCAGGCCATCTTTATGGTTGACTGTTTGTAACCTGAGCACTGGATACATGCACTTGGTACAAGTGCTTTTCTTGTAAGTTCTTTTAACCATTCAAAATAAATTTGCAATTAAATGGAGAGCACTAGATTGTTCTGCTTTTACTCATATACAGTATATACAGAGGATGGTATGGCAGTGGCCCACAGCCATTCAAAAGCCGCTTCTGCCACCTCCAGAGGCATGTTCTGTTTTTTTTTTTTTTTTTTTTTGTTAATTGCTGAACATCAATTTTACATTCTGGGGCCATGTCACAACTGCAAGCAAAGCATTTAACTTGCAGTTGTAGGGTGGCCACATTGCTCTAAATAGGAGAGTTTGCATCATTGCTGGAGTATGTGTACTGCCCTGTCAGGCTAGAATGTTAGAATTCCAGTGGGCAGCCAAACCATGCCTCAGCCATCCATTTTTACCTCACCTTGACCTCCTGACCTAATCTGTTCTCTCTGCACTACAGATGTTGCTTTTGAGCCCATTAGACATTTCCTCTTTGTGCTCTGGTTTTCCTGGTCATAAATCTGGGAATTGTCTGAGCCAGCAGCTTTATCATTGCCACCCCTGCCTGTGTTTCCTTGACCAGGTCAGGGATGGCCTTTAACTCTTTCACTGCCAGAGCTGTTTTTTTGCACACATTTATAAAATCATTTTAGCCTTGAAGATTGCATAAAAATCCCTAGAAAATAAAATAGTGGTAGTTCCAATTTTTTTTATGTTACACGATATCAGAGCAAAGGTCTATAAAATGCAAAAGTTCTTTAAAAATACACTATAGTTAAATTGGGTAATTTATTGTGTTTGTGTGCCCTAAAATTTTTGGTAAAATATAAAAGATGAGGTATTAGATACCCAACATGTCAAACCTTAAAATTGTGGGCTCCTTTAAAATGGTGACAAACTTCAGTACCCCCCATTTTCGATATGCAGTGCTTTAAAAGCCCCTACAGGTCATCAATTTAGAGTGGGGGTCAGCAACTTGTAGATCGGGATCTACCAGTAGATCGCATTCATGTGAATTGGCATTTTTCGTGTTTTGTTGCCTCACAACCTGGAATAGACATGGATTGTTTGAGGATTTTGCTGCGATCACAGCTCTAAGTCGCTTTGGATAAGTCTCCATGAGCTTGCCACATCTTACCACTGGGATTTTTGCCCATTTCTCCTTGAAAAACTGCTCCAGCTCCTTCAAGTTGAATGGTTTGCACTTGTGAACAGCAATCTTTAAGTCTGACCACAGATTTTCTATTGGATTGAGGTCTGGGCTTTGACTAGGCCATTCCAACACATTTACATGTTTCCCCTTAAACTATTCAAGTATTGCTTTAGCAATGTTTGGGGTCATTGTCCTGCTGGAAGGTGAACCTCCGTCCAAGCCCCAAATCACACAGAGAGTGGTACAGGTTTTGCTCAAGAGTATCCCTGTATTTAGCACCATCCATCTTTCCCTCAACCCCGACCAGTTTCCTAGGCCCCACTGCTGAAAAACATCCCCACAGCACAATGCTGCCAACACCATGTTTCACTGTGGGGATGGTGTTCTTTGAGTGATGTGTTGGGTTTGTGCCAGACATAGCATTTTCATTGATGGCCAAAAAGTTACATTTTAGTCTCATCAGACCAGAGCACCTTCCTCCATACATTTTCACTTCCTCCAGACATGAAATATGAACAAAGCATATCCCTCTATAGTGTGTATTTGTCTCAATCCAGAGCACTAAGTGTAATTTTCTGTCTGTTTGCCTCATTCCTCTGCTATCAGCATGAGTCAGTTCTGACAACTTTTCCTGACACCAAACTAAAACAGGTGACAGGAGCTCCAGCTTATTGACAGCCTCAGCTCTGTTCTTGTGTGCTGTGTGAAGGTGGTGCTTGTTCCTTCCCTCAGATCAGAGGTCTCCTCACTGAGCTTGGCAGAGTGTAATTTCAGTTCTCCGCCCCCTTTTTTCTGACCGCTCAGGCAAGCTTTATAAATGCTGCACTTTGAATGGGTGTAGAGAAGAAAAGACTGTAGATAAACAGGTACAAATTCTATAGGAGGCTTTGTTTCATCCCTGTGTATCATCTGAGGCCAGTCACTTCACTGGGTACAGGTAAGGCTTACTGAAAAGAAATAACATTTCCATTTAACACAAACATTCAGGTTTGTACAATGTAGTTGGTACTTGATTTGCAGTTTGATAGAATTACATTGCACTTACCCAGTCCTCCCACTTGCCATTAGGATTGTTTTTGACAAAAGGTTCCAGTCTTTTCCAAAGTGTCTCACAGGCATACTAGGTAAGAGAAAGAATGATGAAAGGTTAGATTATGCTCCACTGTTCTAAATGTATTTTATCTAGTAGATACCGGGAAGAATACCAGGTCCAGATGAATGGGCTTCTTAATGCAAGAAAACATGTGGATTCAAGCACATGCTGTGTGGTGAGAATGGGCCCCAAGTCTGGATTCACACTGTTGCAGTGCATTAATGCATGTGTGGTAGGTACCATGAATTATAAGGCTGGCCATTAATTTGAAAGAATAAAAACGTGATGGTGATGGCACCAGTGGGTATAGCACACTGATGTCTCAGCAGCTGGCTGCCATTCCTTCATATAAGTGGTAGCTTGCTTTTTCAAAATAAAAAAGATTGCTTTTTACTTGGGACTTTTTCTGAGAGTCAATTTCCTATTGAGCTCCTTGGTGACTATTTTGTTCATTGCCTCATCTGGACTTGGCATCGGAGCGGTCTATATGACATTACTGCACACCAGTGACAATTGTTTGCTGGGACTGCGTATTGTCCACCCTTGAGACTGAATTTTGCTAGAGGGCGATAATTATTCATTTTTGGTGGTACAAGATTCTATTATCGGCTGGTTCCATCTACCAGGTGCATCATCGGCTGGTTCCATCTACCAGGTGCATCATCGGCTGGTTCCATCTACCAGGTGCATTATCGGCTGGTTCCATCTACCAGGTGCATTATCGGCTGGTTCCATCTACCAGGTGCATTATCGGCTGGTTCCATCTACCAGGTGCATTATCGGCTGGTTCCATCTACCAGGTGCATTATCGGCTGGTTCCATCTACCAGGTGCATTATCGGCTGGTTCCATCTACCAGGTGCATTATCGGCTGGTTCCATCTACCAGGTGCATTATCGGCTGGTTCCATCTACCAGGTGCATTATCGGCTGGTTCCATCTACCAGGTGCATTATCGGCTGGTTCCATCTACCAGGTGCATTATCGGCTGGTTCCATCTACCAGGTGCATTATCGGCTGGTTCCATCTACCAGGTGCATTATCGGCTGGTTCCATCTACCAGGTGCATTATCGGCTGGTTCCATCTGAGAGATGTGTTAGCACTGGGATTCATTTGTTTTCATTCATTTGAATGGCCTGCCTAATGCACTAAAAAGGCTGCAGCATAATGCACTTTATGGTGCACTACAATGCAGGTGTGTTGAGGTGCCATTAGGAATGAATGAAACAGCACACCAACATTGTATGCATTTGGATAATCCACATACTGCAGTGCAACAATGTAAACCCAGTCTTAAAAGCAGGGTGGTTTTAGCCTGTCTAAACTAGGGGTGCAATAAAAGAAAGTCAGGCGGGCATAATGACAATACACCATTATTGATCATCTCCTCTCTTAGTTCCCTACATCTCCATGTGACTGCAATGAAAAGCACATGTATTAGGTCAGCATGTCTCAACCTTTTTTTAGTCATGGCACCCTTTAAAAGTATGCAAAATCCCAAGACACCCCAGTCCTGAACTGTATATAATGGACTTGAGAACAATAACATCTGTACTGGATGATGATGTCACCCATTCCTTAATACTACATTGGAGAGGTTAACCTTTCATATCAGATTCCACCCATCACTTCAGTCAGCCACCTTTACATCACTGTCCCTCCACTACATTGCCTCCCCCATCTTATCAGAATCCCCCCTTCCCATTGGAGCCCTTGTCAAAACATATCACAAAAGAGTCCTGTCATAACAGAGTCTCTTACCCCCTCAGACTTAGCCAGCAAGGATCTAAAGCTACTTTGTGTACTGCATATGCAATCCAGTTTGGCTTCTGCACATACATACACAGCAAGCCCTCTCACTGCTGTGTGTGCACTGTATGGGGATGAAGAGTGTGCACTGTATGGGGATGAAGAGTGTGCACTGTATGGGGATGAAGAGTGTGCACTGTATGGGGGTGGAGAGTGGGCACTGTATGGGGGTGGAGAGTGGGCACCGTATGGGGGTGGAGAGTGGGCACCGTATGGGGGTGGAGAGTGGGCACCGTATGGGGGTGGAGAGTGGGCACTGTATGGGGGTGGAGAGCGGGCACTGTATGGGGGTGGAGAGCGGGCACTGTATGGGGATGGAGAGCGTGCACTGTATGGGGATGGAGAGCGTGCACTGTATGGGGATGGAGAGCGTGCACTGTATGGGGGTGAAGATCGTGCATTGTATGGGGTGGAGAGCGTGCACTGTATGGGGGTGGAAAGCCCCTCATTCCCTCAAAAAAATTACAGAAGTTAAGCATTGCTTGCTCAAAAATAAAATCAAGAGATACAACACCTTTTCCGATCCCAACCATGACTACCTACAGTTTGCAAGTTCTCCTTCTTGTGCTTGTGTGGATTTCCTTCTGGTATCCTCCCACATTCCAAAGACATGCTGGTAGGTTAATTGGAACCTGCCTAAATTGGCCCTAATATCTGTATGTATGAATATGAGCTAGAAACCGTAGACTGTAAGCTCATTGAGGGTAGGGACTGAGGTGAACGTTCAATATATGTATGTATGTATGTATATATGTATATATGTATATGTATGTGTGTAAACTGCTTTATAAATGGTCAATGCTATATAAATAAAAAAAAAACAGTAGAAAAAAAGTGGAAGACATTTTTATAGGAAGGGGGGTGTTGCCATCAAGATGACCATGATGAGGCCTTTAACTGGTTTCTGCCCACCCACATTACATTTACTGCAGACGGAAGGCACAGTCAGGCTAGGCAACAAACTGGTACGTTGTTGCCTGTTTCCGGGTTTGCATGCACACCCCCTGCTAACCTGTGCTGTCATTGGCTGCAGCTAGTCAGCTAGACTGACCCCGATTTCCGGGGACAGTCCCCGGATTGAGCCCACTTTCCCCAGAGACCGTCTGGATTTGTCCCCGGTTTGGAGGGGCGGCGGGGGGGCCCAAGACCCGGCATCTCCCCGTGCATCTCTGCCTGTCAGTTCACTATGCAGTGGGGTGGAGGTGGCGATCGGCAGCTCTGTGGTGGCCGTGGGATCTCCCTGGGGCTTGTAGTTCTCTTCCTGAGTCTGCACAGTGGAGAGGGGGAGGGGCCTCTGACCCAGTAATGTATCAGTTTCACTCTTCCGTATACAAGTGAGTCTCTCTGCTTGTACACTCTTGCTGATAGGTGCCCTGGTCAGAGGCCCCTCCCCTCTCCACTGTATAGACTCAGGAAGAGAACTACAAGCCCCAGGGAGATCCCGCCGCCACCACAGAGCTGCCGATCGCCACCTCCCACATTTCCCACTGCAAAGTGAACTGACAAGCAGAGGTGCAGGGGGAGATGCCGGGTCTTGGGCCCCCCTGCTGCCCCTCCAATCCGGAGGGAAAAAGACAGTCTCGAGGGAAAGTGGGCTCAATCCGGGGACTGTCCCTGGAAATTGGCCGCCCGCGGCCACCACAGAGCTGCTGATTGCCCCCTCCCACCTCCCTCCACTGCATAGTGAACTGCATAAGAAGTGATCTGAGGTGCAGGGGGAGATGCTGACCACAGACTGTCATCAACATTGATTGGTGAGTGACCATGGGTGAAAGTGTGGGGGGGGGGGGGGGTACAGAGATGTGCTGGGGGATGGGGGTGGAGTGGGTACAGAGCACAGATGTGTTATGCTCTTTCACACTGGTTGACTGATCGGGTCCCCCTGTCAGTTTTTCAGGCAGACCCGATCAGACCATCCATTGCCCTCTATGGAACAGTAGATGTCAGCAGACCTGTGTCCGCTGACACCCGCCACGATCCAATCCAGTCCATTAAAAACAGACAGATGGGAGATCCATTCCCCATCCGTCTGGCGGAACGGATTGGACAGTCCGTTTCATCCAAAGCCCCATAGAGAGCAGCGTGCTGTGTCCATGTCCGCTCTACATCAGTGGACTGGACTGGACACAGACATGTCATCCGTTTGCTCAGCGGTAATCAAGGGAGAGATCCTCCACTGAGCAAACGGATTCCACTGTGTCAACTTTAATTTGATTCGCCGGGTGCCTGCCATCACACAAGTCCCGCCTCCTGGTTTTCTCCTTTGACAGACAGCACACTTGTCCAATGCCAGGGCATGTGTGATGTCTATCATAGGTAGGAGCCATCCAGGAGGTGGGACTTGTTTGATTGTCCGGCAAATCAAATTAAAGTTGGCACAGCAGGAGACGCCAGCCTGACCCCCCCCCCAGTGTGTGGCACCTGGGGCAGACTGCCCCCCCTCTGCCTCAGCACCCGCCCACGATGTGTGTTATGATCTGGCCATTTTCAGCAGAACACTGGCTCTTTTCTCCTCTCTGATCCCCTGCACACATGAGGCTACATTCCTGGGCACTGGTGAGGCTACATTCCTGGGCACTGGTGAGGCTGCATTCCTGGGCACTGGTGAGGCTGCATTCCTGGGCACTGGTGAGGCTGCATTCCTGGGCACTGGTGAGGCTGCATTCCTGGGCACTGGTGAGGCTGAATAGATGGGCACTGGTGAGGCTGCATAGATGGGCACTGGTGAGGCTGCATAAAGAAGAAAGCCAGACTCATGTGAGTAGAAACAGCACATTTACACTTGCATACACCTGTTGGCACATTTAACCCTTTGATTCCCCCATCACCAGACCAGTGCCTTTAGTACTGTTATAACAAGGTTCAAAAATAAAAAGAAAAACTGCGCTGCAGAGCAAAAAAGGTCAAAGGTAAAAGCTGCACACAAAATACACCAATATCTGTGTATACCATGAAAAATAAAAAATAAATAAAGTGCGCTAATTATATGAAAGTACACACATAGATGTGAATACATGTGGGTGGTAGTAAAAACCACAATCTACTGAAAGCAAGTAAATGACTCCATGAGTGGTAGAAATATATAAGTGCAAAACATAAAAACTCAAATAAAAAGAAGAAACAAAAAATGTGTACATGTGAAGTACAATGATATTAATAGCGTGAAAATCTGAAAATCAAACAAACTCAGTCCATGGGTTCAAACATAAAAAGTTCATCAGTGAAAAAAAGCATCCATCCACTATACAGCTCAGCAGCAACTAATCCCCCTATGAGTGGATTGACAAAGGAGAGAGATGTGCAGGATGGTGCAAATCCACTGACGGTGACTCCAATAAGTGAGAAAGTGATAAAGGTGGACTCTTACCCTCCGTGTTGGACCCCCTCCTTGGTAGGGTCTATCAGGCATGCAGATTTTTGCCCTCTGCAGGGACCGTGTAATGAGAAGATCTCCCCAGCAGCTGTCAGGAATGTTGTTTCCGATCCGGGCTGGTCCAAGTGAAACGCCTGGAGAGGGGGGAAGGAAAGCTCTCTTGCTCCCAGTGTGGCAAAGGAAAAAGCAAAAGAGCGGAACTCCAATAGTGTAAAAAGTTTCGGAATTTATTCAATAAAAGTACAGACCGCAACGGAGAGTGCACGCTCCGTGAGGTAAAAATACAATTAAAAACAAGCCGGCATATAAGAATCGTAATAACCCGTGCATAACATGGGGCAATCGTGACGGCTTACAACGTAGCCACGCGCTACATGTTTCGTCATTAGTAGATGTCTTCAAAGGGGCACGGGCTACGTGTTAAGCCATCCCCTATATAGTATAACAGTGCACACCAAGCCTCGTTTTCACCTCCGCTCTCAGGGAAGGGAAAACCCAAGCCTCTACCTGGTGCTCCTCAGTGAATGGATGTTGCCAAGGTGACACATAGGACTGAAACTAAACAAAACTTCAGCCACTCCCAGCAGAGCCAATCTCTCGCGCCATCTGGAGGAAGAAGCCCAGTATTACTAGACAATTAATATGTCTTACAGATGCTAATTTGGAACGTAAAACTGACAGAGCAGAAAGGAGAAAATCACTGAATCTCACCAAGAGGCACGATGTGGTGGTTAATAATAATAAAAGTGTAGAAAAAAAAAATTGTAAATATATATGGAAATGTACGGAAAAGAAACAACGTTCATCTCCGTAAATAAAACCACATTCAAAAAACACATGTATGAAAAAAATATATATATGTATTAGAGTCACACCGTAATAAATGGAGGCCCATCCATGAACGTGAAGAGCACTCGGTATCACAATGATGCGACTAAATCATTATAATGTATAATATTTAAACATCTTAGGAAAATATTGGAAAAAGAGGAAACTGAACAAAAGATTAAAAAAAAAAAAAAATTTTGCCGTGATGTGGGGGACTATAAGGCAGGTTCCGTTTTTGTCTGGCAGAGTAAGATTGCAGCTGAAACGTCTGAGGTGACTGGATGTCCCTCTGCCCCTGGTGGGGAAGAGATGTCTGTGGAGTCTGAGGGATATCAGCGACATCCCCCCTCAACACAGACACAACAACCTTCAGCCTCTAGGAGGGCCTCCCATCGATCTCCGGTTAGACAAGGTAAACCCCCTCAGCCTAAACCACGTTCTAGGCCGCAGAAGGAAACTGGTAAAAACCAAAAAAAGGGACCCAAAAATCATAAACCCAGTGAGTACAATCAACATAGTCAGGAATATCACTCACAGGGTTTTGGAGACTTCCCCTATAGTTATGACTCCCCTAGGAGAGCTTATACGGAGGACTACCCCTCTAGATATCCTATATCCACGCAGAATCGCTTTCAGAGCTTGAGGGATGAGGGGTATCGCCATGATAACTATGACCATCATGGGTACAGAGCAGATTATCATTCTGGACCACGTACTCCAGGTAGAGGTTCACAGAATGATCGACCATACTGGCACCAACCCCCCCCTTCTCAGATTAGAGAGGGAGGCGGCTGGCAATCTCCCTATAGACAGAGACAGGGCCAATATCCTCAACCCCAGCATTGGGGTTTTCCCAGAGCCCATCAAAACCATCTGGGACTCATAGAAAAAAGAGAGGAGTCCGAGGGGGGAGGAAATCAAGGGGCAAAAAGAAAGTGGGTGTAAGCGGTAGGGGTATTTTTAACCTGAGCAAAACACCTCTAACTGAAACAGAAATTTCAATTTTAGACAAAGGACTCAAGTTTGTACCGCCCAAAACACTCAATAAATTTGAAACTTATATGGACATACATAAGTATATCAGGAAATTAAACATCAAGAGATATATGCTGTCCAACCCCATTGCCCCCCAAACTGTTGGTCTCAACACCATCAGACAGTCTGGCCTAGCCAACGCGTCCCTATTTAACCCTCCGGGTGGCTTATCTGCCTCTTTGAGAGTCTTCAGGGATGTTCTTTTGAGGGATCTCGATCGTTTGAAGGTTCAGAAAATGAAAATGACGAGAGAGTTACAGTTGGGCCTGGATTCACTTTGTGAACGTAGGGACCTTGTTATAAAGCCAGCCGACAAAGGGGGGGTATAGTGGTCCTTGACAAGTCAGATTATCTTCACGAATTGGAGAGACTTGTTGGAGACAGGGACACCTACCAACCCCTTAAGTCGGATCCCAGAATATGTTTCAAAAAAGAACTGGAAAGGATTGTGGATAATGGTTTTCAATCTGGCATTATAAACAAGAAGGAGAAATCTTTTCTCATCCCGGTTGCGTCAAGAATCCCAGTCATGTACTACCTGCCCAAAGTCCACAAAGACCCAATTCACCCTCCGGGTCGTCCCATCATTAGTGGAATAGATTCCATTACTTCCAGGGCAGGTAAGTACATTGACAATTTCCTCCAACCACTTGTACAACTTCTGCCAGCATATATTAAGGACACTAGACATACCATCAATCTACTCAAGACTAGTAATTATAGAGAAGGGCATTGGCTTGTGACTGCCGATGTCACTTCTCTATACACTAGCATCCCCCATTACTGGGGTATTAAATCGGTGAAATTTTTCCTTGATAAGGATGCCTCCCTACCCAAGAAGCAAAAACGTTTCATTATGGAGCTTTTAGAATATGCCACTACACATAATTTCTTTTGGCATAATAAACAGTTTTATCTCCAGACTAAGGGGGTAGCCTTGGGGGCTAAATTTTCCCCCAGCTTGGCGAACCTTTTTATGGGGAAATGGGAGGAGGACGTCATCTATGCCCACCGGAGACCGGAATTGGTCCTGTGGGCCAGGTACATAGATGACGTCCTCCTCCTATGGGATGGCTCCTATGACTCTCTCTGTTCCTTTATGGATGGACTCAATTCCAACGAGAGGGGTATATCCTTTAAATATGAGGCCAGCCAGGAAAAAATACACTTTCTGGATCTGGAGATACGAGGTGAAAATAACTCTCTACTTACCTCTACCTATTTCAAGGTCACTGACCGCAATTCGTTTATCCCGAGGGACAGCTGCCATCATAAAGCTTGGCTGGACTCTGTCCCTAAAAGTCAGTACATCCGACTGAAAAGGAACTGTTCTACCAATACTGACTTTCTTGCTCAGACTAAGGTTTTGACGGACAGATTTATAGAGAAGGGGTATGAAGCGCAGTTTCTGACTGAAAAACTCAATCAGGTTGTATCACTGGACAGGGACGCTCTTCTGGCTGATAAAACCAGGGCACAGAGGGACTGTCAGCTGGTCTGTCCCTTGATCACAAGGTACTCCTGCCAGCACTTTTCTGTCAGGAGGATGTTGAACAAACACTGGCACATTATTAAGAATGATCCCGTGCTTGGACCATCCCTTCCTGACAGACCCCAACTGGTCTTTAGGGGTGCCCCCTCAATCAGTTCACGGGTGGTATCTGCTGCATGTGACCCTCCGGTTCATAAACCTATGTTCTTTCAACATATGACAGGCTATTTCAAATGTAAAAATTGCGAGGTTTGTGCTATTAATGCTTTAACGGAGAGAAAGGTGTGTCAGTTCATTACCAATAATTCCCCGCTTAATTTCCATATTAAATCTTTTATCACATGTTCAACCACCCATGTGGTTTACCTACTCACTTGCCCTTGTGGGCTCCGCTATGTGGGCCGCACGGTCCGATAATTAAAGGTTAGACTGGGGGAACATATTGGAAATATTAGAAGGGGCTTTTTGGGCCACCCAGTCTCCAAACATTATTTAGACAAACACAAAAAAGACCCTAGCGGTACTTTGTTCATGGGCATTGATAAACTCAAACTTCCATGGAGAGGGGGATCTAAAAGACGGGCCATCTATAAACTCGAGATGGAGTGGATTTATAAGATCCGCTCCCTCAGACCCTTAGGCCTAAATGTTGATATTGAGTTGAATGCGTTCATTGACAACTCATAGGTGATGCTTTGGGCCCTGTGCTTCCTTTCCTTTCTTCCCTTCTTTTGTATACATTTTTTTTTTTCATCCATTCACTTTTTTTCTTTTCATCCATTCACAATTTTTTTTTTTCATCCATACACCTTTTTTTATCTCTTCATCCATTCACAATTTTTTTTTTTTTTTTTTCATCCATTCACATTTTTTTTTTTCCACCTTTCCATTTATTCACGTTTGCTCCTAGCAACGGTTGGATAAAGGTGTCTTATCTATTCCTTCCTCACATGCTGCTGGTTGGTTGACTCTCCGGGACATTGGGAGGATCTAGCGATTAGGGCTTCCAGGAATCTTGAGAGGATGGGAGCATAGTGATATGTTTAAATATTATACATTATAATGATTTAGTCGCATCATTGTGATACCGAGTGCTCTTCACGTTCATGGATGGGCCTCCATTTATTACGGTGTGACTCTAATACATATATATATTTTTTTCATACATGTGTTTTTTGAATGTGGTTTTATTTACGGAGATGAACGTTGTTTCTTTTCCGTACATTTCCATATATATTTAAATTTTTTTTTTTTCTACACTTTTATTATTATTAACCACCACATCGTGCCTCTTGGTGAGATTCAGTGATTTTCTCCTTTCTGCTCTGTCAGTTTTACGTTCCAAATTAGCATCTGTAAGACATATTAATTGTCTAGTAATACTGGGCTTCTTCCTCCAGATGGCGCGAGAGATTGGCTCTGCTGGGAGTGGCTGAAGTTTTGTTTAGTTTCAGTCCTATGTGTCACCTTGGCAACATCCATTCACTGAGGAGCACCAGGTAGAGGCTTGGGTTTTCCCTTCCCTGAGAGCGGAGGTGAAAACGAGGCTTGGTGTGCACTGGTATACTATATAGGTGATGGCTTAACACGTAGCCCGTGCCCCTTTGAAGACGTCTACTAATGACGAAACATGTAGGGCGTGGCTACGTTGTAAGCCGTCACGATTGCCCCATGTTATGCACGGGTTATTACGATTCTTATATGCCGGCTTGTTTTTAATTGTATTTTTACCTCACGGAGCGTGCACTCTCCGTTGCGGTCTGTACTTTTATTGAATAAATTCCGAAACTTTTTACACTATTGGAGTTCCGCTCTTTTGCTTTTTCCTTTGCCACACTGGGAGCAAGAGAGCTTTCCTTCCCCCCTCTCCAGGCGTTTCACTTGGACCAGCCCGGATCGGAGACAACATTCCTGACAGCTGCTGGGGAGATCTTCTCATTACACGGTCCCTGCAGAGGGCAAAAATCTGCATGCCTGATAGACCCTGCCAAGGAGGGGGTCCAACACGGAGGGTAAGAGTCCACCTTTATCACTTTCTCACTTATTGGAGTCACCGTCAGTGGATTTGCACCATCCTGCACATCTCTCTCCTTTGTCAATCCACTCATAGGGGGATTAGTTGCTGCTGAGCTGTATAGTGGATGGAAGCTTTTTTTCACTGATGAACTTTTTATGTTTGAACCCATGGACTGAGTTTGTTTGATTTTCAGATTTTCACGCTATTAATATCATTGTACTTCACATGTACACATTTTTTGTTTCTTCTTTTTATTTGAGTTTTTATGTTTTGCACTTATATATTTCTACCACTCATGGAGTCATTTACTTGCTTTCAGTAGATTGTGGTTTTTACTACCACCCACATGTATTCACATCTATGTGTGTACTTTCATATAATTAGCGCACTTTATTTATTTTTTATTTTCCTTTAGTACTGTACAGTGTTGGTGTACAATATTTATCACTGATCACTATTAGTGTCACAAGCGACGTCAGATAGCATCAGTCAGTTAACATTCCTCCCAGCTAGTGCCAGTTAGCACTAGATTGCCCGCTACACCATCACAGTCACAATATAAGCAGCTATTCACCACCATTGCTAGTATAGTGTCTATAGGGGTCAATATCTTGATCATGACCAGAACTATACTAGTGTCCCCATTAGTATATAGTGTCCCAAAAAAAAAAAAAACGCTTTAGCAGGATCAGCCCCAATCACTGCCAAAACTTGTGCCCCCCTGCCCCTCCCAACAAAATCAGTGTCAGTGTAACTTTTCTGATTACTGCCACTTCTGATGCATTGTCGACAAAACCACAGTGTTAACAAGATCAGGCCTGATCTCTGCTAGCACTAGCAATTAATTTTATTTCTAACGTATAAACAGTCCCTGATTGCTAGCCTGGAGCTCTTTTTCCCATAGTTGCCACTTGATACTTGTAAACCAAAATGGCCTACAGGATTTTGAGCATGACGGATGAGAATGAAGGCAAAACCACATAGTCAGAATAAAGCTCGGAATATGCACCTATAGAAAGCAGTGGCACACTGATATCTAGCTCAGACGATGGAGAAGAGGTCCATGCTAAAATCAGGCAAACCCGAAAACATGTTGCTGAAGTGCTAGAAACACATAATTATGCTCATTTGCAGCAGGGTGCGAGTACTAACGCTATACTACCATTTGGTGATCTGGCAAGCACCGAGGGCCCAGTCCATGCTGGCCATTAAGACACCAGCACTGCACTATTTCATGGTGAAGTGGCAAGCACCAACAGTGCAGTACAAGATGGTGAGGTGGCTGGCTCTAGTAGCATAATGCAACTGCAGCCACCAAGAAGTCGAGCACAGGACCGCAGAACCCATAGTAGCCTCCCAAAGGCTACTTTCACAGCTCAGCTGCCCAGATCATTACATGTATGCCCAGCACACATGTATTTTTTTCTTTAGAGGCTCTAAAATGCCAGGGCAGTTCAAACACCCCCCAAATGACCCCTTTTGGGAAAGAAGACACCTGCTGAGAGGCATGTGGAGTCCATGGAAGATTTTATTTTTTGCAGGTTTTTGGAAAACGACAATTTTTTATTTTTTTTTATGGGGGCCCAAAATCCAAGGACCACCTTCAAGATTTCAAAGGGCATAACTTGCGCATTTTATTTCTTGACTATCAATCACAAATTTGAAGGCCCTAAAATGCCAGGATAATACAAACACCCCCAAATGACCCCTTTTTGGAAAGTAGACACTCCAAGGTATTTGTATTTGCTAAGAGGCATGCCGAATATTTTGCACATCTCAATTGTTGCCACAAGGTTTTGGAAAAAGAAGAATGAAACGAAAATGTATCCATTTTTCAAAACTTTGAACCACCCACCATGCTTCTTTTAAAATACCCTGGAGTGTATACTTTCAAAAAAAGGATCATTTGGGAAGTATTTATACTGTTCCGGCATTTTACGGCCTCTGAAAATGTGATGGGTAGTCCCAAAAAATCTCTCACATGTGGTATGCCCATACTTGGGAGAAGTAGCAGAATGTGTTTTGGGGTGTAATTCCACATATACCCATGGTTCCCTGCGAGAGTCACGACGCAAGGGGGCGGAGCCCGGTGGCAAATTAAAAAAAGTACAAAAAACATAACACACAATACATTGTAATCTGTAGATTACATTACTATATCAAATTATTTCACCTCAGTTTTGTCCCTAGTGCTATGTCCAGTGCCCTGCCTGCACTTTTATATTATATATACTGTTCTTTCTACCTGGAAACTTGAGAATGTTCATGGCATCCAAAAAGCGTCCCTTTACGTCAAAAGCGGTTTTAGTACAGCTAGAAAACAGCGATTAGTAAATTGGAATCACTTGCAGAATTGAGTGATAGTGATTTGTGGGGAAATTCATCATCAGACACGGAAAGTGACAACAGCGACAATTCTGCGACTGAGCTCAGTCATGTGCGAACATGGTGCTCTATTGACTGTGGTGCGGATCACACAGCACTGAGCTCACTGGCAGAACTGTCGTCACTTTCAGTGTCTTATGACAAATTTTCCCACAAATCACTATCACTCAATTCTGCAAGTGATTCTAATTCACTATTGCTGTTTTCTAGCTGGTCTAAAACTGCTTTTGATGTAGAGGGACGATTTCCATTCTCCCGATTGTGACGTCGGACTTTGTGCACTCCCAGGTTTCAAAATTTTTCATACCCGGGATGTTTACTAAACCAATATGCAGTGTCTAGTATTACAGTGACTAGTAATATTGCACCCTTGTTTGGACAAATTTCAGTGTTTTTTTATTTGAATACATTATTGAATACAACGTATTATTATTTTTTATAATTATTTATAGTTTTTTATTAGATTATAATTTATGATTTCATGTTTCAAACTTGATCATACCCGGGTTGTCTACTAGACTCTTGTTTGGACAGATTTAAGTGAGTTATTCCTAAGAATTACAGGTCTACAATATAAAATGCCAAATTTCCATGCAAAACAATGTACTGCTTTGACATTCAAAAATCAGACATAATAAGACCGCCAGGCGGATGTCAGTGGATGATCATCTGCTAACACCCGCTAGCCCATTGACATATATTGGTTTCTGCATTTAAGGTGGTGAGTCACTGCGCTGCCCGTTCCCCATTGATAACATCTGTTGATGACAAAACGCGTCTGTTGGAAAGGCACGCAGTGACGTCACCACGTGATCGGAGGAGGAGGACAGGCTCCGCTTGTTTGTGCCGGCCAGCAATCTTTTTAAGCTATTATAGTTCTTCCCAAATGTAAGTGCAATACTTGTTTTAATAAACTAATACTTTTAGGCGGTATCACACTATGGTCAGTCTTCTTTTTCCCTGAGTATCTACGTGAATATAGAGGAAGGGGTCTGCAACATCTGATCCACCGTTTCTAGCAGACATCAGCAAGCTAAAGGCCTAGGCTGGGTTTTAGCCAACCGCCCCTTATGCTTGCCATCTGGTAAGCAGAATTTACAGCCACGGAGGTCAGTCACTTTTGTTTGGCGTGTGTGCACATATGGGTGATAACAGTGTCTAACCTACACATGTGGACCTAGTATTTATTTATTTATACGTTTTATATTTCAATGGCACTTTATAGACATAATTAACTACTTCAGCGCAGCTTTCCTAATTACTTTGATTTTTTGTGTTGTCGCACTGTATGCTGCTGCTTTTTATTTAAATTTTCCAGCGCGGTTTCTTTTTTGCTTATTGACATATATGTATGTCTGTTTTTCATCCGGCAACAGATGGAGGAAAAACGGACATATGGAACGCTCGTGTGAAAGGACCCTTTGTGTAAAAAAAAAATATATATATATATTTTTTTTCATTATCCAAAAACATTGTGGCAAACAAAATCTTCCATGGACTCAACATGCCTCTCAGCAAATACCTTGGGGTGTCTACGTTCCAAAAAGGGGTCATTTGGGGGGTGTTTATACTATCATGGCATTTTAGTGTCTCAAGAAATGTGATGTCAGAAAATTAGAGCTGCGTAAATTCCAGTATATACAGTGTACACCAATGTGTAAATCAGACAATTTGTGCAGCGCTATTTGTTAACAGCTCTGGCTTATACGGAGTATATTTTGTGCAGAACAAACAAATGTCACTTATAGAGTTGGGCCGAACCCCCCCCCCCCCCCCGGTTTGGTTTGCGCCAGAAATCTTGAACATCACAAAAGTTCAGACCCAAACCCTATTAAAGTCTATAGGACCTGAACTTGAAAAATCAAAAGTCCTCATTTTGAAGGCTTATATGCAAGTTTTTGGCCATAAAAAGGGTATGGAGGCCTGGGCACTGCCCTGGGGGACATGTATCAATGCAAATAAAAAAAAATCCTTTTTACAGGAGCAGTGATTTTAATGATGCTTAAAGTGACACAATAAAAATAAAAAAAATCCTTTAAATATTGTGCCTGGGGGGTCCCCTTAGTCTGGCTGTAAAGTGGCATATCTGCAGCAATACTGCCATTTGTAAAGAAAACAAAATGACATTTAAATTGCCTTTGGGTCTGGTGTGGATTTTAAGGGAACCCCATATCAAAATTAAAAAAAAAAAAAAAAGTGAGTGCCCCCCCCTCCTGAACCAAACTAGGCCGCTTGACCTCAACATGGGGGGCTCTACCCCCCCACCCCAAAGCACAATGTCCCCATATTGATGGGGACAAGGGCCTCTTCCCAACAACCCTGGGCAGTGGTTGTGGGGAGTCTGTGGGTTGGGGGCTTATCAGAATCTGGAAGCCCCCTTTAACAAGGTGGCCCCCAGATCCCAGCCCCCTCCCTATGTGAATGAGTATGGGGTACCTATTCACCAAAACAAGTGTCAAAAATAAAGACAGGAGGCAGTTTCTGACAATTCCTTTATTAAAAAAAAATAAAAAAACATGTCCCCTGATGTAGATCCATAGTCAATCATGATGTCTGCCAGACCCGGGGAAAAAAAAAAAACGCTCTGCCTGTGACAAAGGCTAACCGCTGCCTCCTGTCTTTATTTTTTACACTTTTTTGGTGAATGGGTAGCCATACTCATTCACAAAGGGGGATCTAAGGGCTCCCTTGTTAAAGAGGGCTTCCAGATTCCAATAAGCCTCCTGCCCACAGACGCCCACAACCACCACCCAGGGTTGTCGGGAAGAGGCCCTTGTCCCCATAAACATGTGGACAAGGTGCATTGGGGTGCGGTGGCAGAGCTCCCCCTGTCCTAAAGCACCCTTCATGTTGAGGGCATGTGGCCTGGTATGGTTCGGAGGGGCAGGATCGCTTGTCCCTCCCTTCTTTTCTGTCCTGCCAGGACTTTGCTGGGAACTAATAGTTGTGCAAGTGACAGAAGGGAACTAAGTGCCAGAACTGGTTATATGGACTGCTGCTGTAGGGTCCTAGATATACTGGCCATTCCCTGGTACCTCCAGAAACCTTCAATTGAAAGATTAGACAGAAGTTGTTCTCCTATTGTTGTTTCTGGTGATTTTGGAGCATCCTGTGACCCTAAACCCCTCTCCTGTTAAAATTGTTCAGCAATAAATACTAAAAATCATCCCCTAGACTGAGCCTGAATTGTCGATGTGTGTGGGACTGTGCTTGTGTGACTGACAGCCTCTGTACTACTAGGGAGAACCCGTGTATTTCCAGGGGGTGAGCGCTAAGGCCCCTTTCACACTAGGGCGGGAGGTGAGTCGGCGGTAAAGTGCCTCTATTATTAGCGGCGCTTTACCGTTGTTTTAGCAGCGGTATTCGGCCGTTAGCGGGGCGGTTTGACCCCCCGCTAGCAGCTGAGAAAGGGTTAAAAACCACCGCAAAGCGCCTCTGTAGAGGCGCTTTGCCGGCGGTATAGCCGCGCTGCCCCATTGATTTCAATGGGCAGGAGTGGTGAAGGAGCGGTATACACACCGCTCCTTCGCCACTCCAAAGATGCTACTAGCAGGACCTTTTTTCCCGTCCTGCTAGCGCACCGCTCAAGTGTGAAAGCCCTCAGGGCTTTCACATTGGAGACAAAGCAGCGGCTGTTTCGGGTCGGTTTGCAGGCGCTATTGCGCCTGCAAACTGCCCCAGTGTGAACGGGGTCTTAGAGCTCCCTTTCAACCTTATTTGGACATATGGTTACCCTCTTTGTTGGACCTCATATGAGCAAAAATGTCAAAAGTGCTTTATTTTTATTTTCAAGCTTAGGACTCTGCGTTATCCAGGCTAGACACCTCCAAATGTATCACTAGCAGTGTTAATGCAGTATATATCTAAATGAGCAGTTAAAGGGGTTGTAAACCCTCAGGTTTTTCATCTTAATGCATTCTATGCATTAAGGGGAAAAACCTTTTGTACTGCAGCACACACCAGACCTCCCCCCCTTTTTTCTTATCTGAACCCAATCGTTCCAGCGACGGGGATGAGCACAGCAGCTCCAGCCGCTGTCTCGGGCCCTCATTGGATAGATTGATAGCAGTGGGAGCCATTGGATCCCACTGCTGTCAATCAAATCCAATGACATGGGACCCGGGGGGACAAGTCCTGCTGTCTGTGTCAATAGACGCAACAGCAGGACTCGGGAGCGCGCCTGCACGAGTGCCCCCATGTAATGCAGCTCTCTGTGGGGGCACTGAAGAAGAGGAGACGCCACGCCAAAACCCTTGCACAGAGGAGGCAAGTATATGATGTTTTTTTTTTTAAAAAAAAACAACCTTTGCAATCACTTTAACCACCTCAATACAAAGTACTTTCACTCCTTCCTGCCCAGGCCATTTTTCAGCTTTCTTTTGGTGGTATTTGATCACCGCTGGGGTTTTATTTAAAAAAAAAAAAAAGACCGAAAAAAAAAAATATTTTCTTAGTTTCTGTCAGTAAATTTTGTAAATAAGTAGTTTTTCTCCTTCACTGATGTGCGCTAATGAGGCTGCACTCATGGGCACTGATGAGGCTGCACTCATGGGCACTGATGAGGTGGCACTTATGGGCACTGATGAGGCAGCAGTGATGAGGAGACACTAATATGCTGCACCTATGGGCACTGATGGGTGGCACTGATGGGTGGCACTGGTGAGCATTGATAGGTGGCACTGATAGACGGCACAGGTGGGCACTGATAGGCAGCACTGATGGGCGGCACTGATGGATATCACTGATGGGTGGCATTGAAAGCCAGCACTGACTGGCATCACTAATGGCACTGATTGCTGGCACTGGTGGGCATGGATTGCTGGCACTGGTGAGCAGGGATTGCGCTTTTTTGTAATCAAGGCACTGATGATTATTGCCCTGATTAGATGTCTTGATGTCCCCTGGGCACAGCCGATCACATAGTTAAAAAAACGCTTAAGTGGCTCTTTACAGAGATCGGGGTCGCGCCATGTCCTAGCAACATGGCGCGGCTGCGATCGCCGTACTGTGTGCCCCCGCGGGAGTAGTGGATCAGCTGTTCGGGGTGCACCGCCATATCCCATCTACCCAGAACGAGAGCCGCACCATCCCTCTGTCATTTGACAATGGGCAGCAGCAAGTGGTTAAGGAATAATGCTGCACCATTTTATCATTTACACACAAACAAAATAAACAGCAACAACTCAACAAAGGATCTAAAGCTTCTAAATTCAAGATTGAAATAATGATAATATCCCTTTGCCTATTCAGGTCAAAGTAAGATTCTCTTTATGGTCCACCTCCTCTGCTATCACACTTGCCAGTTTTCACTTACGATGGTAATTGTTACACTGAGAATTTTTTTATGAAGTAATAATTTCATAGCCAATTAAAATGATTGAATTGTAAATTTCTAAATGCAGTAAAAATTGAGGCTAAGAATAATGAACGGTGTTTCTCAAGATAGTAGATTATTGTATAGTATAGGGGAAAGAGTGCAAGAGAGACAGTTTTGCCAGACCAAAGCAGTTTTTGTTACAAGATCTTTTATGGAAGATTTACTATTTTACAGATGATTTGCTATTCAATAAGTATAACTATAAATAAAACAGTACCATATCATATATGGGCAGCACAGTGGCTAAGTGGTTAGCACTTCTGCCTAGCAGCACTAGGGTTGTCAATTTGAATCCCAACCACAGCACTACCTGCCTGGAATTTGCATGTTCTCCCTGTGCCTGTGTTGGTTTCCTCGCACACACTCCAAAGACATGCTGGTAGGTTATTGGCTCCTGTCTAAATTGGCCCTACTATGTGTATGTATAAATGTGAGTTACGGACCTTAGATTGTAAGCTCCTTGAGGGCAGTGACTGATGTGAATGCACAATACATATCTGTAAAGAGCTGTGTAAATTGACGGCGCTATACAAGAACATGTAATAAATAAATAAATAAATCATATGCTGCAGGCTTGTGTAAGCAGCTGTGGTCAAGTGATCACCAAATTTCTTTCTAAATGAGATATACTGGATAGAGTTCTTACATAAGCAGCATCATCTTTATCTTTCTTACAACTGTTCCAGACAAATCAGACTAATCTTCTCCATCAAGTTTGTCAATTTTATAATGTTATGAATGTCCTCATGTAAATCCTTTAAGTCATTTCCCATACAAACTCGAGGATACCAATTACCAATTTTTAGGTCTATGCATCTGCTTTAAGATATTGTATGGAGAGTCTCTAGTGAATTTTAAAAGTCTAACGTAAGAATGTATAACATAAGGAGTGGGAGGATGGGGAATCCCTCCTGCTTGTATACACACCATAATATACGCACAAATACATATGCGCATAAATACACACACGTTATAATTGATGACAGCATATCGTTTTCAGTGCAATTCCACAATGGCAATACTAATCAGTGCAATTGGAAGCACTATTTATGTGAGTGGATTTTGATTTTAAGCTTTTAAGAAATTTGTTGTAATGTTACACTGTCGAGTCAAATTGTATTCTTTATGACACATGGATGAGAAAATGTGGAGAAGACATGGTATAGAGTTGGATTATTATGCACTGTTGAGGTCATTCCTTAATTATAGTGGTTCATAATTGCTTATCAAGGAGGCCGAATGATTGGAGGAAAAGATCGGAGAACATATAGCGGTTCAGGTGACTTCTCTGTACTCTCAGAGGCGGTGGAATTACTGAACGGGTGGCTGTGGTTTCTTCCAGATAAGTATAAGGTTTTCTACATCAGTATTTTTTGAAGCAAAGATTATGTTTAAAGATTAGATTGCTCAGGCATTTTCTAAAAATATTTATGTTTCCATGTTGAAATAATGTTTTGATTTGTTCGTTTGATTTGTGATTTTTTTTTACAGAAAGAGTAGCACAACTTATTCAATTATTATATAAATTTTTTTATTCACAACAATAAGACCATCAACCAATAACTTGGTGACAGACTGTGAAGACAACGCAATGTGTCTGTGGCACCAACTTCCACATAGCAGCAATGTGGATCAAGAAAAGTCACAAGCTTAGGCTTTTCCATTATGGTTGAAAAAGACAGTATTTAATACAATGGTTGTTACATCCCACCTCACACATTATGAAATAATAACATTTGAAATGTTTGCTTCTTATAAGGACATTTTCAAGTGTTTCAAGTGTTTGCTTTCTCCAACCCATGCGAGAAAAATGAACATTTCCAGTAACAGTGAAGTAACAGAGTTTCATTTTTGTTTGCATAATATACCACTTAGAACAATCCTGTAAAACTCTTACCTTAACTGCTAGACCATAAATATCTGTCCCAATGGTTCCACCAGTTGGAATTGAGTTTGGTACAACTTCTGTGCTGGTCCCAGAGATGTATATATGTGATAATGGTACCCTCAACTCTCTGCTTGCAATCTGATAAGAATTAGACAAACAATTTAATGAAAAATCGTTTTGGATTTTGTCTCTAGAAAAAAATATAAATTGTAAATATATATAAAAAAAAAATTTCCAACATACAGAGCTGTGGAAAAGCAATTTGCCTATTTCAAGACATGTTTATCTGTGACACTCAATGTATTATTTTGTATTAATTCTAGTAGCATAAAGGACCTTGTTCTATGGATGAGCCCTGGGGCCATCATAAAAAAAAAACTGAATTCTGACTTTGAAACTCAGAATTCTGAGACTGAAATTCAGAATTGTAAGTTTATAAAAAAAAAAATTTCTACAGAATTCTGAGATTCAGAGTCAGAATTCTGAGATTCAGAGTCAGAATTCTGAGATTCAGAGTCAGAATTCTGAGATTCAGAGTCAGAATTCTGAGATTCAGAGTCAGAATTCTGAGATTAAAAGTCAGAATTCTGAGTTTATAAATATAGTAGTCTCTATTAGGAAGATTTTAGGACCAATGAGCAATAATGTAGTAACACCCACAGACCATCATTCTGCAGACATACATGTCTTCTGCTCTGTATATGGATATGTAAATCTATCTTAGTTACAGCACGCAGTATAGGGAAGCAGGCAGTGCTGGGTTCTCTGGTTCCTCTGCTGTCTTATCCTTCTCTGTCATCTGCTCCAACATAAAGAGCCATGCTGAAAACGTGTGTATTGTGTGTGAGTGGGAGAGACACAGCTTCCATAGATAACAGAACATGATGACCAGCACAGCACAGCTCTGCACCCCAACTTGTAGGAAATATTGCATTATTGCCCCTACATGAGGGAATTGTAAATGGCTAGAAGGCAGCAGGACAATGTATGTCTATGGTCATAACGGATTGATCATAGCAATTACTTATCTGGACTAATAGAGTTGTTTCACAAACAATTAACCTCATATTAAACATAAAAGCAAACCCAAACAACTAATGAGAGATAGCATAGTTGTTAGAGTAGTAGGCTTATATTGGTGAAGTTGTGGGTTCTAATCCAGGTGAGGGAATTTTTTATATATATTTTAAAATATAGATAGTGAGGGCTTAAATTGTATTTTATCAATATATCCAAATTGATTTAAAGGTATATTAACAAAGACACACTGATATATTGAGTACACAAAGTTGTAGTATATGCTGGCTATAAATTAGAGAGTAGAGATTTCAAAGAAAAAACTGTGTATATATTATGAGGGTGATCAGATGGGATCATTAGGGTGTCATCTTCAGTTTCCCCGGGAGTAGTTCACAATTTCGGGAGACTGGCCATAACGGATCGATCATAACAATTATTTGTCTGGACTAATAATTATTTCACAGAGAATTAACCTCATATTAAACATAAAAAGCAAGAATTAAGAACCCTTAAGTGATAGTATAGTGGTTAGAGTAATGGGCTTATAGTGTTGAAAGTTGTGGGTTCTAATACAGTTTAGAGCACATTTTTTATATATATATATATATATATATAAAAAATGTGCTCTAAACTGTATTAGAACCCACAACTTTCAACACTATAAGCCCATTACTCTATATAAAATCAATATATATATATATATATATATATATATATATATATATATATATATATATATTGATTTTATATATATATTGATTTTATATTAAACATATTTTAAACTATGAGTTAGTGAGGGCTTGAATTGTATTTTATTGATATATCCAAATTGATTTCAAGGTATATTAACAAAGACATATTGATAAAATTGTATATGCTGACTACTGTAAATTAGAGAGTAGGGATTTTTACAAATCTGTGTATATATTGGGATGATATTGGTGACATGGGGCCAGTTCTCAATTTCAGGACACTGTCCCTGGAAGCTGCATGATAAACATCATGTCTCACAACTCAGCCCTGGGCTCTGCACTATAAGGTAATCAGTGTGTACTACAACGTACACGCCGATATCTCCCCTTCACTGATTGGCTTCAGGTTATCCCCACTGACACTGATGCAGCGCCATTTTCCTCTTAGCTACACCGTTGACACAGGGAAATTTTTTCTAGCTAATGACACAACCGATGCAGGGTCATTTTGTTCCATCTGGTGACACCATTGATGCAGGGTCATTTTTTCCATCCAATGACACCACTGATGCAGAGTCATTTTTTTCCGATCCAGTGACACCACCGATGCAGGGTCATTTTGTTTCCATCTAGTGACACCACCGATGCAGGGTCATTATTCCATCCAGTGACACCACCGATGCAGGGTCATTCTTTCTATCCAATTACACCACCGATGCAGGGTCATTTTGTTTCCATCCAGTGACACCACCGATGCAGGGTCATTTTTTCCATCCAGTGACACCACTGATGCAGGGTCATTTTTCTTCCATCCACTGACTCCACCGATGCAGGGTCATTTTTTCCATCCAGTGACACCACCGATGCAGGGTCATTTTTTCCATCCAATGACACCACTGATGCAGAGTCATTTTTTTCCGATCCAGTGACACCACCGATGCAGGGTCATTTTGTTTCCATCTAGTGACACCACCGATGCAGGGTCATTATTCCATCCAGTGACACCACCGATGCAGGGTCATTCTTTCTATCCAATTACACCACCGATGCAGGGTCATTTTGTTTCCATCCAGTGACACCACCGATGCAGGGTCATTTTTTCCATCCAGTGACACCACTGATGCAGGGTCATTTTTCTTCCATCCACTGACTCCACCGATGCAGGGTCATTTTTTCCATCCAGTGACACCACCGATGCAGGGTCATTTTTTCCATCCAGTGACACCACCGTTGCAGGGTCATTTTGTACACAGTTTTTTCTTTGAAATCTCTACTCTCTAATTTATAGTAACCAGCATATACTACAACTTTGTATGCTCAATATATCAGTGTGTCTTTGTTAATATACCTTGAAATCAATTTGGATATATTGATATGATACAATTTAAGCCCTCACTATCTCATATTTTAATATATATAAATTTCCCTCACCTGGATTAGAGCCCACAACTTCACCAATATAAGCCTGCTGCTCTAACCACTATGCTAGCTCTCATTAGTTGTTTGGATTTGCTTTTATGTTTAATACGAGGTTAATTGTTTGTGAAACAACGTTATTAGTCCAGACAAGTAATTGCTATGATCAATCCATTATGACCATAGACACACATTGTCCTACTGCCTTCTAGCCATTCACAATTCCCTCATGTAGGGGCAATAGTGCAATGTTTCCTACAAGTTGGGGTGCAGAGCTGTGCTGTGCTGGCCATTGTGTTCTATTATCTATGGAAGCTGTGTCCCCCCCCTCCACTTACACACAATACACACGTTTTCAGCATGGCTCTTTATGTTGGAGCAGATGACAGAGAAGAAGGATAAGACAGCAAACCAAGGAACTATTAATACAGTATTGGAACCAGGGAACCCAGCACTGCCTGCTTCCCTATACTGCGTGCTGTTAATAAGATAGATTTACATATCCATATACAGAGCAGAAGACATGTATGTCTGCAGAATGATGGTCTGTGGGTGTTACTACATTATTGCTCATTGGTCCTAAAATCTTCCTAATAGAGACTACTATATTTATAATCTCAGAATTCTGACTTTTAATCTCAGAATTCTGACTTTTAATCTCAGAATTCTGACTCTGAATCTCAGAATTCTGACTCTGAATCTCAGAATTCTGACTGATTACTATATTTTGAAACTCAGAATTCTGACTTTGAAACTCAGAATTCTGACTTTGAAACTCAGAATTCTGACTTTGAAACTCAGAATTCTGACTTTCAAACTCAGAATTCTGACTTTCAAACTCAGAATTCTGTAAAAAAAAAAAAAAAAAAAAATTTTTTTTTTTTCAAACTCATAATTCTGTATTTTTTTTTTTATGATGGTCCCAGGGCTCTTCCATACTGTTCTGTATTCTTTCCTCTGTATAGAACTAAAAGGAAAAAGGAATTGCTTCAGAGAAATTTCCTTGGCAGGAAAAATATGCATAAGCTGTAATGGCTGTAATGCCCTGTACACATGATCAGACATTGAACGGATATTCTGACAACAAAATCCATCGGATTTTTTTCCGACAGATGTTGGCTCAAACTTGTTTTGCTTACACACGGTCGCACAAAGTTGTAGGAAAATCCGATCGTTCTGAAAGCGGTGATGTAAAACACGTACGTCGGGTCTATAAACGGGGCAATAGCAATAGCTTTTGTCTCGTAATTTATTCTGAGCATGCATGGCACTTTGTGCGTCGGATTTGTCTACACACGATCAGAATTTAAAGGATCGGATTTTGTTGTCGGAAAATTTTATAGCCTGCTCTCAAACTTTGTGTGTCGGAAAACTCGATGGAAAAAGTCTGATGGAGCCCACACACTATTGGAATTTCCGACAACACAATCCGATCGCACTTTCTCCGTCGGAAAATCCGACCGCGGGTACAGGGCATAACTGTGTATAGTACAATCAGAGTCGTTTAAGCCTAGTACACACCAGTAGTTTTTTTTTCCATTCAATCCAGCAGGGCTGAACAAAAAAAAACCTGACAGCTCAGTAATAAATATCCAACGTTAGTACAGCGATCTTCCCTGTTGTTCTTTTGTGCCCCCCCCCCCTCCACCAGAGCACTCCGGTCAGCGCTCTCAGCCATTGGCTGAAAGCGCTGCTCTGGAGCTGATAGTCAGACCTTTTTCGGTCATGCCCCTTCGAAACTGCAGTACACACGGGCCAAATGTCGACCAGTTTCTATTGAACCAGCTGATACCGCCCGACATTCATCCCATGTGTACTAGGCTTTACCCTGTGAAGGAATCAAGCACTTTCTCAGAAGCTGGCCAGAATTATCATAATCCTGCAATTTAGTTTGACAATGGGCAGTTTAAGTCAGGTCTTGCCCCAACAGGTCAGATGAATTTAGGTCAGGAATTTGTGATAAACAAAACAAAAGAAAAAAAGACTATTACTTTTACATGTTTTCACTTTGTCTAGAGAAGTGAATATTATAGAAATTCTGGTCCACAACTGGTTTGGTGGAGTGAAGCCCATGATTAGCTCCATCGGGTGAATATTTAGTATGTCTGTTATACTGTTAAAGTTGTCTACAAGCCCACTTCCAGAGTGGTAGCATCTCAGCTCCCTAGCATATACAGACCTTAGCCCAAGGAAGCTCACTGATTTATACAAACAGCCAGTTGTGACCTTCTTTTTAGTTAGAGGTCATGTTCATCTGGTGAGTAGGCAATTTACTCACACTCATCGGTGATATATATATAAACATTTGCCTTTGGTGACAGTACATGGATCGAGTCACATCTCTGGGGATAAGCCGAACACCCCCCACCCCGGTTCGGTTTGCAGCAGAAAATGCGAACAGGCAAAAAATTAGTTTGAACACGCAAACACCGTTAAAGACATGTATCAATGCAATGTTTTTTTGGGAGCAGTAATTTTAATAATTCTTAAAGTTAAACAATAAAAATGAAATATTCCTTTAAATATCGTGCCTGGGGGTGTCCTTAGTATGCCTTTAAAGTAGCGCATCTTTCCCATGTTTATAACAGTGCCACAGCAAAATGACATTTCTAAAGGAAAAAATGTCATTTAAAACTGCTTGTGGCTGTAAGGTATTGTCGGATCCTGGCAATATAAATAAAAAATATCAAAAAGAAAAAAAAAAAAGAAAAAAATGGCATGGATATCACCACCAAAATCCATACCAGGCCCTTCAGGTCTGGTATGGATATTAAGGGGAACCACGCACCCAATTTTTTAAAAAAATGGTGTGGGGGTCCCCAAGGCCCCATATACTCTGAACAGCAGCATATATACTATACGGTCTGCCCTATATACTGAATAATATATGCAGAAAATTGGGCCTTAGTTGTCACAGTTACTCTTGGTGGGCGCAGGAACTGGCCCTGCTGTGAAATATTATATCAAGAACTGTAATTACATGCCCCTGTTAAACAGGGGCAGAAAAATTGGGCCTTGGGTCGGTGGTGGTGGTGCCACTACACTGTAACCCCTCACAGATACTCTTGTTGGGCGCAGGAACAGGCCCTGTTATGAAATATATCAAACATTGTAATTACATGCCCCTAAAAAAAACAGGGGCAGAAAAATTGGGCCTTGGGTGGTGGTGCCCTATACCAAAAATATTGTTGGAAGCATCAAGATTGAGGAGGAATAGGATAGTCAGTATAGGCAGTCTTCAACCAGATCCATAGCAAATTAAATCAGTTACATCAGCATCAGGTGCTTGATAGCTGCTGATCCAAGACTGATTCATTTTTATGAATGTGAGCCTATCAATGGAGTCTGTGGACAGGCGCACTCTTTGATCCGTTACAAACCCTCCAGCAGCACTGAATGTGTGTTCAGAAAGCACACTGGATGCAGGACAGGCCAGCAGCTCAATTGCATATTGAGCAAGTTCTGGCCAGTGGTCCATCCTCAAGACCCAGTAACCCAGAGGATGCACTGTTGGAAAGATCTCAAAGTCTGGTCTTGCCCCTAGATATTCCTGCTTCATTTAATGCAGACTCTGGCGATGGTTGCTTGAACCAATCAGACCTTGGTGCTGAGGACTGAAAAATAGTTTAAAGGCATCGGTCAGCCGGCCACCTTCTCCACCGCTCTTCCTCTGACTGAGTGAAGCCTCAGCAACACGTATTCCAGCACCAGGAAATTGTAACCTCCCAGGGTCTGGAAATGCGTTGCAAACCTTTCTTCAAGGCCTTCTGAAGATGTTTCATCCTCTGCGAAGGCAGGATGAGTTCTGCAACCTTACCCTTGTAACGTGGATCAAGAAGGGTTGCCAGCCAGTAATGATCCCTCTCCTTGATACCATGAATCATAGGGTCCTTTCCCAGGCCATGCAGAGGCATTCGATTCCGAGTCCTCTGGGTCACTAAGGATCACATGATCCGTAACTACCTCCTCCCAGCCACGTACAACTCCTTGGGTTTCTGGGGACTGAAAACCATCCCTTGAAGACTGCTGCTGAGCGTTATCCTCTACATCCATGCTGACACAATCCTCCTCTTCATCCTGTGTGTTTGGCGAGCCCGCAGGAATGCTATCTGGATAAAGGAGGCCTTAAGAGGTAAGGAAGTCTTCCTCTTCCTCCCACTGTTCTGCCTCAAGTGCCCTGTCCATGATTCCACGAAGCGTGTGCTCCAACAGGAAGACTAGAGGGACAGTGTCAGTAATGCATGCATTGTCGCTGCCCACCATCCTTATGGCCTCCTCAAATGGTGACAGGACAGTGCATGCATCCTTGATCAGTAGCCACTGGCATGGTGAAAAGAAGTCAAGCTCCCCATTGAACCTGTGTAAGAAACCATGAATCAGACTGAGAAAGAAGTACAGTCATATCACACTTGTTTAATAATAATATAAAAAAGGTAAAAAGAGTAAACATAGTCAAAACATAGCCAGAGTTCAGGAACCGGAACGGATAGTCAGACAAGCCAAAACGTCAGGGAACCAGAAGGAATGTCAGCCAAGTAAGTATTTAACAGGAACACAGGAGAGCGTCTTTAGAGATGTGATCAAGGCGAAAGCAGAGATCATCTGGACTGGACGGCTTAAGTAGGCAGGACCGACGAGCAGGATCGTTAACAGGTAAGTCACTGTGGAGAGATAGGAGCTGGCAATTAGCCGTCAGCTGAGCGGCCAGCTCAGAGAAGGAAGGGCTGGGCCCAGCCCTGACAGTACCCCCTTCTCAACAACCCCTCCCCCTCAGAGGCCACCAGGCTTTAGGGGAAAAGGTCTATGGAAAACACAGAGGAGGACAGGGGCATGTACATCCGAGGATGGGACCCAAGAGCGTTCCTCCAGACCGTACCTTTTCCAATGCACCAGGTACTGTATGTGCCTACGGGAGTCAACAATGGACTGTACTTCATACTCCTCATGGTTCTCAACCTGAACAGGGTGAGGACGGGGCACCGAGGTGGTAAAGCGGTTGCAGACCAAAGGTTTTAATAAGGAGACATGAAATACATTTGAGATATGAATATTAGAAGGAAGGTCTAATGCGTAAGCCACTGGGTTAATCCTGTGAAGAATACGGAAAGGCGCAATAAACCGAGGTGCGAACTTCAGAGAGAAAACACGAAGTCTGAGGTTGCGAGATGACAGCCAGACCCTGTCCCCAACCTGGTAGGAAGGCGCAGGCAGGCGTCTGCGGTCAGCATGGAGTCTGTACCTATCATTAGCATGTCGTAAAGCCTCCTGGACTTGTGCCCAAGTGGAACGAAGACCACGAAGATACTCCTCTAACACAGGAATACTCTGCAGAACAAAAGAGTCAGGCAACAAGGAAGGTTGGAAACCATAGTTCGCCATAAAACAGGGACAATCGGGAAGCAGGTCTGACCAGTTGTTATGATGGTCAGAAATATAGCAATGTAGGAATTGCTCCAAGGAATAATTGGCTTGTTCTGCTGCCCTGTGGGTGATACACAGAGGAGAAAACTGAATTCAACTGTGCACAAAAAGGCTCACCAGAACCGGGACACAAACTGACTACTCCTGTCCGAGACAATCACCTTGGGTAGCCCATGTAAGCAAAAGATCTCCCAAGCAAAAATGGAAGCCAGTTCCTTAGAAGTGGGCAACTTCTTAAGTGGAATACAATGAGACATTTTCGAGAACCAGTCAACCACCATAATGATAACTGTGTTGCCCTGGGAGTTGGTTAACTCCACAATGATATCCACAATGAAATCCATAGACAGGTGGGTCCAGACCCTCTCTCCATTAGATATGGGTTGCAGGAGACCCACTGGAAGGTGTCATGGGGTCTTACTCTGAGCACACATGGAACAGGCAGCTATGAAGGCGGTTACATCAGCACGTAGACTAGGCCACCAGAATTGTTGGGAAATGGCCCAAAAGAGTTGATTCTTCCCAGGGTGGCCAGCAGCCTTGGGAGAATGGTAAGTCTGGAGCACAGAAGTACGCAGACTCTCTGGGAGAAAGCAGTGGTCATAAGGTTTCTCAGGAGGAGCATGGACCTGAGCAGCAACAATTTTGTCACCCAAAGGAGAAGTGAGACTGGTGCGAAATGTAGCCAGAATACGATCAGGAGGAGTCACAGGAACCGGAACCAACTCCATCTTGGAAGTGGAGGAAAATTGTCATGACAAAGCGTCAGCCCTTACATTCTTAGTACCAGGTAAGAATGAGACAATGTAATTGAAACTTGACAAGAAAAGAGCCCATAGTGCCCTTCTGGGAGAGAGGCATTTAGCCTCAGACAAGAATGTGAGATTCTTATGGTCAGTAAGAATGAGAACCGGCACAGTGGTAATTTCGAGGAGAGGTCTTTCTTTCAGGGCTAAAATGATTGCTAACAGCTCTCTGTCACCAATCTCGTAATTGCACTCCGCAGGTGACAATTTCTTGGAAAAGTAGCCACAAGGATGCACAGCGCTCTCAGAAGTAGGACGTTGAGACAGAAGGGCACCAACTCCAGTCTCAGAGGCATCAACCTCAAGGATAAAAAGTAACGTAGGATCAGGATGTGGCAACACAGGAGCAGAAACAAAGGCAGCCTTGAGACTCTCAAAGGCCTTAATGGACTCCGGAGACCAACTCTGTGGGTTACCGTCCCAAAGCCAAGAAAACGCTGCAGAGGACGTAAACCCATGTGTCGGGGCCACTGTAGGACTGCTGAGAGTTTCTCTGGGTCCATCGCAAAAACCAGCAGTGGAAATGACATAATCCAGGAATTTAACCTGTTCACAATGGGATTCTCACTTCTCCAATTTACAATAGAGGTTGTTCTCTCTTAGTTTCTGAAGCACACGACAGACATCTATGTGCTGGCTCTCCAGGGACTTGGAAAATATGAGGATAATCTTTGAGATAAACCACCACACGTAACTAAAACAAATGTCAGAGGACATTGTTAATAAATTCCTGGAAAACTGCCGGGGCGTTACAAAGGCCAAAAGGCATTACTCATAATGGCCTGTTCTGGTATTAAACGCAGTTTTCCACTTGTCGCCCTCCTTAATCCTCACGAGAGATTGTATGCCCCTCTCAAATCAAGCTTTGTGAAAACTGTTGCTCCCTTCAGGCGGTCAAAAAACTCTAAATAATATCAAATTTAAACTCGCGCTGAATGGTGAAAAAACAGTGAAAAAGATAACTAAAGCGTCTGCCACACACAAAGTGCTATTCACTAGAAATGTAAAATTATGGAAATGTGGCGCTCGCAAATGTTATTAAACATGTGTGACTAAGTGTAGATGAGTGCAGATGTGAATAAACAAAGCAAAAAACATATATAAAGTCCAAAAAAAAATGTGCTGAATGTTCTGATCCACAATGGAAAAAAAACTTTTGAAGTGCAATGGACAACAGACACTCCAGGACTTTTCAGGTGCAGAAACAACACCCCCACACGTGTCCCCACTCACCAAATGGCGATTACCCCCAGCTTTGCAGTCTGGGGGTCACTTCAAGCTTATGTGATGGTATCCAGAGAGGCTCAGGAGTGGTGTTGTGTACATCAGATCAAAGGATTTCTTGTTCAAATTTCTCAGCAGAATCACCAGGCACCAAAAAAGGATAAAGAAATGGAACTAATAGTTTAAAGTACCGTTTGAAGAGAGATTTATTCCATATACAAATGGGTACTTACGAAATAGTTGATAAAAACAGGCATGTAAAGGGATTAAAGATGGATCCGGACGCTGCTCACGGCGTGCATTCCAGAAACCAGGAAGTGCGTTCCAAGGAGCAGGAAATTACGTCAGTGCCACCGGAAATACGTCAAAATGTTTCGCCAACCTACAGGGCGTTATCAAAGACCTTGGTCATGGACATGGACAACGGAACAGTCTCATGGGTCACATGGGTAGGCTGTAGAGGTCTCCCATCAAGAGCCTCAATGGCAAGTGGAGTGTCACGCAGCTGCAGCAGAATCTAATGCTTAGATACAAAGGCAGCATCAATGAACAGGCCTGCAGCCCCAGAGTCGATTAGTGCCTGTATCTCGACAGACGACTCAGCCCAAGAAAGGGTAACCGAAACCAGGGGCTTATCTTTCTGGATAACTGGGGACGAAACAACGCCACCTAAGGTCTGTCCGTGACAGGACCTCAACGTTAGGGCGTTCCCCAAACTGGTAGGTCAAGACTTCAAAAAGTGACCTGCCTGGCCACAATAAAGGCACAATCTCTCCCTCCTTCTAAAGGTTCTCTCATTCGCAGAGAGAATGCCCAAGTCAATGGGTTCACCTTCACTGACCGACTCGTTACCAGGAGGCATGGGAGGTGAGAGAGGCAAGGGTGGGACTGCAAAGCTCGGAGACAAATGTACAGAAGGCTTCCATAAGCACTCCTTAAAAGAGTCTGGAGTCAATGAGGATGGCAAATGTGATAAACTTCTCCAGCTCAGTGGCTATATCTCGGGCTGCTATCTCCTCCTTGATGGTATCCGAGAGACCATGAGAAAAAGCAGCCACGAGGGCCTCATTGTTCCAAGCAACCTCTGTTGCCAGAGTACGGAATTCAATGGTGTAATCAGCAACAGTTCTTGTACTCTGTTTGATGGACATGAGCCACTTGGCAGCAGAAGCGGAGCATGCAGGAACGTCAGAGATGCTTTTAAAAGAAACCACAAACTCAGTGTAACTCAAGACAACAGGCTTCCCTTGTCTCCCATAGAGGGTTTACCCAGGCCAAGGCTCTCTCAGAAAGCAAAGATCTCACAAAACCTACTTTGCTTCTGTCCGTGGGAAACGCTTGGGGCAGCATCTCAAAGTATACCTCAACCTGGTTGAAAAACCCTCTGCATTGGACTGGATCGATCCCCCAAATCGCTTGGGAAGCGGAGCGGAACCAGACATACCTCTTGTAGAGGTAATACTCAAGGCGGGTGCCTGCACAGAGACTGGAGCAGCAGCAGGGATGGCCTGCAAGACAGGTTAGACCGGAGCAGCCACAGTGGGAGATTCGAGGTGAGCCATGTGACTCAGGAGCATTTGTAACGCCATGGAAAACTAATCCATGTGGTGATCCTGCTCATCCAATCTGGAAAGAATATTCCCAACAAGTGGATTGACTGCATCTTCTGAATTCATGGCCTTCGCCTACTGTCAGAAACCGTGAATCAGACTCAGACAGAAGTACAGTTAAATTACACTTGTTTAATAATAATAATAGTAATTAAAAACAAAGGTAAACAGAGTAAATGTAGTCAAAAATAGCCAGAGTTCAGGAACCGAAACGGATAGTCAGACAAGCCAAAATGTCAGGGAACCAGAAGGAATGTCAGCCAAGCAAGTCTTTAACAGGAACACAGGATAGCGTCTCTAGAGACGTGACCAAGGCAAAGCCAGAGATCATCTGGACTGCACAGCTTAAGTAGGCAGGACCAACGAGCAGAATCGTTAACAGGTGAGTCACTGTGGAGAGATAGGAGCTGGCAATTAGCCGACAGCTGAGCGGCCAGCTCAGAAAGGAAGAGCTGGGCCCAGCCCTGACACCCTGTCCTGCTGCCATACTCGCACAGGTACTCATTGATGGCCCCTGCTGTGTGTGCAGCCGCTGCAGCATTGCCAATGTTGAGTTCCACTTGGTGGGCATGTCACAAATGAGGCGGTTGGTGGGCAGGTTGCATTCACTTTGAATGCCAGCCAGCCGAGCACTAGCATTTTAGGACCGCCGGAAATGACCACAGCCTTTTCTGGCCTGCCTCAGGAGATCCTGTAAAGCCTGGGTACCTGCTCAAAAACCACTGCACCACCAAATTCAGGACGTGTGCCAAACATGGAACAAGGGTCAAGTGTCTGTCAGAGGGCGGAGAGAAGGTTGGTGCCATTGTTGCATACAACCATTCTTGGCTGAAGCTGGCGTGGTGTCAACCACCTCTGAGCCTGCCCCTGCAGAGCTTACAGAATCTCTGCCCCAGTGTGGCTCCTGTCCCCTGAGCAGACCAACTCAAGCACCAAAAGTCAGAGCTCCCTTAAGCTGCCCCCTAGAGGACATCCTGCCTTTTTGGAGTTGTGCCTCCTCCTCTCCTTTCTCAGCACCCAAGTACAGTCAGTGACCTCATCATCCCCTCCCTCCTCGTCACTGGAGCAAACTTGGCAGTATGCTGCAGCTGGGGGAACATGACTGTTTCTTGTCCTTCTTGGGCACCCCCCTCTCTAGGGGTGGGGCTACGGTAGGAGTGACTGTGGACAAGAAAGCCGTGGAATAGGCCACTGTCAGGGGATGTTATACATAACATCCAATGCAGGTGATCAGATCGCTGGGCTGCACCAAGGAATCACGGACAAACGAGTAAATAAATAAAAAAAGTATGTTTATTATTAATGATAAAAATACACGTGAAATCAAGACAGCAAACCAAAAACAAGTAAATGGTGAAAACACAGCAAACCCCCAAACCCACCTAACTATCTATCTAAATACTATAATACACGAGTAAGGAAACAAACATGAAATAAAAATAAGGCGTGGGCAAAAGCGACAAGGGGACAGAAACCAGGAATAATGAAGCAGACCAAGGAGCAGGGAACAGGAAACAGGACTCAAGGACAGGATACACAAACGGGGTCCAGGAACAAACAGGAACAGGCTGGAACAGGCGCAGGTACTGGCAGGGACAAGGGCTTAGCAGAGGAATTCTGAAGCACTGAGGCTTAGTTCAGGGCGGGTCTATATACTCCAGCAGACCCATGACAGGTGTGCTGATGGCAAGTCTGAAGTCCAGGCAGGGAGACACCCACTGGTGGCCACTGGAATTACACCGTTTTGGTGCTGAATGTAATAGTGCCACCAGCAGGTGAAACCGGAGATGACACCGTTCCTGACAGTTCCCCCTCCTAAAGGAGTGGCCTCCGGACACTCCATTCAGCCCTGGGTACGACAGTCCGAGTGGGTGCAGAAACACCCTAAAATGTTTCCCTACTGAGTCTGCGGACTTCTTTGCACTTCCAAGGCCAGAGTCTTTTAGTTCACTGGGGGACGTGCCATCAGAGTCTAAAAATAGGACACGCACCCCACCATCCGGGTCAGGAAGTTTGGATCCGGAGATGAAAATTAGCAGGGTAACGGGCAAGAAACCATCAGAGACAGACCACACAGGAGCATTACATTCAGGCCGGGCGACAGGCAGGATTGACACAGCGGCAAGATGGCCATCAGTCAGGAACAGTTTTAGCAGGCACCATGTCATCAGGCTGAGCAGAAAACAGAGGTACATCACGCTGGGCAGTGGCACATCCGCATCGAGCTGGGCAGCAGGCAAAAGCACATCGAGTTGGGCAGCAGGCAAAAGCACATCGAGCTGGGCAGCAGGCAAAAGCACATCGAGCTGGGCAGCAGGCAAAAGCACATCGAGCTGGGCAGCAGGCAAAAGCACATCGAGCTGGGCAGCAGGCAAAAGCACATCGAGCTGGGCAGCAGGCAAAAGCACATCGAGCTGGGCAGCAGGCAAAAGCACATCGAGCTGGGCAGCAGGCAAAGGCACATCGAGCTGGGCAGCAGGCAAAGGCACATCGAGCTGGGCAGCAGGCAAAGGCACATCGAGCTGGGCAGCAGGCAAAGGCACATCAGGCTGGGCAGCAGGCAAAGGCACATCAGGCTGGGCAGCAGGCAAAGGCACATCAGGCTGGGCAGCAGGCAAAGGCACATCAGGCTGGGCAGCAGGCAAAGGCACATCAGGCTGGGCAGCAGGCAAAGGCACATCAGGCTGGGCAGCAGGCAAAGGCACTTCAGGCTGGGCAGCAGGCAAAGACACATCAGGCTGGGCAGCAGGCAAAGGCACTTCAGGCTGGGCAGCAGGCAAAGGCACTTCAGGCTGGGCAGCGGACAGGAACACATCGGGCTGGGCAGCGGACAGGAACACATCAGGCTGGGCAGCGGACAGGAACACATCAGGCTGGAGAGTGGGCACCGGGACATCAGACCAGGCAGCAGGTACTGGTACTTCAGACTGGGCAGCCGGCATAGGCGCTGGTACATCAGGCAGAACAGCAGGCACTAGCACAACAGGCTGAATAGCAGGTACATCGGACTGGATAGCAGGTACTGGAACTTCAAACCGGACAGCCAGTACTGGAACTTCAGACTGGGCAGCAGGCACAGGCGCTGGCACATCAGGCAGAACAGCAGGTGCTGGCACAACAGGCTGAACAGTAGGTGCATTGGACTGGATAGCAGGTACTGGAACTTCAAACCGGGCAGCCGGTATGGAACTTCAGACTGGGCAGTGGGCACAGGTGCTGGCACATCAGGCAGAACAGCAGGTACTGGCACAACAGGCTGAACAGCAGGTACATCGGACTGGATAGCAGGTACTGGAAATTCAAACCGGGTAGCTGGTACTGGAACTTCAGACTTTGCAGGAGGCACAGGCGCTGGCACATCAGGCAGAACAGCAGGTGCTGGCACAACAGGCAGAACAGCAGGTAGTGGCACAACAGCAGGCATCGGAACATCAGGCTGGGCGGCATACAGGAACACATCAGCTGGTGGGGAGGCAGGATTGGATACTGGCATGATGGTATGGGTTGGAAAAAACTTCCGCTTCTTTTTGGTTTTAGCCACTGGGGATCTATAAGTGGGTACAGGGCTGTAGGTAGTGAATGCAGCTGGTGGAAGCGAAGAGTGAAAGGATGGCAAAACAGAGGGAGTAGGTTTTGAAGGGAGATTTAGTGGAGCTGATGGAGGCAGCTCAGAAGCAGCAGGGGGGTTAAAGGCAGGGTAGGTGCAACAGGAGGAAACAGGGTACTGGTATTTCATTGGTAGAAAGGTATATTGGGAGCTAACAGAGGCTGAGTGCAACAGACTTGACCGGGCCTGTATTAATGATTGCACTGAATCAGGTTTGCACTTAGCTTGTCTGACCAGAGACTGCACTGATTCAATGCATTTTGCAAGCACCTGCTGAGGACAAGCTGAATATTGTTAAAAAAAAAAAAAAAAAAAAAAACGCTGAGTCATCCTCCAACAGCCAAACTAATGATTCTACCTGAGCTGCACTAAAAGGGGGTGTATAGTCATCACCTCCCCCAGCGACATCAGACAGGGCCAACTCAGTACAGATCTTAATTAATGGTTGCACATCTTCAAACAAAAAACTGCCTTGATCAATAAAAACATGAGCTAGGCGGATGCCTTCTAACAATTGTTCCCTAGTGTATTCAGCCAATGACTGACAACAAAAGTCTCTGTCATCAGTTGCCAGGAGCGATAAATACAAAATACTTTCAAAATCCATCTTTCAACAATAGCTGGGACTCAGGCCCCAATTCCCAGGTGCAACTGATCTGATTGTATGGCTTCAAAATTCTGTCAGGGGATGTTATACACAACATCCAATGCAGGTGATCAGATCGCTGGGCTGCACCAAGGAATCAAGGACAAACGAGTAAATAAATAAAAAAAGTATGTTTATTATTAATGATAAAGATACACATGAAATCAAGACAGCAAACCAAAAACAAGTAAATAGTGAAAACACAGCAAACCCCCAAACCCACCTAACTATCTGTCTAACTACTATAATACACGAGCAAGGAAACAAACATGAAATAAAAATAAGGCGTGGGCAAAAGCGACAAGGGAAAAGAAACCAGGAATAATGAAGCAGACCAAAGAGCAGGGAACAGGAAACAGGACTCAAGGACAGGGTACACAAACGGGGTCCAGGAACAAACAGCAGGCTGGAACAGGCGCAGGTACTGGCAGGGACAATGTGCTTTTGCCTGTTGCCCAGCTCGATGTGCTTTTGCCTGCTGTCCAGCTCGATGTGCTTTTGCCTGCTGCCCAACTCGATGTGCTTTTGCCTGCTGCCCAGCTCGATGAGGATGTGCCACTGCCCAGCGTGATGTACCTCTGTTTTCTGCTCAGCCTGATGACATGGTGCCTGCTAAAACTATTCCTGACTGATGGCCATCTTGCCGCTGTGTCAATCCTGTCTGTCGCCCGGCCTGAATGTAATGCTCCTGTGTGGTCTGCCTCAGATGGTTTCTTGCCTGTTACTCGGTTATTCGCACACATTCGTACTTACTGCCTATCTCCGTTCCTCATTCAAGCCCAGTCGCATCCGCGACGTTACGACTCATGGCAGCCTCCACTCGGCACCATTTGTATCCTACCGACTAGGCGGTAGGAACCGTACGCATAGCACAAGCCACCTTCGGAACAAGTCGCTTATGGCGCAGGGTCTTGAACCTGCGTCCCACACACCACACCCCTTACTAAACCCCCACTTCACCTACTGACCCCCTATACCTCCTACGGAAAACACACACTTCACCTAACTGACTCCCTACTCCCTACTGGATACCAAGCACACACCAACAGCTGATCTGAATCTAGTCACAACATCGGCCCTATGATTCGGATCCTCGGCAATCACAGGCCCCTTCAACCACTAACACCGTCAGCCGATCCGAGTCCAGTCGTATCACCGGCGCAACGATTTGGATCCGGCATACAAGCCCCCTCATCACCTTACATCCACAACCGATCCGAATCTAGTCGCATCATCAGCGCAATGATTCGGATCCTCTGCAATACGAACTCCACCAACCAATCCGAGTCCAGTTGTTGCACCGGCTCAATGATTCGGATCCTTGGCAATACAACTTCACCGACTGATCCGAGTCCAGTCGCAGCACCAGCTCAACGATTCGGATCCTCGGCAATACAAACTTAATTGACCGATACCTCACAAACAAACCTCACCAGTGCTCACACCCCAGCGCGGTTCTAATTAGTTGCATCGGCATTTACGAATACAGTGGAACTTGCGGTTCAGATCCCCAGCCTTACGTTTATCAAAGCATTAACATTCACATCTCACTCCATCTATTTGTACAATGTTGCGCACGGTCATTCCTACATACTTTTAATTCCGCTAACTTTGTTTTTGCCTTTCAAATAAGGCTGCTTCCTTGCAATCGCTGCAAGAATTTCAGCAAGTGGCTTAAACCGCCACTCATCATCTCCAGTAGCAGCATGGCTGCTCATCATTTTCTATGTCGCTTTCCCCTTTTAGGTCAGTTAGACTACCAGTTGGTCAACCCTGCACTAGGTATGGACAGTATCTCCCCAAAAAAAAAAACATTGTCGAGGGCTTGCATCTTCACCAGGGGGTCAGCTTTGCCCCGAACAGCTCTTTGCAATCCCCTTTGTCAAAACAAAATTCCCATGTCACCTTACTACAGGTTCCTGGTCGACTCAGTTCTCGACCTCAACCAAGACTTCCCTACTAGGGCATCAAGTCAGGTGCGTAGTTCAAAAGGAATCCCCCTTGCTTTTCTCTTAAACACTCTTTCACAACATATTTTACTTCACATCCACGATTTGACTTGCTCCCGAGGCGTTAGTAACTGTCACATACTTCTGTGCACTTCACTCTGTTTTCGAAGAGCAATCCGAGATCCTTCACCACACGGACAAGGTCGCCTAACGTCCAGCTTGCTGGCAGTGCAAGCATTAGCAGACCGAACATACATCAATAAACTACAGATCGCAACATTCCTACTTAGAATACCAGACTTCAGCTACCCGCCCCAGTCCGCCCTAGGGGCTCTGGTTCATTAGTCTGTGCCGAGCACAGACGGGCACCTGAGCTATCGGTTAGCTAGCCAGTCACCTCCTGGCTCACCTCGGTTGCCACGCATGCTTTTGAGTTTTCTAAAATCACACTCACAGCACTCGCATGCAAACTAGCTGTCAGTACGCCTGTCGTTCCTTGTCCTGTCCTTCTTGTTTTCCTTCTGCCTTTCATCTTATCAACCCAAAACGCATCTATCCCCCCCTACCTTTCCAACTTTCCTTAAACATATGCATTTTCCCCGCCTTGGTTTTAAACTACGCCACATCGCAGGCCAACAGCAATGACTTCGCCTCCGCCCCATTGTCGCCCTCTGCGGGCCCAGCACGCAGTCTCCCAGAGCTTGGACCATTCCCAAGCTCCCAGTAGAACTGCAGCGCAGGAATATTTCCTACCCTGCCACAGCTGGGTAAGCAGAGCATTTTAGGCTGCTGTTTCCACCACCAGTGGCAGCCCTACCAGGCACCCAGGTGTCACAGCAGTCTATTTCCTCAGCGATTACTCAGCTGCACTCCTTGCTGACCACACTGTCCACAGCAGTCACCGACATCCAGGCCAGAGTGGGAGCCCTGGAGGTATGCGCAGCTACGCCCCTACCAGCCCCTGTCATCACCGTCGTCCCCGTGCCTTCACTTACAGGTAGAGTCAGGTCCATAAATATTGGGACATCAACACAATTCTAATCTTTTTGGCTCTATACACCACCACAATGGATTTGAAATGAAACAAACAAGATGTGCTTTAACTGCAGACTTTCAGCTTTAATTTGAGGGTATTTACATCCAAATCAGGTGAACGGTGTAGGAATTACAATACTTTGTACATGTGCCTCCCACTTTTTAAGGGACCAAAAGTAATGGGACAGATTAACAATAATCCATCAAACTTTCACTTTTTAATACTTGGTTGCAAATCCTTTGCAGTCAATTACAGCCTGAAGTCTGGAACGCATAGACATCACCAGACGCTGGGTTTCATTCCTGGTGATGCTCTGCCAGGCCTCTACTGCAACTGTCTTCAGTTCCTGCTTGTTCTTGGGGCATTTTCCCTTCAGTTTTGTCTTCAGCAAGTGAAATGCATGCTCAATCGGATTCAGGTCAGGTGATTGACTTGGCCATTGCATAACATTCCACTTCTTTCCCTTAAACTCTTTGGTTGCTTTCGCAGTATTCTTCAGGTCATTGTCCATTTGTACTGTGAAGCGCCGTCCAATGAGCTCTGAAGCATTTTGCTGAATATGAGCAGATAACATTGCTTTTGTCAGCAGTCACATCATCAATAAATACAAGAGAACCAGTTCCATTGGCAGCCATACACGCCCACGCCATGACACTACCACCACCATGCTTCACTGATAAGGTGGTATGCTTTGGATCATGAGCAGTTCCTTTCCTCCTCCATACTCTTCTCTTCCCATCACTCTGGTACAAGTTGATCTTGGTCTCATCTGTCCATAGGATGTTGTTCCAGAACTGTGAAGGCTTTTTTAGATGTTGTTTGGCAAACTCTAATCTGGCCTTCCTGTTTTTGAGGCTCACCAATGGTTTACATCTTGTTGTGAACCCTCTGTATTCACTCTGGTGAAGTCTTCTCTTAATTGTTGACTTTGACACGCATACACCTACCTCCTGGAGAGTGTTCTTGATCTGGCCAACTGTTGTGAAGGGTGTTTTCTTCACCAGGGAAAGAATACTTTGGTCATCCACCACAGTTGTTTTCCATGGTCTTCCAGGTCTTTTGGTGTTGCTGAGTTCACCAGTACGTTCTTTTTTAAGAATGTTCCAAACAGTTGATTTGGCCACACCTAATGTTTTTGCTATCTCTCTGATGGGTTTGTTTTGTTTTTTTCAGCCTAATGATGGCTTGCTTCACTGATAGTGACAACTCTTTGAATCTCATATTGAGAGTTGACAGCAACAGATTCCAAATGCAAATAGCACACTTGAAATGAACTCTGGACCTTTTTATTTGCTCCTTGTAAATGGGATAATGATGAAATAACACACACCTGGCCATGGAACAGCTGAGCAGCCAATTGTCCCATTACTTTTGGTCCCTTCAAAAGTGGGAGGCACATATACAAACTGTTGTAATTCCTACACCATTAACCTGATTTAGTTGTAAATACCCTCACATTAAAGCTGAAAGTCTGCAGTTAAAGCACATCTTGTTCATTTAATTTCAAATCCATTGTGGTGGTGTATAGAGCCAAAAAGATTAGAATTGTGTCAATGTCCCAATATTTATGGACCTGACTGTATGCCTGACATCTGCACGACTGTCTTCCCTGCACATCTTGTCCACAGGGAAGACTCTTTCAGTTCCAGATTACTACCAACTGGAGCACCATCGATACAGAGCTGTTCTGTCGCTATTTCGCCGGCGTACGTTTTCCACTCTGCCCTAACTGCCAGTCTTCCACCCATACGGCAAACTGGCGCTCCGAGTTGGGTGGCAGACGCCTCCCCAGTTTTCCTCCACTTCTAGTGCAGCTCAAAATCCAAGTTTAAACTCCCTCATACCCTCAGAGCAGTCTCCCTTAAATACTCATCACTAGACCTAGCTATTCAAGCTATCATTAGTATAGGAGCAGGCGCTTGGCTGTCCAAAGCGGACTTCTCAGACGCCTTCAAGTTACTACCAATTGAGCTGCACCTCTGGCGATGGCACAGAACCAAGTGGAAAGGCTTTTACTATTTCGCCACTAAATTGACCTTTGGCTCCATACATTTGCCCAGTCCTTTTCCTGGATCCTGTCACATCACGCATGTTCTCAGAAAATGATCCACTATCTAGACGACTTCCTCCTCATTGAGTAACCTAATGAGCCCCCAGTAGATTTAAACAGCTTGAGAGAGGTGTTCAACAATCCCAATGTGCCTATAGCAAAACAAAAAAAAAAAAAAAAAAAAAAACAAAAAAAAATGGCATATCAATGTTCATTCCATTAGCATCTTCCTCCTCACCTCAGGTAGTCACAGATGCCGCAGCTTCCACAGGCTTCGCAGCAATTTTTGGCCATTATTGGTTTGCAGGGTAATGGCCGCCAGAAATCTTCCTGATTCCCGTGACTAGTCAGTCCTCCTCTTTAACTCAAACTCTACCCCATTGTTACAGTAGCTCATGGCCAGGACAAAAAGTGTAGTTTGCCACAGCCGGTATCATAAATAAAGGCAGGTCCAAGTCATGTTCTTCCTGCGCAGGCTGGTGCAACTATCCTTACAGCACCAATTTAATGTCCTCTGTGTCCACATCCCAGGCAAATGCAATACCTCGGCCGACGCATCTCGTCTTAACTTTGCGTCATTCTTTTCACAGGAACCTAGAGCCGACCCGACCATGTCTATTATCCCGCATTGGTCGCAGCTAACCTTGGATTGAAACAATACCTTCACAACGCTACCTACCTCATTAATCTATCATTATCTCACAACACCCTGAAGGCCTACCGTACTGCCTAGACAATCTGACAGCTTCCTAGCCTCAAACCCTGGGGCAGTATCAGGAGGTCTCCATCACATCCTGGCCTTCATATCATACTGTCACACACAGTTGGCAGTATCGCACAATACCATTAAACTCTAGCTAGCTGACATCTAGCATTTCATCACCCTACAAGATCCTACCAAGCCATCTTTGTTCGCCGCCCACGCGGTCAAGACTATCCTACGCGGTATCCACAGGCAACAGTCCCAAATCAGTAGTAAACACCTACCGGTGACCAGTGCCATGTTCCGAGACATGTCTACCATCCTCTCACGTTCCCCCTTTGGCTTGTTACCCAGCTTGGTAATTCAAGCAGCCATCTACCTGGCCTTCTACGGCTTCTTACGCCTCAGCGAATTCACAGTCACCGGCCCCAGTTGTAAGATGTTACGTAGACGCCACCTCACACGCCACCAGACTTACTTCATCTTGCACCTCGGGGTGTCCAAAACACAACAGTTCAGTTCGGGAGTCGATAACAAACTTTTCCAAATGCACAACGTCTGGTGCACCATGTCCATTCTAGATCAGTTATTAGCTCATCTGTCTGATCCCTCGCAAGACAGCCCATTATTACCGTTCCCGTTTAGCCCTCTAAATACCAACCAGTTCACTATTCACATCATGATCCTTTTGCGCAGCTTAGGCCTTGACCCTGGGCGTTTTTCTAGACATTCTTTCCGCATTGGAGCAGCATCAGCAGCCTCACGAAACGGGGTCCCGGACCACGTGATCAAAAAGATGGGCAGGTGGAAATCCACCTGCTTCGCTCGATACATCCCCAATTCACAAGCAGAAATGTCTGGGCCTTCTGTAACCTTGCCCTGTAGTGTCTTACTAAACTTAAATAAATAATTCCACGGTAACCAAGTCTTTTTGCACCCTTCTCTTGGCATACCGCCCAGCAGACCTGGGTTTACCGTACAGCAGGCCAGGGCACACTTCAGGTCTATTTTATGTTAGTCTTGTGACGTGTTTATGTGCTTCATATCTCTTAGGACAGAGGGCTCCCACTATATATATATATATATATATATATATATATATATATATATATACATATATACCGGATTTATCGGCGTACAACACGCACTTTTTTCCCCTTAAAATGAGGGGAAAATCGTAGGTGCGTGTTATACGCCGATCCCCGCTATTTTTGTGATCTATCGGAGTGATCGCCGCGATCGCCGCCGACATTCACATAGCGGGTATTTTTAAATATGGCGCCGCGGAGTTCAGAGGGACTCGGCGGCGCTCGTTCAGCTAAACAAGCGCCGCCGAGAACACAGTGACTGGGCGGAGCTGAGATACACATAGCCGAGGGTTCTCGGCTCTTCTCGGCGCCGTTCACAGTCCCGCCCAGTCCCGCCATTGGACCTCTGTTATGTCCATCATAGGGACTGGGCGTGACTGTGAACGGCGCCGAGAAGAGCCGAGAACCCTCGGCTATGTGTATCTCGGCTCTGCCCAGTCACTGTGTTCTCGGCGGTGCTCGTTCAGCTGAACGAGCGCAGCCGAGTCCCTCCGAACTCCGCGGCGCCATATTTAAAAATACACACTAAACTTGTGTATGTCGGCGGCACTGGGGACAAGGCTGCGCTGACCACTGGGGACAAGGCTGCACTGACCACTGGGGACAAGGCTGCACTGGGGCAAGGCTGCACTGGGGCAAAGCTGCACTGACAATTCTGCACTGGGGCAAAGCTGCACTGACAAGGCTGCACTGGGGCAAAGCTGCACTGACAAGGCTGCACTGGGGCTAAGCTGCACTGACAAGGCTGCACTGGGGCAAAGCTGCACTGACAAGGCTGCACTGGACACTGGGGCAAGGCTGCACTAACAAGGCTGCAGATGAACACTGATGAGGCTGCATTGATGGGCATTTAAATGTAAGTTTTTTTCCTTAAACTTCCCTCCTAAAAGTTTTTTTCCTTAAAATTCCCTCCTAAACTTGGGGTGCGTGTTATACGCCGGCGCGTGTTATACGCCAGCGCGTGTTATACGCCGATAAATACGGTATATATATATATATATATATATATATATATATATATATATATATATATATATATATACACTGCCTGCACTGACTGAATATCGAGTAAACACTGAATATATAGTCTATGCTAATTGCAGTGTATTTATACAGTATATATATATCTATCTATCTATCTATATCAAATACACTACCACTAACTGAATAACCTGCCTGCTTAATCTAAGTCGAGCTATCTCTCTGTCCACACCAAGAACACTACACACGGCCGCCGTTATAGCAGCCTTATATAGTGTGGGGCGTGGACTTAGTCCCCCTGAGCAATGATTGGCCAAAGGCACCCTGCCTTTGGCCAATTATGGCTCTCTTAGCGGAGCGCACTGTGATTGGCCAAAGCATGCAGGTCAGGTGCATGCTTTGGCCAATCATCATACATCGAGATCGCAGTGCATTATGGGGCATTCCACGGCACTCCAATTTGCTGCGAACGCCCCATAATGTTTGCTCTTTGGCGAACGGGCGAACACTCGATGTTCGAGTCAAACTTATGTTTGACCAGAACATCAAGCTCATCCCTACACATCACTAAGATTTATGGACTTTGAACTGATTGATTTATTGTTATTATCACCATCAGTATCAATTGTAAAAAATTGTTGAACTGTATATATTTGATATATCATTAATAGTACTATGCACTTTATTATATTGTATTATATTTGTCTAATCACAAATGCATAATAATTAATTGTACATTCGTTCATCACTTCACTCTAGCGGCCCCTACCACACATCACCCCAATTACAAAAAGTTAGCACATTGCACTTTGAGGGGAGCAGCTTTAATATTATTAATTTTGCAAATTTTTTCTTCTGTAGCGTGAGGTTCCTGTCAATTTTTTTATTCCACTGAGTGCTGGAGCTATACTTCCAGACTGCATTTAAAATACTAGTCCTACACTGACTAGGTATGTACTGCCCAAAAGAAAAGGAAGAAGGTATTGGAGAGGACCGGGTGGTAAAGGGGGCTTGCAGAATAATTAGCATGGGAGGGGCAGTCCTTTTAAGATGTTCTTTTGCCGGCTATCATTGGAGACTTTTAAGAGCGTTTCAGCATTTAACGACAGTCCCAGTTAACCTGCATGTAGTATAGGTACGGTATAGCCTCGGCACGGGTGCAAGGTAGATGTGGTTCAGATGCAGTAAATGTTTAGTATAATGCAGTATAGGGTTTATAGGGTTGCAGCCTATGTTTGGAATAGGTGCAGTATGGCGTGTAGCATGGTAAGGCAAATATCCAGAAAGGGGTGTTCTCCCTCTAACTCCTTTGGTGCTTAGAGGAAGAAGTTTCATAAAAAAAAATATTTTCCACTCCTCTTACTGCACTGTGCATAGTGTAACAGTGTTACACATAGTGATCTGTAGTGTAACCATTACTGTATATTGTAGCCATTATATGGCTGCCGTCTCATCTACAACTCCTAGCATTCTTAGCACTCTGCATAGAAGGCTATGGGCTTGCTTGGCTTTAGCTCTCACCCTGCTGGCCAGAAGAGAATGGTGAAGCATAACATCAGTATCTCAGTAGAGGGAAAGAAGAATAAAAGCAACGTCTCCTTCTCCATAGTGCTGTAGCCCACGTCCTGGCTACATACTCCCCCTCCATTAAACTCTTTGGTCCCCAAGATGGGACAAAGTCCTTCAAGCACATAGCGTCCATACCATCAACTTAACTGGAGCAAGTAACTTAAGATGAACATCAATTAGCAAGCAACTACCTAAATAATTCTCATTGACACCTGAGATCAACAAGGGAACCTCCCACCAATTGTTGGGGCCGACGTTATCTTGTTTATTGACCATCAATGTACAAATGGCCCACCCGGGTGGGTCAAGGGTGAGTACAGGTGGCCCCCTTTTAAATGTTTGGTAAGGAGGGTCAGCCTATCATTATTCCATTGTGTTGTACAAATTACTTCTTCTGAGCTTTCTTCTAAGGTGTCATTTGTCAGTTTCTGTGGTGGCCCAATGGTTCGCTTGGTTCGTGGTTCCTGTGATGCAGCAGGTTTGGCCTTATCCATTTCCATTGTTATTTCCATGTGGTCCTGACTTTGAAGCGTGAGTTCTGGCATCTCAGATCTGGGGATTACTGGGTCTGTTTCTTTGTTTAAAGCAGACAACATTTTTTTTTTTTGATGAAGAAGGCCACAGCCAGTCGATAACCATCACTTCTTCCTCACTGTCTTGTTCATCTGTTCTTTGAACAGTTTCTTAAGACCGGGTTAATAGATGAGGTCTACAAGAAATCGAAGACCAGCATCAGTCTATGAGGACATCCAAACTGCTTTGGCTATGGGCAAGAGATGATTGCAATGCCATTATGGGCCCGTTTTCCCTTCTGGGAAGATCTGATAGGCTGGCAGGCCATGCAGACTTCCAGCTGTCAGCTAGTTTGTGCTTCCCTGGGGTGCCCAGATTACACAGCAAAACTCTGTCCCCAGGCTGCATGTCTTATATTCCTAATTTAAGGTCAAAGCTCTTTTGTTCTTTTGACCTCAGGCATTGGAGGCCCCCAGAGCTTTTTCATATGCGATTTTCTAATTCTCTCGATCTACATATCCTTGGAGAGAGGTTATTGATGTCTGATCTAAGGAAGGGCCACAGGCCAGATCGTCAGGTAGTTGAACGTCCCTCCCGAACATCAGCAGGTACAGTGAATAGCCCATAGCATAGTTTTCAGTACTACAGGTGCAATGTGCCTACTCCATTGCTGTTTTGGCCAAGAGAGTCCCAAGCATATCTACAAAGGGGGTCCCTTAAGGATGATGGGGGTAGTTCTGGATTTCTGACTACCTAGCACATCTAACCGTCTTTTGATGAGCTTACTCTCAAAGTCTCTTCCTTGACTGGGATGGATACGCTGTGGGCAGGCCATAGCGGACAGAGAACTTTTCCAAAGAACTTTGGCTACAGTTGAGGCTTGTTGGTCTTTGGTTGAGAACGCCTGGGCATATCGGGTAAAGTGGTCATAGTTACATAGTAGGTGAGGTTGAAAAAAGACACAAGTCCATCAAGTCCAACCTATGTGTGTGATTATAAATAAATACATTTGCTACCAGGACATTTCCTTGCCCACTCAACTCAGGCTCAAAACACAGGAAATCAATGCACACCATTTCCATTGGTCCTTTACTTTGGCGAATGCCCATCAGTGCAGATTTGCTTGGTAAAGTCTTTTCCTGAATACACCTACACACAAAAGTGACAGTAGCCCTCGACTTCAACTCACATGCAAGGCCAATAGAAGTGGTCTCTGACTAGCTTGAAAGGCCTCTTGGCCTAGGTGGCCATGCTCATCATGTAAAGCTGTCAATAGGTGTCTCTGTGTTTTTCTGTTAGAAACAGCTGTCATCTGTCGTCAGGGTTGTCCAAGGGGCCACTTCAGTAGACAACCCCGTCTCTCAACTGCAACTAATTCCACTCTCTGTGGAGTATCAGTATCTCAGTAGAGGGGGAGAATAAAAGGCAAGGTCTCCTCCGTATTGCTGTAGCCCAATACCTGGCTACAGGAAAAGTGATGCATTTTCGCTGTGACCTCATAGACAAAGCCCTGGTAAGCTAAGCAAGTTGTTGCATAAACCGCTACTTAACAGGGCTGTACTTAAACCACATAATATATAGTGATGATAAATTGTACAAATGAGTAATAAATCTCTCCCTTACCTGCATGACTTTAGTGTGGAGACCCTGGCCCAGTTCTACACCACCATGGCTGACAAGGACTTTCCCATCTCTGTAAATATGAACCAAAGCTGACGCCTGAGGAACAAAGCAAATAAAAAATAGTAAAATATATATGTAGCAATGGTATAATAAACAGAAGACGTACGTTTTGTTTAACCATGCCCTTTTAAGCCCCCTCAACAGTTGACGCAATGTGGCCACACCCACAATTTACTTTATTACTTTAGAACATTGTTTTTTGGAGGGGGGTCAAAAAAATATCACCCTGGGTGCCAGATATCCTACGTACGCCACAGCTACAGTCTAAGGATTTTACCAAATTATTTCACACTTTTACCTATTCTGAGAATATTACATGATAGTCCGCCGAGCCCCCTTTACATCAGAAATTATGTAAAAAAGTGTGGTGGTAATGGCGCTGCTAAATATTAGTGCAGTGAGTTTAACGTGACATGTGCTCTTGGACTTGCCAATAAATATAAACCAATGTGCAAACCCAAAACAGTAAATATGTGTTAAAAATACATGTTACACTTACAGTGTGTATTCATTTTTGAACACACTGTTATTCATTTTTTCACATTTTTTCACTTTATTTTTATATATATATTTTTAATTTATTTTTATTCATTTCTTCAGTTCATGGATATTTAATTGATTAATTTGTATGGTTTATGATTACGGCAATAGCATCACATGGTGGAATTTGAACTGCACAGGTCACATTAACTATATCACTTTTTAAGTAGCACTAGACAGAATTTGTGATTGGAACATAAGTTCATAGCATGTGTCACTTTACAAGTGCAATTCTACTGCAAAGCAGCTCTGTTTATTATTTTTAACACATATTTACGGTTTTGGGTTTGGAGTGTACATTGGTTTATATTTATTGTCAAGTTCAAGAGCATGTCACTTTAAACACACTCCTCTAATATTTAGCAGCGCCATTACCACCACACTTTTTTACATCATTTCCATTTTAGACCCTACTTAGTAGGTGTCACGGCGGAGGCAGCAGCTAGCGGCATCAGACCATTAGACCATTACCATCAGCACGGGACATTTCTTATTCATTTTCCTTTACATCAGAGTCTGCAGAATTTCCACTTACACTGTAAGGGGGATCTCTGTGGTCTCTGGAATGTAATAGGGAACCCTGATTTAAGGGGGGATCTGATGTAAGGGGGGATGCTGTGGAACGCTGGAACGTAGGAACACTGCAGACTCTGGTGTAAAGTGGAACTGTGATATAAGGTGGTCTCTGGTAACCAGAGCCCCCACTTACATTAGAGTTCCCAGCATTTCCCTTACATCCGGGTCCCAGAGCCCCGCTTACATCAGAGTCCACAGAGCCCCTCTTACATCAGAGTTTGCTGAGCCCCCCTTACACCAGAGTCTGCTGAGTCCCCCTTACATCAGAGTGCACAGATTTTACACTTACACTGTAAGGGGGATCTCTGTGAACTCTGGAATGTAAAAGGGAACCCTGATTTATGGGGGGGTCTGATGTAAGGCGGAATGCTGTGGACTTTGGTGTAAAGGGGAACTCTGATGTAAGGGGGTCTCTGCTCACCAAGGCCCCTCTTACATCTGAGTCCCTCTTACATTAGTACTCACTGGGAGGCATGAGAGAGAAGGGAGGGAGGGGGGACACGTCACTCACAATGGATGGATGGTGAGCAGCATCTGTCAGCACCCTTCCTCTTCTGGCTGCTGGTCTTCAAAATTCCTGTGGGTGGGGCAGACACAGGGGGAGAGGGTGGGAGCGGGCTCTCTCTCTCCTCCTTTCCCATCCATGCAGGAACGGGGGGTTACAGGGGACTGCCAGCGCTGGCTCTGGGCTATAAGAGAGACACTAGCAGCTCAGAGCCCTGCAGCCACTGGGGAGCCCCAATCCAGGCTCTTGGGCCCCCCCCAGTGGCATAACTCCAGGGCCCGGTTGCAAGTGTGACCTTTGTGACCCTGGTAGTTCCGCCACTGCTTTAAATGTAACCATTTTGCTAAACCATTCTATTAGTGGGTTTAGTTTCACTTTAAGTAGTTTGTCTGAAAAAGAGGTTACAATTTAGATGTTATACTGTACTAACCCCAGAAAAAAAAAGAATGAAAAAATAAATAAATAGGTTAATGAAAAGCAAGCTATGTAAATAGCAACTCACAGAAGAACAGGAAGAGCCTTAAAACACATAGGTCTTCAACCTCACGTGGTTCTGATTGCCCATTAATCATCCAGATGTAGGAGAGCCAAGCAGGGTTCAGCTGTCATTGGAGCCTATGGATGTGGAAGGGAGCCCTGGGGAGTACTGGAAGACCACAAGATGGCCACAAGAAACCGTTGGCCATCTTATGGTCTCCCAGTACTCTCTAGGGCACCCATTCACATCCATAGGCTTAAGGGACAGCTGAACTCCCCGCTTGGATCCCCTACATCTGGATAATTGGACCCGCGTGAGGTAAACCTGTACTTCTGTGAGTTGCTATTTACATGTTTTCATCCACCTAATGCTACACTTAGCCCCGTTCACACTGAATGCGGCTTTGAAATCAGATGAAATTGCACGATTTCAAAGCCGCAACTCAGTGCTACTTTGAAGACATCTGTGCGGCTTCATGCACAGATGTTTATTGAAGTTGCATCTGAAATCGCCAAAAGTAGTGCATGTACTACTTTTTCAAATCGATGCAGCACTGCAAAGTCGTCGTCGCATCAATTTGAACACTACAATTGCCGGCAATAGGATGCTACTTGGCATGTGATTTGACCTGTGATTTTATCAGTACTGTACATTGTCTTGTAAGTTGCCAGTTGTCGTGTGAATAAATACATTTTTATACTGCTACACTCAGATGCACCCTCTGCCATCCTTATCTTTTACTGTAGAGAAAATATTCAGTCTCTCAAGAGGTGCTGCACTACAGTGTTTTGGATTCACTCTACCACCTCACCCGAACCCCCCCAAACCATCTCCCTCCAGGGTGTTGGTCACATACACATCTGCACCATATCTCTCCACATGCAGAAAGCCATACAACACTGTAGGAACACAAACAGGTTTGTTCTGCACATTATTCTGCATATTGTTTATCAAGGCTGCACTTACAATGCAGGAGGGCTTTGCACCAGTGTTAATTTCATCGACTAAATTAACACTATTTTAGTTGACTAAAATACGACTAAAACTAAAACAATTCGGATGACTAAAATACGATTAAAACTAAAATGGCATTTTATTCAAAAAACTATGACTAAAACTAAATCGAAAATTGACATCAAAATGAACACTACTTGACCATTTCTAAATCGGCAACACAATTCCATCCAGACCCTGTAATAATAGCACATTAAAGTTTAAACATGTATTGCACTATTCCACTACTGCATAAGGATAAGTAAGGGGAATCCACTAAGCTGCTGAAAGAGAAAAAAAAATGAAGAAAAAGGCTTTTCTTATATTTTTTCTTGATATTTAATGTTGGTGATATATTCAGGTAATATGTGCAATGACATTACAGCCAATAGTTTACAGTTTTAGGTAACAAGCAGCTTCGGCTTCCCCCTGCATCTCCTCCTCCTCATCGGCCAATATGGCCGCTTCTCCTCCTGGCCAATCAGGACCCGCTTCTTGATTGGCCAGGAGGAGAAGCAGGAAGACAATAGAAAATATTATTTTGCCAATGTTACACAACTTGGTGGGCTCAGGGGGCAGTGCTCTGCGCCCCTAAGCCCACCCCTTTTTTTAAGCCAATTAGAGCCTCAGGCTCTAATTATGTGCTTCAAAGAAAAAAAAACAACCCATTGAAATCCATGCGTCTAGCAACCTACATGTAGATTAGCGTCCAGGTGCATGTAATAGGGGGGGTCAGCGCCCCTGCATCCCTAATGGAGTGGCTGCCACTGACGTCTACACATTTTCTGGTTGTTATCTCAATCATCCAATACAGAGACAACAGGGCCATCTTTTCTTTGCACCAATTCCTGATTTTCCCAGTGCTTATACTAAATGTTTGGCATGCAAATTTGAAACAACTCTAGTCATCTGTCTTATTGCTGATAACCTATTTGCATTCATTACCTCTGTATTAACTTTAAACAGCATGGTACTTACACATAAAACCACAAACATCCTTTGACAACTCACAAGCCTTCATAGAAATATCAAGAGTGTCAGCAGGGGGAGGTGCCATAAGCTCTGTCTAACAGTGAGCATTCTTCATGTTGACATCTTAGTAATGCAGAGTTAAAGCAATCCTGCGCAGGTGCAGTAGAAAGTCTGGCTTTTTTTTTGGGTGGCATGTAGAGATTTACATAGCATCAGTCAGTTTGCATGTATATAAAAGCCTTTGGACAGCCGAGACCAACAACGTAGTCTGCCTGCAAGGTAAGATGTGGACCTAGGAATAGAGGTTTTATTCCACCAAAAAGCTCCACAGCCTCTGGACTCCAGGACATAACTTGTTAAGATTAAGAAAACAAACCATGTGTTCTCTCCATACCAGCCAGAAAACCTTGGAGCCGCTTGCCATATGCAAGAAAACTAGATGACACACATTTGAATATAGATACACATACCTGATGATACATTTTCTCAACAAAGCCAACTGTGAATTTTAGTGGAATAATAGCCAGTCCTCTCTTTTTCCAGTAATTCTCCTTGTTAAATAATTGCACTTTGTTTCTTCTATTGACATAGGAGGACTTCCTCATGCATTCATCCCAGCAACGCATCAGATTGGTGGCATCAAACTCTTGATTATAATGTGTTTTAGAAACGCCTTTGTACATGTTCACATGGCGGACCTGCAAATCACCACAAAGTTACAGGCATTTGTTGACATTTACATACACTGTACGCATTAAGAGCACACAAAATTATAAATGCTTTCAAATACAGTTATGACTATGCAGGCGCCATAACTTCTTTTGTTCAGTTTTAGAAATTACCTTTCTACCTTTTTTTTTTTTTACAAAAGCTCTGTCATGTTACCATGCGGTTCTTCATCTTGGTAGCAGGACCTCTGCAGATAGAGTTTGTTAGAGTTTGTTCACTCTAAAGCCTCGTAAACACGATCTGATTTTCCAACGGGAATTGTGTGATGACAGGCTGTTGGCGGAAAATCCGACTGTTTGTATGCTACATCTGACAATTGTTGTTGGATTTTCCGCGGACAAATGTTGGATGGCAGGCTTTAAAATTTTCTGCGGACAAATGTCTGTTGTCTGATTTTCCGAGCATGTGTACACAAGTCCGTCGGACAAAAGTCCAAAGTACAAACACGCTCGCAAGCAAGGACGAGCTGGAAGCGGTCGGTCTTGTACATTAGCGTTCGTAATGGAGAATTAACATTCGTGACGTGGCAAATTATGAAATCTCAAAATGCAGCGCACATTCTCTTCTTCTTTAACGGGATAATAATGAAGCTGCTTTGCTGGTAATATTGATGGAGTTATGGCAAACGTATTTTAAAAGGCTTTTATTTTCTAGTGATATCAAGAATAATATTATTATGCTTTTTTTTTTTTTTTTTTTGGGCAAGTTCCCACAACACCATTATCCTGTAGTTTTCAAGATCAAAGACACAACTATGTTGGTATTCCTTGTCAATTTTACATTGTATTTTTTTAAATGTAGCTGCCTACTCCCAAACTGTCATTCGAAGTAAAACACATAGCCAAGTATTATTCTACACAATTTTTTTATAAAATTAGACATGCTATCTGCCAATAGAAATTAACCATAAAGTGCATTCTATGCATCCAAAAATATAGAAAATATACGTCAAATCATTATTCAACCAAAAAATTAAATGAAAGCCTCATAAACGTGTCCTGCTTCTTAATATAGGGGGTCAACAATGCCAAGAGTTGGTGAAAGCAGGGGTCCGTCATCCGGAGATAATTCCGAAAATCATCCGGATTATTCTCCTGGAGCTCCCGCAGCAAAGGCATGACATAATTGGTCACGATTAATAAAGCAACCAATTTTTGGTTCAAGAACTCCTCCTGTTCCTGGACTGCACTTGGGTCAAAATAATAACTCCAAGGCCAATAATAAAAATAACACGTTATCTCCTCCGATTCCACAACATGTCTGGTTGACGAACGCCGTTTAGAAACAAACTGAAAAGCACGAAATTAAAAGTGCAAACTGAAAAGCGCTAAATGAAAAGCGTGAAATGAAAAGCGTTAATCAACACTCACCAAACTTCTACTAACACAAAATTAGCAGAAGGAGCACAAAGGGTGGGGCTAAAGAGCTGAAAAAACACGTAGTACGTCACTACGTTTGTATTTGTTGGCCGACAATTTCTTGCCATTTGAATGCAAGACAAAATCCAGTCACACGCCTTCGGACAAAAGTCTGAGGTTTTGTCTGCGGAAAATCCAATCGTGTGTACGAGGCTTTAGGGTTTCCACCAGCTATCATACATAGGATAGGGGAGCCTGCCCAAACCAGTAAACTGAGCCCTTAACATGAAAAGTGGGGAAACCTGGAGGAGAGTTGCAGCAGAAATGTGTGGTCAGCTGATGATGGGGCGCTTGATAAATTTTTGCGGAGGCTTCATTACATCCATTCCCCCCATCTATTGTTTGAACCTTGCCTATTTTATTTAATTGTTTTAGAAGTTTTGACTTTACATTGTGGCCAGGTGCTTAGCCAGAAGAGAGAAACTAAAGGTGACTGCAGCACACAGTGGGGTTGATTTAATAAAGGCAAATCCACTTTGCACTACAAGTGCACTGCAAGTGCACTTGGAAGTGCAGTAGCTTTAGATCTGAGGGTAAGCTCTGAAACGTGGGGAAGCTATGCTGATTTTATCATCCACTATTCCACCAACTGACAACAATGATGGATCACCATTCCCCCTACGGATACCAGTGGGGCATTATTCTCATTGATTTCAACAATGGGGCACTATTCCAGTCATTAGAACCAATGATGGGGCACCGATGCCGAGGCTTTTTCTACTCTTACTGGCCACAGTCTGGCCCACCCAAAGACTGAAGGACAGTAAATTGGCGCTTTGTTTGGAAAGTTTGGAGACCCCTGATTTACACAATCAGATTTATGATGGTCAGCCAGCAAGGACATTTTAAGCAGTAAGTATCAATTTTGCATTTGTATTTTCCTCATCGTTGATCTTGTCGGATCTAAAAACATATTTAAAAATTCAACAGCAGAACAGGGGAAAGGAAACAACACCTAAACAGAAACTTTACTCTCCCTTTTTATTTCTTCTTCATTATTAAACCAGCCATACATGAATCAAAATTTGGCTGATTCAGCAGGGAGCAGCCAAGATTTGATCCCTGTATGGGCAGGCTGATTGTACCCAAGTCCATCGATTGCCTGTCACATTTTTTACATTCCATTACTGCTGGTGGTTATAGCTGCTAGCAGTAATCATGTTCTGGTGCCCGAGAAGGCTCCCCACACCCCCACCAACTGTACACAATAGTGCTGTGGGAGGCATTCCCCCATCAACACTGACTATGTAGATTGGCTGCTTTAGTTGGCTAGCCCTCAAAAAACACATGGATGAGAGAGTTTGAGGTGAAGAAACTTGACTGGCCTGCACAGAGTCCTGACCTCAACCTGATAGAACACCTTTGGGATGAATTAGAGCAAGACTGTGAGCCAGGCCTTCTCGTCAACATCCGTGCCTGACCTCACAAATGCGCTTCTGGAAGAATGGTCAAACATTCCAAAAAACACACTCCTAAACCTTGTGGACAGCCTTTCCAGAAGAGTTGAAGCTGTTATAGCTATAAAGGGTGGGCCAACTCAATATTGAACCCTACGGACTAAGACTGGGATACCATTAAAGTTCATGTGCATGTAAAGTGTCCCCGACTATCCCTGTGTGCCTGTGACCCTGAACTATTGGCGTGAACTCTGTTGCCCTTGTCTGCTTGTGGCCCCAACCTTGGCTTATTCCCTTACTATCCTTATCCTCCTGTTGTCTACTGTGGGCGTGAGCTGGGGGACCCTGGAGGTCGCGACCTGGAGCCAGTTGCAGCCCAGTCCATCCTCACCACTAGAGGCTCTGGTGAACACCTGCTGGCTCTTAGACTCCCGCCCTAGGGAATCTTACGCTCTAACCCCGGTGGGATCCGTCTTGGTGTTCCAGCGGCCCTGTCTTCCTTACCACCTTGACTCCCATCCGCAGCAGTTAGCCGTAGGGTCCACTATCTTGCGGTGCACTACTGATCCCAACGGTGTGCATCTGTCACCTATCCTCAAGGTGACCTGACAACAATCTAGCACTGAAGCTAGGCAGATTCTGTTTAAATAGGGCGCCGTGCACCAGGATTCGTGGGTGCGTGTGTGCATGCGTGTGTGCGCACTAATGTACACTTGCTCGTATGGATGCGCCTTTGCGCATGCCCACTCCGATCCTTACCTGTCTCTGTCTGTGGCTCTGCGCATTAACATTGGAGGAATGGGAATTGGCAGCTGCTGCATAGGAACGAGCACTTGCTGTATGAGTTCTCTGACAGGAAGTAATCTCTGTTTATGTATTATTTCAATATATGCTTAGTTTAAATTCCCTCATATGTGGTAGGTTTACTTTAATGTGCATCTAATGCATAATTGCCAACAGTCCCGGGAAAATTTTCCCGGGACAATCCCGATTTTGGGACCCTCGATGATTGGAGGCTGTCCTGATTTAAATCCCGGGATTTTGCTTTTGTCCCTGGAAATCAGGACTTTTTTTGGCATTGGAGCTGCTTCTGGCACCAAAAATATGGTCGCGGCCACCGCCGCGAGATCTCTTTCCTGTTTCCCCCTGGCTCTCAGCTCAGATCCGAACTCTGCCCCTCCAGCCCTCTGCACTGCAGCTCCTCCCACTCTCCCTCGTAATGTTATTCGGCCGTCTACCCCCCTCGTCCACGTGCCCCGTTTTCATGGTGTTGTACTGAGACAGTTTTCCCCCATGAAAACCGGGGGAGCGCACGGGGGCGGTAGAAGCCTGAATAACATTGCAAGGAAGAAGGGGAGGAGCTGCAGTGCAGGGGGCTGGAGGGGCAGAGATTAGGAGGAGCTGGAGTGCAGTAGGCTGGAGGGGCAGAGTTCAGAATTTCTAGAGGAAACCGATTTTGGCACAACACTGTGAGAGGTAAAGCCAAGGGACCCTACTACACTGGGGACACCTAATGTATGGAGGGGCTCCGCTGGGGACACCTAATGTATCAGGGCACTCCGCTCTGGACACCTAATGTAAGAAGGCACTCCGCTCTAGACACCTGATGTAAGGAGGCACTCCGCTCTAGACACCAGATGTAAGGGGGATTCCGCTGGGGACGCCTGATGTAAGGAGGGACTCCGCTGGGGACGCCTGATGTAAGGAGGAACTCTGCTGGGGATGCCTGCGGTAAGAAGGGACTCTGCTGGGGATGCCTGATGTAAGAGGGACTCCGCTGGGGATGCCTGATGTAAGAAGGGACTCCGCTGGGGATACCTGATGTACGGAGGCACTCTGCTGGGGACGCCTGATGTAAGGAGTAAATCTGCTGGGGACACCTGATGGCATCTGGTGGCAGGCGACGTGACAAGTGACATACTCAGGGCTCCCACTGATTCTGCATTATGGTGAGTTGAACTATTTAATTTTATATTACAGTGTAATAATAGAAATAATGCGCTTCAATCATCCTGACACCATAACAACCATGGTGCCGTGATGATTGAAGTGCTAACACCAGGTGTTTGTAGTATCTTTATCTGCTGATTGTTAAACTTTCTAGAATACACATATTGCTATTGTGATGTAGGATCTGGGCCTGCTGTCCCTCCATCCCTCTTTTTTTCCTTCCTTCTATCTCCTTCCCTCTCTATTTCTTTCTTTCTCCCTCCATCCCTTGTTCATCTCAGACTCGGACCGCACCAGTTGAGCCACGCCCCTTTAAGCCACGCCCACTATTTAGTTTAAACCATGCCCATTCTTCGCTGCAATTGTATTGCACAGAGAAGCTCCCTTTCCTCCTATTGTGGGGTTCTCCGCCAGCACTGTCCACTCCTCTTCTTCTGAGTAGGCCCCCCAAAGCAAGCTGTGTACTATGGGCATACACATGCGGCGCATTCCTGAGGTGGGTTCTGTGCATCCATAGACACACATAGCAGGTTCAGGCCCGCCCCCTCTCAGTCCTCACAGGATTTGACTGATGACAGCAGGAGCCACTGTTGCTTTTTCACCTCTACATTTTATTCAATCTTGTAATCTGACTAATGGGAGAAAATGTTGTCTAATAAAAGGAAAAAAAAAGTTGGCACTTAAATACTAAATTAATTTATAAAGATAAAAGATGTATATTTGAGGAGAACAAGTGACATAGGGATTTGGCACTTAAAAGTACCAGATGTGTTTTACCTGATTGGGAGGTAAGCCACAATTTGCAGCTACAGCATCCATTATGGTCTCAGTAACCAGTCCAGTCTGAGGAAAGCCAAAGCCTCTAAAAGCAGTATTAGAAGGCAGGTTGGTCTTACAAGCCTTGGCACGGCAGTTGAGGTTAGGGAAGTAATATGCAGTATCCATTTTCAGTAGGGCCACTATAAGTACCTAACAAGAAAGACAAGAAAGGCATGAAATCAGATTAGTCATACAAATTTCCACTAATAAAACATGCAGCTAATTACAAAGTTTCCCCCATTAAAACATAAGGCCTTACAAGGAGGCAGTAGCCCAGAAATGCTTCGCCTAGCAAAAGAACCATAAAGCAAACACATACAGACTTGATGCACATCCAAGGATCACAGGACACCACTTTATTACAGCATTAAGTGGGTGCCTGGTTCTTTTCCGGAGGATATTGACAGTTGGGAAACCTGACTTAATGCCCTGTCACCACTGGCCACAGATTGTGGATTGCTGCTGAAATACTTTGGCGCAGCTTTCATCACCCCAGTGAGATTTCATTATTGGAGTAGGACAAAGGGCAAATCTCAACGCAGATTAGTGGCCAAAGAAAAGCTTCCTCAGAATGTAGAACATGGTTTCAAATAAAGATATACATTTGTCTACAAATGTTCCCAAAATCCTCAGTTTACCATTTAGTGCTTCTTAAAAAGTAACAATTTATTTTTATTTTTTTTTAAGTTCTATGACACATTTTGCATTCATGTGTAAACTGTGCCATGCTATCACCTGTTCATTTTGCAATCATTAATGTGTAAGGCAAAACCTTTTTTTTTTTTGCCATCTGTGTCCTATTGGGGAGATTTCCCCTTGCTTCTGTCCCATAGCTAAAACAAGAAGTGAGAGGAAATCCCTCCAACGTGAGGGAATCCTGGTGGGGAGTCACAAGGGTCACCAAATCTAGTGCCCTCATTGTAAAATTTCCCCTATACTAGTGTTTTGATGTCAACCCAAAATGTGGGATTTTCTTTTACTTTTTATGATAACCATAAACAAAATAGCACAAATGAAGAGGGTGTTTCCATGGATGCAGTGTACTGTATTTATTAGCTTGCTTTATTATATATCTATTCTGGAAAGGAATGTATTGCTTTATAAATCCAATAACCAAAAATTACAAAAATCACCCTGAGAGGCTTTAAGAAACAAATCGAACCTATTCTCAAAACAGAAAATGTTATTGGATTATACTGTAGGAAAATGTTCTTCTTGATCGACAGTATTTTAGAAAGATTCTGAACCATTTCTGGATTTAAGTAGAATTCTAGACAAAAGTGTCTATCTAGTTTTGGATATATTATTTAAGGGTTAGAACGTGTCAAGTTTTTTTTGCTGCCTGTGCTCCACTGGGAAGATCTAACCTCTGTCTTGTATCTCCAGAGGCAGCTCTCTAATTAGGCAAATTAGACGTCGCCTAAGGCCTCGCACTCCCAGGGGCCTTGCTGCCGGCTAATTTGCCTACTGTGTGTGTAGGAGTGAATGTCCCCTGGTCAGTGCCCTCAGGGCCTTTAATGCGGGGCAAAAGCCAGTGGTTTGCGCAACTAGTTTTCTATCCACTTGAGCACTGAGTGGCTCTCTGATTCCCCCCCCCCCCCGGCTTCTCCCCCTCTGCCGCACTCTGAGGATCTCCTGCCATGTGCATACAGAGCTCAGATAATGCCCCCATCGGCTGAGCAGTCCTTGATCTAATCCGTAATGGAGGACCTGCCAGAGCTGGCGCCTAGCCATCATCAAGCCACAAGATACTGCACATGACACTCCTGCCCGAAACTAGTATCTCAAACAGAATTGTAAAGAATTCCTAAAAGTAGGGAAATTCATTTGTGACTCTATTTTCTTTCTCTTCACTTTCTATCCCAGTTAAAAAGGCTTATAGTACAGGAAGTGATTTGGTCCTTGAAATTGGAAAACACTTACCTGTGCATGGTCAAAGTACAATTTCCACCAAAACAATATTGCTTCTTGTGTCCCTGTTGGTGTGACTTTACCTCACTTTGTGTGTGATCATGGGAAAAGATGAGCCGGTAATTTCTCAAGCAGGGCTATTGACAGCAATGTAAACCTATGCAGATTCCAAATCCTTTCTACTCAACCAAAAACTAGTAAAATGCCCAAGAACCTGCCTACATTTTCCTTGTGTAAACCAGCTGCTGAAGCCGGCTTTATACCAGAATTATTTCTACTTTTAAAATATTAATTCAACAATTCTCCATAGTCCCATCATCCCTTTCCATCCAGCCATTGTAACTTTGGATTTGCAATAAATACTTTTGGACTCAAAAACCATTGATGTGGTGCTGGGACTTCTACATGTCTAGGGCTCCCTCCAAGTCATCCTTTCTGAGGCCCTGTTCTGTTTGATGTAGAGAAGAACAATGATTCAGAAGCTCTTTCAGAATTCACTCCACACTGGAATAAACCTTCACCCTATATCTCCAAGTTTATAAATTTTCACCTGAAAATTTGGCAAGTTTTTCCCACATTAAAGGACTGTGATCTGAAAATCTTTTGAAGAATTATTGCTGGTGCTTAGTAGGGATGAGCCGAACACCCCCCGGTTCGGTTCGCGGCAGAACATGCGAACAGACCAAAAATTTGTGCTAACACGCGAACCCCGTTAAAGTCTATGGGACTCGAACGTGAAAAATCAAAAGTGCAAATTTTAAAGGCTAATATGCAAGTTATTGTCCTAAAAAGTGTTTGGGGACCCAGGTCCTGCCCCAGGTGATATGTATCAATGCAAAAAAAAGTTTTAAAAATGGCCATGTTTTCGGGAGCAGTGATTTTAATAATGCTTAAAGTGAAAAAATAAAAGTGAAATATTCCTTTAAATATCATACCTGGGGGGTGTCTATAGTATGCCTGTAAAATGGCACGTGTTTACCGTGTTTAGAATAGTCCCTGCACAAAATGAAATTTCTAAAGGAAAAAAGGTAATTTAAAACTGCTTGCGGCTGTAATGTAATGTTGCCCCCCCACCCCCACCCCAGCCCATTAATGGGCCCTTTGGGTCTGGTATGGATATTAAGGTGAACCCCACACCCAAATTAAAAAAAAAAAGGCGTGGAGCCCCCAGGCCCTATATACTCTGAACAGCAGCAGTATACAGGCGGTCCCCGGGTTATAAACAAGATAGGGACTGTAGGTTTGTTCTTAAGTTGAATCTGTTTGTAATTTGGAACAAGTACATTTTCTAAGTGTAGCTCCAGCCAAAAAAATCTATTTAAAAGCTTTTTGGAGGAACATAGGGAAGGGTTATCATCACCCCTGTAACATTTGTTTTGCTGTCTGTGCCCCTGTTCAGAAGATTTCACCTCACTTTCTGTCCCAATGAGAATTGGATTTTGAAAATGTTGGGTTGTTGTAGAAACAAGGATTGGTGATAAAACATCAGTGGAGACACCTTTTTCCCATATTAACTCTTACAGGAGAGAATTTCCCTTCCTAGGGGTAGATTTCCTCTCACTTCCTGTTGACTTCCTCCGTTTGTAAGTAGGAGTCGTTTGTAATTTTGATCTTTGAAAATAGAGGACCGCCTGTATATACTATACAGCCTGCACTATACAGTCTGTGGAAAATTGGGCCTTAGGTGTTGGTGGTGCCAGAACCCTGTAAGCCCTCACAGTTACTCTTTGTGGGCGCTGTAACAGGCTCTGCTGTGAAATATTAGATCAAAAATTGTAATTACACGCCCCTGTTAAACAGGGGCAGAAAAATTGGGTCTTAGGCAGTGGTGGTGGCACAACACTGTAACCCCTCACAGATACTCTTGTTGGGTGCAGGAACGGGCCCTACTGTGAAATATTAGATCAAAAATTTGAATTACATGCCCCTGTTAATCAGGGGCAGAAAAATTGGGCCTTAGGCAGTGGTGGTGGTGCCACAACACTGTAACCCCTCACAAATTCTGTTGTTGAGTGCAGGACAGTACAGTACAGCAAAAAATATACTTATACCGCCCCTGTTAAACAGGGCCCGAAAAAGTGGGCCTTAGGCACTGATGGTGGTGCCCACAAACAAAAATGTTCTTAGAAGCTATCAACATGAACATTGAGGAGGAATAGGATAGTCAATCAGCATAACAGGATAGTCACTCAGCATAGGCAGTCTTCAAGGGATCTCACATTCATAGAAAAATTAATCGGTTACATCAGCATCAGGTGCTTGGTAGCTGGGGATCAAAGACTGATTCATTTTTATGAAGGTGAGCCGATCAACTGAGTCTGTGGACAGGCACACTCTGTGATCGGTTACAAAGCCTCCAGCAGCACTGAATGTGCGTTCAGAAAGAACACTGGATGCAGGACAGGCCAGTAGCTCAATTGTATATTGCGCAAGCTCTGGCCAGTGATCCATCCTCAAGACCCAGTAACCCAGTGGATTTTTGGTTGGAAAGGTCTCCAAGTCTGATCTTGCCCCTAGGTATTCCTGCACCATGTAAATCAGGCGCTGGCAATGGTTGCTGGAACTGATCAGACCTTGGGGATGCAGACTAAAGAATTGTCTGAACGCATCGGTCAGACGGCCACCTTCTCCACCGCTCCTTCTGTGACTGACCGAAGCCTCAGCAACACATTGTCCAGGAGGACCAGGAAATTGTAACCTCCCAGGCTCTGGAAACGCATTGCACAAACCTTTCTGCAAGGCCTCCCGAAGATGTTTCATCCTCTGCTCCCTCTGTGAAGGCTGGATAAGTTCCGCAACCTTACCCTTGTAACGTGGATCAAGAAGGGTTGCCAGCCAGTAATGATCCCTCTCCTTAATACCACGAATCCGAGGGTCCTTTAGCAGGATCAGGGAGGCCATGCAGCGAAGGTCTTCTGAGGCATTCGATCCGGAGTCCTCTAGGTCACTAAGGATGTAAGGATGACATGATCCACAGGCACCTCCTCCCAGACACTGAAAACGATCCCTTGAAGACTGCTGCTGATGTTGAGTGCTAGGCTTCACCTCCATGCTGACACAATCCTCATCCTCCTCCTCCTCTGTGATTGGTGGGCCCGCAGGAATACTGTCAGGATAAAGGGGGCCTTGAGAGGTAAAGAAGTCCTCCTCTTCCTCCCTCTGTTCTGCCTCAAGTGCCCTGTCCATTATTCTACGAAGCGTGTGCTCCAACAGGAAGACAAGAGGGACAGTATCACTGATGCATGCACTGTCACTGCTCACTATCCTCGAGGCCTCCTCAAATGGTGACAGGACATTTCATGCATCCTTGATCAGTAGCCACTGATGTGGTAAAAAAAAGCCAAGCTCCCCTGACCTTGTCCTGGTGCCATACTCACACAGGTATTCATTGATGGCCCTCTGCTGCGTGTGCAGCCGCTGCAGCATTGCCAACGTTGAGTTCCACCTGGTGGGCATGTCACAAATGAGGCGGTTCTTGGGCAGGTTGCATTCCTTTTTAAGGTCAGCCAGCTGAGCACTGGCATTTTATGACCGGCGGAAATGCCCACAGACTTTCCTGGCCTGCCTCAGGAGATCCTGTAAGCCCGGGTACCTGCACAAGAACTGCTACACCACCAAATTAAGGACGTGAGCCAAACAGGGAACATGGGTTAAGTGTCCCTGTCGGAGCGCAGAGAGGAGGTTGGTGCCATTGTCGCAAACCACCATTCCTGCCTGAAGCTGGCGTGGCATCCACCATCTCTGAGTCTGCCCCTGCAGAGCTGACAGAATCTCTGCCCCAGTGTGGCTCCTGTCCCCTAAGCAGACCAACTCAAGCACCGCATGGCATCTTTTTGCCTGAGTGCTTGTGTAGCCCCTTGAACGCCTACGGAGCACCGCTGGTTCAGAGGAGAAATCTGCAGAGGAAGAGGCCATAGAGGAAGAAGAAGAGGAGGGGGTGGAGGAGAGAGGTGTGGCAGAATCACCGCTACTAGCATTTTGGAGGTGTGGTGGCGGAACAAGCTCCAACAATACTGCACCCTGTCCTGCATCCTTCCCAGCTGCCAGCAGACTTACCCAGTGTGCCATGAAAGAAAGGTGACGTCCCTGTCCATGCCTGCTGGACCATGAGTCAGTGGTAATATGCACCTTATCGCTGACCGCCCTGTCCAACGATACCAAATCATTGTCTTCCACATGCCGGTAGAGAGACGGAAAAGCCTTCCGTGAAAAGAAATGGCATTTGGGAACCTGCCACTGAGGTACTGCACATTCCACAAATTCACGATAGGGGGCAGAGTCTACCAGCTGAAAAGGCAGCAGTTGGAGTGCTAGCAATTTAGCCAAGCTAGGATTCAGCCACTGAGCATGTGGATGGCTGGGACCGAATTACTTTCGTTGGTTCAGCAACTGGGGTAGGGAAATTTGCCTGCTACAATCGGATGTTGGTGTAGCGATAGCAGATTGCCCATAAGTACTTGGCACACCCAATTCTACACCTTCATTCTTCTCAGTGCAGGTTTCAGAGAGGACTGAAGGTATGGTGGGGTTGGAGATCCTAGGTGATGAGGAGCAAGGAGAGGTCCGCCTTGTTCTTTGGTGTGGGTCTTTTAAGTACTGTTGCCAACGGACTGCATGGGAGGTCATCATATGTCTGGACAGGCATGTGGTGCCCAAGCGGCCACTGTTTTGGCCACACTTGATACGCTTCAGACATATGTTGCACACAGCAACGGTGAGATCCGCTGCACGCATATCAAAAAAAGCCCACACCAAAGAACTTTTCAAAATACGCGGGGAGTCAGCAGCGCCCTGCACATGCGGAGCTCTGTGGTGTGATGCAGTCGGGTGGCTGCTCTTAAGCTGGCCCCTGGAGGGCATCCTGCCTCATTGAAGATGTGCCTCCTCTTCCTCCTCTTCCTCTCTTCTATCAGGCACCCACGTAGAGTCAGTGACCTCATCATCCCCTCCCTCCTCATCACTGGAGCAAACCTGGCAGTATGATGAAGCTGGGGGAACATGACTGCCAGTTTCCACGGCCACGTGCTGGGGATGCACCGTGTCCACGACCAGCACTGTTGGCTGTTGACACAGAGCCTGCTTGCCCTCTTTTAGTGGCCTGTGAGTGTCTGCCTTTCCTTGGTGGCCTTCCAGACATGCTGTAAAATTTTATTAGCAAAACACCACCTGAAGTTTACTAGAAAAAGTACACCAGGAACGGCCTGGAGTCAGATATAGGCTTGGCTAGACTAGAATGCAGTGGATATATATATATATATATATATATATATATATATATGTAAGAGACTGCATATATATATTTTATGCACTGTAGATCACTGAATCACCTGCCTGCCTGCCTGAAAGTATATTTGAAAACGTACACCAGGAACTACCTGCAGTCAGATATAGGCTTGGCTAGACTAGAATGCAGTGGATATATATATGTAGGAGACTGTATATATATATATTTTATGCACTGCAGATCACTGAATCACCTGCCTGCCTGAAAGTGTATTTGAAAAAGTACACCAGGAACGGCCTACAGTCAGATATAGGCTTGGTTAGACTAGAATGAAGTGGATATATACATGTAGGAGACTGTGTGTGTGTGTGTGTGTGTGTGTGTGTGTGTGTGTGTGTGTGTATATATATATATATATATATATATATATATATATATTTTTTTTATGCACTGCAGATCACTGAATCACCTGCCTGCCTGAAAGTGTATTTGAAAACGTACACCAGGAACTACCTGCAGTCAGATATAGGCTTGGCTAGACTAGAATGCAGTGGATATATATATGTAGGAGACTGTATATATATATTTTATGCACTGCAGATCACTGAATCACCTGCCTGCCTGCCTGAAAGTGTATTTGAAAATGTACACCAGGAACTACCTGCAGTCGGATATAGGCTTGGTTAGACTAGTCCCCCTGAGCCATGATTGGCCAAAGGCACCCTGCCTTTGGCCAATTATGGCTCTCTTAGCTGAGGGCGCTGTGATTGGCCAAAGCATGCAGGTCATGGTGCATGCTCTGGCCAATCATCATACAGCAATGCACTGCGCTCCCACAGTGCATTATGGGCCATTATGCGCCACTTGAATTTGGAGCGAATGACCCATAATGTTCGGTTTTCGACGAATGGGCGAACAGCCAATGTTGTAGTCGAACTCATGTTCGACCCGAACAGAAAGCTTATCCCTAGTGCTTAGACAACTTACGGCCCATTACTGTAACAAGGTTTCGCGTAAGTTTTTTGATATAAAATATTTAATACAATTATGGAAACAAGAAAATATTGAGGAATATGTAAACATGTGGCATTTCAGCTGGTGACAGGGGGAACAAGTAATCAACTCGCCAACACAATTTGCAGTGCATACTTGTTTATGGCAAAGCAAAAAACATGAAATACATGCTGAAAACTAAATTTTGCAAAAGATACTAAAAAATAAAAAATAAAAAAAGTCAAGAGAAAAGATTTATCTTACCAAAATGGATTCATCAGGGGTGCATCCAGCATTGGCGTAAAAAGACACATCAGCTCCTACTATTCTACCATCATTCATAAATCCCACCTATAACGAGAAAAAGAAAAAAAAGTTGAAAAATGTATCAACCATCTTACTTTATTCCTAAATAAAGATCTTATTTTTTATTTTCCTATAACTTGCTTTGTAAATCCCCTTGAATGGATGACGACCAGCAGTCATCAACATGTCTTCATTTCGCTCCAGAACACAACGAATAGGCCTTTTGAGCCTGCATGAAAACAAAGAATTTTCATTTAAGTTTTTCCTACTATTCTAATACGTCAAAAAAACTGAAAAGACATAGGTTAAATATTGTAGACATGCAAAACTATAGGTTCCAAACTTCAAGTTAAAAATTGCAAAAATAAAATACTCACTTTTGGGCAGCTACTGCTGATGCACTTGCAAAGATACCTGGTTTTGTAATCTTTCCTCCAAAAGCTCCCCCAACTCTTTTTACTGTGGATACAATTCTGTTAGATGGAATATTAAGGACTGAAGCCACCGAAAGCTAGAAAAAGTCAAATTAGTCAAACTGAGAATGTTCCTGTAACAGCAGATTAATTTTACCAGCAGAGAGAGGATGTAATCTATGAAAGTAGTATGATTGTAAATCTAGTTTGATTCAGTGGTAGTGCAGCTACAACATTCTCTTAATATTAGACAGGTGGCCCCAAATTACACCCCTGGGAAGTACAAATTGAAATCTGAGCCTCAAAGAAAAGTTCTAGTCATTTCATCTGTAAACCCAACAAGAGACAGTGAGAAGGCCCCAAACTATTTGCCAGCAATTGCTTTAGGCCAGGGATCAGAGAAATCTATTTTACCTCTCATAAAAACTAAAATTTTAGTTGCAGTGAGATTAAAATAATACCTTCTAATCGTACACATTTTGGGGTTCATGAACAAATAAAATGGTTGGTGTAGTGTATAGAAATCTTAAAGGAATCTCCAAAACAGTTATATGAAGCCTGATGTGACAGCCAAGCGATGATTGGTCTAGTTGCGATCGGACTGACATGCTGGTGTTGAAAATCCAATCCTAGACCCAGCTAGTAGAACCATTTATGGCCCATTTAACTCAGTCCCTTCAGTACACAGAACCATACGGTAGGCAAAGAGGAAGTACTCCCCCCCAGGTTTGATTGGTTAAGGGGTAAAGTCCAGCCCACATCCATATTTCAATAAATTGAGGAGCATAAGATATGGTGAATTGTGGACGTTCCTGACATGCTGCATTGCTGTTTCTTCTTATCCCTTTTCATAATGATAAGCCAAACTGTATGTCCTTTTGTCTTTTTTATATTTTTTCTAATTATCTTTCTTGTGCATATTTTATACGCTGCCCACTTTTTAGAAATTAAATTATATAATTAATATAACTGGCTTTTGTGTACTAAGCTAGCATACTAGATATCCCCAGAGAAAATGTTGCATTATAGTGTCTATTAAGGATGAGCTCCGGAGTGTTCGCACAGCCCACGTGCAGAGCCCGCCAGGAAGTCTAATTATAGGCAGTGACACATTGTCCCGATGCGTGGCTGCAGAGATGGGGAAATATCTCACTGCCTGTGATTAGCGCAGCGCCGACTTCCTGGCAGGCTCTGCACGTGGGAGCTCATCCTTAGTGTCTATGTGCTCTGTCTAAGTGCATTGCTAATCTGCATGCAATTGCACTGTGTGTTTGCTAATTGCATGCAGATTGTAAACTAGCAGATCTGCCATCTAGGTATGTATGGTTGCCTAGCAGACCAGTCAGAGGACAAACTGCTAGATGGCAGCAAGCTACTGTGAGTCATATGTCATGTATGCGCATGTGTGTGCATAGTAAGAGTAACACAAGGGTTATAGCTCGTAAGATAGCTGGAGGTATCCTAGAAGTGTTGGCCAATTGCTAGACTGCTCCCCAACCCTAGAGTGCATCAGATTGCATGTAACATTTGCATCTGCCTGGGTGTGGTCAGCTAGCTAGATTGGAGTGGAATCTCTAGTGGTGGCCAGAGGTAGTGCGAGCTGTAAAAAGTTTTTTCACAGCTAGTCTTATGCTGGCCATACACTATATGAAAAATCAGCCGAAATTCGGTCATTTAGACAGTACGATCGTTTTTCGGCCAGTTAATGGGCACAAAATCGATAATCGTTGAGACGTTTTTGAGGCGAAAAAACTAAGGACAAGTTTGGAAATTTTCTGCCGAACGAACGATAAATTGAAAGGTTAATGTGTTTCCTGTCCGAACTGTCTGCACTAGGTATATGTAAAAAAAAAAGAACAAAAAAATGCATTCATTTATGTCCACTGAACGATTTATCGGTCATTACATGATGGTACTATCGTTTGCGCTCATGGCCGAATGTTCCTTTTTCGAAAATGGGTTCAGACGATTTTTCGTATAGTGTATGGCCAGCATTACTTGTTTGAAGTAAGCTCCCCCTCATTCCCTCTTTCACCAGTCAAGGGCCTCGCCCCAGTTAGCTAGCCACCACTGGCTTGCATCCTTGACAGTTCCCATGAGGAAACTGATTTAATCCGACTGCCATCAGATGTTAAATGACCTCATATAACAAGTCTACAGCCTCAAGTCTCGATTCACAAAGCTTTAGCGCCTTTATTTTAGTAATGTAACAGTGATTTTCAGTTCTCAGACACACCTGAAAATAACTCACTTTTCTGTCACTTGTCCCGGTGCGTTAGCTTTGAGGCTTAATCCCATAGTATTTGGGTTATATATCTACAACTTATACAACTGGTTAGCAAAGACTGTTCATTAAAGAATGAAGAAACTAACCTGTGCAGTTGTGGGATCTTGTGTGGATATGTATATGTTAAATTCATCATCCTCTCCTTTTGGCACAACAAGAACAGAATTTGTTTCCATGTAGAATTGTTCCTGACCACCAATATGAATCTCCCCTATAAAATTACCCAAAATAACTTAAAGCCAACAGATTCACATCAGTGATTAGAGATAAGATAAATGAAAGCAAGATAAGCATTTTTTGGGGATGAATTTATTTCTATCAGATTCATCTACATAGCTAGGAATGAGCTTGATGTTCGAATCGAACAGCAAAATATTATGGGACGTTCGCAGAAAATTTGAGCGCCACTGAATGCCCCATAATGCACTGCGAGATCTGATGTGACATCAGAGGGGGGTGGGCTCACCCGTTTATGTCACCGGGTGGCACTGCCCTTGGCTATATAACAGCTGTCAAAGCAAAAAGACGGCAATCGGCGGGACGCCTCCCATGGAGGCAGAGTTTTTAATTTTTTTTGGGACGGTCTGCGCCGTGATTAACAATGGATTTACATTGCGGGACACTGTTTTTTTTTATAAAGGAATTGTCAAAAACTGTCTGCTGTCGTTTTTACTTTGACACTTTTTAGGTGAATGGGTAGGGGTACATTGTACCCCGTGCCCATTCACATAGGGGGGCCAGGATCTGGAGGCCCCCTTGTTAAAGGGGGCTTCCAGATTCCGATTACCCCCCCGCAACCACTGGGCAAGGGTTGTGGGGATGAGGCCCTTGTCCCCATCAACATGAGGACAAGGTGCTTTGGGGGGGACCTCAAAGCACCCTCCCCATGTTGAGGGCATGTGGCCTGGTACGGTTCAGGAGGGGAGGGGGCGCTCTCTCCTCCCCCTTTTTCCTGCGGCCTGCCAGGTTGCATGCTCGGATAATGGTCCGGTGTGGATTTTGGAGGGGACCCCCACGCTATTTTTTTTCAATGATTTTCTATGCATATTGTCGGGATCCTGAAATACATTACAGCTGCAAGCAATTTTAAATGACATTTTTTCCTTTAGAAATGTCATTTTGCTGCAGTACTGTTATAAACATGGGGAAAATGCGCTACTTTACAGGCAGACTAAGGGAACTCCCAGGCACAATATTTAAAGAAATATTTCATTTTTATTGTTTCACTTTAAGCATTCTTAAAATTACTGCTCCTGAAAAAACATCGGTTTTAAAAACTTTTTTTTGCATTGATACATGTCCCCTGGTGCAGTACCCGGGTCCCCAAACACTTTTTATGGCAATAACTTGCATATATGCCTTTAAAGTATGGGAATAAAAACTAAAAATAAAATATGTTTATATATATATATATATATATATATATATATATATATATATATATATATATATATATATAGTCAGGTCCATAAATATTGGGACATCGACACAATTGTAATCTTTTTGGCTCTATACACCACCACAATGGAACTGAAATGAAACAAACAAGATGTGCTTGAACTGCAGACTTTCAGCTTTAATTTGAGGGTATTTACATCCAAATAAGGTGAAAGGTGTAGGAATTACAACAGTTTGTATATGTGCCTCCCACTTTTTAAGGGATCAAAAGTAATGGGACAATTGGCTGCTCAGCTGTTCCATAGCCGGGTGTGTGTTATTCCCTCATTATCCCATTTACAAGGAGCAGATAAAAGGTCCAGAGTTCATTTCAAGTGTGCTATTTGCATTTGGAATCTATTGCTGTCAACTCTCAATATGAGATCCAAAGAGCTGTCACTATCAGTAAAGTAAGCCATCATTAGGCTGAAAAAACAAAACAAACTCATCAGAGAAATAGCAAAAACATTAGGTGTGGCCAAATCAACTGTTTGGAACATCCTTAAAAGGAAAGAACGCACCGGTGAGCTCAGCAACACTAAAAGACCCGGAAGACCACAGAAAACAACTGTGGTGGATGACCAAAGAATTCTTTCACTGGTGAAGAAAACACCCTTCACAACAGTTGGCCAGATCAAGAACACTCTCCAGGAGGTAGGTGTATGTGTGTCAAAGTCAACAATCAAGAGAAGCCTTCACCTGAGTGAATACAGAGGGTTCACCACAAGATGTAAACCATTGGTGAGCCTCAAAAACAGGAGGGCCAGATTAGAGTTTGCCAAACAACATCTACAAAAGCCTTCACAGTTCTGGAACAACATCCTATGGACAGATGAGACCAAGATCAACTTGTACCAGAGTGATGGGAAGAGAAGAGTATGGAGAAGGAAAGGAACTGCTCATTATTCAAAGCATACCACCTCATCAGTGAAGCATGGTGGTGGTAGTGTCATGGCGTGGGCATGTATGGCTGCCAATGGAACTGGTTCTCTTGTATTTATTGATGATGTGACTGCTGACAAAAGCAGCAGGATGAATTCTGAAGTGTTTCGGGCAATATTATCTGCTCATATTCAGCAAAATGCTTCAGAACTCATTGGACGGCGCTTCACAGTGCAGATGGACAATGACCCGAAGCCAGGGCCAGATTAAGAACATCATGGGCCTGGTGCTGAGGATTATGGTGGGGCTTTTTATAAAAAATAAAAATAAAAATAAATAATTAAAATTGCAAATAATTTTTTGTTATAACAAATTAAATTAAATTGAGAGAGGAAGGATGAGAGAGAGAGAAAGGGGATGAGAGAGGGGTGACGGGTAAGGTAGGGAGGATGAGAGAGGGGGTATGAGAGAGAGAGCGAGGATGCGAATGAGCATGCATGGAAGTGTCAGCAACACAGCCCGGCCAAGGCAAGTAACCGAAGGCACAGAACCCGGAAGGAAGACAGGGTGAAGATGGAACAAAAGTGTGCCCATTCTAGAGCTGGTAACATTGAGTATATTCAATATAATTTTAAAGAACTGTTTTTGTGTGCAAGAGGCATAAGGGAGGAGTATGGATGGTATAAAAGTGGGAAGTATGTGCAGGTGAGGGAGAGGAATGTGGAGGGTATAACAGTGGGCGCTATGTACAGGAGAGGAGTATGGAGGGTATGCCAGTGGGCAGTATGTACAGGAGAGGAGTGTGGAGGGTATGATGGGGCAGTATGTACAGGAGAGGAGTGTGGAGGGTATGATAGGGGCAGTATGTACAGGAGAGGAGTGTGGAAGGTATTATGAGGGCGATATGTACAGGAGAAGAGTGTGAAAAAAAAAGATAATTGGCAGTATGTACAGGAGAGGAGTGTGGATGGTATCACAGTAGGTAGTATGTACAGGAGAGGAATGTGGAAGGTATGACAGTGAGCAGTATTCACAGGACAGTGGGCAGTATGTACAGGAGAGGAGTGTGGAGGGTATGACCGTGGACAGTATGTACAGGAGAGGAGTGTGGAGGGTATGACCGTGGGCAGTATGTACAGTAGAGGAGTGTGGAGGGTATGACCGTGGACAGTATGTACAGGAGAGGAGTGTGGAGAGTTTGACAGTGGGCACTATGTATAGGAGAGGAGTGTGGAGGGTATGACAGCGGGCCCTATGTACAGGTGAGGAGGATGAAGGAATCTGGGAAGGAAAAATGTAAAGGTTTGTGGAAGGATGTTTAGGGACTGCGTAGTGGTTAAGCGGGCCATACATGAATTAAAAATTAAGCCAATTAAGCAGAGACCAGCCATAGTTGATCTATGTATTGGCTAGCTGGTTGTACACCAGTCAATCTATTAATTGACTTGAGTACAACCAGCCTGTCAGGTTTTTCCCAAAACAATCAGTGCTGCCAGCTATAGTTAGCAACATTGATCTATTGTATTCTGTGGGCTGGGAAGGCTCCCCACTGGCAGAAAACAATAACACTGCGGGAGTGATTCCCCCATCCACAGGTCAGCAGGTGAGAGGGTGTGTGGGGATAGGCTAGGGAGAGAGGTCTATCAGCAGGGGGGTGTGAGGTGGTATTGGAGGGATATCAATCAGAGGGTGGAAGGAGTAACTGGTTGTAATATCTTTTGGAGTAGGGTCTGTCATCTGCAGGTTGGGAAATGGTCACCTGTGATATAAGTTGAAGGGAGGTGGTTAACATGGAAAGTGGCTGGGAAATGACCTGTTTGGTGGGGAGTATGAAATGGATGATGTGTTTCAAGTTTCTTTCACATTTGCAGTAATGCTTACTGCCCTCTGAAAAGTGATCTGTGGTGTATTGCTTTTCAATGAGTGGTAAAGCAGCAGCTGACAGGCGTTCATGAGGTGCTACTGCCGCCTCCTTTTTTTTTTTTTTACATTGCTGAATGGCAGTTTTACATTGTTGTACTATGCTGCTACTGCGAGCGAGTTTGACAGGCGGTGCTGCCAGTCATACTCTGCAGGCTCCAAGCAGTCCATTGAGCTCAGTGCCTCTGACAAGAAGTGAGGAGAGGCACTGTGAGCTCATCCTCTCAGTCTGCTGCAAACAGAGTATGTCAGCTTTTATTTAAACTGGCCGCTCTGTGTGTAGCTTATGACAGGCTGTGCAAGGAGCCCTGTATCTCCAGGACCATAGGTGATAGGAGCCTCGTAGTGGGGTAGACCTTCAGCTACCTACCCCCTAAATTTGGGCTCCACGTGACCCCTGGTCGCCGAGCCATGACCCTCGTAGCCAATAGTTTTTTTTTTTTGCGATTTTTTTTTTTTTTTTTTTTTAAATGGGCCTATCTTAAGGTAAGGGGCTTGGAGCTGCAGCTCCAATAGCCCCTATGTTAATCCGGCTCTGCCTGAAGCATACTGCGAAAGCAACCAGAGTTTTTTAAGGGAAAGAAGTGGAATGTTATGCAATTGCCAAGTCAATCACCTGTCCTGAATCCGACTGAGCATGCATTTCACTTGCTGAAGACAAAACTGAAGGGAAAATGCCTCAAGAACAAGCAGGAACTGAAGACAGTTGCAGTAGAGGCCTGGCAGAGCATCACCAGGAATGAAACCCAGCGTCTGGTGATGTCTATGCATTCCAGACTTCAGGCTGTAATTGACTGCAAAGGATTTGCAACCAAGTATTACAAAGTGAAAGTTTGATGGATGATTATTAACCTGTCCCATTACTTTTGGTCCCTTAAAAAGTGTGAGGCACATATACAACATATACAAACTGTTGTAATTCCTACATTGTTCACCTGATTTGGGTGTAAATACCCTGAAATTAAGGCTGAAAGTCTGCAGTCAAAGCACATCTTGTTCATTTCATTTCAAATACATTGTGGTGGTGTATAGAGCCAAAAAGATTAGAATTGTGTCGATGTCCCAATATTTATGGACCTGACTGTATATATATATATATATATATATATAAAAACACACACTCACCTAGGTGGTTGCAGCCTTGGTCTGATGCTGCATCTGTCCAGCATCGACTCTAAGACCCCTTTTACACTGGGGCGGTTTTCAGGCGATTTAGCGCTGGAAATAGCCTCTGCTAAGCGCCTGAAAACCGCCTCCCATTCATTCAAGTGTGACTTTTCACACTGGGGTGGTGCGCTTGCGGGACATTCCGAAAAGTCCTGCAAGCAGCATCTTTGGGACGCTTCCAAAACGCCTTGCCCATTGGAATGAATAGGCAGCGCTTCCAAAGCGCCCGAAAAGCAATTCGGAAGCGCCACAACATGGGTGTTTTTAACCCCTTCTTTGGAGTTAAAAGCGCCTTGCTAGCGGCCGAAAAGGGCTGTTTAAACAGCGCTAAAGCGCTGCCAAATCAGGCCACGGCCCCAGTGTGAAAGGGGTGTTAGACTGAGATCACAGTGATCACATGACTGCTGATCGCTCGGTTCTCTGTTTTTAGTAAGCAGAGAGTAGTGACCATCAGTCACTGGCTCTCTGCTCTGCCCCTCCAGCACTCATTGGTATGCTGGGCTGTCAGAATTAAAGTCAGGATCATTCCAGAGTCTGGATCTGCTCAGAAACATCAGCCGACAGCGACTAAAGCTGAATATGGGTCACAGGAGTGCAGAACTAATTACAGCCAAAGCTCTTTTTGCCCTACTCCTCCTGTGGGTGACTGGAGTGCACTTAGTTCTGCACTCTTGTGACCTGTATTCAACCTTAGCCTGCTGTTGGCTGACACCTGTCTTCATTAACCACTTGACCTCTGGAAGATTTACCCCCCTTCATAACCAGGCCACTCTTTACAATACAGCAGTGCATTACATTAACTGACAATTGCGCGATCATGCAACACTGTACCCAAATAAAATCGATGACATTTTTTTCCCACAAATAGAGCTTTCTTTTGGTGGTATTTGATCACCAATGCGTTTTTTTTTTTGCACTATAAACAAAAAAAACTGTCAATTTTGAAAAACAAACTCAATATTTTCTACTTTCTGCTATAAAACATATCCAGTAAAAAAAATTGAAAAAAAATCTAATTTCTTCATAAATTTAGGCCAATATACATTCATATTTTCTGGAGCTGTAAACACCTGGAACCAATATGGAGTGCAGTAGTCTGTAGACTAGAAAAACCTCTCAAGAAGAAAATCTCTCTCTCACCACAAATATGCCTCCTGTATGGTTCTTGGTTCCAGATGTTCCCCTTCCTTGCAATAGATTAATCCACTCTCTAAGCAGCTCCATCCAATGGATGATAGCATTTAACTGGAAAACACATAACTTACCATGGCCCCAGGTTGAATCCAGAATGGAAACACTCAGACTCTCAGAAAGGATCCACCACACTTTATTGGATAGCATGCATATCTTTACCAATAAATGTTTTTTTTTGGTCCTTACCCGAAACTGCTCTTTGAATACCTCTTACTATGTATTGGAAATTAATCTCATTTACTGCATATCTATCTCTTAGATATTCCTCTCCTATTCCGCAATTAATTACTGTATAACGCTATATTATAACCAAATTTATTGTATCCCATGTAACACTTCCAATACCTGTACGAACCCTTTGATATACATGTAACTGTTTTATTCCTTGTCTTCCAAATAAACTTTTGTAAACAACAACAAAAAAAAAATTTAGGCCAATATGTATTCTGCTACATGTCTTTGGTAAAAAATCCCAATAAGCGTATAATGATTGGTTTACGCGAACGTTATAAAATCTACAAAAATGATGGGATATATACTGGAATTTTTTTCTTTATACTACCGGTAGTAATGGTGGCGATCAGCGGTGGGACTGCGATATTGCTGCAGTCAATTGGACACTAACTGACACTTTTGACATTTTGTGGGAACCAGTGGCACTAATACAGTGATCAATGCTAAATGCTAAAAATATGCACTGGATAAGAAGGAGTTAAACATCTAGGGCTATCAAAGGGTTAAATGTGTGCCTAAACAAGGTAGAGAGAGAACCTGTGGGAGTTGAAGAGGGAGGAAGGGAAATCAGGCGACAGCAGTCTCTTCCTATAAACTTTATTGATAGAATTAAAAAAATATAAATGAATCAAAAATGGCAGACTACACAGAAGATTTAAAAAGGGGCAACATTGCCACTAAAAACACACACACACCTCGGGTTCATTGGCACACTGCAAACATGTAATACAAAAGACAGTTATGTATTAAGGCTAGAGGTTAGGTTAGGTGGAAACACAGGAAACCGCAGCCATGTCATCCTTTAAACGGCTATACAGAAACACTGTGGACATCTGTTCCTCCCACTTACCTATGACCTCTCGAGTGTTATTAGTCATAACAATATCACAGTAGTGAAATAAAACTCCCTCTGGTCACTGTGTGGGAGGCTAGCGCGACGGACTAGAGCTCCGCTCTGTGAGGGAGAATAAACCGCAAATAAAGGCAGCCTAAAAATCTTGTTACTATTCACCCTAGAGGTGAGCGGGACATTATTCAAGAATAATGGTGCTGGGAGGTGCCAGGAATAAAACCAAAACTAGCTCTAATAGCGGCACCCAGGCAAGACATTATGAAAAAGGCGCCAGTCTCCTCAGGTAATTTTACCTCAGACAAGAAACTCAAATCCAAGCAGCCAAAAGCTATCTCCTCAGGGGATTCTGACTCTGAACCTGATTCAAATATGTTACATTCTTCACAACAAAACTCTGATCTTCCTTGTAACATTTTGAAACAATTTGAAAACATGTTACATAAAGCATTACAACAAACATCAGAGCAAATTACTAGTAATCTGACTAGAGAGATCAGAGAACTGGGGAGACGCACCAAAGCATTGGAAATGAAAATGGAAGATATAGAAAATTCTACACAGGATGCTTTTTCTGAAATAGATATCCTCAAAGAGGAAAATATTATTTTACAAAATAGACTGGAGGACTATGAGAATCGCGCCAGTAGATCAAATTTGCGATTCAGAAGCTTACCAGAATCAATCACAGATCTGCAATCAAAAATCACAGCATTATGCCAAGAATTACTACCTGGCATTTCGGTGGAAAGGCTTGAAATGGACAGAGTACATAGGGCACTTATGCCCAAAAAAACTGATGGCCCCCCCAGGGATATTATAGCAAAATTTCATTTTTTTCGTTCAAAAGAACAACTTCTAGAAGCGGCTAGAGGGAAAAATAATCTAACATTTCAGGGACATAGTTATCAACTATTTGCTGACTTATCCCAGTTAACAATATCTAAGAGGCGTGCAATGAAGCCTCATCTACTGGAACTTCAACGTCATGACATTAAGTAACAATGGGGCTTCCCGTTCTCCCTAAAATTCACCCACCAGGGGACCAGATTCGCATGCAAAACTCCTGAAGAACTAAAACATGTACTCCAAGACCTCAAATTGATTGGCGGTACAACTATAGCCTCCACCTCACATAGGAGATCAGCTTCTGCCTCCTCCATTCAGAAAACATCCTCCTCTGAGACAAAAAATGGAAACCATCATACACACAAAAGAGGACGATTCGCATCCTCACAACAAGAACAAGATGACGCCATGGACTGAGTAATATGCACTTATATAATATAGCCATTTCAGCTAAGACAGCACTTATTGGGAGAACAGAATTGTAATTACATTTCTGAATACTCTTCCTAAACCAAAAACTAATACTCCATCTAGCTCACTAGTGAGCAATTGGACATACACTATGAACTAGATTATTTAATTTATTAATTTATACCTTATTGGTATAAGTTTATAATTAAATAACAAAATTATTATTATGATTTTAGGTTCCCTTTTTTGGTAGTTTTTATTTTATTTATTTATTTATTTATTTATTTATTTTTTTAGAAACATGGTATGGTATATGTTCAGATAATATTTTTACTTTCTGAACACCTAAATAGTCCCTAATGTATGGAGGACTGATTAAAATATTATATATATATATTTTTTTTTTAATTTTTATGTATGTGTGTATGTATATATATGTATGTATGTGTGTGTATGTATATATATATATTTATTTTCATATTATTATATTTCCTCCTCCTTTTTTGTTTCTCAATGGCTTTTTTGGAATTTTTTATTTTAGAAACATGGTATGGTAAGTGTTCAGACAATATTTATGCTTTCTGAACACCTAAACAATCCCTATTATATGGTGGACTGATTAAATTATTATATATGTATATGTATTTTTTTATTCTGTATGTGTGTATGTATATATAAATGTGTATATATATATATATGCATACATTTTTTATTTTTTATTATTTATTTATTTATTTATTTATTTTTATATCATTATATTTCCTCCTCCTTTTTTGTTTCTCAAGATAGAATTGTGAAATAACAAAATTTTTATTTTAAATTTAAGTTCCCTTTTTATAGTACTTTTTATTTTAGAAACATGGTATGGTAAGCGTTCAGATAATATTTTTACTTTCTGAGCACCTAAATAGTCCCTAATGTATGGTGGACTGATTAAGTTAGCATGTATGTCTGTATAGATATATATGTAGGTGTATGTATATGTATATATGTATATATATATATATATATATATATATATATATATATATATATATATATATATATATATGTGTGTGTGTATACAATTTTTTGTTCAGTATATATATACATATACACATTATTTTTTATTTATTTTTATATTAATTATATTTCCTCCTCCCTTTTTTGTTTCTCAATGTAAAACTGTGAAACAACCACTAAGAATGGAAAATCTTCCTTTAACTGAAGTTTATTTAAAATTCTTCATTAATTTGATATATATAGTTTTTGAGTAGTCTTAATTTCACAGTTTAATTTACATTTCTTTGGTCACCCCAATAGGAAGGAAAGGGTTTCCTATCCTTTTCTATTGGTTGGACATAATATGTTTCTGATATTACTGCACTCCTTTATTCCCATTCGCTTTATATTTAATATAAACATGTACCCTTCAAAATAATAGACATTACCAATTATATGAAACTCGGGCTCCTAAATTTACAATTTTATACTTTACAATCTTCATATTTTTGTGATAAATTTTCTTTCTTTTTAAGGCGGATTCCCCCATGCATGGAAATCACATGTGCCTCACCATGCGTTCCTCGGATTCCCATAGTAATATATGGGGACCAGACGAAGGCCTCCTTTCCCCTGTTGGGAAGTCCTTGACCCCAACTCGGGTATTCTTCGAATCTACTTACATTTGTACTATACTGAAATGCTTTATAATTTTTATTGTTTCTTATTTCCTGTCTAAGTTATCCTACTATGGATCTGGCTATCTCTTTGTTTCAAATCCGCGCAGGTCAGGCCGAATAGTCGCTGCACCCAGACAACTGGTAAGCGCATACTCTTGCTTCAATTGCCATGGCTTCTTTAAATATTTTATCTCTGAATGTCCAGGGTCTTAATGTTCCTCAGAAACGAGTAAAAGCCTTTCGGTCATTTCAGTCTGAAAAAGCACACATTGTATGTCTACAAGAGACTCACTTTACCCCGACTTCAACCCCTACATTTTTTAGTACTTCTTATCCCCAAGTTTACACCGCCTCGGCGCTCACTAAAAAACGTGGAACTCTCATTGCGTTTCATCGCTCTACCCCATTTACCTTACATTCAGAAATTAAAGACCCCGAGGGTCGCTACCTAAGTCTAATGGGATACATTATGGACACAGCTGTAACGGTGGTCTCATACTATGCACCAAATTATCGTCCTGTACCCTTTCTATCGCACCTATTTAATATCATTAACACCCACAAAATGGGATCAATTTTTATATGTGGGGACTCCAACCAGGTCCTCCTTCCATTTCTTGACAAAACCCCTTATACCCCACCACGAACACAAGATGCTAGGTCTTTATCTCAACTTATTTCTAGGCACAATTTGATTGACTCTTGGAGAGAATCTAATCCAGCTAAAAGAAATTATACATATTTTTCTAATCCACATCAAACCTTTAGTCGCATAGACCATATCTTTGTAACAATAGGGATGGTTCCTGAAGTAATTTTATCTAAAATTATCCCTATACCCTGGTCAGATCACAATGCAGTTTATACCTCTGTGGCTTCTACTATACCCAAGGGGCACGACCCTTCATGGTATCCTCCAGATATGCTACTTAAACACCCCTCCCACTGTTTAACAATCCAACAGGCTCTAAATGACTACGTAGAACATAACAAAAGTGACGAAATCTCCTCACTCACAATTTGGGAGGCGCACAAACCCGTTCTGAGAGGAATACTTCAGCAACAAGCAGGTATACTCAAACGGCCAAATCTTCCGGGGCTGAAGTGGTTAAAGTCCCTCTTTTGTTTCAAAAATACCATATTCATTTATGGGATAATGCCAATGTGAACTTGAGATTGGACATTATGACATGTCCTCTACCTTACAACTTCCTTATACAATACGTACCCTCAATGGTATGGTCTGCTTCTTTAAAGGCCTTTTCTACATTTCCATGTTGAATTTGTTTATAAGGTTGAAAAAATGAGTTGTTCTTAATAGCATCCTAAAATGAATCAAGATATAGAGTTGATGTATATTTTAACACTTTATATTTTAAAACTTAAAAACCATATACAATGATTACAATATATTATGTTCTTAAAGTATCTGGCCAAATTGTTCTAAATGGTTATAAACAGATCTATGAGTGTATTTTACATTACTGAAATCTCACCAATAGGATTTGTATTCTGTTAAGACTGGAGTATAATCAAATATAATGATAAAAATCACTTAACATCAGGGCTTTTTTTCAGGGGGAACTTGGTGGAACTCAGTCCCACCACCTCTGGCTCAGACCCTTTAGTGCCTGCTCACCACAATCACTTGTAAACAGAGAAGTCTGGTTTCTGTGTTTACAAGTGACAGCTCTGCACTCTGTGTGTAAGCCCCATGAACTCTGAACTCTGTATACAATGCAATCCTGATATTTAATGCCCCTTTAAGACCCTTCTTTGTTTCTGAAATATGACCATACCCACTATTTGATGTAATTTGGAGGGTGTGTGTGGGAGGAGAGGTTTTGGGGGGTTGTGGTTGAGTTCCAGCACCTATTGTTTGAGAAAAAAAAGCCCTGACTTAACTTGAACTGAGTGCCCAATAAAAGCAGCCTGTACCAAAAAAATTGTAGGCTGCCAATACTGAATTTTTCTTTACCAATTGCTAGTTGACCTCTACATGGGCTTTAGTACATTCGATTCACTGACCTGGAACCAATATCCAGACCAGGAGATTACTGTGTTAATTGTTATGCTTTTTCCTGGTCAGTGACTTAAAGCACTGAAGCCAGAGATAACCGGGCAAGTAGCATTTTCAGAAGCAGACCTTTTCTCAGTAAAGTTTCCTTTAAGCCTGTTCTTACTTGTATTTCAATAAGTAGACAGTACCTCCTCAGGCACATAAAAACAGATCCACCCACAATACAGTTTGAAACTGCTCATCTGAGACTATGGCTAAAGATCACCTACATAAAATACCTTCCAACGGTATAATGCGATGGCCTGTGTTTTAGAAAGGCTGCAATTGTACAAGATGTCCCTATAATCTAAAACTGGGATTGGTGAATGGATTGAAAATGTTAAAGTGATACTAAACACACTGTTTAATTTACAATGTCCCTTCTTTCCATTCCCGTTCCATTGTAAAAATAGGCTTAGACTTCTCATGCGATTTGGAACTGTCAAACATCATGGGTCTGGTGCTGAGGATTATGGTGGGGCTTTTTATAAAAAAATAAAAATAAAAATAAATAATTAAAATTGCAAACAATTTTTTGTTATAACAAATTAAATTAAATTGAGAGAGGAAGGATGAGAGAGAGAGAAAGGGGATGAGAGAGGGGTGAGGGGTAAGGGAGGGAGGATGAGAGAGGGGGTATGAGAGAGAGAGCGAGGATGCGAATGAGCATGCGTGGAAGTGACAGCAACACAGCCCGGCCAAGGCAAGTGACCGAAGGCACAGAACCCGGAAGGAAGACAGGGTGAAGATGGAACAAAAGTGTGCCCATTCTAGAGCTGATAACATTGAGGATATTCAATATAATTTTAAAGAACTGTTTTTGTGTGTAAGAGGCATAGGGGAGGAGTATGGATGGTATAAAAGTGGGAAGTATGTGCAGGTGAGGGAGAGGAATGTGGAGGGTATAACAGTGGGCACTATGTGCAGGAGAGGAGTGTGGAGGGTATGACCGTGGGCAGTATGTACAGGAGAGGAGTGTGGAGGGTATGACCGTGGGCAGTATGTACAGTAGAGGAGTGTGGAGGGTATGACCGTGGACAGTATGTACAGGAGAGGAGTGTGGAGAGTTTGACAGTGGGCACTATGTATAGGAGAGGAGTGTGGAGGGTATGACAGCGGGCCCTATGTACAGGTGAGGAGGATGAAGGAATCTGGGAAGAAAAAATGTAAAGGTTTGTGGAAGGATGTTTAGGGACTGCGTAGTGGTTAAGCGGGCCATACATGAATTAAAAATTAAGCCAATTAAGCAGAGACCAGCCATAGTTGATCTATGTATGGGCTAGCTGGTTGTACACCAGTCAATCTATTATAGCCTGTCAGGTTTTTCCCAAAACAATCAGTGCTGCCAGCTATAGTTAGCAACACTGATCATTGTATTCTGTGGGTAGGGAAGGCTCCCCACTGGCAGAAAACAATAACACTGTGGGAGTGATTCCCCCATCCACAGGTCAGCAGGTGAGAGGTGTGTGGGGACAGGCTGGGGAGAGAGGTCTGTCAGCAGGGGGGTGTGAGGTGGTCATGGAGGGATATCAATCAGCGGGTGGAGGGAGTAACTGGTTATAATATCTTTTGGAGTAGGGCCTGTCATCTGCAGGTTGGGAAATGGTCACCTGTGATATAAGTTGAAGGGAGGTGGCTAACATGGAAAGTGGCTGAGGAGTGACCTGTTTGGTGGGGAGTGTGAAATGGATGATGTGTTTCAAGTTTCTTTCACATTTACAGTAATGCTTACTGCCCTCTGAAAAGTGATCTGTGGTGTATTGCTTTTCAATGAGTGGTAAAGCAGCAGCTGACAGGCGTTCATGAGGTGCTACTGCCGCCTCCTTTTTTTTTTTTTACATTGCTGAATGGCAGTTTTACATTGTTGTACTATGCTGCTACTGCGAGCGAGTTTGAAAGGCGGTGCTGCCAGTCATACTCTGCAGGCTCCAAGCAGTCCATTGAGCTCAGTGCCTCTGACAAGAAGTGAGTGGAGGCACTGTGAGCTCATCCTCTCAGTCTGCTGCAAACAGAGTATGTCAGCTTTTATTTAAACTGGCCGCTCTGTGTGTAGCTTATGACAGGCTGCGCAAGGAGCCCTGTATCTCCAGGACCATAGGTGATAGGAGCCTCGTAGTGGGGTAGACCTTCAGCTACCTACCCCCTAAATTTGGGCTCTATGTGACCCTGGTCGCCGAGCCATGACCCTCGTAGCCAATAGGTTTTTTTTTTGTGATTTTTTTTTTTTTTTTAAATGGGCCTATCTTAAGGTAAGGGGCCTGGAGCTGCAGCTCCAATAGCCCCTATATTAATCCGGCTCTGCATGGGATACTGGGCTCCTTTCACAAAAGCAGATCGTATGCGGTATTTAGGTGTCCAGACACATTTTCCCTATATACCGCATGCAATCCTGAAACTGTCAATTCACTTTGCCGTTCTGTGGTATTTATGGCAAAACTCTGAAAACCATTGGTAAATACAGCATGAACAGGCATTAAACTAATTTTCAGAAGGACATAAATAATTAAATACATGCGGTAATTAAGTAGTGGTAATTAAGTAGATGAGTGTCTTCCCTCCTCCTGAACCATACCAGGCCACATGCCCTCAACATCAGGGGGTGATTTGGGACAGGGGACATGTTGATGGGGACAAGGGCCTCTTCCCCACAACTCTGGCCGGGTGGTTGTGGGGGTCTGCGGGAGGGGAGCTTAACTGAATCTGGAAGCCCCCTTTACCAAGCCCCCCCCCCCCCCCATGTGAAGTTATGAAAGAAAAAAATGTTTTAAAAAAATGTCCCTCAGTGTAGTTTACACGTGAAACACGATAAACACCGGTCGCTGACCTGAAAAGGGGAAAAAAACTCTCCTCCCAACGAAGGCTCCCACTGAAGAATGACAGCTCCGCCGCCTAAATAAACTAAGGGGCGGGACCCCCTGTGATATCACAGACAGGGGTATGCTGGGTGGGAGCGGAGCTTTTTTTTTTTTCCTTTTTTGGTTAAGCGGCCAGCCGGCATTCGTGATTGACGTGGAAACTACATTGGGGGGACATTTTTTATTTATTTTTTGTTTTTTTTAATAAAGGACTTGTCAAAAACTGCCTCCTGTGTTTATTTACACTATACTTTTTTTGGGTGAATGAGTAGGGGTACTATGTACCCCATACTCACATGGGGGGGTTGTAATCTGTGGGCCCCCTTTTTAAAGGGAGCTTCCAGACTCCAATAAGCCCCCAGCCGCAGACTCCCACAACAACCGGCCAGAGTTGTGGGGAGGGGGCCCCGCAGAGCCACCCCTGCCCCAAAGCACCCCCCCATGTTGAGGGCATGCGGCCTGGTATGGTTCAGGAGGGGGGGGGGGCGTTCACTTATTCACCCCTCCTGAACCACCTGCATGCGCAGATAAGGGTCTGATATGGATTTTGGAGGGGGGGGTCACACCATTTTTTTTCTTATTTTGGCTTGGGGATTTTCCCTTAAAATCCATACCAGACCCAAAGGGCCTGGTATGGGTTGGGGGGTAACCCCATATCATTTGTTTTCCAAATTTGTCATTGCTCGCAATTCTTTTTACATTCAGCTGTCAGCGGGGAACCCTGCTGATGACTCATCGGTTGTTAAAGACATGGCGGCCATCCGTTCCTTAACTCATAAGGATACTGGTGGCTGCTTGCTCCTTAACAACCAGCTATTTACACTGTTTGTTAAAGACGCTGGCTAGCACCGGCGGTTAATTACCGTGGGCTTTCACTACTAAAATACTGCATAACTTCATAAATTAGCGCATGTTGTATTTTAGTAGCATTTCTTAGTGAATGCCAAAACTTTTTGAGAAAAACGCTGTATGGTATCTTACCACATACTCGGATGCTTTGTGAATGGAGCCCACTCCTTTTTTGCTTGCACATGGTTGGATGATTGAAGTCAGCACAACTTTACCTTTTTCACCAAGCACAGTGAAAATTCACTTTGCAAATAAAACGTTAACATAGCTTAGTAAATGAGATGAAGTAGTGCTGACTTTAAATCATTCAAATCCTATGTGAACAAAATCTTGTTTTCTTTCCGATTAGACCTTTCTCTTGCCTTTGATACAGTTGAACTCCAGCTCCTCTTCAAAAAAAAATCCACTCTCTTGGCCTCCAAGTCTCTTTTCTTTCTGAATTATCCCCCTACATATCCAAATGCTTATCACCTACAACTATTTCCTCTTCTCCTAGGGTTTCCCTCAAGGCTCTGTTCTTAGACCCCTTCTATTATCTAGCTCATGTTTTCTCAACTAGGGTTCCTCCAGAGATTGCTAGGGGTTCCTTGAGCAATTTCTACCTCTCAGGTAAGTTCCCACTGATACCATTGGTCTCTTTGGCTATCTGTAAGCAGCTTATTCCTCCCAATGACCATAAGTGTAAGGAACATTCTTCACACTGACCATCACACTAATGTTGTATCATGTAGATATGTTGTAGATATAGTAATTTTTGGCAGGTGTTTTCTGAGACTGCTAAGTTATTTTGAGGGTTCCTCTTTGTTGAAAAGGTTGAGAAAGGCTGATCTAGCTACACCTCATTCCTTAGTCACCTAGGAGTTGATTTACTAAAACTGGAGAGTACAAAATCTGGTGCAGCTGTGCATGGTAGCCAATCAGCTTCCTACTTTAGCTTGTTCAATTAAGCTTTGACAAAAAAAATGGAAGCTTCTGTGCAGAGCTGCACCAGATTTTGCACTCTCCAGTTTTAGTAAATCAACTACTGTATGCCCCATGGCTTCCAATACTATATTCTATGCCGATTGCAACCAAATCTAGCTCTCTACTGCTCTTACCCTTTAGCCCTAGTTCACACTGAGCTACGGGAATGAAGCTGTGTAAGTTGATTTCACTCCCGCATGTCGGTCCTGATTTTGGGGGCAATTTTTATATCTGTGTGGGCTTCTGCACAGATGTCAATGGAAGTCGCACCCCGAAATTGCAAAGAGTAGTACAGAAACTACTTTTTGAAATCGATGTGGCGCAGCAAATGCAGCGTCGCATTGATTAGGACGATGCCATTGCCGGCAATTACCGCTGATTTGACATGCAATTTGACATGTGAAATCGCATGTCAAAAAGCACCAATGTGAACCAGGGCTTTGTCTCTTTATGAATCCCCAATTTATTAACTGCTATATCGGTACACTGGCGCCACTCCCAACAAGATTCAAAATACTAACATACAAATACATCTAAAATTCTTCCCCAGTCATCTCAAAATAATATACAAACTGTTCCAAGACCTCCCTGCTCTCTAACTCCCTTGTTACCTACTCTCACCTCCAAACCTTCAGAGCCTCTCCCATCCTTTGGAACTCCCTACCCTAACCTGACTGGCTATCTCCTTTTCTGTCCACCTTTAGGCTATTACTGGAACCCCATCTTTCAGAAAAACCTATCTGACCTCTAGTCAATAACTTTTACCTTCATCATCAACTCATCCCCACACAGTTTTAATACCTTTTTGAATCACTTGCCCCTCAGTTTGTAAGCTGTCACAGGCAGGTCTCTCCTGACCCTCTTGTATTGAATTGTAGCGTAACTTTGTAAACCTTATATTTTGTATAATTCACAAACTGTTGGTGCTATAGGCGTGCGCACGGGGTGTGCTGGGTGTGCCTGGGCACACCCTAATGCCCAGGTACACCCCAGGGTCAGAATGTGTTTGAGATAACTCCATTTTGGCACCCCTGCTAACCTGTAGTGCTGGGAGTGGGACTATCTCTCAGTTGGATGCCAATATCCTTCCTGGGAGAACTGCAGCTACTGGCTGCAGAGTAAGCAGTCAGGCAGCCGCATTTCCCTATAGTTCTGGCTACAGCTTCATTGACAGCTGCATATGACTCCACCGCCAGCTCTCAGTTGAGATGCTGTAGCCAGGACTTTAGAGGCAGCATCAGATTCCTGACTGCTTACTCCACAGCTGGTTGCTGCAGTACTGACAGGAGTAAGGGGTTACCAGAGCCCACCACATCCAATGCTTCGTGCTGCCAGAAAAAGCTCGAAAAGGGAAGACTGTCTCTCATTCTCTGGACAAGTCGGGGCTTTCACAGCTTCAGTACAGGTGGGCGGAGCAGGAAGAGATGATCACAGTGGAGTCCCAGCACTGCTTCCTGCCAAAGTACACAGCACAACTTTCCTTGGGGCCGACTGAAGATCTCAGAGGATGGATGGCAGCCTGCATCTTCTCCACATGCGAGTCCTGACCTTCTCTGCCTTTTATACAATGCTGTGCTGTAACCCTGCCCTGCACCTTGCAGGGACCATTTACTGAAAGGAAAGTATCTTTCTTTTATTAGGATATGAATTACTGGGACTTCTGTTACATAGATATATTCAACATTCACACTATATCTTATTAAAATCATTCTTTTTTAATAAGATATAGTATATATGTGGAATACATTTATGTAGCACCTCAGAAGTCCTGTCAAAAAATGTTAGCATAAACAGCAAGGAATGTGATTTTATAATACAGCCCCAACTTCAGGAAAGTGAATGTTCATTCACGCAGTGTGAGGGGAGGAGGGGATATCCTTTTTCACTTAGGACACTTTCACACTGAGGCACTGGTTGCGTTAGCGGCAAAGCGCCGCTGGTTTTAGCGGCACTTTTCGGGCGCTTTTAACCCCCACTAGCAGTCAAAAAAGGGTTAAAAGCGCAGCTGCCGAATCGCTTTGCAGGCGCTTCAGCAGCGTTGGCTATTGATTTCAATGGCAGGGACATTTTGGGAGCAATGTATTCACTGCTCCTAAATTGCCCCAAAGATGCTGCTTGCAGGACTTTTTCTAACCTCCTGCAAGCGCACCGCTCCAGTGTGAAAACATTAGGGCTTTCACAATGGAGTGACAGGAGAGGCACTTTACAGGTGCTAGTTTTAGCGCTAAAACGCCTGTAAAGCATCTCAGTGTGAAAGTGGTCTTACCTGATTCCAAGCTGTCTTCCTTCACCCAACGCCATCATCTTATACCATACAGGGACATTAACCCTGTATAGTATGATGGGAGGGAGGGAGTGTGACCACAACCAGTGTTTTACATAGGAGCTGAAGGGGACAAGTCACAGCAGTGGAGGACTCCTGCTGGAGAAAGCAAAGCTGGGTACAGATTGAGATTTGTCCAGTTCAGCAGGAACTTGCTAAATTTAAGACAGAGGCCAATCATTAGATCAGTTTCTCTTAAACAGGACTGCTTAAGGCTGGGTTCACACTATTGTTGCATGCGGCTCACAGCAGGGGTCCGGTGCATCTCCATTCACTGTTCCAGGTCCAATTTCAGCCCAAATTTTGGGCTGAATTCAGACCTGAAATGGACCAAAAGATGCACAGGACCCTTGTGCAATTTGCACCGGAGCCACAGCAGAGATATGTGAACCGGCTCCATAGAGAGCTGGTTACAATCTCCTACCATGCAAATTTGATGTGGGGAATCCTGCATCCAATTCACATAAATGTGAACCCAGCCTGAAACCTTGTTCAATTAGCAGCTTGCAGCAAATCGACTGCAGCACTAATCAGTGTATACTGACAGTGGAGAGTCCCCGCTGTCAGAATACAATGCCCTGCAAGGGGGATCCTTGCATCCACATCGCTTGTACAGATGTAAGAACCTGTCAGCTAGCAAACTGAACAAAAAAACCTGTGCACATGTGCACATACATGTGTGTTTGAGCTTTGGGGTGCACACCCTAATGTAATAGGCTGTGCAAACCTATGGTTGGTGCTATAATTCCATATTAATAATTATGAATGATAATAATAATACATTCACTTAGAAAAAATTCACTTTGGAAGTAAACATTCTCTCTACTACATAAGTAAAATCACCCCCATTGACTAGATCCTAGACAACAGGACTAGGGTATTTGTGAGGCTTGCTCAAAACAGCATAGGAACAATTATGGAGGGCTTTCAAACACAGAAATTGAGCTTTGTAGAACTATATTCAAGAGTTTATCAATAATTTTTAGTATTGCATAGTAGGTGGAATTGGGGATTTCAATTTAGTTATTATTCTCCTTTTCTCCAAGGAGAAACACAGCAGGGTCCTGATGTGGTTGTGCACAGTCTTCAACCAAGCCTTAAAATGTGAATGCATAAGAAAAAAAGTTATGGGAATAGATCTAATGTACCATATAAAACCAATGACTTCCATCCTGAGCTTGACATTCTGGGTTATAACCAAATCATATAAAAAGTATTACATGGCTTTGTACAATTTGTTTATTATGGCCAGATTTCCACTAAACAACACCTTCCTTTAAGCCTCATTAACACTCTAATCTGCATGATTGCATGCACTGTAATGCAATATGTTGCTGGAGGTTCTAATGCAACTTGGGGTTAGTTCATTAAAAGTAGAGAGTGCAGAATCTGGTGTAGCTCTGCATGGAAACCAGTCAGTTTTCACATGTTTTCTTTTGTCAAAGCTTACTTAAACAAGCTAAAGTTAGAAGCTGACTGATTACCACGCACAGTTGCACCAGGTTTTGCACTCCCAAGTTTTAGTAAATCATCCCCAATGTCTTTTTTGTAAAATACTGCATAACATTTGGAAATGTGAATAGAGTGAAACAGTCTGTTAAGCGAAATACCTCGACAGTGAGAATTGGTTTTAGATCCTGATAAGTTACATGCACTTTAGCCACAGCTCTTCTTGCATTTTCTGGAGTGTCAGCTACAACTGCACAGATTATTTGCCCTACACAAATTACCTGCAAACAAAACAAATGACAATGAAAAAGACAATACTAACCGGCTCATGCAGAAATACCATGAATAGCAAATGCAGATTTTTAACCCAGATTAAGTTTTTGTTTTAGAAAGCCTAACTTTATGGTCATGTGTAATTGTATCACCATTTTAATAAAATTGTTAAGATCTTTGTAAGTATATAAAATCATCGATTTGTACCCACTGGCATTTAAAATTCCACACAGCACAATACCCATTATAATTAGGTTTTTAATTGTATAAAAAAAAAAAAAAACACACACAATATAGGTAATACTTGGAAGATATGAGTGTTCATGTGGGCCGGATCACCAAGTTATGGGTATGGACAGCTTGAAAGTTTCAGAAGACTAATAATTTCGAATCATGAGCATCAATCCCTCAAACAAAAAGAAAGCGATGCACATAACAGCAGCCTGTATGTGTATTTCTACCCATTGGTGTCAGCACCAGAAACTGTCAATGAAAAAATGGTTTTTCAGGCTGAATAGAAGAGGTGATATGGAGGAACTCCCCGTGGAAGGGTTTCACCAATGTAGAGTAGTGATTTATATGTTGTTATTTCCAGATTGCTAGCTACTGTATATTGTGCTTTTACAATCTACATCATTTCCTGACCACATTACAGCTCATAAATATGCTCCCTTGGCTTGAAGCTACGAAATGTGTATTTTTTTCTATGTCCTGTATCTTTATGTGCAGTTTAAAACACAATAAAAACTTTGAGTGTAGAAGTCTTAAAGGTTAGGCTGGAAGGTTTGTTCATGAAAATTTAGTTTTTTGGCTCTCCTGTAACCGAGCAGAGTTGCAATTGTTTTGGGCTGCTCTGGGTTCTGCAGGCTTGACTGCTTCCCCCTTTTTTCTGGAGATTTACAGAATTTAGTGGGTGGGAGAGTCAGGTAGCCTGAATATTTATGGAACCCCAGCCAATCACTGGAGAGGTGTATCCAGATTTTGGTTGGGACTGTATAAATAGTCAAACCCAGTGTCGGCTGGTGCACAAATTTTCTTTTTTTTTGGGGGGGGGGGGCGCAAACAAACTGAAAAATTCTGAAAATACTGAAAAAAAAACATCAATTGCAGCCTCACTGTGCCCATCAAATGCAGCCACTGTGCCATCAATTTCAGCCACTGTGCCCTTTAAATGCAGCCACTTTGCCCATCAATTTTAGCCGCTGTGTCCATCAAATGCAGCCACTGTGCCCTTTAAATGCAGCCACTTTGCCCATCAATTTTAGCCACTGTACCTATCAAATGCAGCCACCGTGTCCATCAAATGCTGCCAGTGTGCCTATCAAATGCAGCCACTGTGCCCATCAAACACAGCCACTGTGCCCATCAAATGCAGCCACTGTGACCCCCCCAGCGCCCGCCAGCTTATTGTTGTCAGACCGGCACTTACTCCATCTTGGTGGCGGGTCAGTCAGCGGGTGACGGCAGAGAGCTGTGGGGCAGGTAAGGCGGCTCCTGTGTTCTTCATGCTTCTGCTGTGCGTCTCTTCTTTCCTCCTGCTAGGCGTCCAATAGGATTGCCTGTCCTTTCAGCCAATCAGGTGATGGGTAACAAACCCACGCTTCCTGATTGGCGGAGAGGCGGTTCAGTGTTAGAAAAGCGAATATTCATTTGCTTTCCTAAAAGCGAATATTCATTTGCTTTCCTAACACACCAGGGTGGGCTCTGAGCGCAATGCTCTGCGCTCCGGGTCCACTCTATTTTGAAGCCTATTAGAGCCTATGGCTCTAATCAGGTGCTTAAAAAAACACCACCGCAGCTGTAATTCACACGCCCGGCGTCTTGAAAGGAGCTGGGCGCATGAATAGGGGGTGACCGTGGTGGCCGTGGATAGATTCATGCTATGCATGAATCTATCCATTACTCATATGGGGGGGGGATGGCGTGATGGAGGGGGTGGCGCCCTTAAAGGACGGGCCACCACTGGACTCGAACCCCAGAGACCAGGGTTCTTCTTTCTTTGAAACAGAGGTTCCCAGCCAGGAGAGCAGTCTGCTTTCCTAGCTGTCCTGCTGAAGGCCTAGCATGCTCATCAGGATCTCAGCTAAGAGATGAAAGTTTGAAATCATACGTGGACTGATGTTTTTAATGGCTGCAGAGTTGTGGCGGTACCGCTCTGTGTGGCGTCGACCGTTGCCATAACAGCGGCGCATTTGGACTGGGCTGACAGCTTTACATCATGGCTCTGCGCCGCTGTGACTGGAGTCGGCTGTTGCCATAACAGCGGCCTTCTATAAATTGACAGATGGGTGACGCCGTAGACGCGCCCCGTTGAGGAAGTTCACAAGAACATAACACTTACGGGGGAAGGCTGCATCTGACGTCACCCGCTGCTGTCCTTCTGAATCAGATTGACACGTTCTTTTTGCCTGTACCAAACTGTTAAAAACTTTTTATCTAACATACAGTAAGCACTTAGATCCTTTCCTTTTTATCATTTATGGTTGGGCATCCGTATCTATTTCTGAGGAATCTGGAAGTGAGTGTGTGACCTGCTTCAACCCATTTGATATATTGGGATCTGCGTGCATGACTACCTGTTAGCTCAGGAGTCCATGCCCTGAGGTGAGAGTAGATAATTGGACCGGAGGTGGAAGGACTGTCACCTAATGTCGATGAATCATCACTGGTGAAGGCTTTCTGGGACCTGTTGTTCATCAACTCTTTGGACCTTTTTTAACTTTTTTTCACTTTTTTATTACTTCATTGATAATTATTGAAATTCATTTGGGACTTGTTGTTCACCAATATTTAGAATTTTTGTTTTGCGCTGCACTTATACCTCATTTAATTATACTATAGACACCCCCAGGCACGATATTTAAAGGAATATTTCATTTTTATTGTTTCACTTTTAGCATTAAAAAAATCACTGCTCCTGAAAAAAGGTCAGTTTTTAAAAAAAAGTTTTCATTGATACATGTCCCCTGGGGCAGGACCCAGGTCCCCAAACACTTTTTATGACAATAACTTGCATATAAACCTTTAAAATGAACACTTTTGATTTTTCATGTTAATGTCCCAAAGACTTTAACGGTGTTCCGGCGGCTTTCGAATTTGCCCCGAACAACGCATATTGTTCGGTGTTCGCAGAACATCTGAACAACCAAAGTTCCTCCCGAACTTACACTCGGGCTGAACCGTTCGCCCACCCCTACCTGAGAGTTCACAGAGGAGCCTGCTTGCTGGAGTCTGGGAGTGACATTCCAAACTTGAAGAACACTGAGCACTGACCTATGGGGGAAGGATGTCAATGACTATTGCTTCTATTACCCCTGTTACACAGAGTTCAATGGCCTGGGACATTGCTAAAGGTACTGTTCTGCTTAAGGGACTGTTCTGCAGACCTACTATAAGGAAGAGTGTCCTCATTGTTCTTGTTAGTAATGTGGAGTATTCCACAGCTCTCTGATCCCTATCCCAGTTATTGCTGCAATAAACTTTTAAAAAAGGCAACCCTTCTTGACTGATTTTCTGGATTCAGAAATGTAAAGTTGCTGTTTGCCTGGCTGCTGCACCAGCAGGAATAGAATCTGGGACTTTAAACCTGCAGCCCTAGTAAAGGGTACCTGAGGGGAAAAAAAACAAAACACCACAACAAATCCATGTAGGAGTTACATGACATTTTTATTCATAGGTAATTTAAAATAATAAATGAAGCAGAAGCCTTAAATTAAACCTGTTCTGAGGAGTACGGAGGCTACCTTTGCTGACTTCTCTAAAAAACACTACTTCTCTGGTTGTTAGGTTGATCCAATGGTTTCTGTACATTCTAAGCAACTTCTTTGAATGAAGTGTGCAGATTAGGTCAAAGTTCAACTTTTTTTTTCCTGCAATGGCTTAAAGCAGAATTCCGTCCATGAAAAAAAAAAATTAAAAGTCAGCAGCTACAAACACTGTAAGTACTTACCTGTCCTGGATGCCCGTGATGTCGGCCGCCCGAGGCCGACCTGTCCCTCGGTTCTCGGGTCCTGGCACCACCATCCTAAGTAAGGGAAACAGGCAGTGGAGCCTTGCGGCTTCACTGCCAGTTTCCTACTGCACACGCACGAGCGGCATGGTGCTTTGTGAATGGGACGCGATGTGTTGTGGGAAACACACAGTTCCCATAATGCACCGCGCCCCATTTCCCTGAAGGCACCGCAGGGAGCAGAAGACTGAAGATCACTGCGGTGTAGGAAGAGGCAGATTAGGAAGACTGCCTAGCAACAGCCATTTCATGTAAGTAAAAAAAAAATTTTTTTTTCCTCCATTTTTTTAGGTATTTTTTGTGCAATTTTTTTTTCAGGGTGGACCTCCACTTTAAGCCAGAGACAGCCAGACAACTAGCAGTTTCCTTTAGGGTTATTTAATTCTGTATTGACTAATCATTGATCAAATCCAAATTGTATTTAGACGTGGAAATTTATAGTAATTACTGTATAGGTATAAACGATTACAAAAGCATTGACTTTGAACGCTGGTTATGTTTGTATTCCATTTGTAGGCATTTTTATTCAACATTTTATAAAGCCCCCGTTCACACCGGTGTGGCCTTGAAATCGTGCTACTTCAGTACGATTTCAAAGCTGCACATCAGTGTGATTGGTACTGACAATTTCATTGCGGCCTGCCATACAACAGAAGTCTATGCAAGTTGCAATGAAGTCGGCAAAAAGTAGTGCAGGAATCTTTTTCAAAGTCGCTGCAATTTGAACAGTTCCATTGCCGACAATGGGATGTGACTTGTCATGCGATTTGGAACTGTCAAATTGAATGACAAATCGCACCGCTGTGAACGGGGGCTTAATAAAATGTTTTCCCACAGACAAAAACAAATACAAACAAATAAACCAGAAACCAGAAATGAACAAACCCCCCCCCCAAAAAAATGTAATTAAGTGATTTGATTATGTTAGGATGAAAAACAAAATTGTATTAAATATATATATATATATATATATATATATATATATATATATACACAATGTACAGTATATTTATTATATATATTTTTTTCCCCCATTTATATGTTCAAGTGGTACCTCCTCCTCTGAAAATAAAGGTCCTTGTCCAGAGATATCATTTATTCCAGGGACATCTTTTGCTCTTATTATATCAACCACTCCGGGAATTTTGAGGGCATCAGAGCTATCTATTGACCTGTAAAAGTACAAAATGTATTAGGAATCTGGGTGCCTGAGGATTAAAGTGTCACTAAAGGCAATTTTCTATTTTTGCGTTTAAACGTTCTTCAGCTTCCATATATCATATTTTTCCCACAGCTTAGAAAATGAAACTTAAAAACAGACTGGTTGCATTATAGTAGAGACAAAGTTCAGACAAAGCTTGACTCAAAACAATAATTTTCCCAACCTGTCAGTTAACTGCAAGTTTTTCTGACAGTATTTTCCCCAAAGAACGCCACAACATTTTTTGTAAAGCTAAATACTACCAAACATTGGTAATAGCAAACACCTCGGTTGTAAAGCATACAGTATATAAAAATAATTCTGTCTGGTTGTTCTTTTATTTGATTTTATAGCTGAACGCATCCCTCTCCACTCATAATGGCAACAAAAAAAGCAAGACATACTGTACTTAGGCTGGGTTCACACTGGTGCGATGCGGCAACCACAGCAATTTCTGTGCGGGTTCCCACATTGCATCTGAATCGCAGGCAGTTTACACTGCTCTCTGCGAACCACTGCAGGTGTAAAAATAAAGTTAATGACACCCCTAAATCGGTTCACAGAATGCAGTGTGAACTGTGGAATTGGATGGAATCGGATCACATGGGGCTGAACACCAATGTGATCCGATTCCAATGAGGACAAAAAAAAAAAGGGTCCTGCACCATTTTGGTGTGAATGCGATGCAATTTCAGCCATATAAATCATATGGCTGAATTCGCACTGCACAGACATAGCATGTGATGTGCACAGGGATGCGGTGCAAATCACATGCAATGTCTGGCATCGCACCAGTGTAAACCCAGCCTAAAAGTGGTATTAAAAGTTTTTTTTTTTTTTTTTTAATTACAGGGGCCCCCAGGTGAGTTACACTATAATGTGCTAATATGCACCACATATTAGCACATTATGGCAGACTTGCCTGTTAAATGAATCTCTCCAGCACTGCAACTGCTCCCGCTGTTCCCGGGTGCTCCCATCTTTACCCAGTCATCCTTTTGGGATGCACAGGACTCGCATATCCATGGCGCACAGATCAAGTGCTGCAAATGTATGCTGAGCTGTGCATGTGCAGCTCAGTGTACATGACAAGTGACAGACTGGGAGAAGGGTTTAGGACAAAAGAAACCGATAACCTCTTTTCTGTCATAAAAACCCTACAGCCTCGTACACACGATCGGATTGTTGGCCAACAAAACCGTGGACTTTTGTCCAAAGGGCATTGGCCCAAACTTGTCTTGCATACAAACGGCAAGGAATTGTCGGCCAACAAACACGAACGTACTGACGTACTACGTGGATTTTCAGCTATTTAGCGCCACCCTTTGACCTCCTTCTGCTACTTTCGTGTTAGTAGAAGTTTGGTGAGTGTTGATTCGCTGCGCTTTTCATTTTGCGCTTTTCATTTCGCTCTTTTCATTTCACGTTTTGTTTGTTTCTGAACGGTCGTTCGTCAACCAGACATGTTGCGGAATCTGAGGAGATAACGTGTTATTTATTATTGGCCTTGGAGTTATTGCTTTGACATTATTTTTTTGGTTGAATAATGATTTGATTTAGTATATTTTCTATATTTTTGGATGCATAGAATGCACTTTTTGGTTAAGTTCTATTGGCAGATAGCATGTCTAGTTTTATTTGTTTTCTTTTTTTAATGCACAATAAAAAAATAGTGTAGAATAACACTTGGCTAGGTGTTTTACTTCAAATAACAGTTTGGGAGTAGGCAGTTACATTTAAAAAAAAATACAATGTAAAATTGACAAGGGACACCAACATAGCTGTATCTTTGATCTTAAAAACTACAGGATAATGGTGTTGTGGTAACTTGCCCAAAAAAAAAAAAAAAAAAAAAAGAAGCATAATAATATTATTCTTGATATCACTAGAAAAAAAGCCTTTGAAAATGTGTTTGCAATAACTCCATCAGTATCACCAGCAAAGCAGCTTCATTATTATCCCATTAAAGAAGAAGAGAATTGTGCGCTGCATTTCGAGATTTCATGATTTGCCACATCATGAATGTTAATTCTCCATTACGAATGCTAGTTTACAAGACCGACTGCTTCTGGCTCATCCTTGCTTCCGAGCATGCATGGACTTTGAAAACTTGAAAATTTGAAAACATGCTAGCCAACATTTGTCCGCGGAAAATCCGATGGAGCATACAAACAGTTGGATTTACCGCCAACAGCCTGTCATCATACATTTCCCATCGGAAAGGCCGATCGTGTATATGAGGCTTTCCTGTTAGCAACTTTAAAAAATCTGAGTTTTTTTACCACTTTAACAAGCAACCTGAAAAGTTATTAAAACATGCAGAAGGTCACCAAGTTTAAACTACTTCAAAACCGGGCCAATTCTTTTGTTTCTCACATATACGTAATAATAATCAGCATTTATTTGCTAAAAAAAAAAATTACTTAGAACCGCCCAAATATTTTATAATATACTGTGTGTGTGTGTGTATATATATATATATATATATATATATATATATATATACACACATACAGTATCTCACAAAAGTCTTTTCATATGACAACTCTGAAGAAATGACACTTTGCTACAATGTAAAGTAGTGAGTGTATAGCTTGTATAACAGTGTAAATTTGCTGTCCCCTAACTCAACACACAGCCATTAATGTCTAAACCGCTGGCAACAAAAATGAGAACACCCCTAAGTAAAAAAAATAACCAAATTGGCAAATTGGGCCCAATTAGCCATTTTCCCTCCCCGGTGTCATGTGACTTGTTAGGGTTACAGGGTCTCAGGTGTGAATGGGGAGCAGGTGTGTTAAATTTGGAGTTATAGCTCTCACTCTCTCATACTGGCCACTGGAAGTTCAACATGGCACCTCATGGCAAAGAACTCTCTGAGGATCTGAAAAAAAGAGTTTTTGCTCTAAATAAAGATGATAAAGAAAAAAGAATCGCTCTAAATAAGTGTAAAATATTGCATACATTAAGCAGTGACAAAATGTAAAAATCAATTAATACATAGAGTATATGTGAAAAATAAATCCCAGTGACGACTACGTATAGTCCAAAAAATGTTGAATCAACTGAAATAAAAAAGTGGCTAAGAATCACCCATAAGAAATTATGCAAAAAGTCCAAGTGATTAATATTTGTTCATCTGTGAGAACAGGAAAGGATCCACCACCAGGAATAGAAGGGGTCACTCCTCACCGGATGGCTACGATCCCCCACTACAGAGGATCATAGCTAGCAGGTACACCTTAACACTGGCAGTGGGAACTCATATCAGCATCCGCTAGGGGTCATCACACCATCAACATCAACAGCAAGCTCGTGGCAGAGATGTACCATAAAACGAAAGATGGAACTCACATAGCGTAAAACCATAAAAGATATTTTATTTGAAACTCATAAAATGAACACTTACAATAATCCAGAAAGTAGAAAGCCTTAAGTCCGGTTCGTGGCCACATGAACTCGGACAAACCCGTCCTACTGGAATGGAGCACAGCTTGGAGGTGACGTCAGCGCGTCGTCTAGCTCCACCCTACGCGTTTCGTGACATCATCACGTCTTCCAGGGGCACAGGCGGCGCACTACGTCACCTCCTTAAATAGTCTCAAGTCTAACCAGGCCTTGTTATGGACCTCAGTCTATCCTGAAATCAACCTATGATGTACCACAGAACCCAACTTCCGGGTACACTTCTCAGCATGGATTGTTTACAGTAAAACCAAAGATTATTACCGCTGTATATAGACTATTTCACATAAGTGAAACAGACTATTTCACATACAAAAATCATCTTGAGCGTATATAAAACCAGAGCGTCCATTGAACATTAAAATCAATGAAAAAAATTAAATGTAATATATAAAATATCTTTTTAGATTACAATAAACTAGGATTATTGGGTTATTATAGATGGCCTTAGACCAAAAGAAATTTGTCAATAATCAGAGTTAGGTGTTACAAAAAACCTATTGCTGGTTGAAAAATGGGGAATTATTATTCATCTGTTTACCTATATCCGAGCGATACATGTACCGGAAATGGAATTATTAATAAATCGTAGTCTCCACCAGAGTATCGCTATCAAAAATCAGCAGCGGCATCTAGTGGACGGTCTTAAGAATGCAACCAAAAGACACAAATTACAATGTATACCACCGAGGTGTCACTGTCAAAATTGAAAGCGGCATCTAGTGGATGATTTTAAGAATGCAAAAATGCCAATCTCAATGTAATGGATCTAAAAAACATTTTATATAAAAATGTGTTTAAAAATAAAAAGAAATTTTCTTTGGTTAAACGAAGCCCTAAATGGATGGCTTGATCTAGATAGACAGAGGCCCAATGAAACCCATATCATATATAGCACTCTAAAATTAACAATCAACAGCTAAGTGGTTCCTAATAACAAAAACCAGAGTTATGAATGAGTGGACATGCAATCACCAAATAATCCTATAATGCATATGTAGGTAAGTAGATACAATGCATCCATAAATGTACAGACAATTTATTACATTAGGAGTTATTTATGAATGCATTTACGTCTGTATCTACATTTAACCCAAAAGGGACATAAGTTCCTAACCTATAAATCCAAGACATTTCGCACTTGGATTGTCTGTACATTAATGGACAGTGCTGGAAAATAATGGTGGCCACACAAAATATTGACACTTTGGACCCAATTTGGACATTTTCACTTAGGGTGTACTCACTTTTGTTGCCAGCGGTTTAGACATTAATGGCTGTGTGTTGAGTTATTTTGAGGGGACAGCAAATTGACACTGTTATACAAGCTGTACACTACTTTACATTGTACCAAAGTGTAATTTCTTCAGTGTTGTCACATGAAAAGATATAATAAAATATTTACAAAAATGTGAGGGGTGTACTCACTTTTGTATTGTTAATGCAATTTGTTTTAGGTCTGTGTGAGGGGCTGATCACCCTTGGTTAACTGATGTACCCTGCAGATTTATAGGATAAACCAGGACATCTTTGAGGAGAAAGTGGGAGAAATATATATATTTGTATCCACATAAAAGTGAAACAGCTTTTTGCTCTAACATAAGATCCATGTGGCCTAAGATCTGAGATAAGAGGGTTACAGTCAGTGGTAATAAGGAGAGAGTATGACACTGATTTAATAGTGTGCTTATTCTTATAGGACTACAAGTCCATATTACAGTAGCTTGGGAACAGCTGTATTTGTGTGTTTGTCTATGTGTGTGCATGCTGGTAGCAGCTGCTGCTGTGTAGACTGGTTCAGTGTGAACTTAAAGTGGATGTAAACCCGAATTTTTATTTTTTTTTATCATACTGTAGAGTATAAAGGGCCGTACACACGATCGGACTTTTTGACAACAAAAATGCAAATTAGCTGTTTTGGAGCAATATCCGACCGTGTGTACGCTCCATCGTACAAAATTTTTCAGTTTCCATCGGACTTTTGTTGGCTGTGCGAACGGACAAACTTTCCGGCAACAAAAGTCTGATGGAGCAAAGTCCGATCGTGTGTACACAAAGCCATCGGACTTTTGTACAAACTACAGTACGCAGCCGCGAGAATGTTTCCAGCGCAATCGGATCGCGCTGGTTCTCGGCGGCAGGGTACTGTACATCTCGCGCTAGCTGCAATAGGAAAAACACATTTTCCTACTGCGGCGGGCGTGAGAGGGAATTCCCCTCTGGAGAATACCAAGCCCTTCGGTCTGGTATGGATTTTAAGGGTAACCCCCTACGCCGAAAAAACCCTTATCCGAGCACACAACCTGGCCGGTCAGGAAAGGGGGTGGGGACGAGCGAGCGCCCCCCCCTCCTGAGCCGTACCAGGCCGCATGCCCTCAACATAGGGTGTGAGCCCCCCCACCCCAAAGCACCTTGTCCCCATGTTGATGAGGACAAGGGCCTCACCCTCTTATGACCTCACAGTCCCAGCATGCCCTGGGACTGTGATGTCATTGGGGGCAGGGTCACCGCCTATATAAGTCTGTTGCGGAGCGCTCAGAGAGCATTCCAGCTGGAGAGAGCGTCGTGTCAACATCTCTGGAAGAGAAGAAGGAAGAAGACGATACAGAAGTGTGGGCCACCACTGGCAAAAGAGCGGCAGAAGATAGCGGTGGAGCCGGCAGAAGATGCGGACACCGGGAGAAGACACCGGAGAGACCCCCAAAGTTGGAAAGGACCCCCAAAGTTGGAAGAAGACCCCGGAGCTGCCTAATAAATTACTTTAAAAACCTGTGTACTGTGTTTTTTATTGACACTTTTTTCCCTAGGTGAATGGGTAGGGGTACGATGTACCCCATACTCATTCACATAGGGTGAGGGGCAGGGATCTGGGGGCCCCCTTATTAAAGGGGGCTCCCGGATTCCGATAAGCCCCCCACCCGCAGACCCCGACAACCAACGGCCAGGGTTGTTGGGAAGAGGCCCTTGCCAAGGTGCTTTGGGGTGGGGGGGCCCGCAGGGCGCCTCCCTCCCCCAAAGCACCCACACCCCCATGTTGTGGGCATGCGGCCTGGTACGGCTCAGGGGGGGGTCGCTCACTGGTCTCCACCCCTGACCGGCCAGGCTGCGTGCTCGGATAAAGGTCTGGTATGGATTTTGGGGGGACCCCCACGCCGTTTTTTTGGCGTAGGGGGTTCCCCTTAAAATCCATACCAGATCTAAGGGCCTGGGATGCCCCTGGAGGGGAACCCATGCCGGTTTTTTATTTAAAATTTGGCGTGGAGTTTCCCCTCAAGATTCATACCAAACACAGTGCCTGGTATTGGCGGGGATCCAAGTCGGATCCCTGCACCAGTGTGAACCCGGCTCGCAAGGTGTCAATCTCGCCAATAAAAGTGGCAAGATTGACACAATATCAGACAACAATAAAGAAGTTGACCAAAGGGTGGTGGTAAAGCACTGAAAAACCACGTGATTTGGTGAAAGTTGGCTGGAAAAGTCCTGTCGTCTGTATGCAAGACAAACTTTTGGGCAACGCCCTTTGTACAAAAATCCAAGGGAAAGTTTGTACAAAGTCCTATCGTGTGTATGGGGCTTAAAGCGGGGGTCCACCCACACCGCCAAAAAAAAAAAAAATATTAAAAGCCAGCAGCTACAAATACTGCAGCTTACAATAAAGAAAAACACATATAGATGCAAATAATTCAATGTGCAAAACAGAATGTATTGAGAACAAGCTGATAGCTCAGTATATTACATGGATATGTACGTGTATAACGTGAAAAAATTAAGTGATAACAAAATGAGACATGTGGAAAGTGTACACCTAAAGTGCAAATGATGAATTTAAAGTGTATGAATTTAAAGTGTATGTGGGTGAAAAAATGAGAACTGCAAATCCCAGTCCATAGAATAAATCATAAAAAGTTCATCAGTGAAAGCACTTTCATCCACTTGGCAACACCCAAAATCCCTATGAATGGATCAACAGAAGAAAGGGATGTGCAAGGTGACACAACCCCACTGGCGGTGACTCCAACGAGTAAAAATAAGGTAAAAGGTGGACCCTTACCCTCCGTGTTGGACCCCCTCGCTAGCAGGGTCTATCGAGCATGCAGACTTTGCCCTCTGCAGGGACCGTGTGGAGATGATCTCCGCAGCAGCTGTCAGGAATGCTGTCTTCAGTCCGGGCCGGTCCAAGTGGTACGCCTGGAGGGGGGAGGAGAGAGGGCTCTCTTGCTCCCAGTTTGGTAAAAGGAGAAAGCAAAAGAGCGGGGTTTCAATTGTGTAAAAAAGTTTTAAATTTATTGGTAAAAATACAAACCAAAACGGAGAGTGCACGCTCCGTAAGGTAATAAAACAATAAAAAACAAGCCGGCATAAAAACTATCAATAACCAATGCAGAACATGGGGCAATCGTGACGGCTTACAACAAGTAGCCACGGGCGTGCACTCTCCGTTTTGGTTTGTATTTTTCCCCATAAATTTAAAACTTTTTTACACTATTGGAGCTCCAGGCGTACCACTTGGACCGGCCCGGACTGAAGACAGCAATCCTGACAGCTGCTGCGGCGATCATCTCCACACGGTCCCTGCAGAGGGCAAAGTCTGCATGCTCGATAGACCCTGCTAGCAAGGGGGTCCAACACGGAGGGTAAGGGTCCACCTTTTACCTTATTTTTACTCGTTGGAGTCACCGCCAGTGGGGTTGTGTCACCTTGCACATCCCTTTCTTCTGTTGATCCATTCATAGGGATTTTGGGTGTTGCCAAGTGGATGAAAGTGCTTTCACTGATGAACTTTTTATGATTTATTCTATGGACTGGGATTTGCAGTTCTCATTTTTTCACCCACATACACTTTAAATTCATACACTTTAAATTCATCATTTGCACTTTAGGTGTACACTTTCCACATGTCTCATTTTGTTATCACTTAATTTTTTCACGTTATACACGTACATATCCATGTAATATACTGAGCTATCAGCTTGTTCTCAATACATTCTGTTTTGCACATTGAATTATTTGCATCTATATGTGTTTTTCTTTATTGTAAGCGCACTTTACATATTTTATATTTCCCTATGTTGCACACAGATATTTGTGTGTTTTAAGTGCAGCTATCAATTCGTTTTCCTATATTCTGCTCCATAGCGCGGTTTTTCTTTTTCATTACAAATACTGCAGCTGCTGACTTTTAATACATGGCCACTTACCTGTCCCAGGGTCCAGCGATGTCGGCAGGCGACGCTGAGAACCCGCTCGGTTCTCGGCAGCTGCCGCCGACATCCTAGGTGAGGGAATCAGGAAGTGAAGTGTTGCGGTTTCACTTCCCGGTTCCCTACTGCGCATGCGCGAGTCGCGCTGCGCGTCCCAAGTGGTCCCCACTCTCCCCTGGGAGCTGTGTGTTTCCCAGGAGACAGTGCGGTGGGGACGGGAAGAGGAGTAGACTCCCATGGGAGTCTATGCCGGAAGTGGGTGCAAATACCTGTCTTAGACAGGTATCTGCACCCCCCTCTCCCCTGAAAGGTGCCAAATGTGACACCGGAGGGGGGGAGGGTTCCGAAAAGCGGAAGTTCCATTTTTGTGTGGAACTCCGCTTTAAGATTTGCTATCATTTGAGCCCAGTTTTGCCACACAGAGTTAATCCATCTCTGAGCAATCCTCTTTTATTGTTCAGTGAGACAATTCTTGACAAACTGAGAACAACTTTGTCAAATCCTCCCCTTGCTGTGAGTGACAGGTGATTTACATCTCGTGCATTAGCCTAAGACACAGGCAGTATTTTTAAATTCCCTCCCCCACTCCTTTCTTCAGCAGCTCTGCAAGGATTGGCTGTTCCACACCTCACCACGATTTGGCATGCTGAAGTCATGTGGTTACTTTCCTGCCTTTTCACTGGATGTTAGAGATCATAGCAGAAGTTCAGTGTTAGAAATACACAGAGAAAATGAATATTGACAAGGGGAGTGTAGAAGTGGGCGGGGAGTCTACTGACATCACAACTCCACCCACCGAGCTCCAGACAACAGATCCACCCACAGAATATGCAGTTTTTCAGGTCTTATAACAGACAGAGGGGAGACATTTGACAGGTAAGGATACATGCAGGAGGCATGTATATCCTTATAGATAACCCTTATGGCAGTAGTTTAGAAAGGATGATATTGGGTTTACATCCACTTTAATTAACACATCAATGGAGGTCATTGGAATGTTCCTTAAAAAGTATGCTTCTGCTAATTTTAACAGCAGAAAAAGCTTTGACCCACCAATTTAATGATTTATTAACACGTGTTGTTTAAAATTACAATATTTAAAATAAACCGTAATCTAAGAAAGGCAAGAAAGCGAGAATGGTGAATGTGGTAAGTATGCTATTAAGAATGAAGGAGATTGCTGAGCACAAAGATTCAGTGACTTACTGCGAAGAAGCAATTCATATATTAGAAAGTGTAAGTAAAAATATATTAATGATAGCTGCAAAGGCAGATGCAAATTTTTGTGATCAGATTAAACAATTGGTGACTAAAAAGTGTGTATTGGAACAGAAAATGGATGAATTAGAGGAAACTATTCCTGAAAACTAATGCCCCGTACACACGAGCGGAAATTCCGATGAGAGCTTTTGGTCCAAAAATGCGGCCGTGTGTATGCTCCATCGGACTTTTTCTGCAATTTTTCAGTTGGAAAAAGTTCCGATGGGAAATTCCGTTCGTCTGTACCAATTCCGACGCGCAAAATTCCTACACATGCTCGGAAACAATTCGACGCATGCTCTGAAGCATTGAACTTAATTTTCTCGGCTCGTCATAGTGTTGTACTTCAAAGCGTTCTTGACGGTTGAAAGTTCAACAAACTTTTGTGTGACCATGTGTATGCAAGCCAAGCTTGAGCGGAATTCCGTCGTAAAAACCATCCAAGATTTTTCCAACGGAGATTCCACTCGCGTGTAGGCGGCATAAGAGAAAGTTGCATTGCCTCTTTGAATCAGAGAGGCTGAGAATGAGCGTGTTATAATACTGCTTAGGAAGGAGTTACCTGGCGCCCAGGCATCCATAACTGAGTTATCCTCCAAACATGCAAAGGTTGAGCAGTCTCAGTGGTCAGCACAGTTAGAGGCTCTAGATCTAGAACAACAATTGGGGAAACCTGATGCTCTTGTTGCTGTAAGTGTAAGTGATGTTGCTTTGGTTGGAATCAATGTTGGTAATGTGGAGGAGGAATATTTAAACAAAAGTGCTGTAACTGCTCCTGAAATTGATTCAGCAGTTGAAATGGAAAATGGGCCTGATCTTTTCAAGAATAGTAACACGGCGACAGTGGAGACTTCTGATGGGGCCATTGCTAGTTACTGCTCCTCAGACAGTGAAAGTGTAAAGTCTGTTTATTCCAATCAGTTTTTTTTTAATTATTATTATTTATTTATTTTATTTTATTCAAAATAACATCGTACAATATTAAAAAAAAGAAAAAACACCTTTTACAAACTCTCAGAATTTTTACTTGGCATTTTACCATATATCCTACCCCCCCCCCCCACACTGCCCTCCCCCTCCTCCTAAGCCCACCCAGCCCTTCCTCATGCTTAAGAAACAGTCCAAAGCTTTTATTTTCACTCGTATCAACCCTGTTTTCCTATCAACTAATTACCGTACCTCCACGTCTTTTTAAACGCTTTCCAGCTTTCGCATTTATCTTTTCAGTCCTCACTTTCTTCCTCCCCACTATACTTTAGATTCTCCAGATCGTATGTTTCTTCTATGCTGAATATTTAGTCCCGGATTTTGGGGCTTTCTACTTCCTGCCATTTTTTGGGTATAAGACTTTTCGCTGCATTTATGTGAGGGATTACTGGTCTTAACTGGTCCCCGCTATCTCCTGGGACCTGTGTGTTTCCCAGGAGACAGCGGGGGGGAGTGTGGGAGGGGGCGTGACTCCCGCGGGAGTCTATTCCCGGAAGTGGGTGCAGATACCTGTATTAGACAGGTATCAGCACCCCCCTCCCCCCTGAAAGGTGCCAAATGTGACATCGGAGGGGGGGAGGGTTCAGAAAAGCGGAGGTTCCATTTTTGTGTGAACCTTTGCTTTAAGTCAGTGTCCAATTTTAATCCTGAAATGTGTTTATTTTACCCATGTTTGTTATATCTCTCAGTTGTGCATTTTCCTTTTTTATCCAGTTCCCACCTATTGACCTTTTCCCTGGTGTAAAATAATAATTTTCCTTAAGTGATATTAAAGGTGAATTATATTCCCATTTATTTTGTTTGTGGATCCAGTCCCATATTTTAAGTGCATTTCGTGTGATTTTGTGCGTATTCTCTTGCAGTGCCCTATATTGTGGAGGGTTCCATATTACACTTCTTAGTTGTGTAATACTCATTTCCATTTCTAAATTAACCCATCTTTTTTCATTTTTTTCCTTTGCCCATTCCACCACTCGTGTAAGCGCCACAGTATTATATTAGAATTTGAAGTCTGGAACAGCTAAACCCCCTTGTTTTTTCTCTTTTCTTAATATTGTGAATGCTATTCTAGTTTTTTTATTATGCCATATAAACTTTGTTATCAAGGATTTAAGTACTTTAAAATATGGTTGCGGTAATGATAATAGCAGCATTTGAAACTTGTACAGTACTTTCAGAACTAGAACCATCTTTACGGTGTTGATGAGCCCTATCCATGAAAGAGGTCTTGTTGATATTTTTTTTATTTCGTTTTTTGATTTCGTCTAACAGAGGGATGTAATTTATTAGACATAGTTTCCGTAAGGAGGTAGATAATCTTATTCCTAAGTATTTTAAGTCCTTCCTCCATGGTAAATGGAATTCTTTTTGCAGGTTCAGTTCTTCCTGTTTACTTTACTTTTACTTTTTTACTTTTTTTTTACTTTTATTTACTTATGTTGATGTTTAGAATCTCTGATTTAGTAAGATTAATTTTAAAATTGGAAATTTCGCCGTACTGTCTTAGTGTCAGTAAATTTGGCATTGTAATCCTGGGATTTGATATGTAAAACAGCACATCATCAGCGAAAGCCGCCAACTTGTGCTCTTCATCCACTCGTAATGCCTTTTATGTCCGGATTATTGCGAAATGAAGCAAGGAGGGGTTCAAGGGACAGCACGAATAGGAGTGGGGAAAGGGGACAGCCCTGTCTTGTCCCGTTTTCCATCTTGAAGGAAGGGGACGACGCCCCATTCACTTTTACGGTAGCAGTCAGATGGTTATATAATACTTTGATCCATTGGATCATTCTTGAGCTGAGGCCCATGACTTCTAATGTTTTTATCATAAGTCCCCAGTCTACCCTGTCGAATGCTTTTTCAGCATCAATCGACAGGAATAGGCCTGGGGACCTACTTTTTTTTTTAATAATCTGCAGGAGAAGCAACGTTCTCACGCCATTGTCCCTCCTTTCTCTCCCTGGAATAAACCCCACCTGGTCAGGGTGTACCAGGTCAACCATCATTTCTTTCATCCGGGTCGCTAATACTTTCGCGTACAGTTCAGTGTCTATTTAGTGTCTATTCAGTTCAGTAAAGCTATTGGCCTATAGCTTGAGCAAAGCGTACTATCTTTCCCCTCCTTCAAAATGACCGTAATTGATGCCGACAGGGCCTCCCCACTCATCTCATATTTTACTCCCAGTCCGTTCATACTTTGGCACTAATATCTCTTTATACTTTTTAAGATAGTAAGCCGTAAACCCATCTGGTCCTGGGTTTTTGCCTGGGGCTGATTCTTTTAATGCTTTATAAATTTCCTCCTCAGTTATAGGCTTTTCTGACATAAGCCTTTCACTGTCAGATATGTAGGTAATTTAGCATTTTTTTTTAAATTATTTTATCTTCTCTGTTTTCTCTGTTTCCTGATATTCCTCTTGATTTACTGTATAAAGTGCCCCATAATAGCTCTTAAACACTTTTGCTATATCTTTTGTCGTATAAACCAATTTCCCGTCCTTTTTTTGAATTTTTTCTATATAGTTTATAGATTTTTTCTTTTTTAACATTCTCGCTAGGTGTTTTACTTGCTTTATTGCCCCATTGATATCTTTCTTTTGCAATTCTATTAAATGTCCTTTTTGTCTCCTGCTCCATGATATCCTTTAGTTCGTCTCTCTTTATTACTAGTCGGTGGAATATCTCCTGGTGTTGTCCTTTATGTCTTTTATGCCCTTGTTCAAATTTATGTATCTCATCTATTAAGGTATTCATATTTTTTGTTCTCTCTTTATTTTCTCCGCACATATGGAGATAAGGATACACCTAATGTAGGCTTTATGGGCCTCCCATAGGGTAGCTTCTGAGATTTCCTTTGTATCGTTGGTTAAGAAGTATTGTTCTATTTCTTTTTTGACCATGTCTACTACTTTCTCATCTTGTAATAATACTTCATTCACCATGAGTAAGACTGTCTATGGGTTCCTGGTATCCTCATCTTCATTGTCACTGGGGAATGGTCCGATAGCGTGGAATATTTCTATGTTTGTTTCAAATACCCATCCCAGTAGCCTGTGGTCCACCATTATATAGTCTAGCCTAGAGTACGTTCCATGTACAGGGGAGTAAAATGTGTAATCCTGTATGTTCGGGTGCTGGACCCTCCACACATCCATCATCTGGCATTGGTGTATTTTCTGCTCTATCATTTATAACAGGACATTTTTCGTCCCCTGTACATGGGACGTGGTATCAAGTCTAGAGTCCATGCAAAAATTCAGGTCTCCAGTCAGTATCACATCTCCCTTCTTAAAGTCCTTTAACTTACCCATGGTCTCTTTCAAATACTTTATGGGATTCCTGTTGGGGCAGTATATGTTTGCCAGTGTACATGTCATTTCACCCAGTCTTCCCTTTAGGAAGAGGTATCGACCTTCGGTATCTGTCATCCTAACCTTCAGTGTGAACCTCGTCCCCTTCACAAACCCAATTGCTACCCCCTTAGTCCTCTTAGTTGTTGAGTCCCTGTAATACCAGTTCGGGAAATCTTTGGAGTATAGTTTCACATTTGTTTCCTGGGAAAGGTGGGCCTCTTGTAGAAACACCACTTCTGCTCTATACTGCTTAAGTTCTTTTAAGATTTTATGTCTCTTGGCTGGTGTGTTTAGACCTCGGACGTTGTATGTCAGAAAGTTTATATCTGTCATCTGTTTTTATTTTCCCACCCACTTACACTTCTTACTGGCCCCTTTACCGACATCGGATGGAACCGATGTATCTCCTGGGGGATCTCTAATCTATTAGAACTTTGAGGGTATAGACCCCTGTGATGGGGCCTCTGTCTACTATGAGTGATTATGGTTCTTTTTTGCAAGGTACTTCTCCCCCCCTACCCCAGCTCCCCCCCTCCCCCTCCCATCTCCCCCCTCCCCCTCTTGGCCACTTACTGGCCCTTGAACCATAGGAGGGACTATAGTCAGTTCCCGCCCGTGGTTCTCCAACCTTGAGGTGTGGCTCCGACCGTGTCCCCCATCCCCACCCCCCATCCCCTAACCAGGGGTGGAGGGGTGGGCTGAGAACACACAGGGGGACCTCCAAATGCCAGTTTCAGACCCCTTTTGCTCTGTCCTCTCCCATCTCCCCCCTCCCCCCACGTCCCCGCACCTCCTAGTCTCTTCTGGTCAGTTCATTATTTTTCTTCTTCTTCTTTATTCATGCTTTTTCCTCCAGGCTATTTAGCCGCTTGTTTACTACTGTTCACTTCTGTCTATTGTTTTGCTACTCCTTCTGTCCATCCTGGAATAGCTTCAACCTGTAGATCAAGCTGGTTGCAAAATTCTTGTAATTCTTCCGGAAACCTTAATCTCCTTGATCTTCCGTCTTTTTGGCCTATTAGGCACGCTGGAATTTCCCAGTTGTATTTGATATTCTGTGCATGCATTTGCTCTAATAGGGGTTTTAGGAGTCTTCGCCTGGAGAGTGTTTCTGGGGCCAGGTCAGTGAAGATTTGGAGCTCAGCCCCTTCATATTTTATGGGTGGTTTTCCCCGCATTTTCCCCCATATTTCAGCTTTATCTTCATACAGTTGATACAGTTGATCGGTCATCTGTTATGTTTTTAGGTTTTCTAAGCCGGTGAACTCTCTCGATCTTGAGACTGTCTTCAACCCCTTTATTCAAGAGAGGATTAAATATTATATTCATGATTTTTCTCAAATCCTCTCCTCTTTCCTCTGGTAGAGAACGTATTCTCAGGTTTTGTCTTCTATTTTGATTCTCTTGATCTTCTAACTTCTATAGAATTTTCCTCTGATCTGCTTGCATTGTTTTGACCTGTTCATTTAATTTTCCTAATTCCTGAGCTTGTATGTCCGTTCCAACTTCTGTCTCCTCTACACGTTTCAACAATTGGCCCAGATCTACTCTTAGTGTGTAGATTTCTAGTTTTATAGCATTTTCGAGTCTTGAAAACATCTCGGTCATTTCTATTTTAGTCGGAATTTGAGCATCCATATTTCGTTCGTCTATTTTACTTGTTTCCATTTAACTTTCTGTGCCTATTTCGTCTCTAGATTGATCGGAGGTCTCTCCTTGCTTTTTCCCAGAGGCCTTCTCTTGTGGCGCTTTTTGCTGTTTTCTTAATCCTGGACTCCTTGGGCTTGCCTCCTTGGTCATATATTGTTAAATCGCGCAGGTATTAGCTTTCCCTTTTGGGGTTTTTAGTTCACTGCCCTTCGTAGTTTTTCCTTTCATGCTGTTTTTTTTGTTTGTGGTTTTCCATTTCCCCAGTTTTAATATCTTACTTATGATTAATATGCCTTGCCCCCTATGACAATTTGCTCACCGTCTCCTTGTGTAGCTATTAGGGACCCTGTGGATAAGACTGTTTCCCAGAAAGGCTTGCCCTTTAGTCTGAGGTAGTGTCAAGAGCATGTGTTATTTCTGCTATCTCCAATCACATCTGCTACCAATCCCTACACCCGGTTGTAGACTGTCTTCTCAGCACTTCAATATGGTTTTTATACTTCTTTCACAGTTAAAGTCAGTTCCCTTCATCGGCTTGGTCTGTACCTCTAACAGCTCATTTTTTTTTTTCCTTTTTCTTTCCTCCTACGAGTCTGTAGAACTTTATACAGGTCTCATACAAGTCTTTGACCACAATGCTCGACTATTTATAAGTCTTTCTACAACCTTCTGCCCTGGCCTGTCATAGTCTGATTTTGTATTTTTATGGGCTCACGACCCAACAGATGTTGGGGGAGCCGAACAAAATTGCATACAGTCCAAATGTCAGAACATACCAGTGTATGGGCGGGTTGCTGGTAGGGAAGGGGTTAACAGTAGGGGCGATGGGGCAGGATGAGGACGTGATGCTCTGTTGCTGAGGGAGGCGCCTGACCGTGCTGCCTAGGAGAGCGAGAGGGGAGATCCAGGAAATGCTGTGGCCGGCTCGTAGCGTGTGAGGCTGCAACGCCGCCACAAATGAGGACCCTGTACTGCTCAGAGCCTATACATTCAGACAGCTAGCCAGTTCACCATGGGAGAAAGAGACAGACAGCAGAGCGGCAGTACACTAGAAGATTGAGACTCGCGGCTTCCCCCCTTCCCCACGCTGCCCCGCACCGACTTACTGGCAGACAGACGGCTAGGCGGATCAAAGGGAAATGTAAAGAAACAGTATGGATGTCCTCTCTGTGGGGCCCTGTGAGAGAAAGGTATGCAGACAGCTCAGTATTTAATGTTGCAGTGGACGCAGAAGCTGGGAAGACTCAGACGAATGGGCAGGCAGCAGAAGAAGCTGACATGGAGGTACTGTTGTACTAAAACTGTATGAGGAAAATGCTAGATTAAAACAGCTATATCAGCCAGCTAGGTGAGCCGTGGATATACTCTCTTGTTCATTTGTATAGCAATCATAGTAATGTTATGCAGCATTGTGAGTCTCTATCGCCATATGCTCAGAGAAGGGCCTATTAGGGTTGCCACCTCATCCTTTTAAATCCGAACACGTATTCATTACACAAGTTCTGAGGCTGATTAAGGTGGTAATTAAATTCACTTGGTGCCTTATCTGCATTAAATTAGCCTCAGAACCTGCGTAATTCATATGTGTTCGGGTTTAAAGGAATGAGGTGGCAACCCTAGGGCCTATGCAGTAAGACCAGCTCTCAAATGCTTTGTTTGTAAAAAAAGGGGGGTCACATTGCTAGGCTTTGTTTAGTGGCTAAGAATTAAAAATATGCTAAGGAAATCACACTACTCTAAAACTACACCAAGGCATTATGAAGTTTATTCTGCGAGATGGGGTAGCAATCCAAGGCATAGAGGCCATAGTAATCAAACCTGTGTCCCTTTTAAGGCCCAAATGATGAGACTACAAACTGAAAATAGTCAGTTAAGGCAGGAAAGGCATCAATATGTAGAACAGCCAAATAAACTCAAAATGGAGGTAGCCTCATGTTCACTAAAATATAGCACTGGGGGGAAACAAATCTTTTGTTAACAGCCCTTGAAGTGGATGTAAACCCACTCTCATCCTTTCTAAACTACTGCCATAGTGGTTATCTATAAGGATATACATGCCTCCTGCATGTATCCTTACCTGTCAAATGTCTCCCCTCTGTCTGTTATGAGACCTGAAAAACTGCAGATTCTGTGGGTGGGTCTGTTTTCTGGATCTTGGTGGGTGGAGTCGTGATGTCAGTAGACTCTCCACCCACCTCTACACTCCCCTTGGCCAGGCATCGATATTTCTTACACTGAACTTCTGCTGGTCTTGTGGCTTATGCCCCATGATCACTAATATGCAGTCAAAACCCAGGAAAGTCACCACATGACTTCAGCATGTCCAATCATGCTGAGGTGTGGAGCAGCCAATCCTGGGAGAGCTGGAGAAAAAAGGAGGAGGGGATCAGAAGTACACAAAATGTACACAGAATGCCTCTCTCATACTCGTGCATGAGATATGCAAATCACCTATCACCAGGCCCGGACTGGGACAAAAAATAGGCTCGGGCATTTTAGACTGAGCACCCCATGGCATATTTACTGGGAGGCATGGAGAGCATGGGGGGGACAGAGGGAGTGTGGAGAGCACTAGGGGGGCGAGAGAGCACGGGGGGTGAAGAGCACAGGGGGTGAAGAGCACTAGGGGGGCCAGAGAGCACAGGGGTTAAAGAGCATGGGGGGTGAAGAGCACTAGAGGGGCCAGAAGGCACAGGGGGGCTCAGAGAGCACTGAGGGGGATAGGGACCACAGGGGGCTGGTGAGCACAAGCAGGGGCAGAGAACACGGGAGGGGAACAGAACTGGGGGGGCTTGGAGAGCATGAGGGGCGATGAGCACTGGGGGGGGTGGAGAGCATGAGGGGGCGATGAGCACTGGGAGGGGCTGGAGAGCTCTGGGAGGGCCGTAGTGTACAGGGGCTGGAAAGCACTGGGGGGAGTTGGTGATTACTGAAAGGGAGGGGCCCTGAGAGCATGGTGGGAGCCTGAGAGCACTAGGGGGCAGTAGAAAGAAGCTGGATGGGAGAAGCAGCTGCAGGAGAAACAGTAGAAGAATCCATCTCTTTATTTTTCTCCTACAGCCTCTAAATGCCCATGGGAGAGAGAGAATGAGAAGCAGGCATTCGGAGGCTGTAGGAGAAAAATAAAGAGATTAATTATTTTACTGTGTATGCAGCTCCTCCTCATATCCAGGCGCACGCATGGGGAGACAACACTCATTTTCTCTCTGTCCAGTGGCCGTGTCTGACGTAGATCCCCTCCCTCTTCATGGTCACAGGTAACGTGATGTGTAGTCTCCGCCCCCCAGCTGAACTGTAATGGCGGCCGGCCGGCCAGCCAGCTGCAGAGAGGCTGGGTGAGCGGCGGGGGCTCAAGAAGCAGCTCAGCTGCTTTGGACCCACAACCACATGCGGCCCAGTGGCCCCCCGGTCCACCAGGCAAGTGCCCAGTGTGCCCTATTGCCAGTCCGGGTCTGCCTGTCACTTACAGCAAGGGGGAGAAATGGACATCTATTTCTGTCTTATCTTTTTTCAGTGAGATAAAAACGGTCAGAGGACTGCTCAGAGCTGGATTAACTCTTTGTGGCAAGACTGGGCAAAGATGACATAAAATCCTATACTGTACAAGGTACAAGCCATAATTTAATTTTTTTTTTCGGCTTTACATACATTGTAACCACTTCAGCCCCAGAAGATTTGGCTGCTCAATGACCAGGCCATTTTTTGCGATACAGCACTGCGGCACTTTAACTGGGATGTTAGCCAAGCAAGTCTTTAAACAGGAATGCAGGAGAGCGTCTCTGTGATGTTGACTAAGGTGAAGGCAGAGACCCTCTTGGCTGGACGGCTTAAGTAGGCAGGACTGACGAGCAGGATATCATCAACAGCTGAGTAACTGTGAAGAGATAGGAGCTGGCAATTAGCCGATAGCTGAGCCCAGCCCTGACAGTACCCCCTCCTCAATGACCCCTCCCCCGAGGACAGGGGCATGTACGTCCGAGGATGAGACCCAAGAGCGTTCCTCCAGACCGTACCCCTTCCAATCCACCAGGTACTGTATGCGCCCACGGAACCTATGGGAGTCAACAATGGACTGTACTTCATACTCCTCATGGTTCTCCACCTGTACAGGGTGAGGACGTGGCACCGAGGTGGTAGAGTGTTTGCAGACCAAGGGTTTTAATAAGGAGACATGAAATACATTCGAAAGACACATATTAGAAGGAAGGTCTAATGCGTAAGCCACTGGGTTAATCCTGCGAAGAATACGAAAAGGCCCAATAAACCGAGGTGCGAACTTCAGTGAGGGAACATGAAGTGGAAGGTTGCAAGATGACAGCCAGACCCTGTCCCCAACCTGGTAGGAAGGTGCGGGCAGGCGTCTGCGGTCAGCATGGAGTCTGTACCTATCATTAGCATGTCTCAAAGCCTCCTGGACTTGTGCCTAAGTGAAACGAAGACCATGGAGATGCTCCTCTAAACAGGAATACTCTGCGGAACAGATGAGTCAGGCAACATGGAAGATTGGAAACCATAGTTCGCCATGCACGGGGACAATTGGGAAGCAGAATTCAAGGCACTATTGTGAGCAAACTCTGCCCATAGTAATAGGTCTGACCAGTTGTTATGATGGTCATAAATATAGCAACGTAGGAATTGCACCAAGGACTGATTGGCTCATTCTGTGGCCCCATTAGACTGCGGGTGATACGCAGAGGAAAAGGCAAGCTGAATTCCCAACTGTGCACAAAAGGCTTGCCAGAACCGGGACACAAACGGACTACCCCTGTCCGAGACAATCACCTTGGGTAGCCCATGTAAGCGAAAGATCTCCCGAGCAAAAATGGAAGCCAGTTCCTTAGAAGTGGGCAACTTCTTAAGTGGAATACAATAAGACATTTTTGAGAAACGGTCAACCACCACAAGGATAACTGTGTTGCCCTGGGAGTTGGGTAACTCCACAATGAAATCCATAGACAGGTGGGTCCAGGGCCTCTCTCCATTGGGTATGGGTTGTAGGAGGCCCACTGGAAGATGTCGTGGAGTCTTACTCTCAGCACACATGGGACAGGCAGCTACAAAGGCGTTTACATCAGCACGTAGACTAGGCCACCAGAATTGTTGGAAAATGGCCCAAAAGAGTTGATTCTTCCCAGGGTGGCCAGCAGCCTTAGGTGAATGGTAAGTCTGGAGCATGGCAGTACAGAGACTCTCTGGGACAAAGCAACGTTCACAAGGTTTCTCAGGAGGAGCATGGACCTGAGCAGCAAGAATTTTGTCACCCAAAGGAGAAGTGAGACTGGTGCGAACCGTAGCCAGAATACGATCAGGAGGAATCACAGCAACCGGAACCGACTCCAACTTGGAAGTGGAGGAAAATTGTTGTGCAAGGCATCAGCCCTTACATTCTTAGTACCGGGTAAGAATGAGACAATGTAATTGAAACTTGACAAGAAAAGAGCCAATCGCACCCTTCTGGGAGAGAGGCGTTTAGCCTCAGACAAGAATGTGAGATTCTTATGGTCAGTAAGAATGAGAACAGGAAAGTGGTACCTTCGAGGAGATGTCTCCATTCTTTCAGTGCTAAAATGATCGCCAACAGCTCTCTGTCACCAATCTCGTAATTGCACTCTGCAGGTGACAATTTCTTGAGAAAGTAGCCACAAGGATGCATAGCACTCACAGAGGTAGGACGTTGAGACAGAAGGGCGCCAACTCCAGTCGCAGAAGCATCAACCTCAAGGATAAAAAGTAACTTAGGAACAGGATGTGCCTACACAGGAGCAGAAACAAAAGGCAGCCTTGAGATTCTCAAAGGCCTTAATGGACTCCGGAGACCAACTCTGTGGGTTACCATCCTTTCTGGTCATATCAGTCAGGGGCTTGACCAGAGATGAGAAGTTACGAATAAACTTCCGATAATAGCTGGCAAAGCCCAGGAAACGCTGCAGAGGATGTAAACCCATGGGCCACTGTAGGACTGCTGAAAGTTTCTCTGGGTCCATGAGAAAACCAGCAGTGGAAATTACCTAGCCCAGGAATTTAACCTGTTCATGATGGAACTCGCACTTCTCCAATTTACAAAAGAGATTGTTCTCTCCTCGTTTCTGAAGCACATGACAGACATCTGTGTGGTGGCTCTCCAGGGATTTGGAAAATATGAAGATATCATCGAGATAAACCACCACACATAACTGCAACAAATCTCGGAGGACATTGTTAATGAACTCTTGGAAAACTGCCGGGGCATTACAAAGGCCAAAAGTCATTACGAGGTACTCATAATGGCCTGTTCTGGTATTAAATGCAGTTTTCCACTCGTCGCCCTCCTTAATCCTCATGAGATAGTATGCCCCTCTCAAATCAAGCTTCATGAAAACCGTTGCAACCTCGAGGTGGTCAAATAACTCCGTAATCAACGGAATCGAATTGGTATTCTTAATCGTGAAATGATTGAGACCCCTATAATCAATATAAGGTCTCAGTTCACCACTCTTCTTCTTCACGAAGAAGAAACCAGCACCAGCAGGGGACGAGGATTTGCGGATGAAACCTCGAGAAAGTGTGTCTGCAACATACTCCTCCATGGCCTTATCCTCTAAGACCGACAAAGGGTAAACCCGACCACGAGGAGGTATGGCACCAGGTCAAGGTCAATTACGCAATCATTTGACCGGTGTGGAGGCAAACTACCGGCTTGACCTTTGTTAAAGACATCGCTAAAATTGCGGTACTTCTCCGGCAGGGAGGAGAGTGAAGAGGTGCACAGGACCTTGGCTACCTTCTGGATGCATGTCTTACTGCATTATGGCGACCAGGAGAGAACCTCAGCACGGAGCCAATCAAAAGAGGGGTTGTGCCTCTGTAACCAAGGATAAACAATAACCAGCAAAACTTAGGTGAGGAAATAAGTTGGAATTGGATTATCTCATGGTGAAGAGCCCCTATGGCCATGGACAATGGAACCGTCTCATGAGTCACATGGGCAGGCTGTAGGGGTCTCCTGTTGCCTCAATGGCAAGTGGAGTGTCAAGCAGCTGCAGCAGAATCGAGTGCTTAGATACAAAGGCAGCATCAAAGTCAATTAGAGACTGTATCTCGACAGGCGACTCCGCCCAAGAAAGGGTGACCGAAACCAGGTGCTTATCCTTCTGGATAACTGGGGACGAAACAACGCCACCTAAGGTCTATCCATGACAGGACCTCAAGGTTCGGGTGTTCCCTAGACGGGTAGGACAAGACTTCAAAAAGTGACCTGCCTGGCCACATTAAAGGCACAATCTCTCCCTCCTCCTAAAGGTTCTCTCATCTGCAGAGATGCGTGAAGCCTAAGTGCACGGATTCATTTTCACTGACCGACTCAAGACCAGGAGGCATGGGAGGTGAGGGAGGCATGGGTGGGACTGCAAAGCTCGGAGGCAAACGTACAGGAGGCTTCCGCAAGCGCTCCTTAAAAGAGAGTCTTTCTCTGAGTCTGGAGTCAATGAGGATGGCAAACATGATCAACTTCTCCAGCTCAGTGGGTATATCTCTGGCTGCTATCTCATCCTTGATGGAATCCGAGAGACCATGAGAAAAAGCAGCCACAAGGGCCTCATTGTTCTAGGCAACCTCTGCTGCCAGAGTACGGAATTTAATGGCGTAGTCGGCAACAGTTCTCGTACTCTGTTTGATGGAAATGAGGCACTTGGCAGCAGAAGTGGAGCGTGCGGGAACATCAAATACCCTTTTAAAGGAGACCACAAATTCAGAGTAACTCAAGACAACAGGTTTTTGCATCTCCCACAGAAGGTTTGCCCAGGCCAAGGCTCTCTCAGAAAGCAAAGATATCACAAAATTTACTTTGCTTCTGTCCGTGGGAAACACCTGGGGCAGCATCTCCAAGTATATCTCAACCTGGTTGAGAAACCCACTGCTTTGAACTGGATTTCCCCCAAATCACTGGGGAAGCGGAGCAAAACCAGACATACCTCTTATAGTGGTAATACTCAAGGCGGGTGCCTGCACAGAGACTGCCGCAGAAGCAGCGATGGCCTGCAACTCAGGTTGTACTGGAGCAGCCACAGTGGGAGATTCCAGGTGAGCCGGGCGACTCAGGAGCGTTTGTAACGCCATGGCAAACTGATCTATGCGGTGATCTTGCTACATCCAATCTGGAAAAAATATTACCAACTAGTGGATTGACTGTATCTCATGGCCTTCGACTGCTAGCAGAAACAATGAAATCAGACCGAGACAGAAGTACAGTTAAATCACACTTGTAAAAGTAAATAGAACAAAACATAGACAGAGTTCAGGAACCGGAACGGGTAGTCAGTCAAGCCAAATGTCAGGGAGCCGGAGAAGAGCGTAGTAAAACAGCAAGCAGGATCTGGAGCCAGAAGGGATGTCAGCCAAGCAAGTCTTTTAACAGGAATGCAGGAGAGCGTCTCTGTGATGTTGACTAAGATGAAGGCAGAGATCCTCTGGGCTGGACGGCTTAAGTAGGCAGGACTGACGAGCAGAATATCATCAACAGCTGAGTAACTGTAGAGAGATAGGAGCTGGCAATTAAACGACAGCTGAGCGGCCAGCTCAGAGAAGGAGAGGCTGAGCCCAGCCCTGATAATCACTTACACTAATCCAAAGTGGTGGTCAAATGCCTGGATGTACTGTGCTAGTTTGGATTATGAAAGGTGTTATGCTTCCTCGTTGATCCCATATACAGAAGTGCAGACTCAGTCTCTATATTCAGTGGGATCAATGGGCTTACTGACTGGGGATTCTACCTTGTTGCATCCAAGGCTAAATTAGCCACATGTGATCAGAGAGGATGGAAGCTGGAGGCAGGTTGAGGTAGAAAGGTCTTGCATTTATCTATGCAAGTTGAGGAACGAATTGACGGTAAGGTCTCTTCATACAGGTTAGAGGCTTTGCTACCAATTCAGATTCCCGAAGTACCGCGGACATGCCAAAATTGTGGTAGAAAAGGCCATATTGAGCAAGCCTGCCTATTCCCGACCCGTATATAACATGAAGGGTTATAGGAGGTTGGGAGTGGGATGCTTAATTTGGTGGCTCACATATATATGTATATATTATAGTAATGTGTTGGTGTGCTATGATAGCTTTACGTACATCTATTAGGTTAGTAATATGGGTGAGTAAGGCCCTCCTCGAGGTTCTGTATCTGAAAGCTGGTTAATATGTGGCTCTGAGCATGTGTTGGTGAATGGTGAGTGAATGGACACCCCTTGCCTGTATTGCACCATCAAGAAGACTTGGAGTGGTGCCATAGAAGCTGTCGCTAAAGAATGGTGATGGTGTGTCACTCAGGGGCAAAGCAGTTGTTGGGAAGCACAACACGTTAAGACAGTTATGGACTGTTCAATAGGAGCTGTATCTGCAGGGCCCTTCAGGCACATAGCGGCACATGTTGGAAGACAACATTTTTCAATATCAGATGTTTCTGGGTGGTTGAAACCTGATTACACCTGGCCTGGAATGCCGGCAGAGCAAGTTCACCCAGCAGGGTGTTGATAACGAAGAGTCATAGATGGGAATTCATCTCCAACAGGATGTTCTCGCAGGCCTCCTGATGTGAGGTATGAGGGTAGAGAAGCACCAGATAAGACCTCCTGGAGGGGTGCGAATTCAAATGTCCTGTTACAGAACATCAAAAGCCAGCTGTTACTGAAAGATGACCCGGGTCAGAATCAGCGATTCATCGACTATTTGCTGCCCCTAGTGGGCACTACAGCATGCTTCATGGAGGATGGGCAGAAGAAGAATATATTAGGAAGGATGATCTCTTAAAGATTCTTATTGGATACAGATGGCTAGATAGGCTGGCAGTGGGTGTCTGAGTGGGCTTTAAAAGTACTGACCGGCTGGAATTACTTCCTCTCTTGCCATTGAGTCCAGCTGAAAATACTGAACACAGAGGACAACCTTACGTAAAGTAATATTGATGTTATTTTGTTTCATGTGCACTGTAATATTTTCCTTTAGTGTTTTTATGTTAGCTTTCCTACTTTTTTGGGGAAATAAATGAGACTCTTGCTTATTTAAACAGTGTATTTATTTTTTATAACTAGCCTTGTTATTGTGCCACCACCATTAACTTTATCAGAGCTCTGCTAGACTAGATAATTATAGAAATAGACAAGTTAATACATATTTATAAAAAATAGGGGAATCCATAACCACCCAATATTTATTTCAGTGCTCTATAAATAAACTTCAGCCATGTGCAGGGAATTATTCTTGTAAGTGACCAACATTGTCAGTGACTCATGTAAACCCAGCAATAGCACTTTCAGCAGAACAGACATGTGCATTTAGTTTCGTTCCGAATCGAAATTCGGACAAATTTTTCATTATTCCAAAATTCGGATGCATCCGAATTTCCGAATTACAAAAGTAAAGAATTTAAACGAATCCGTAAGAAAGCGAAGAATTCGAATCGAATTAGAAAACATATTCGAATCGAATTAGAAAACATATTCGAATTCGAAACAAATTCAAATCGAATTCGAAAACATATTTGAATCGAATTTGAAAACATATTCGAATTGAAATTCGAAAACATAATCGAATACGAAAACAAATTCGAATCGAATTCGAAAACAATAGAAATCGATTTTCTAAAAAATACAATAAAATAGAATATAAAATCATAAAGCAATAGAATACATATATATAATATTTTTTTAAATTCTATTTTATTGTTTATCTATGCTTTTCTTTTCTATTATTTTCTATTCTATAATAGTCTTTTCTATTCAAATTCATTCTATACGAAAATCGTATTTCGGAACATGGCTTCTGAAGATCAAATTTCGTATAGAATGAATTTGAATTAGGATAGAAAAGATTTGAATAGAAAAGAATAGAAAAGAATAGACTAGAAATTCGAATAACATATAGAATTGAATCGAATTTGAATAGAAAAGATTAGAAAAGACAAGAAAATAATAGAAAAGAATAAACTAGAAAAATATATATTGTATTTTATTCTATTCTGTTCTATTTTTTTTTTATTCTATTCTTTTCTATTATTTTCTATTCTATTCTAAATGTTTTCTATTCAAATTCAAAATCGTTCTATACGAAATTTGAATTTCGGAAAATGGTGTTATATATATATATATATATATATATATATATATATATATATATATATATATATATAAAACCATTTTCAGAAATTCTAATTTCTTATAGCATGAAATTAGAATAGAAGAAAATAATAGAAAAGAATAGACTAGAAAAACAATAGAACAATATATATATATATATATATATATATATATATATATATATATATATATATATATATATAAATAAAGTTCCAAAGGTTGCTTACAAAGCAAGTAGAGTCATTCCAAACAAAATCGTTACAATCATCAGTTCAGACAAAGATTACGTTTCAGGCTGATCTGTTCGCACCCTTCCTTAGATCAGTCAGAACACATCTGAACTTTATTTTTATATATACAAGGTCGGTGGGAGGACCTGTTTGCTGACACTAGATTGAAAGCTGTGTGTGGTTCTCCTCTACACTTCTATATATATATATCTGTTCTATTGTTTTCTATGCTATTAATTTCTATTATAATATTTTTTTCTATTCTGTTCCATTGTTTTTCTATGCTATTCTAAACTTTTCTATTCAAATTTGAATTCATTCTAGACGAAATTCGAATTTCGGAAGATGGCTTCTGTATAGAATGAATTCAGATTTGAATAGAAAAGATTAGAACAGAAAATAATAGAAAATAGGCTAGAAAAGCAATAGAACAGAATAGAATAAAATATAATATATATGTTATGTTTTATTCTATTCTGTTCTATTGTTTTTCTAGTCTATTCTTTTCTACTCTGTTCTAATCTTTTCTATTCGACTTCGAAATCACTTTATACGAAATTTGAATTTAGGAAGATGGTTTTATATATATATACTGTATATACATATATATATATATATATATATATATATATATATATATATATATATACACACACATACACATATATATATATATATATATATATATATATATATATATAATTTTTTTCTATGCTGGTCTATGGTTTTTCTATACTATTCTTTTCTATTATTTTATATTTTATTCTAATCTTTTCTATTTGAACGCAAATTCATTCTATACGAAATTCGAATTTCGGAAAATGGTTATATAGAAATAGAATGAAATCGAATTCTAATAGAAAAGACTAGAATAGGATGGGGAGATGGGCGGAGCCTAGCAGAGCAGACATGCATTGTTAGAGCTCCGCACCGCTGAGGAGAGAAGAGAAGGACAAAGCGGAGCCTGCAGGCTCAAAAGGTATCCATTTGAACCTTTTTGCCCCAGGGAACAAACTGTGAAAGTTTGGGCAGGAAATATGGTACTGGGAGGAAACCGTGGCAGAAATAAAAATCACCTCACAAAGAGCTCACAGGCACTCACTGCAACTAAAGCAGCTCCAGTCACCTCACAAGATACAGCATCAGGGCGCTCTCACAGACAGAAAATGTCACAGCAAGACTCTCCATTTGAGTCAGACACAGAACAAATCCTCTCACAAACTTCTCCACAAGCCTCCTCAGCATCCCCAGTAATATTATTACAATTTGAAAAGATGCTTCATAAGGCTTTAAAACAAACCTCAGACCAAATAACAAAAAGCCTAACCAAAGAAATAAGAGAGCTGGGAAACCGCACCGCAGCCTTAGAAATAAAAATGGATGAAATTGAAGTTACAACCCAAGAAAATATAACAGAATTGGAACAATTAAAAGAAGAGAATTTAATACTTCAAACTAAGCTCGAAGATTACGAAAATAGAGCCAGACGTTCAAACTTGCGCATAAGGGGAATACCTGAAACTGTGACAGATCTGCAATCTACTATTACTGCTCTATTACAAGAACTAAAGCCAGATATCCCTATTGAACGTTTAGAACTGGACAGAGTACACAGAGCCTTCACAGCCAAAAAGAAAGATGGACCCCCACGTGATATAATCACAAAATTTCATTATTACAGAACGAAAGAACAAATACTAATTGCTGCAAGAGAAAAAAAGGAACTTAATTTTCAAGGACACAATTATCAAATTTTTGCTGACCTATCCCAACTTACTATTACTAAAAGACGATCCATGAAACCCCAACTAATGGAACTGCAACGCCACAACATTATGTATCAATGGGGCTTCCCCTTTTCAGTCAGATTTAACTACCAAGGTACAATTTACAGAAGCAGATCAGCAGATGAACTACAACAAACCCTTTTAAAATTAAATCTGACAGAACCCACAAGCAGCAACTCTCCCACACGCAGAAGAATGGCATCATCTTCACCTTCAGGCAGCACTCAGAAAATTCCAGAACAAAATGGGAATCATCATTCTCACAAAAGAGGCCGTTATGCCACATCATCCATGGACCAAGAAGATTCAATGGACTGACATCCTAATTCCTGATATCTCTTCATTTATTATACTAAGAGATGGTTCTCTATAAAAAACCTGTATTTATAACTGAATGTAACTGCATTCTGATAGTCACACACTGTGTGGGATCATGTTACATTCCAGTTATATTTCTTATTACTTCTGATTCATATAGCCTTAGAATATATAAGTGAAATAAGGAAATTCTTGTTCAGTTATATATTATCAGGTATTAACAATAGATTTATTACTTTTTAGGACAAATATGTTCAATAATCCAGAAGTAATGGAAGCTTTTTCTTTCTTTTCTTAAAACAAATATATTATTACCTAACTAGTTCCTAGAATTATGTTTTTGTTTATTCTAATCTGAAGCAATACAACCTCAATTTTATGAGTTAACATATCTAAACAGTTGCATATGAATAAAATATGTAATTGTTTACTCTAAAAGGGTTAAAATCCCAAAATAATTCAAACTATCTTCATCAATACCAAAGTTATTAACAGTACCTTTCTAACTGAATTATTTAGCCTAGGGAAAAACTAACCATATACAACCACCCTGGAATAAATAATTTCAACAAAAACTATATTCTGCACGCCAATTAATGAAACATCATTTTGATGTCTTTTGACATAGCACTTCTCTCCTGTAAGCGGAAGATCCGTGTACCCCCATTAGCCCTCCTCATTCTCCCAACCATATTATGTGGGAGTGTGACGAAGGCACTTAATCCCCTGAGAGAGATATTTATTCTCTTTCACGGGTAAATTGTGATTACTTGCAAAAAATAATTTATACAATGTATCATCTAATCTCATATGTTTTTTGTTTACTCTTTACTCCAGAATTCACTGGTTTCTTTTCTATCTATTCATCTCTTCAGTCCACACAGGTTGATCTGCGCAGTCAGCTCTGCATAACAAAAAGTAAGTCAAAACTATTTGATCTGTTGCCATGGCACCACTGAATATACTTTCTCTGAATGTTCAGGGAATAAATGTCCCTCAAAAAAGGACCAAAGCCTTCCGTACTTTCCATAACAAGAAGGCTCACATAGTATGCCTCCAAGAAACACACTTCACCAAAGATTCTACTCCAAAATATATTTCTCCTTTTTATCAACAAATTTACACGGCTTCTGCCTGTACCAAGCAAAGAGGAACTCTAATTGCATTTCACCGATCCACACCATTCACCTTATCATCAGAAATTAAAGACCCAGAAGGTAGATACCTGATACTCATGGGTTATATAATGGATACAGCAATCACGGTGATTTCCTACTACGCTCCTAACAAACAACCTACACCATTCCTCACACATATATTACAAGTGATTAATACACACAAAATAGGAACAGTGATAATGTGTGGGGATTCGAACCAGGTCCTCCTCCCATTTCTAGATAAATCACCTTTTACACCATCCAAAATAACCTCTAGATTACCTTTTTCTCAACTTCTTTCCAAATACAATCTGGTAGATTCGTGGAGAGAAAGTAACCCAATGAAAAAGAAATTCACTTATTTCTCGCACCCTCATCAAACCTTCACCAGAATAGATCATATTTTTCTAACAATAGGAATGATACCAGAAATTATTGCATCAGATATAATTCCGATTCCGTGGTCTGACCATAATGCAGTATACACTACTATAGCCTCAGCCATACCAAAAGCGCATGACCCAACGTGGTACTTACCGGACATAATGCTCAAACACCCACTACATCAGATGGCCATTGAACAAGCTTTAAAGGAATACATATCAATTAATAATACAACAGACATCTCCCCAATAACACTGTGGGAAGCTCATAAGCCTGTCTTGCGTGGTACAATACAAAGACAAATGGCACTATTTAAACGGGAACGCAAAAATCTAGCAAAAAAACTAGAACTCAATTTTAATGCAGCCTACATATCATTTCAAGATAATCCATCTCAGAGTACAAAATCTCATCTGGAAAAATCTAGATTGGAATACGATCTATTTCTCACTGAGTCAGTTGATAAATCCCTCAAACGCTCCAAACACAATTTCTACATGAATACAAACAAACCAGGTACATATTTGGCTCGGGCATTAAATTCAACTAACAAATCTTTCAAAGCAATACGTTTGAAATTATCAAAAAATGTATACACTTGTAATCCAGTTAAAATAGTCCATAAATTTCACTCACATCTCGCAACTTTATACAAGACAAACAATGAATTTAATCCTACAGAGGCCGAATCCTTCTTCTCAAAAATAACCTTACCTGAGTTATCTCAGAATCAAAAAAGCAGTTTGGATGAGCCTATAACTATAGATGAAGTTGCTAACGCCATAAAAGACCTAAAACTTAACAAAAGACCAGGCCCAGACGGCTACTCGGCTTTATACTATAAAACATTCTCAGAAATACTCTCTCCCATTCTCACTGAAACTTTTAACAAACTTCTAGATGGACATTCTTTTCGGCAAGAAACACTAATGGCAATTGTTTGTATGATCCCAAAACCCCTTTCTGATGATACTTCCTGTGTGAATTATCGGCCTATCTCTCTGTTAAACCTCGATATTAAATTATTAGCAAAAATAATAGCAAAACGCCTCAATAGCATTATAGGAAAATTAATACATAGAGATCAAGTAGGCTTCATGCCAAATAGACAGGCAGGCGATAATATACACAGGGCAGTGTTATTGGCACATATTGCTAAAAAACGGAAAATCCCTTTATGTTTTCTATCTCTCGATATTAAGAGGGCATTTGACACAGTATCCTGGCAATATATGCAATATTCATTACAAAAATGGGGTTTTGGACCCCACTTTTTAACATGGATCAAAGCATTATATAATAAACCCAAAGGCTATATAAAATATGCTGGATACAAATCTGAAGCCTTTAATATCGAAAGAGGTACCCGACAGGGTTGCCCATTATCTCCCTTATTATTTGCCCTTATACTCGAACCCATGGCCCAATACATCAGAACAAACCAAACTATAACTGGCATTGAAGTAGGAGGTATTACACACAAATTATGTATATTTGCAGACGATATATTACTTTTTCTATCATCACCACAGGTCTCTGGTCCTAACTTAATACCAGCTCTTGATGGATTTGCAGCCCTATCCGGCCTTATGATGAATCCTAAGAAATGCCTAGTGCTTAATATTTCACTCACAAACATGGAATTGATCCCGGCTAGGGCTGCACTCCCATTCACATGGGCAGAAAAATCAATCCCATATCTTGGAATTCATTTAACAGCATCTCATTCTGACTTATTCTCAACCAATTATCCTCCTGTATTAAGACAGATCACAAATCTAATAAAACAATGATCGCAACTTCCTATATGGGGCTCTTCTAAACCACGTATACCTATACACACACTACATCTTCCCAAAAATAAAGGAGGCCTGGGATACCCTAATTTTACTAACTACTACAGAGCAGCACATTTGGCCAGTCTGTCCAAATACCATGCAAAACAGGAAATCCCATTATGGGTATTTATAGAGGCTTCAGAAAATGACCCTCTATTAATATCAAATTTATTATGGCTTGATCCTAAAGACCGCTTTAAAATTCATAATCCCATAACTAAACACTTCTTATCTCTCTGGGATAAACTAAAAACCAAATATCAGTTACAATCTCCACACAATCCTCTTCTTTCTTTTATCAGAAATCCGGCCTTTTATCCGGCATGGATCTACCCAAATTCTTTTAAAGCTTGGACAACATCAGGCATTCAGACACTAAATGACTTCATAGCATCTAAATCATTCCTTTCATTCCCATCGCTTAGAGAAAAACATGATCTACCAAACTCTGAGATATTTAGATATCTCCAAATCAAAAATTTCTATACACCATTCCTAAAGGGGGATACACCATTATCCCAATTATCCATTTTTGAATCAATCTGTACAAAAGATCCATTTGCTAAAGGTACAATTTCATCACTTTATAATCAATTATATGGAGTAGCAAATCTTAATAGACCCTCTTACGTTCAGAGGTGGGAGGAGGACCTGGGACGAACTTTAGAAGACACGGACTGATCTAACATATGAATCACATCTAAGTCATCTTCACCCAACATCTTAGCACTGGAGACAAATTATAAAGTCCTAACTCGCTGGTACCTTGTACCCGCTAGAGTGGCAAAATATTCACCTAATACCTCAGCTCTTTGTTTTCGAGGATGCCCAGAAATAGGCACATATTTACACATATGGTGGACGTGCCCAGTAATCCAAACCTTCTGGAAGGAAGTCTTCGTGATTGCATCTAAAATATTTAAAAAAATAATACAACTAGATCCATATTTAACTTTACTTAATCTAAAACCGGAATGGTTAACACTCTCTCAATTCAAACTTATGATCCAACTAATAATGGCTGCAAAACAAACAGTGGCCAAGGCATGGAAATCTCCTACATTGGTACTAGCAGAAACAATTCACAGAATGAATAATACAATGTCCCATGCTAAGATGGTAGCCATCGATCAAAATCAAATTCCAAAATTTGAAAAACTTTGGCATCCTTGGATAAAACAACAGTTCCTGTCAAACTTCAATGACTCTGTCCTGTTGCCATGGTAGCAGATTAAATGACTTACAGAGACACCCATTCTAAGGCTTCAAAGAGAACTAAAAAAAATAATAAACTGATGAGCGGGACAACCTTGTGGACCATACCTCTACCTTTCAACCCTTTTTCTTCTTTCTCTTTCCTTTTCTCCACCTTACGATTAAAGCTCATTATCAGAATTTATTTGACCTATATACACTCTACTTGTAAACAATATGTATAGTAGGTATAATTAATTTAAATACCTACAAAAGTAACTAAGGAAATGATATATATCTTTAATTTAGGTTTACGTGAACCCAATGTTTAATATTTGAAATTTCATGATATTTACCTATATAAACCCTACTGTAAAACAATGAGCTTACTTTATAGATCCTTGTAAACTTACTTTATGTATCTTTATAACATTGTATACTCAATAAACTTCTTTTGACAAGGAAAAGACTAGAATAGAAAAAACAATAGAACAGAATAGGAAAAAAAAAATACACACATATATATATATATATATATATATATATATATATATACTGTATATATATATATATATATATATATATATATATACTGTATGTGTATATATATATATATATATATATATATATATATATATATATGTATATATATATATATATATATATATATATATATATATATATATATTTATATAAAACATCTTCCGGAATTGGAATTTGGTACAGAATGAATTCGAGTTTGAATAGAAAAGATTAGAATAGAATATATTATATTATTTTCTATTCTGTTCTATTGTTTTTCTATGCTATTCTTATTTTTTATTCTATTCTAATCTTTTCTATTGGAATTCGATTTCATTCTATATGAAATTCGAATTTCGCAAAATGGTTATATATAGTTTACTTTTTCAAATTCGGTCAAATTTTTTCGAATGCGGTAGAATTTTTTTCGAATTTGATCGTTTTTTTCGAATGCAGTAGAATTTTTTCAAATTTGATTGTTTTTTTTCGCATGCGGTAGAATTTTTTTCGAACTTGATAGTTTTTTCGAATGCGGTAGAATTTTTTTCGAATTTGATAGTTTTTTCGAATGCGGTAGAATTTTTTTCGAATTTGATAGTTTTTTTCGAATGCGGTCGAATCTTTTCGAATTCGAATACGAAACTAAACGAATCCCGAAAATGAATGTAACTAATGCAACTAATTTAACTAAACGAATTTAGTTAAATAACAAATCGAAACGAAACAAAACTAAACGACTTTTTTCATCCTGCACATGTCTACAGCAGAATGCCCTGGCTATTATCCAACAGCCACAGTGCCAGGAGGGAAGCAGCCAACATGGTCAGTGGTTCATGGAAATATAGTGGTAGCTTCTTTTAAAACAGCTAGAGGCTTCTGTGAATGGGAAGTGGGGTAATGAGCGCAAAAGCTTAACAAAAACAGCTGTGCTCTGTATTGTCACAATGGGAAACCACCAAAGCTGGAGTCTTTTCAGTCATGTTTTAAAGAAATTTAGATAATTGAACTGAGATCTAGAAAATTCCTGTAGATTTTTTAACAAATGGAGCAAATGTACAATTCAGGAACAAATAATTAAGTGCAGAACTCTGCAAAGAAACTGGTGCTATGCAAGCAGGCTCCCACAACCAGTTGACAGTGATCTGGTTTAGGTTGGCCATACACTAGTAAATTTTCGTACAAACGTTCATACAAAAATCTCATCAGTACATGATGCCATCAAAGACCTGACAAATGCCATTTGAAAGTACTTTAAAGGTTTTTTTTTTTTTTTTTTTTTTAAACATTTGATTTATGAATTAATAGATTTTTGTTATTTTTTAAAGAAAACCACATTCACTATTAAAAGAGTTGTTCATGAAAAATCTTCCATCCTGCTACTTTGAATTCTTTCATCACTATTATGCCCTGTACACATGGTCGGACTTTGTTCGGACATTCCGACAACAAAATCCTAGGATTTTTTCCGACGGATGTTGGCTCAAACTTGTTTTGCCTACACACGGTCGCACAAAGTTGTCGGAATTTCCGATCGACAACCACGCGGTCACGTACACCACGTACGACGAGACTAGAAAAGGCCGGTTCAGAACCAAGCGCGGCACCCTTTGGGCTCCTTTTGCTAATCTCGTGTTAGTAAAAGTTTGGTGAGAGACGATTCGCGCTTTTTCAGACTCGTGGCTTTCAGATCGTTTTCTGCCGTTCAGTTTGTGCTTGTGGGTTTGTATTTGCTCTTCAGTGCGTGCAGTCAGTTCGTATCGGAGTTTTCTGTGCGATCTTGTCCGCTCGTTGCTGTTTTTCAGGTCGCTCTTCACAGGCCTTGCTGTTCTTCAGTGCGTTCTGTTACTTCGTTCTGAGCAGCCGACCGTTTTCTAGCCATGTTTCGTATGCGTACCCTTCGTACAGTTCGTGCTGTGCGGGGGCTTGGTGTTGGGGTCCTGACCTTGACACAAGTCCAGTCCATGAACAGGGCGAGGAGGAGTTCATGGACCAAGAATTGGTTGCTTCAGCGTGACCAGTTCTGTCATATGCCTTTGCTCCGTGAGATCCGTGAGAATAATCCTGGTGATTTCAGGAATTTTCTCAGGATGACTGACCCCGTATTTCACCGTTTGTTGGCTTCGCTGACCCCCTATATCAGCAGGCAGGATACCTGCATGAGGCAAGCCATCACTCCGGAGCAGAGGTTGGTCGCTACCCTGCGGTATTTGGCGACAGGGAGAAGCCTGCAGGACCTCAAGTTCTCGACAGGCATCTCCCCCCAGGCTCTTCTTTGTGGACATTTACTGCTTGTGTTTGTTTTAGCTGACCCTGACAGAAATGTGTGGAGTCCAGAAAATGTCGTGATTGTGTAACCTTATACAAAGCACTGTTGGCTGTTATTTACTAAATGCAAAGACACTTTTCACTACAAGTGCACTTGCAACTGCACTGAAACTGCACTTGTAGTGCAAAGTGGATTTGCCCTTAGGAAATTACCCCCATTTTCTCATCAAACAACAATTACATCACCCCAAAAGTGTTGTAGCGTTGAGACAATAATCCACACATTCTTGATGAGCAATCTTTTTAATACCTGCACAATCACATGTGCATTTACCAAAGGTTTTTCTGACAAACCGACATGTTTGTTGTATAACAATTTTTGTGGTGTCATTATCCAAAATCAAAATGTGCATTTTATAGAAAACAGGCCTGTGTAAAACCCACAAGAAAGACACAAATCTTGATCTTACAAAGTTCACATTTGGTAGAACTTGAAGGCAATATCAGACATGAGTATTTAGGAACTGTGTTTGATATTGCGTTCAGATGGGGGGAAATCACCCCTGGAAAAGCCAAATTTGGAAGATGCACACAAATTTCCCAATGTCAACATGTGCTATCTGCCATCACGGGGGATCAAGGGACGTGTTTTGGGGGAGAAAGCCCTTCCTCACCGTTACTTTATTATTGAGGAAGGGGTTGCACCCCCAAAACGCGTCCATTGATCTCCCGTGATGGCAGATAGCACATGTTGGCACACTGTGTGCATCCTCCAAATTCGGCTTTGGGAAAAATCACAAAAACATTTCGCACATTGTAGCAGACAAAAGAAGAAAGTGATTTTGAGGGGCTTTAAACTCGCCCCAAAACATCAATGATGTTTTTATATTTTGGAATAACATCATTGATGTTTTGCTTGATGTTTTCCAATTGTAAATTACACCCCATGATCTCCCCGATCAGGATCTGGGCACTTTCTGATGTGAAAGGATCTTCATCCACAACCTCACGATCACCTAAAAAGAGAGGAAACCCAAAATAAATTAGGTCTAAAAAAAATGCCGCCATCCATCTCTTATCTGAGCCTGTGGTTGCAGACACTCACCTGTTGTGGTGACTAGTTCCACCACGTCTTCATCCTCCTGCTCATCTTGTGTTGGGGGGATTTCCCCTTCTTCCAGAGGGGGGGGGGGGGGCTCTGGTCTCCTCGGATGAGGGGTGTCCTCCAAGTCTTTTCTCCCCTATGTAAAACAAAAATGGTATAATTAGCACACAGATATTTGATGGCAGAACTCTAAAGATGAAACATTGCTTGGAAGTGGGGTACAATTGTCTATTTTAGCAGAGTTCCAAGATGTAGCTTTTTTAGTGTCCTTTGTCAAGCTTCAATACTTTACCTGTTTGGTACAAGCTTCACAGATGGAGACCCCCCTATAGTATACACTGGAGCACCTGTGTGGCCCCCCTAATAAAAATGGTGTTCTTGTGTCCCACACTAGTGCTCCAGTGTCCAGATGTGAAAACAGCTGCTCAGTGTCCTCTCCTTACACACAATCTAGTTTGCATTTCATTCTAGTAACAAAGCCATCTACACAACCCAATTCTTTGAAGACAAGTATAGGGCCTCAAAATGGTGGCCAAATGCATATGGGCTAAACAATGGTATTTTATAGTCCGAAAAAAAAATGTGTGATCCGAACGAATAATGTGCCCATGAACATGAAAGTTGCCATTTTAAACTGTACAACAGTTCCTAAAAGCACATGGAGCAGCACGAACGTAATAAACACAAGAACAATAGGAACACAGCACAACTACTTACTTTTTTGCAGCACTCTCCGGATCTTTCTGTACTGCTCATGTTCTCGTAATTTCAGGTCCGACCACCGCTTCCTGAGCTGATCTTTCGATCGTCGTACCCCGAATTTCCGGTGCAGACTCCTGACCACTTTCGCCATGATCTTGGCCTTTCGGACATTGTGGTTGGGGTAAGGCCCATACTTTCCATCATAGTCGGCCTTCTTCAGGATGTCCACCATTTCCAACATCTCCCCAAAGGACATATTTGAGTCCTTTAATCTCCTTCTGGATCGGGACGTTTCAGGCTCCGGCCTTTCCTCCTCCTCCTCGTTGCTGTAATTAGCACGATCCTGCTGTCTATCCGCCATGTGCTCTTCCTCCACTGCGCCGAACAAAAAGGGGCGGGGAATAGAATAGAAAGAACGTCAGGGGCGGGCGGAGTTATACGCATGCGCAGTGTGTATAAATTGTAACGTGCGCGTCTTACGTACAATCTGTGAGCGGAGGAAGGAGCATCGGAGACGCCGATCGTGCTAACGAAGGTAGGATCTAAACTTGGGCCTATACTGCTTTGAAATTGAAGCCTATATTGTAACAAGATTAGGGGAGTTTGGCCTGACATTAGGGTTTGTCTTGTGTTGTGTCTTGCAGAGAAAATGGATGGGTTCAACGACCACAATTTCCTGCCCCTGTTTATTGATAAGTACAGAGAGCTGCCCTGTCTGTGGCAGGTCAGACACCCCCACTATAACCACAAACAGAAGAGGCAGGCAGCGCTGGAGAAACTGCTGGAGTTGGTGAAGCCGGTGGTCCCCACAGCAACCATCCCCTATTTAAAAGCCAAAATTGGTGGCCTGAGGAGCACTTATCTTAGGGAGCGCAAGAAGGTCACAGATTCCCAGAGGTCCGGAGCTGCAGCAGATGACATTTATGTCCCCAGGCTGTGGTACTATGAGAGACTGCGATTTCTGTCAGACCACACTGAAGTCAGGGAATCCCTCTCTACTCTTCCTTCCACGCTTCCTTCCACACCAGCTGAGGCTTCTGATGTCCAACCTAGGCCTTCCAGCCAGGAAGAAGTGGAGGAGCCAGGCTGGAGTCAGGTATAGCATTCTTCTACAGATTTCTGGGCAATAAATAAATGATGTTTACTAGATGTTATTATTGATCACTAATTGCTGCTTGAAAGTGTTTTACATATCAATACACAGTAGTGGGCACCCAAAATTGGGACAAGAATGCAAAATGCTGGGCTCAGAAGGATAGTCTGTTATATTTGTTAACATTGAATTTGCAGCAGTCAGGAGGTGAAAATTGTGTGTGACTGATGAAAACAATACTAAAACTATGTCCCTTTTTCATACACAGGAAGACCTCAGCCAGGAGGAGGCTGTGGAATGTGGCAGTCAGGAGGAGGCGGGGATTAGTGGCAGCCAGGAGGAGGCGGGGCTAAGTGGCAGCCAAGAGAAGCCAGGGACAAGTCGCAGCCTGACTGAGTCTCAGGTCCCTCCCCTCCGCCTGCCATATAAAAGGGCCAGGAAGGCCACTCCCAATCCTGTGCAGGATTCAGCGTACAGGCTGATCCAGGAGGCTTCGGCGTCCCTCAGAGCCTTCCCCAGTCCTGAAGAGGCCTTTGCCTGCATGGCTGCCACCAAATTGCAGGGCATGCAGGAGGGCCAACGCAAGATTTCTGAGGACCTGATTTATAAAGTCCTTCGTAAGGGGGAGAGTGGGGAACTGACACCCAAGACGGATGTCATTGAGATGGACCATCCTCCTCCTCCTCCTCCTCCTCCTCCTGCTGCCACAACTCCACCACCACAGCCAAAGGCTGGAAGGAAGCGTGGAAGGAAGACCAAAGAGTGATTGCCCTGGGTTCAGTCTGGTCTGACAGAAGATGCAGTCTCTCGTATGACCACAGCCTGGGGACACAGATGTCATCTGCTGCTTTCCGGATCTCTGGGACTTCTGGACCACACTGCCCTCCCTTAGATATGGACTCCTCAGGCCACCAATTTTGCTTTTAAATAATTGATGTCTGCCCCGGGGGTCCAAGGCTTCGCCCACTTCTGCAGTTTCTCCAGCGTTGCCTCCCTCTTTGTTTATAGTTGTGACCCCTTAATAAAATATTTTTAGGTAAATTCTACTCTCCTGTGTGTGTTTTCATCCAAAAAGGACAGTTTGTTGGTGAGTATTCAGGTACATTTCTAAAGTACAATGTGAAATTAACAAGGGACAACAACACCAAACAATCTCCTCCTACAGATTAAATAGAACAACATATCAATGGTGTTGTGGGAACTTGTCACAAAAAACACACAAACATTTTCGGGAGTACAAATCAAAATCACCAAAAAAAAAAAAATAAAAAGAGAAACACAAAAAAAGATTCTACATTAAAGTAAAAAAAAAAAAAAAATATGTTGTCAGATGTGAGAAATCAAAATATATTGAGGGAATCCCGATAAATAGTATCGAAAAAAGTTTGTGAGAAGTGTGTGTGAATATGAGCATCAAAACGACTTAATTCTTGTCACATTATAAAGAAGAAGAGAGTGCGCTGTATTAAACCATTTTGAACATTGCAGCGTGACGAAAGTGCTTTATCCATTACGAACGCTAAGTTTACCAGAACGAGCTGTCCCGTGTCGGAATTTCTTCTGAGCATGCGTGGCACTTTGTGCGTCGGAACAGGCCACACACGGTCGGAATTGACGCGATTGGATTTTGTTGTCGGAAAATTTTATCTCCTGCTGTCCAACTTTGTGTGTCGGAAAATCCGATGGAAAATGTCCGATGGCGCCCACACACGGTCGGAATTTCCAACACGCTCCGATCGGACATTGTCCATCGGAAAATCCGACCGTGTGTACGGGGCATTAGTATATGCCCAGCTTTAGGCCCCTTTCACACTAGTGCAATTTCTCACTGCAATGCATGACAATGGAAAATCATATTTATTCTCTTTAGTGCCTGTTCACATCAATGCAACATGGTGCAGTGCAATTTTTGAAAAGGTGCAGCATAGTGCATTTTCGGCCCTATGGACTTTAATAAGAGTGCATGAAAAATATGTCTTTGTACATGCATTTCTGTAAGTGTTGTAAAAAACAAAAAAACACCACACACACAAACATATCAATAAGCATGAAACTGCATAAAAAAGCATCCAAACGTGCACTACAGAAAAGCTCTGAAAAATGCATGATTATGCAGCAGCACCAGTGTGAACCAAAGCTTAGGCCAGCCATACACCGTTTAAATCTCAGCTGGTTCAGCAGGAACTGACCGAGATTCAAACCATTATTGGGCAGGCTGAATGTTCCAAGTTGATCGATAGATTCACTTTGGTACAACCAGCCTGGCGAATTCTCTTGCAATTATTGCTAGCAGCTTCTATAGCCACTAGCAATAATCACTGTCTTCTCCTGACAGGGACAGCTTCCCCCGCCCACCTCCCCAGCTGGGGGACGACATTTGCTGATTCCCCTGTCAGCACTGTCTGCGTTGATGGGGTATTTTTGCAATATTCTTTCCTGCAATCTGTGGTTGCAGGAAATAAATTTGAACCCTGTATGACCGACCTTAGTGTGAAATTCCACAGAGCATTCTGAGCAGAAGATTCAAGCTACTACCAAAGCAACTGCTTCTTGTTTTCATGAGCCTCCAGAGGAGCACCCAGCACGTTAAATTCCATTAGCTAGGAACATTACTGTAGTCACCCTGGTGGCACACTGCAGCACCCTAAATGTTCCCCTTATCAGCCCCCTTTTCCCAACTTAAAATGAAGGTAAAAGATATAATTAGACAATTTGAGCATAAAAACTAGCAAAAAACTTGGGAGGGTCTCTTTTAAAGTGGTACAAATCAATCTGTGTATAAAAAACAAAAACAAAACAAAAGCACAAAAAAAACACAACCTTCTAATTTTCTCTTTTCTTTTTCCTTTCTCTTTTCTTTCTTAGTTCTCTCTTTTCAATATTCAAATATACAGTATGTTGTACTTTATTTGCTTTTTCCCAATTACCCTCCTGTATATATATTATTTTTTCCTTTTCCATTATATTTTTATGTATATCCAATATATGCTATTTTATTTTATTCTATTTACTTATTTATCTCTTTCTTTGATTTTTTTTTTCATTGATACACATTATTTAAGCATTAATATGTAGTAATAAATGATAATTCATATACCTTTTCGGATGTATTAAGATTTTGGATTTGTTATTACAATACAAGTTTGAATGATATTTTGCCATATGTATTTGTTGATACTTTTATCTTACATTGTCACATGATACTGTATTAATGATTATGAATGCTGTACTATTGACCTATCATACTCTTTGTTAATCTGTATGCTTACAACCTCAATAGAAAAAGTTTAATTTGAATGGCAAAAAAACAAACAAATAAAAACACACACACACTCAAATTGATAGCTCCTGAAAATGTTATCTATACGAATTAGTCACACCTTTGACTACTTTTGAACAAAAATTTTACTTACACAATCTTGGCATGAGCCTTTTTGCTGGTGACAAAAGCGATGAAAAGTTCTTGGTCCACAGGTGGCATGTCATCCACATACACTGCCTCCCCTGTGGCTTGCTTTATGCCAGACTGGTGAACTATTGGATGGCCAACGGGGTCCTGAACTGGCTGATTGGAGTTTACTTCCTGAGTCAAATATTAATGTTAAAAGAAGACTCATGTAAAACTAAAAACACCACAGTCACAATAAAAATGTAATTTTTTAAATACCTGCCCTGTCACTAAAATGCAGCAGTGTTCTCTAAGTCAGTAATTTTAGGATGACTGAATAAAATTACTTCAAATATGGGCAAAACAGTGTATACTTAGGACACTATGGGGTCTATTTATAACACATCCATTGTGCAAATTCCTCAGTATTCACACAGTTGTCGTAATAATCCCTGTAATGAGTACAATATGTGTGTTTCCTATCACAGGCATGTAGGCAGGGGTAAGTCACCATTAAATTTTAACTCCTCCTTCGAGTTGGCATTGTTAAGTCATGGCTGACCTTTTAAAGGTGGTAAAAGCCAGAGCAGAGGAATCTGCGAGGACAATACATATGAAAGGGTTCTGTGTGCTCTCCCATTTGAGGGAGGGTCTGGGAAGGACTACAGCATGCGGATGTGCTCATGAGTCCCGCTGCTGCATCCATTAACACAGACAGCAGGACTTGCCCCCGCTCTCGTACTGGATTTGATTGACAGCAGCGCGAGCCAATGGCTCCTGCTGCTATCAATCGATCCAATGAGGACAGAGACAGCGGCTGGAGCCGCTGTGCTTGTGCTCATCACTGGAACAAACGGGTTCAGGTAAGAAGAATGGAGGGTCTGAAAGGCAGCTGCAGCACAAAAGTTTTTTTTTACCTTAATGCATATGCATTAGGGTGAAAAACCTTGAGACTTTACAAGCACTTTAAGTTAATCGGTGACTATTGCAATGCTGTCCCTCTCTTCATCGTGAACTATGTGACTGTCCAAAGTTACTTATTACAATTACTTGGAAAAATAGGTCACCATGGGTTTTTGGACTGTTCTCCAATTTTAAGTACATTTTAGGAACAATTCCAAGTAAAGGAAGTGTTCTACAACTAGAAGTCTCCATGTGATGTTCTACTTAAAGTATTGTAGAATGGTGTACAGTTTACAGGCAATGTTAGGGGAAAAGAGTATGCAAATTTACTAGTGCAAACCTGGTTGGCCCTGGAGTAGATGGTGATGGAAGTAAAGGGAGTCTCCCACCTGGCAGTGAGAAAAAAAACCCTCATGTATCACTCATGAGGTGATTTGCTATTCTACCAGAATCCATATCCTTGTGTGATTGGCATAAAGGGGCTCAATATAAGTCAGTAAATGTCAGAAAGTGTAAAGTACAGCATTTGCCCTAGGAAGGCTAGGAAAAGGCCCTGCCTGCAGAATTGGAGGTACAGTATATTCTGGTGGACCACATAGCCCTGTGTGTGCGCGCAACTGGAGGGGGCCGAATACTTTCAGGTTTGCTCCACTCAACAATCTGGAGTCAGATGGTCAATGTCTTATCACAGGAATCTATGTCAGGAACAATTGAATACTCTTGTGATTAGATGAAATGTTCAGGCTACCCACACGTGTTTGTATGTATTTCTGCTAGACAGTCTATAGCCTTGTCTGCATGGATGTTTTCTTTTGCCTGCATACCCAAGCTTTCGTAATCCGTGGTAACACCCGATTGTCAGGTTATGTCACTGTTGAAAAATTACAAGTACCAAGTATTTTCTTAAAATGTTACACACCAATTCTTAATACTCTTGCATTTATTAGATGTATTTGATGTACGCAGGATCAATTTTTTGTGTCAAAGACAATAGATCAAAGTATGGGCATTTCTCTTACCTGGAAAATCTGTAATGTTTTAGGTGCTTTAGTCTTAAAATCACGGATAGCACTTTTATACTCTGAAACACCCAGGGGATTGGAGACCTAAAATATGGCAAAAAGTGAAGACATTAGGGCAGAAAGGCATGTATGTGGAAGGTGTGGGTATTGTGTGTGGAAATTGTGTGTGGACACGCACAAAATCCACAAGTACGGATTGTTAAATTCTCCTCTCATATTTTCCCTGAATTGCCCGCTTAAGACCTTGAGCTGCTTACAGCTGGTAAATTGGGTATACCAGAATTCCTAAATGGTTGCAAACTGTACCACCCCAGCATCTACCCATGTGCCAAGGAAACCACCCACATCTAGTATATAGCATGTGCAGTGAGCTAGTCTGCCACTAGGTAGCTCTGTTCCAGAGTGGTGCTGGTAACAGAACAGTGTAATCAGGTGCCTCCTGTAATAATGTCAGTGTCCATATATACACCTGGTTGGAAGGAGCCTTCATGCAGTTAGGGCATGGCAGCCAGAGACCCCACCATCAGTCAGATGTAGTCAGCAAGTGGAGGCCCTGAACAGGGCAGGATGACAGGGAGAGGTAGACCTGCACCCAGAAGAGCTGGCTGTAGACTTCCTGACCCTTATGATGGTGGAGGCTAGGGCAGGTTGCAAAAGGTCTAGGTTTAGGCCAGACCAAGTGTTCCCTTAAGTGAGGCTATTCCCCTAGAGGACCTCAGAGAGAAGTACCAAAGCTAGATGTGTTAGCAATGATCCCAAATCGGTGGGACCTGTGAGGAACAGTGAGTGGACACAGACAGCCTAAGGCGAACCAGTACCACGGAGTACGAATTTCCGCGGGTGGAGAGACTGAGCTAGGGATAATGGCTTACTGAATGTGCTGCTTTCACATGTGACTGTTGCAGATCTTCCACTATATGTGATTGACAATGTACTGTCAAGTGCCCCTGGATAGTATGCCAAAATGATGCGACTTTAAAGTAACATCAGTAAAGTGCAGAAACTATCATTATGTGGACATTCCTTTCTTTAGGATATAAAGGTTAATGACTAGTGAGGAGGCCTGTGGCATGGAGAAGGAACAAGTTGGCAGAGAATTAAAGCTTTAAGCAGGTGGGTGGTTTTTCTGGAATGAAAGATACGGGGCAGGGACTTGTGCTCTTGGCACCATTACTAGCCATAAGTGTCAAATGAAAAAAAAAAAAGGTAAAAATCTGCCTAGGAGCACCCAAGGTTTTGAGGCTTCTGGAGTGCTGTGGAAATCAACTAAAAAGGTGTAAGCACCAGTACCTGAACTACATCAACTGGACCAGCATGCTTCCAAAAGTGTGCTTTAAATAAAAATGTTGGCCACATGCAATGGCAATTGAATGGTTTAGAGGTTCCATCCTATTTCTGTGGCAAAATGCAGTATGTACAGTAATGTTTCCACTGGTACAAGTGATATTTAAATGCTTATCCTGTGGAAATTCTATTTTCTAATGGGAGTTTTTTTTTTTTTTTTTTATTGTTTTGAACAAACTCCCAGAGACTTCTCACCATGTGTACAATGTGTTACCCTTTGAACAAATAGCAAAGTGCAGAAACATAAAAAAAAAAAAAAAACAGGTAACTTGTCAAAATATACAACTATGCAAAGGGCACACACTATTGTTATCCACCTGCCCCTGCTAAGAAATATTACTTGGGTAATAGAAGAACAGAACTTTTTTTTTAATCCGCAGTTTTGCAAACTCCATGCCAATATATCTCATCTTATAGCCAACAACAATTGCCATAGTGGCAAAATCCACGCAGAGCTTTCACCCTTTGGCAAAGTTCACCCTAGTACCAGTTATCCTGTCCATCATACAGAGTAAGCATCCCTAATACAAACTTGATTCTTTCAAATTGTGTGTGATAAAACAGATAAAAGACACCAGCCATCATATATACTGAAGGAAAACAAACTGAGGGGCATGTGTATGCCTGCCTGGCATGGTTCTTAAAATAAATTAATTTCAATTTGTTACATTTTTTTTTACTTACTTGCTTATTTAAGCTCGTTGTGACCTCCATGTAGAATTTGAGGAGAAAACTGATTCTTAGAGAACTCCGGTATTCCACTTTTCCATCAGGGGCAGAAGGTGGTATAGCCATCTCATTGAGGATCTGTCTGTTGGCTTCATCCAGCATGTTATCATCCCAGTGTCTACCAAGAGAACATGGTAAAAAAAAATGATCACACTCATTATGGGGCCATGTAAAGCAAATGTACACATAGGATGTCTATATTACAGTAAAAATACAGCAAATAATAGCTTTGAATATTTCATGGCAGTGTTGAAATCTCTGGAATTTGTATTGCCATCTGTATTCCCCTATCTTATCATATTAGGTCAAATTAATGTTATTCATACACACACACACCTGTGAAGTAGGGATTAGATTTGGGTTCAGAGCTACCATGAATTTGAAGTAAATACTGCATGTTTGAGGTTCACTGACCGGAAGAACTAATGCAGACAATTCTTTTTAGCCATAATGCACTGCATGGCCTTTGGTCTTTCTAAGCCAGCTGATCTAAGTTCAGCAACAAGGGTTTTGTTATGTGCCAGCCCCCTTACTATAAAAGGGTGGGTTCTCAGCAACCATTTGTCAATGTATGTTAGAGTAGTTTAGGTAGAGTGGATAGTGTGCATAGGGAGAAGAGTTTGTTGCTATATAGTGCTATATTATATTATATAGAATATATATAATTATTGTCATGCCTTCGTTAAAAGGGTTGTAATTTTCTTATTGACTTTTTGGTTTAATTAGATTAATCTATGCTGCCATCTAGAGGCCATTTTGTATAACTGTTCTATATCTACAGTCCCTGACAAAAGTCTTGTCGCTTCTCTATTTTGTAAAAACTCCTGCTATTAACCTGACTTTTAATTAATCAATTGGTGTTAGAAATTGCTCATATGAAAAGCTAAAGCCCTCCCAAATGATGTTTAATGCACTGAAATAAATTAGTTTCACTGAAAAAAGATTTATCATTTAATCAAGACAGACAGGTCAAATTTTGGCAAGACAAAAGTTTTGTCGCCTATACAGAAATTTAACAACTTTACTGAAAATCCAAAAATATGTCAGCAAATTAAGTAGTGGTGCTGTGAGATCCAAATTTAATATCTTGTATGACTTCCATGAGCTTGAAGGACAGCATCCATGCGGTTTGGCAAGGATTCATACAATTTATTGATGAAGTCATCAGGAATAGCAAAGAAAACAGTCTTGCATGCCTCCCAGAGTTCATCAATATTCTTTGGTTTTGTCTTCCATGCTTCATCTTTCATCCTTCACCACATATGCTCAATGATGTTCATGTCTGGTGACTGGGCTGGCCAATCCTGGAGCATCTTGATCTTCTTTGCCTTAAGGAACTTTGATGTGGAGCTAGAAGTTTGCGATGGAGCACCATCCTGCTGCAAAATTTGGCCTTTTTTATGGTTGGGAATATAAGAGGTAACTAAGATTTCTTGGTATTTTAGACTATTGATGGGCACTGATTCGACCATGGAGGCCATTTTGAGACAGAATTCGACAAACTGTTCTGGTTGACACAGGGACTTCAGGTGACCAGGTCTCGTGGAGCTCTGCTGCAGTGGAAAATGGGCTGGCCTTGGATTTTTGAGCCAACAAACGGTCCTCTCGAGCAGTTGTCTTGCGGGGTCGGCCTGACCTGGCCTTGTCCAAAACCTCTCCAGTCTCTTCAAATCTTTTTTTTATCCTCTGAACTTGACGCTGAGACACATTGAAGGTGTCTGCCACATCAGCAGTGGATGTGGTCTTCAGCCTCTTGATAATCAACACTTTAGTCTCCGGGTGAATCTTAGGCATGTTTGCAGAGGTCTAGTTGCAGTTGAGAAGGTCTAGTGTACTGGTGTTCTTTTTATACACACCTGAGACCTAATTGATCCATTATTAGTCACAGCTGAAGCTCATATAACAAGGCGACAACACTTATGTCTTGGCAAAAATTGACTCAATGGACTTTACCAAGCTGTGAATATTAGAATACTTTTTGTCAGTTTTGTTTTGCACTAAAACATTATTACAAAAGCTGTTGGGATTAAAATGACCCATTTCTTGTAACAAAATCTTGATTAGAAATATATTTTAGCGGCACTTCAGGTCAATTTGTACACAAGCGACAAGACTTTTGTCAGGGACTGTATTTCAAAGTAGTTATTTAGAATAGCTGGTTAGATTTGGTACATGCAAGCCTCTGTACTTTAAATCCCATCAGGCCTTGCGTCAGCTTCTTCCAGCCTTTTCCTTTCCTTTCACCATGGAAGCAAGCGCATTGGCTGCTAAGCTCTACTCTGGCCATCCGGATCCATCTTCTGTATGTTTATTACTTGTATCTTCAGCTAGACAGATAGATAGGGTGGCACTAATTGTATGATCTTTTAATTGCATTTTGCTTGTATCTGTTACAGTTTTACTCTATCTTGTATCAATAAAAGTTCAAAAGGATTCTGCGCCTACTGGAATGCATTGGTATGAGAGGAGTTAACAGTGTGCCCAAATACACCTCAGTCATGTGTAGTGAGGGGCATAACAATTATACTATATATTTTTTAGGGTTTGTAATCTTTTTACTCCTTTTATTGGAGCGTATTCTCTTTTCACATTGCATATACAATTTTTAACATTTTTGGTGGCAGAAAAAATAAATAAATAAAAAAATACAGATAAATGAGATAGACAGAGTGTGAATATTGGGGTTTAGGGTTTCAGTGATAATTTTATTGGTGTCGGAGGTATTTTTCTTTTGCTAGAGCTTTTAAAAATGTCAGGCAGTGCAACTTTTACTGCAACTGTAGACATCAGAGTTGCATGGCAAGTCGTACCCCATGATTCCCAATGACAACCATTCATATCTGTGCGACTTCAAGTCGCGCTGACTTCAAAGTAGTCCCTGTACTACTTTGGTCCGACTTTGATGCAAGTTGAGGTCCATAGCATTCCCTGAAATCGCATCAAAACCGTGGCAAAATCGTGCGACCTTGAAGTCGCAGCAGTGTGAAAGAGGCCTAAGGCAACTTTCACACGATCGGACTATTCAGGTCCGCCTCTCAGTTTTGACGGCGGACCTGAACGGGCGCTCCATGTTAGTCTATGGAGCGACGGATGTCAGCGGAGACATGTCCGCTGACATCCGACCCCGTCAGATCCGCTAAAAGCAGATGGATGGCCCTATGTCCGGATCCGTCGCTGGCGGATCAGATCAGGTGAGATCTAACGATCCCTCCATAGGCAGCAGCGGTGCTTGACAAGCCCCTCCCCACTCAGTGAGCAGAGAGGGACCTGTCATCCGCTGGCTCAGCGGAGATCAACGGAGAGATCTCCCGCTGAGCCGGCGGACCGAGGCGGACTCCGTGGAAGCGGTGTCCGCCTCGTGTAAATGAGGCCTAAAGGGAGAGGAAGAGGTTATAGGAGGAGAGTGAATCCTGCAGAACAAAGTGATGGTCAAGATGCATTACCAAGATTAGAGGCACAGTGCATATGCTTTTTCGATCTCAGAGAAGCACGTACAGGAGGTGGTTAAATTGCTGATAAAGCCTTTGTAGCTGACCCCATCTTTATCCAGGCAAAGTCATGTGCAACAGTGGCAATAACCTGGTAGTCGCATTTGTCTAGGGAAAATTCACATGTACCTTGCCTGCGAGTTATGCGTAAAGCTTTTTAGAATGAAATGCACTAGCCTTCTGCTGTTTACTGGACCATTTGATTTTAATAACTAAATTTTGTAGATTATGTATAGGATTACAGCATTGAGGTTTTCAAATAACAAGTGGATAGGACTGACAAGAGAAGGCCAGTTGGGAGACAGACTCTCGCTGCATGATAGCAGCGAGGTGGTTAAGCCAAGCTCATTTGTTTGGTGAAATTTCTTTCCCCTTTCTAGAAGTCCTGAGTGTAAAACTTATGCTGAGTATATACTCTATGTGATCATCATTAGTTCTTATACTTGTAGCGGTGTGTTGCCACTAGTTACTAACATCCACGCAAATTCACCCTGCTGCCAGACATCCATACCTCACACTTGTAGACAATGAAAAGTCTTTTGCTTTGTTTTTTTTTTCTTTGTTTATTGGGGGATATACAGTAACTTAGTTGGGGGAAAGGATATATATTGTATGCCCATAGATCAAATTACTTTGCCATCATATTTATAAATTAGAACTTCGTATGAGCCTTGAAGAAATGATGCACATGTATAACATCTACAGTCTCTTCCCTGCATCACCATGCAGATTATTGCTCCTCCTCTGCCTAACTCCTGCAGACTATTGCTCCAAGGAATCCTTCCCTCTTGCACAATCTTACCCTGTAGCACATTATATTTCTTGTCACATCCTCTTCTATATGCAAAAGAACCCACTCTGAATAGTCTCTAATGCTGACTCTAATTGGTTGCTGCCTGGAGGCCTAGTAGTTTAGTAGCATGCGCTGAATGGTGGACTACTGTTCCCAGCTAGTCTAGTTTGCAAATCCTGCGTCCTCGGGCCGCATCGATTTGACACTATTCCCCACAGTCTCTCCTCTGTTCCAGGACTCCTCATCAATGACGGTGTAAAGATGAGGACTTCATCCATGGCCGTGTAAGGATGAAGTTCCCTCCCAGACTTCCTGGCCTGTCTCCACATCCAGCTCTCCACTGTGGTACACTCACCGACCTTTCTCTGCCCAGAATCCATGATGGAGAACTTAACCGGACCATGTGTTCCGACAGCTTCTCCTGGCATTCTGCTCCAGGAACTCCTCATCAATGAACATGTAAAGATGAGGACTTCACCCATGACCGTGTAAGGGTGAAGCTCCCTCACAGCTCTCCCGGGCCTCCTCCTGCGATTGGCGCACCCCCCCCAGATGGGGTTAATTTTGGCAGCAAATTTCGATTTAGTTTTAGTCTTAGGACTAAAATAGCATTTTAGTTTTAGTCCCATTTTAGTCTTCTGCAATTGTTTTAGTTGTATTTAGTCGACTAAATCTCCAGTACATTTTAGTTGACTAAAATGCCCAACGTTTTAGTCGACTAAAATCTCCAGTACATTTTAGTCGACTAAAACTCATTTTAGTCATCTAAAATTTAAGGGGTGTGATTAAATTGTAATGCATTAGTTAACATTTCTCTACAATTTCCAAACTCATTATATCCTGCTGGAGTGAAAAATATCATATATTATTTAAGGTATTGAGGTATGAACATGCACTACAGACCAGTATTAATTTTAAAGTCAAATTTTAATTTAGTTTTAGTCTTAGTCTTTTGACTAAAATTCCATTTTAGTTTTAGTCCCATTTTAGTCTTTTGACTAAAATGCCATTTTAGTTTTAGTTGTATTTTAGTCATCTCAATTGTTTTAGTTTTAGTCGTATTTTAGTTGACTAAAATAGCATGTAGTCGACTAAAATGTTTTAGTCGTTTTAGTCGACAAAATTAACACTGCTGTTACCTCAGCTTATATGGGAGGCCTGCCCCCTGCCAATTCCAGTTTGGGATTGGTCAGGGCTCCTCACACGAGCTGCCTGCCACTACAGTTCTAGACCCTGCCCCTCTTCCAGAACATTCTCTCTGGAAGCAGGGGAGGCGCCTCAGAGCTAAAGTACAGGTGGTCACACCCACTGCTACACTAACCACTTCCTGCCCCCAGATCAAAAACAAACAGGCCGAGGGGCAGGAGGCGGAGCCTAGCGGAGCAGACATGCATTGTTAGAGCTCCACACCGCTGAGGAGAGAAGAGAAGGACAAAGCGGAGCCTGCAGGCTCAAAAGGTATCCATTTGAACCTTTTTGCCCCAGGGAACAAACTGTGAAAGTTTGGGCAGGAAATATGGTACTGGGAGGAAACCGTGGCAGAAATAAAAATCACCTCACAAAGAGCTCACAGGCACTCACTGCAGCTGAAGCAGTTCCAGTCACCTCACAATATACAGCATCAGGGCGCTCTCACAGACAGAAAATGTCACAGCAAGACTCTCCATTTGAGTCAGATACAGAACAAATCCTCTCACAAACTTCTCCACAAGCCTCCTCAGTATCCCCAGTAATATTATTACAATTTGAAAAGATGCTTCATAAGGCTTTAAAACAAACCTCAGACCAAATAACAAACAGCCTAACCAAAGAAATAAGAGAGCTGGGAAACCGCACCGCAGCCTTAGAAATAAAAATGGATGAAATTGAAATTACAACCCAAGAAAATATAACAGAATTGGAACAATTAAAAAAAGAGAATTTAATACTTCAAACTAAGCTTGAAGATTACAAAAATAGAGCCAGACGTTCAAACTTGCGCATAAGGGGAATACCTGAAACTGTGACAGACCTGCAATCTACTATTACTGCTCTATTACAAGAACTAAAGCCAGATATCCCTATTGAACGTTTAGAACTGGACAGAGTACACAGAGCCCTCACAGCCATAAAGAAAGATGGACCCCCACGTGATATAATCACAAAATTTCATTATTACAGAACGAAAGAACAAATACTAATTGCTGCAAGAGAAAAAAAGGAACTTAATTTTCAAGGACACAATTATCAAATTTTTGCTGACCTATCCCAACTTACTATTACTAAAAGACGATCCATGAAACCCCAACTAATGGAACTGCAACACCACAACATTATGTATCAATGGGGCTTCCCCTTTTCAGTCAGATTTAACTACCAAGGTACAATTTACAGAAGCAGATCAGCAGATGAACTACAACAAACCCTTTTAAAATTAAATCTGACAGAACCCACAAGCAGCAACACTCCCACACGCAGAAGAATGGCATCATCTTCACCTTCAGGCAGCACAAAATGGGAATCATCATTCTCACAAAAGAGGCCGTTATGCCACATCATCCATGGACCAAGAAGATTCAATGGACTGACATCCTAATTCCTGATATCTCTTCATTTATTATACTAAGAGATGGTTCTCTATAAAAAACCTGTATTTATAACTGAATGTAACTGCATTCTGATAGTCACACACTGTGTGGGATCATGTTACATTCCAGTTATATTTCTTATTACTTCTGATTCATATAGCCTTAAAATATATAAGTGAAATAAGGAAATTCTTGTTCAGTTATATACTATCAGGTAATAACAATAGATTTATTACTTTTTAGGACAAATATGTTCAATAATCCAGAAGTAATGGAAGCTTTTTCTTTCTTTTCTTAAAACAAATATATTATTACCTAACTAGTTCCTAGAATTATGTTTTTGTTTATTCTAATCTGAAGCAATACAACCTCAATTTTATGAGTTAACATATCTAAACAGTTACATATGAATAAAATATGTAATTGTTTACTCTAAAAGGGTTAAAATCCCAAAATAATTCAAACTATCTTCATCAATACCAAAGTTATTAACAGTACCTTTCTAACTGAATTATTTAGCCTAGGGCAAGACTAACCATATACAACCACCCTGGAATAAATAATTTCAACAAAAACTATATTCTGCACTCCAATTAACGAAACATCATTTTGATGTCTTTTGACATAGCACTTCTCTCCTGTAAGCGGAAGATCCGTGTACCCCCATTAGCCCTCCTCATTCTCCCAACCATATTATGTGGGAGTGTGATGAAGGCACTTATTCCCCTGAGAGAGATATTTATTCTCTTTCACGGATAAATTGTGATTACTTGCAAAAAATAATTTATACAATGTATCATCTAATCTCATATGTTTTTTGTTTACTCTTTACTCCAGAATTCACTGGTTTCTTTTCTATCTATTCATCTCTTCAGTCCACACAGGTTGATCTGCGCAGTCAGCTCTGCATAACAAAAAGTAAGTCAAAACTATTTGATCTGTTGCCATGGCACCACTGAATATACTTTCCCTGAATGTTCAGGTAATAAATGTCCCTCAAAAAAGGACCAAAGCCTTCCATACTTTCCATAACAAGAAGGCTCACATAGTATGCCTCCAAGAAACACACTTCACCAAAGATTCTACTCCAAAATATATTTCTCCTTTTTATCAACAAATTTACACGGCTTCTGCCTGTACCAAGCAAAGGGGAACTCTAATTGCATTTCACCGATCCACACCATTCACCTTATCATCAGAAATTAAAGACCCAGAAGGTAGATACCTGATACTCATGGGTTATATAATGGATACAGCAATCACGGTGATTTCCTACTACGCTCCTAACAAACAACCTACACCATTCCTCTCACATATATTACAAGTGATTAATACACACAAAATAGGAACAGTGATAATGTGTGGGGATTCGAACCAGGTCCTCCTCCCATTTCTAGATAAATCACCTTTTACACCATCCAAAATAACCTCTAGATTACCTTTTTCTCAACTTCTTTCCAAATACAATCTGGTAGATTCATGGAGAGAAAGTAACCCAATGAAAAAGAAATTCACTTATTTCTCGCACCCTCATCAAACCTTCACCAGAATAGATCATATTTTTCTAACAATAGGAATGATACCAGAAATTATTGCATCAGATATAATTCCGATTCCGTGGTCTGACCATAAGGCAGTATACACTACTATAGCCTCAGCCATATCAAAAGCGCATGACCCAACGTGGTACTTACCGGACATAATGCTCAAAAACCCACTACATCAGATGGCCATTATACAAGCTTTAAAGGAATACATATCAATTAATAATACAACAGACATCTCCCCAATAACACTGTGGGAAGCTCATAAGCCTGTCTTGCGTGGTACAATACAAAGACAAATGGCACTATTTAAACGGGAACGCAAAAATCTAGCAAAAAAACTAGAACTCAATTTTAATGCAGCCTACATATCATTTCAAGATAATCCATCCCAGAGTACAAAATCTCATCTGGAAAAATCTAGATTGGAATACGATCTATTTCTCACTGAGTCAGTTGATAAATCCCTCAAACGCTCCAAACACAATTTCTACATGAATACAAACAAACCAGGTACATATTTGGCTCGGGCATTAAATTCAACTAACAAATCTTTCAAACCAATACGTTTGAAATTATCAAAAAATGTTTACACTTGTAATCCAGTTAAAATAGTCCATAAATTTCACTCACATCTCGCAACTTTATACAAGACAAACAATGAATTTAATCCTACAGAGGCTGAATCCTTCTTCTCAAAAATAACCTTACCTGAGTTATCTCAGAATCAAAAAAGCAGTTTGGATGAGCCTATAACTATAGATGAAGTTGCTAACGCCATAAAAGACCTAAAACTTAACAAAAGACCAGGCCCAGACGGCTACTCGGCTTTATACTATAAAACATTCTCAGAAATACTCTCTCCCATTCTCACTGAAACTTTTAACAAACTTCTAGATGGACATTCTTTTCGGCAAGAAACACTAATGGCAATTGTTTGTATGATCCCAAAACCCCTTTCTGACGATACTTCCTGTGTGAATTATCGGCCTATCTCTCTGTTAAACCTCGATATTAAATTATTAGCAAAAATAATAGCAAAACGCCTCAATAGCATTATAGGAAAATTAATACATAGAGATCAAGTAGGCTTCATGCCAAATAGACAGGCAGGCGATAATATACGCAGGGCAGTGTTATTGGCACATATTGCTAAAAAACTGAAAATCCCTTTATGTTTTCTATCTCTCGATATTAAGAGGGCATTTGACACAGTATCCTGGCAATATATGCAATATTCATTACAAAAATGGGGTTTTGGACCCCACTTTTTAACATGGATCAAAGCATTATATAATAAACCCAAAGCCTATATAAAATATGCTGGATACAAATCTGAAGCCTTTAATATCGAAAGAGGTACCCGACAGGGTTGCCCATTATCTCCCTTATTATTTGCCCTTATACTCGAACCCATGGCCCAATACATCAGAACAAACCAAACTATAACTGGCATTGAAGTAGGAGGTATTACACACAAATTATGTATATTTGCAGACGATGTATTACTTTTTCTATCATCACCACAGGTCTCTGGTCCTAACTTAATACCAGCTCTTGATGGATTTGCAGCCCTATCCGGCCTTATGATTAATCCTAAGAAATGCCTAGTGCTTAATATTTCACTCACAAACATGGAGTTGATCCTGGCTAGGGCTGCACTCCCATTCACATGGGCAGAAAAATCAATCCCATATCTTGGAATTCATTTAACAGCATCTCATTCTGACTTATTCTCAACCAATTATCCTCCTGTATTAAGACAGATCACAAATCTAATAAAACAATGGTCGCAACTTCCTTTATCCTGGATAGGGAAGATTAATGCAATCAAAATGACTATTCTACCCAAATTGCTTTATCTATTCAGAGTCCTCCCTATTCCAATTCCTTCCTATTTTTTGAGAATAGTACAAAAAAGAGCAACTTCGTTTATATGGGGCTCTTCTAAACCACGTATACCTATACACACACTACATCTTCCCAAAAATAAAGGAGGCCTGGGATACCCTAATTTTACTAACTACTACAGAGCAGCACATTTGGCCAGTCTGTCCAAATACCATGCAAAACAGGAAATCCCATTATGGGTATTTATAGAGGCTTCAGAAAATGACCCTCTATTAATATCAAATTTATTATGGCTTGATCCTAAAGACCTCTTTGAAATTCATAATCCCATAACTAAACACTTCTTATCTCTCTGGGATAAACTAAAAACCAAATATCAGTTACAATCGCCACACAATCCTCTCCTTTCTTTTATCAGAAATCCGGCCTTTTATCAGGCATGGATCTACCCAAATTCTTTTAAAGCTTGGACAACATCAGGCATTCAGACACTAAATGACTTCATAGCATCTAAATCATTCCTTTCATTCCCATCGCTTAGAGAAAAATATGATCTACCAAACTCTGAGATATTTAGATATCTCCAAATCAAAAATTTCTATACACCATTCCTAAAGGGGGATACACCATTATCCCAATTATCCATTTTTGAATCAATCTGTACAAAAGATCCATTTGCTAAAGGTACAATTTCATCACTTTATAATCAATTATATGGAGTAGCAAATCTTAATAGACCCTCTTACGTTCAGAGGTGGGAGGAGGACCTGGGACGAACTTTAGAAGACACGGACTGGTCTAACATATGGCTCACATCTAAGTCATCTTCACCCAACATCTTAGCACTGGAGACAAATTATAAAGTCCTAACTCGCTGGTACCTTGTACCCTCTAGAGTGGCAAAATATTCACCTAATACCTCAGCTCTTTGTTTTCGAGGATGTCCAGAAATAGGCACATATTTACACATATGGTGGACGTGCCCAGTAATCCAAACCTTCTGGAAGGAAGTCTTCGTGCTTGCATCTAAAATATTTAAAAAAATAATACAACCAGATCCATATTTAACTTTACTTAATCTAAAACCGGAATGGTTAACACTCTCTCAATTCAAACTTATGATCCAACTAATAACGGCTGCAAAACAAACAGTGGCCAAGGCATGGAAATCTCCTACATTGGTACTAGCAGAAACAATTCACAGAATGAATAATACAATGTCCCATGCTAAGATGGTAGCCATCGATCAAAATCAAATTCCAAAATTTGAAAAACTTTGGCATCCTTGGATAAAACAACAGTTCCTGTCAAACTTCAATGACTCTGTCCTGTTGCCATGGTAACAGATTAAATGACTTACAGAGACACCCATTCTAAGGCTTCAAAGAGAACTAAAAAGAATAATAAACTGACGAGCGGGACAACCTTGTGGACCATACCTCTACCTTTCAACCCTTTTTCTTCTTTCTCTTTCCTTTTCTCCACCTTACGATTAAAGCTCATTATCAGAATTTATTTGACCTATATACACTCTACTTGTAAACAATATGTATAGTAGGTATAAATCATTTAAATACCTACAAAAGTAACTAAGGAAATGATATATATCTTTAATTTAGGTTTACGTGAACCTAATGTTTAATATTTGAAATTTCATGATATTTACCTATATAAACCCTACTGTAAAACAATGAGCTTACTTTATAGATCCTTGTAAACTTACTTTATGTATCTTTATAACATTGTATACTCAATAAACTTCTTTTGACAAGGAAAAACAAACAGGCCTAGCTTGTAGCATAGGCCTGCTTAAATTTACCTGTACTGACAGAACCTACAACACTATAATTTTAGCACCTACCTATGGTAGAGGGTGCTACACACTTTTGGAGAATGCTATAAGAGTCATATACCTGCCACTGTCAAAAATATTTTAGGGAGTTAGCCAACAAATGATCTACATCTTAGCAAGAATTTGAAAGAAACCTTTACTTTTTACTTACCTCCCAATTAGAGCTTGTCTGGTGTTCTTTGCAAACACAGTTGTAGAACTGATGCCACCAAAATATATGGCAATTTCCTTTATAATGTCAGTATCATCTTTAAACTCTACTTTCATCCCAGAAGTGACAATAGCAAAAGAATTTTCTTCTCTTTGGGCTTGCCTGAATGCAGACACAAACTGTCTCTGTACAAAAAAAAAAAAGAATGACATCTTCAAACCGTATCTAATCCAAAAACATATATTGCACCTCTCCAGTCCTTAAATAAGGTGGATGCATTCGTTTTTTCACCATTAGGTTTTTATCTATTTTCACCTAGTAATCCTGTGAATAGCACACTTGTCAATCTTCACAACACTCCTACTTACTGCACTGTATCTATGAGACAGTCCTGGTTGTCACCCACACTTCGAGAAAAACATCCTTTCCAAGATTGTTTGTACTTTCAGTTCAGCTAACAGGAAGGGGCATGGTTACTGCAGTTCAGTAATATATTACATTTAGACAGGGGCATTGCTAGGGGGTGGCTTTTGGGGCTATAGCCCCGAATCTGAGGCCAATAGCCCCGAGTCTCTGCAGGGGTCCCCAAGGGGAGGGGAGGCTCTCTGGGGACCCTTATGTAAGTGGGGGGCTCTCTGGGGACCCTGATGTAAGGGAGAGGCTCTCTGGGGACCCTAATTTTAAGGCCTAGGCTGTCTGGGGACCCTAATCTAAGGGGGCCTCTCTGGGAAACCTGATGTAAGTGGGGGGGCCCTCTGGGTACCCTGATGGAAGGGGGAGGCTCTCTGAGGACTCTGATGTAAGGAGGAGGCTCTCTGGGGACCCTGATGTAAGGTCATGTAAGGGGGGGCTCTCTGGGGACCCTGATGTAAGTGGGGGACTCTCGGGGGATATATATACACCCACACGTATATTACTGTATATACATGTGTATGCCCGCCCAAGCGTATGACTTTCTTTACTACCCTGCTATGGGCTCTAGCCCCAGATCTTTTGTAGACCTAGCAACGCCCCTGCATTTAGATATTGGGTTTAGTCTATAAATATATTTTAATTAATGTTTATTGTTGGAGATCACCCCTTGTTATGTAGAAAATAAATTCGTAAATTTATATTTAATCTTGAACTGTAGATCTGATTTACACTTTTCAGTTTACAGTAAAAAGATCTGATTTACACTTTTCAGTTTACAGTAGAAAGATCCGATTTACACTTTTCAGTTTATAGTAGAAAGAGCAGTAGCTTGAAAGTAAGGTTTACCACCTACCCACATCACTTCGACAAGTTTTTCAGAACCTTTTTCACAATGTAATGTATGCAGGAAGCTCTACGGTAGTTTTAATACCTTTAAGTGAGCAGTAGATTTATAAAAACAGAAATGTGCAGCACTTGGTGATTAATCAATAACAGTCTTATAATGTGAATAAAGTCCCAATGAATAAGTCTGTGATTTGACTTCAAACAATCTTCTGTGTGTACCCAAAAGATTCCAACAATGCATGTGATATGTCTAATCTCTCACCAGAAAGTGGAAAAAATCCAGCATTGAATAAACATCTTCCAATGTGCTTGGGAAAGAATTTGTCACAACTGTGCACCCCCACCAATCTATGCACTCACCAGATGGCAAATAGTGTAAAGCCTTAGATCTCTGAAGTGGAGAGACATCCTGCTTTGGTGCACTGGCTGGCCGGTGCACTGGTCTCCAGTAAGGTCAGGCACTGTGCAAAAAAATCTCACCCATGGGAGCCCAAATGATGCTCTTATAGTGTAGTAGTTTATTTCAAGACTTTAAAATCAAGTATAAAAGCTATAGCATAAAAATAAAGCCAGAAACGTACATAACTAGCCACTGCTACTGCCACGAGGATGTGGCGGCAATGACGTCAACATGTAGGCTCCTCCCAATGCGATTCATACTCATGCACATTCTCAAGGGATCCGCCTATATGCGGTTTCCTTGAGAATGTGCACAAAATGCTTTGGGGGGGCCTACGTGCTGACATTGTGATGGATCAGATAAAATGCCCATTTTCTATTGCCCATTTTCTATTTCTAGCTTTTATACTAACAAAATATATAATTTTCTGTATATAAGAAGTGCTTTATTAATTCCTTGCTCAAAATGGCCGCTAGCAGCACCCCTCCTATCGAATGAAGAATGTATAACTAAGATGGCGCCTCCATCCAGGACTACACCCAAGATGATGACATCTAGGTTCTGGAGGAAGTTCATCTCATATGAACATGGTCAATCAGAAGCTACTAGTATCCAGATAACACTATGCTAACGATGTACTCCCTCACAGCACAAGTCGCTCACGTATATAAAACCCATGTAACCAGGAAGAATAAAGAAGTATCATGCATCTGAACAGTCTCAGTGTATGGTTCTTCACTGTGCATGCACCAGATTACATAGGTCTAATCAGGACGGGGACAGATACTCACCAGACGATTGGTCTGATCAATTTCAGCTGGCGCCCAAACGTGGGGCCCCGGGTTGTGAACCAACGGACAGCCAATCGCAGGGACGCCGAGGTGAATCAACGCGGACGGGCTGGAGACTGATCACCTCCAGAGTATGGTAAGACATACTTTTTAGTACCTTACCAGTACGTGACCCATCGCGGTTGTTGGTCTATCTCCGTGTCTGATGTGGCTGCCGGCGGTCACCAGAGACAGGGAATTGCTTGCCCGGGGTCTAATTTGTATTGAACCTGTACCTGAGTATCTGTTGCCCAGCTTGTGTCTGTATATATGTGTCGGTCGTCGAGGGGAGAGAGAGGGACCGGGAGAGTGGGTTGGTGCACAGAGGGACTAATTTTACATGATAACTCTCCCGCCAGTGGCAGCGCGGTTTGTGCGTCACAGGGTAGACGTGTCGGGTGCGAGTCACTGGTGGCAGCGCAGTGTGCGTGTCACGGGTGGTGGCAGAGCGGTGATTCTCTTTGTGCGTCACGGGTGGCGGCAGCGCGGTGATTCTGTGAAATCCGCTCCTGAGCATCTCTCTCCTCCTGTGGCACTGATTAGTATGTCATGTCATGTCATGTCCTAAATGTGTATGTGGATTAATGTTTGGTATTTATGAGGGTGGCTGGGGTCTGTTGAGAGTAAAAGAATTAGAATATAGTCAGGAACTGTTAGGACGCCACCCTTGGAAACCCAAAAGACCTAAGGTCTTAGTCTTCCGCCTTAACGTCCACTACCCGGTCAGAGAGGGTATAGGAAAGTCGGTACAGTAGATAGAAATAGAGGCTGAGTGGGAAGGGCACGGTATTGAGAGGTGCCCCTGTCACCAAGAACAGCCAGAAGAGTGTGAGGGGGCAGAGAAAGATTGTGCAAGAAACCTGGAATTTTTGCTGGGAGGGCCACGGAAGAGGAAAAATGGGACAGGAACTAGTTAAATCAGAGAAGGGGGTTTCAGCATGTGACCTGGTGGCAGAAAGAGAGGGGGTGGAGCATGTGAAGAAAATTGGCAAAAGTATGTGGGATGACTGCGAGTGGAGGCCGGAGGAATGGCGGAGAATAATGAAAGAAAAGAGAGGCGTTTTGCTGGATAACAATCAACTGAAAACTGCAGAAGCCTGGTATAATGTGGCAAAGGCCATCCACAGAGAACAATGGATAGAGCAGGAGGTGCAGCAGGGAAAACTGACGGTGTATGTGTATCATCAATGCATTGACAAGAATGAATCGTTATGTGTGCTGACTGACAACAAGGCACCGCCCTATGATGACTGTAACACCTGTCACTCCACTGAGCCCCGCCTGCCATCACACGCCCTATTGCTGCCCGTACTTCCACCCACAGCCCAACGCACCCCTTTCAGCGGCCATCTTAGTACACCCATTCAGGAACTCGGAAGACTCCCTATGACTCCTTCTGGCGGCCATCTTAGTGCACCCAGTCAGGAACTCGGAAGACTCCCTATGACTCCTTCCAGCAACCATCTTGGTACACCTGGTCAGAGCACCGGAAGGCCTACAGGCTCTGTAACCTCCATTCACCTGGTCATAAGGGCGGACAGTACCTTCTACATGCCTCCCCTACCGACCGGAACTACTGACATGCCCAACCTAGTAGGACCGTATGCCACCACTCCAACAGGTGGAATTCCGGCCTTTCCCCATACAACGGCAAGGCCAGATGTGAGTTTACACTCATATCAACATCCCCCGACGTCCATACCGGACACTTTCCCATCCTCTTTACAGGATGAGGAGTTGATTACTTGGAACCCCCCTCCACAAACCCCAATGCCACAGACATCGACAGTAGTTCCTAGGCCAGTGGCTGATGCACCTGTGATGTATTCACGTTCACTCCATCCCAAGCATCCACCTTGGTGACCACTCTGCCAGACCCAGAAAAACAACCCATGCCCTTTTACCGTAGGTTGGCCCAGATCCAAAAACCTACTCAGCAGCATGGAGAGATCTAGTCAGTTTATATTAAATAAAAGCTGGAGACGCTTACTGGCCCATCATGGAGAAAAATCTCCATGATGCAAGGATTGTCGATGACAATACCTTTACTTCTGATGTGGAATTCTGTGAGCAGCTGCGCGAGTGGGCAAGGGACAGAATGGCTGACCAAGCAACAAGTATCCAAGATGTTACTCAAGACAAAACGGAGTCAGTAGAAAAGTATTGTTACAAGTTTTTCAGATTTGGGATTCACCACCCACCCCTTTGTGGCAGGCCTCAAGGAGTCAATCTGAAAAGGCCTCACCTTGGTCTGACCGGAGTACCGTGTGCTGCCCCTAGACACCCTCCTTTTGGTAGCAAAGGGTCTGGAATCTTCTCAGACCATCAAGAAAACCACACCACTTATGGCTGCGGGGACTACCCCATACACACCGAGGCCACCACCACCTGTTTCAACTGTGAAAGTCCTGAACATTACAAAAGCGACTGTAAAGCGTCCAGATGCCCTAGGCAATTTCCCCCACCAAGGAACCCAAATGCACAAAATCAATATCCTCAGCAACAGTACCAACATCAGCGGCAACAAGATCAAAACCCTGGACGTCCCACCTCGGAACACCTGGATCTCCTATGCTAGGAATTAGGCAAGCCTGTATCACTCCCTGTCATGGCAACCTCTTCAAAGATCTCAGAAGGCCCATTAGCAAGGGTGACCCTACCCATTGAGGGACATCCAACCACTTTCCTAATCGACACAGGTGCAGCCAGAAGCGTGATTAGAGAAGAGGATTTACCTGACCACTCCTACCTTTCCGATATTGACATATCTTGTGTGGGTGTAGATGGAACTCCCAGAACTAAGCCGTTGACCCGCCCCCTACAAATTGGAAAGTACCCAGACCTTCTGGCTTGATTTGTTGTCTCTTCCACCTGTCCACTCAATCCCTTGGGAGCAGATGTACCGTCTAGACTTCAGGCTTCCATTGTCTTCTCTGAAGATGGATCTGTTACTGTCTCTTCTCCACTGGGCATTAAGGACACCTCTGCACTTTGTTCCATCCCTCTGCTACTGTCCATAGAAGAATCACCTACTACTGCAATTCCACCGGATGTGATGGACAGAATTCCAGATTGTCTATGGTCCACAGCAGCTGAGGATGTAGGACACTTAAAGGTGCTACCAGTCATGGTACAGTTGAAACCTGGAGCTCCCCTGCCCCAGAAACCACAATACCTGCTAAAGTTAGCCCAATCTGCAGCTATTTCAAAGCATGTCAAGGCCCTCGTGTCAAATGGAGCCCTGATACCCTGCACATCTCCACACAACACACCTCTGTTCCTTGCGAAGAAGAGAACCCCTAAGGGAGAACCAGACAAGTACAGAATGGTCCAGGACCTTCGAGCAGTTAATAAAGCTACAGTCTTAGACACATCAATTGTCCAAAACCTTCACACTCTACTTGCGGCAACAGCAACATACTTCACAGTGGTGGACCTTGCAGACGCATTCTTCAGTGTCCCCCTTCACCCCTCCTGCTGGTGCCTTTTTGCATTTACCCATGAAAAACAACAATATACCTGGACATAAATCAGAAAAGGGCTGGTGACTCGGATGCTCTTGAATAAAAGTCCTTTATTGGGTTACATGGGTACACGGGTACAGGCTACGTTGACGCGTTTCGGCTAAGAAGCTTTCATCAAAGCATACATGTTTGATTTAAAAACTGATATTTATAACAGAGTAAGCACTCCAAATAGGGCTGGTGCATCCTAATCAGAGCAATCAAAACAATTAAAAACACATGGAGAAAAGAAAGAGAAACACAGCAGGCATATGAGAAACATATCATAAACAAATAAAGCATATTCAAAATGGTGCGATAAATGTATCAAACAATGCGACTATGTCGAAAAATGGGATTATGTTGAAAAAAGATTTATATCCATCCTATCCTTCAAACCATATGGTTTTCTAGTATTGAGGGTATGTATCCACCATACTTCATGCTTGAGCAAAATATGATGAGTATCACCTCCTCTTGGGGGTTTTTTAACCTGTTCAGCACGAAAAAAGGAAAAAGTGTCAAGATTGCCATGATAGAATTCCCGGAAATGTTTTGACACATTTGAGATATTTTTAGCATTAGTATATGTAGTGTCATTCACATGTTCCGAGATTCTAACTCTCAATGGGCGTATAGTGCACCCAACGTATTGTAGACTGCAGGCACTACACTGAATAACATATACCACGGATTTAGAGTTGCAGTTTATATACTGTTTGATGGTATATGTTTTCTTGGTAGAAAAAGAAAAAACTGAGGTGCTTTTTTTATGTCTATAACACTGCCTACAGGTGTTGTGGCCACACATGTAGGAACCTACAGTGGAAAGCCAGGTCTGCAATTTGTTTGACTTCTGGGAGCAAAACAAGCTGGGGGACAACATACTTCCCAGACTGGGGGCCCTTCTACTGGAAAATTGACAACCGCCCTGGATAACAGAGTACAGATCCTTGTCAGCATACAAAATGGGGAGATGCGCTTTAAGAATCGCAACAATTTTGTTGTATTCTAAAGAGAAAGTAATGACAAAATTAACTTTATTTCTATTGTAATCCCTACACTGTTTGTGTTTATTTGTGCCACTATTCTGAATCATCTCCACCTGATCTCTATGAAATGCTATATTTTGACTTCTAGCTATTGATTGTGTACTATAGCCCCTTTCTTTGAGTCGCTTTTGAATCGCTGTGCATTCTTGCAAGAAATCCTTATCTGTAGAGCAGTTTCTCCTGGCCCTGATGAATTCACCAGTAGGCAAAGACTTGATGGTGTGCCTGGGGTGACAGCTATTGGCCAATAAAAGGGAATTTCCTTCACAGGGCTTTCTAAAAGTTCTGGAAGTCACTGTGTTGCTATCTGGGTGCCCCATCAAGGTCAAATCCAAATAGTCTATTTGAGTCGGGTGGTGCACATAGGTGAACTCCAGGTTTAGGGAGTTGGTATTAATATATTTCATAAAGTCACCTATGTCACCACTCGATCCATGCCATACTACAATCAGATCATCAATGAAACGACCATACCAGGCGATGTTGGTTTTGAATGGGTTACCATGGGCAAATAAAGTGGATTCTTCCCACCAGCCCATGTAAAGATTCGCCAAAGAGGGGGAAAATTTAGCCCCCATGGACGCACCTTGACTCTGTAGTATCGTTCATCAAACATGAAGAAAATGTGTGTCAGGAGGAACTCTACTGCTCTACAAATAATCTCACGTACATTAGGACTGTAACCACTGTAGCATGAAAGATGATGTTTGATGGCTAACAGTGCTAGAGAGTGAGGAATGCAAGAATACAGAGATCTAACATCTATGGTGATCCAAATGCATTCTTTGTACCAAAAAATTTCCTGCATGTGAGCTAAGAAATGTCCAGTGTCCTTTATGAACCCAGGTAGACAGACAACAAGCGGTTGAAGAAATTGATCAACCCATTCTCCTAATCTCTCCAATAGTGATCCAATGCTTCCTGTTTGTAACTAGCAGTATCTAGGATCACTACAGTACCCCCTTATCTGACTGGCGAATCACTATGTCAGATCTCATTTTCAAGGCATTTAAGGCTGTGGTTTCTTGCTTGGTCAAATTCATTTTATTTCTATTATTGTCTTGTTGACACAATTCCTGCAATTTAACCAATTCTGATTCCACAATATTCTGAAACGAAGCCACAATGTCATTCCTGTTTTGAACAGGGTAAAAATATTTATCCTCTATGTTGATGTTTGATTCCTTTATACCAAAAGATCCTCTCTCTGATTCTGCTTGCAGACTCTCCAATGCAGACCTTGCTTACTAAATAATCAAATCTGAAGGAGATGGTCTCATTTTGAACATTGTGACACACTGTGGATTCGCTATCAGAAGGTATATCCTTGAAATGTTTCCTAAGCATTCGATTTCTTACAAAACGATTGATATCCAGTATGGTGGAAAAAAGACAAAAATGTGTACTAGGGACAAAAGACAAGCCTTTAGACAAAACAGAAAGTTCATGCTTGGTAATTCAATGCCTGACAGGTTCAATACATTGTTAGAAAAGTCTGTACCTAGTTCTGTGTCTTCTTGGCTTTCCTTGGATATCTTCTGTAGCCTGTGTTGTTTGTATGATGACCCCCGCCTCGTCCTCTTTTTCCTCTTTGATCTGGTGGCTGTGTTGATTGTTGAGGATTTGTTGCAGGTTTCTGTAATGGCTCCTCTCTGGAAAAAACCGAGCTGACTGAACCTCTTGAGGAGACAGGAGACTGCTGTTCAGCTGTGTCAGAAAATTCTGACTGTGTATCCTCCGGTGAGCTCAAATGAACCCTTCTGTCGCCTCCTGATCCCAGTCTCTTTTTAAGAATAGAGTGAGGGAATCTTTTATTTTTAGTACGTATGTAAACAGTCCCATCCTCATAATCCTTTAAGTCCCGTAGGTATTTGGATCTCTTGGTCTCCATTATCTCAGTCTCTAAGCTAGAGATTTTGAGCTGAAGATCGGTATTAAGATCGTTATATATAGAGAGCGATCGATATTGCAAAACACTCTCCTTCAAAGAGACTATGTTCTGGTTGACATCTACAAGAAGTTTCTCTTCATATGATGAAATCAAATGCATTAAGTCAAATTAACATTTGAGGAGATAAAACTGTAGAGGGAGATTTCCTAATCCGCAGACTTATGGGCACCATACACTCTGCGATATATTGCTGAAGACCTGTGTAATCCCACCAAAACCGCATTTCTTTCTTCATTAGAGTTTGCAATTTTTCAAAAACGGACTTACATTGGGCTTCTGTTGTTAAGTCTTTATCATCAATATACCTGGACAGTTATGCCACAAGGGGCACAGAACTCTCCAAGCCAGTTTGCAAAAGCTATGGCTACCATCCTTGACACATGGCAAAAGGATCACCCAGAAGTGATTCTCCTCCAATATGTTGATGATCTTCTCCTCTGCACAGATGACTTACCTACTGCTGAAGTCACCTCAGAAAGCCTGTTGTGCTATATTGCCAACCAGGGTTGCAAAGCCTCAAAACCAAAATTGCAGTGGCACTCAACATCTGTCATTTTCCTTGGACACTGTCTGTCCCACAGAACAAGACACATAACAAGAGACAGAGTGAAAGCAGTCTCAAACATTCCACTGCCATGAAGCCAGAAGCCCCTTCATGCCTTCCTCGGGCTGATCTCCTATTGTAGAGCATGGATTCTGGAAGCCTCCTTACTGATGCAACCCCTTTATGATGTCCTGAAGTCTGACCCCTTCCAAATGTCCTCAGAGGCAATATCCAACTTCGAGGTCCTCAAGCAAGCCATTTCATCATCTCCGGCTTTGGGGCTCCCAGACTACGAAAAAACATTCAAGCTCTTTGTATCCGAACATCTGGGACATGCTGCAGGTGTACTCACCCAATCACACGGCAACTGCCTACGCCCCATAGGATATTATTCCTGTCGGCTGGATGCAGCAGCAAGAGGAGGTCCATCCTGTCTGCGAGCTGTCTTTGCTGCACAAGCCTTGCTTGACAAAACTTCGGACTTCGTCCTCGGACATTTCCTCATTCTGCTTGCTCCCCATGACATTGCTGCCATACTCAACCAGATCTAGTCGAAACATCTGTCCACTGCCAGACATTTGAGACTCCAATGCTCCCTCCTTCTACCCGACAACATTACTCTATTACGTTGTCAAACCCTTCCACCCTTCTTTCACTTCCTGAGGGGGGAATAGAGGAGGACTTGTCACTTCATGACTGCTTTGAATGAATGCGGCTGAAAACCACACATCTCCCCACCATGAGTGAAATACCCCTGCAGAATCCAGACCTAACACTTTTTGTTGATGGCTCCCAATTTGCTGATGAACGAGGAAAATACCACACAGGATACGCGGTCACCACTGAAAACACGGTTCTACAAGCTGAAACCTTACCACCAGTGACGTCTGCACAGGACACAGAGCTGCAAGCACTCACTACAGCATGTAAACTGGCAGAGGGAAAAAGAGCCAACATTCATACAGACTCAAGATACACTTTCGGCATTGCCCATGACTTTGGTGTTATCTGGAAGGCCATAGGATTCCTGACAGCTGCAGGAACACCTGTGAAACACAGTATCAAAGACCTAATGGACGCCTTACTTCTCCCAACCCAAGTGACTATTCTGAAAGTAAAAGCACATGGCAAACTGAACTTGAAGGAAGCGAGAGGCAATCACCTAGCCAATTCAGCTACCAAACAGGCAGCCGGCAGTCCACGGGAAGTGGAAAGCAGGGTGGTAGAAGAAGACCACCCTGTACTTGTCCTACGGACTCTCCCAGTGGACAGAGTTTATCTGAAAGAACTACAGGAAGCATCAAGTCCGGATGAGAAGGAAAGCTGGAAGCGGAGGGGAGCAATCCTCAGGGATGGACTATTCAAGTGCAACAAGAAACCTTGCTTGCCCAGGAATATGTACCCAGAAGTGGTACAATGGGCACATGGAGCTGCCCATCTGTCAAAGACTCTTATGAATTCCCTCATCATCAAATACTATGTAGCACCAGCAATCACTCCACTGACTAGCAACTTGTGTAATTCATGCACCATTTGTGCAAAGTGTAACCCGGGACACACAGAGAAGATGCCACAAAAACACCTGGCAAAGCCCTTGTACCCTTTCCAGCAGATACAAATTGACCACATCCAAATGCCAAAGAGTGTACGATTTGAGTACGCCTTAGTAGTGGTAGATATGTTCTCCAGGTGGCCAGAGGCCTACCCTGTAACCAACATGACCACTAAAACGACTGCTAAGAAACTCCTCACTGAGGTGATATGTGGGTACGGGGTCCCAGAAGTGATAGAGACCGACCAAGGACCTGCCTTTACAGCATCAAAAACCAATGAAGTCTGGGCTGCACTGGGAGCTACCTTAGCGTTTCACACACCCTACCACCCCCAGAGTAGCGGGAAGGTAGAAAGAATGAATGGTACCTTGAATTAGATACAGGAACACACTAATTGCTGCCTGGAGATTGGGTGCTGGTAAAGAAATTTGTGAGAAAACACTCCCTTGAACCAAGATATGATGGTCCGTTCCAAGTTCTGCTGACCACAGCCACTTCTGTCAAGTTGGCGGGAAAAAACACTTGGATACACGCTTCTCACTGCAAGAACGTTCCAACCCCTGTAGACAAGTCCCCGCCTACACCATGATGACAGTGCTACATATCCTTTTTCTGTTAAGCCTAACAGGGGCTCAGCAAATAGCCATTACCAAGAAAGGCGACTTGGTTATATTTTGGTGTAACTCATCCAACACGCATGTGGCCGCCTTCACATTTAATTACTGTACTATAGTCTCTTGTCCCCCAGTTGCTTGGCAGAGTAACTTATACCGGAACACTCCCAATTCTAGATCCACATATATATGTGTTACAGACAGGCCTGGATTTACTCCCTTTGCCACCCCAAGGCCGGGTTCTTCAATGCCGCCCCCCCCCCCCCCACACACACACACACACCACCATTCTCGTCCTTTATTGATGATGCTACAATAGATCAATTAAAAACATATCTCCATACACGAGAACACTGAAAACAACTGGCTTTAATTGTACAGACTAAAAATACTTCAGGGTAAGCGCGCGAGGGGTAATGATTTTTCGCTGGCAATTTTTCAGGGCAATGGCTGGTGTTAGTGCCTCAATCATCCCCGGCACCATGGTTGGTATGGTGTCAGGATAATTGAAACACATTATTTATATCATTACATTGTAATGTAAAATGAAATAGTTCAACTCACCATAATGCAGAATCATTGGGAGCCCTGAGCGTGTCACTTGCCACCATCTCTTGTCACTATGCCTGCCACCAGATGGAGATGTCACTTGCCATGATGCCACCACATGGTGATGTCACTTGCCACACTGCCTGGCTGCCACCAGATGGGGATGTCACTTGCCACGCTGCCACCAGATGGAGATGTCACTTGCCACTCTGCCTGCCACTAGATGGGGATGTCACTTGCCACGGTGCCACCAGATGGAGATGTCACTTGCCACTCTGCCTGCCACCAGATGGGGATGTCACTTGCCATGCTGCCACCAGATGGGGATGTCACTTGCCACGCTGCCACCAGATGGGGATGTCACTTGCCACGCTGCCACCAGATGGGGATGTCACTTGCCACACTGCCACCAGATGGGGATGTCACTTGCCACGCTGCCACCAGATGGGGATGTCACTTGCCATGCTGCCACCAGATGGAGACGTCACTTGCCACACTGCCACCAGATGGGGATGTCACTTGCCACGCTGCCACCAGATGGGGATGTCACTTGCCACGCTGCCACCAGATGGGGATGTCACTTGCCACGCTGCCACCAGATGGGGATGTCACTTGCCACGCTGCCACCAGATGGGGATGTCACTTGCCACGCTGCCACCAGATGGGGATGTCACTTGCCACGCTGCCACCAGATGGGGATGTCACTTGCCACGCTGCCACCAGATGGGGATGTCACTTGCCACGCTACCACCAGATGGGGATGTCACTTGCCACGCTGCCACCAGATGGGGATGTCACTTGCCACGCTGCCTGTCTGCCACCAGATGAAGGAGGGCGGAACAGCGGTGCTGGCAATGAGAGATGTCATCTCTCTCCCCCCGCCGCCGCACCGCTGACATTACTTCTTAATCTTTTCAAAAATGGTGCCGGGCGGCGCAATCACGCTACTGCGCATGCGCCGCCTGGCCGAGCGCGTACGAGCTTTCCCGAGCCCGGCCGCTTCAGAACTGCGCATGCGCAGTAGTGGGCGGCTCGCGGCCATCTTTTCTAAGGGCACAGGTGCCCTTAATCAACTTTAACGGGCAGCCTGAAAGGGGGGGGCGGCCGCGAAGTCGCCGCAGGAGCGGCGCCGCCCCTGCACCGCTGCCGCCCCGAGGCCTGGCCTCGGTGGCCTTATGGCAAATCCGGCCCTGGTTACAGACACTCATTGGGGCCAGAATTGTGACTACTGGGGATCCGTGGGATGGAACACATGGACGGATTGGGGGTATCGGCCACAGAGTGCTCTTAACAAAAAAGATAAAAATGGGAAATCCCTAATCAGTAGGATGACTCTGTTGAAAACGGGCACATGCTTAAATAATGGAAGGACAGGACACAACATGAAATTCACCCTAACCATAAAGAACCCCAGTCCCACTGATGCAGGGATGTATGTCTTGGGGACATGGATGGTAGGGGGAACAACAGAAGCAACAGGAAAATTCCAACTTAAAGACATGTATAATTCATCATACTGTCAATCCCCTCAGCCGGTAATCAACCCTCTTAGACCCCACATCCGTACCCTAGATGACATGGCAGCGATGGCAAATCCCACCTTTGAGGACACCATGGCTGCAGAAACTGGTTTCTCTGACACCAATCTGTGGCTAGAATGGATGAAGTATAATGCAGACAAACACAAGACCAACTGCTATGTTTGTGGTAGTGCAAGGCCACACCTGGGTACTGTTCCACTGTCGATCAAAGTCAAAGTGAGAAGTGCTTCCTTAGCCTGTTCACTAATACAACAACAAACCACTCATCATGTGAAGAGTGGAAAAAAGACTACGCCATAGTTACCAAAACCCCAAGGCCAAGCGAAGGCATCACCATTTACCCAGGAAATTATAGCTGTCACTCAAATTATCAAGGGGGAGGTTCCTGGGTAATTTCACAGAAGGTTACTGCTCTACCTTACAGTAATGTTTCCCGGGAAGGCAGGTACAGAACCAGGTCCAGTCCCTCGGCGATGTGTACTGGATCTTTGGGGATTTAAAAAATTAGGACCAGGCTAGAAGGGAACTGGAACGGAGAGTGTGCCCTGCAAAGGTCATTATGCCTCTCCACACCCTCCCATATAACCCATCTTCCCCACACCCTGACCTGTCACCCAACCGTAGGAGAAAGAGGAGTACTCCTGAGGGAAGTTTAGACCCACGTGTGTATATAGATGCCATAGGGGTCCCAAGGGGGGTCCCGGATGAGTTTAAAGCCCGAGACCAAGTAAAGGCAGGTTTTGAGTCTCTGATTCCCATAATCACTGTCAACAAAAATGTAGACTGGATAAATTACATATATTACAATCAGCAGCGGTTTTTGAATTACACCAGAGATGCCCTACAGGGGATTGCTGACCAATTAGCCCCCACATCTTACATGACATTTCAGAATAGGATGGCCTTGGACATGATTTTAGCAGAGAAGGGGGGTGTTTGTAAAATGATAGAAGGTACAGGGACGTTCTGTACATACATCCCTGACAACACTGGTCCAAATGGTAAGGTCACCCTGGCCATAAAAAAGTTGGAAAGCCTATCAGTAGAGCTGAAGAAGAATAGGAATAGCTGTTTTCATCATTTTGATCATCCTCGCTCTGATGGACACATTGTTTTTGTTTTCTCAAAGGGATACAAATAAATGGAGAAAAGACACTGTAGAAGATTTTTCTGGAGAGTAGGAAAATGTAGGCATGACTAGCTGGTGGCTAGGCCTATTTGTTTTCATTCTGGGCTGGGAATGTCTCAGGGCAGGGCTGGGTGAATCACAGGTAGCATCACTGTCACCTTTCTCTTCTTTCTAGAAGGTGCTAGAAAGAGAGGAGGGGAGGAGAGGTGTAGTTGCCTGGGGTATTGTAAGGAGTCTTGACCAACTTGAATTGGCAGGGGGCAGGCCTCCTTAAATACCCAGGGTCAGCCCAGCTTGGGAGGAGTTGTCGGGTAGTAAAGCTGGAGTGAGAGAGTGTGGAAGCTGTCAGGGACCACATGGAGCTCCCCGGTCTGGGGGGCTCGGGAGCTTCCAGGAGGAGTGAAAAGATCCTGGAAGGAGAGGCACATGAGAGAGCAAGGAGAGGACAGTGGCAGAAAACACTGCTAAGAGACTTCAGGGAGGACAACTGGTCGTAGCCAGGAGGGCTGGTGAGTGGAGCACAGTCAGGAGGACTGGGGAGGCACGCCTGAGAGAACTGGGGATTGCAGTTTGAGATGGGTGCAGAACCAGAAGAGAGGACTGTGGGAAGGGCAGTGGAAAGAGGTCATTGCAGCCAGGCTGGCTGGCAAGGCCTGAAGAGAGCTATCTGTGATTGGTAGCTGTGCAGAGGACAGTTAGCACCTGAACTATTTCTACACCACAGGGGCCCTAGGTCCCTGCCCGCAAAAGGCAGTTCACTGAGGCTTGGCTGAGTCATTGTCAGGCCTAACCATGTGGTGCTAGCTAGTCTTGAGGAGTAACAGTCTGCAGCAAGTAAAGTGCTGGAGAAGTGAAGTATAAGAGGTCTGAAGCAAGAGTTTGTGCTGGAGAGAAGACTGGAGTGTATATACTAGAGTGTAAATAGAAGTCCTGAGCAAGTTGTGCTAAATATTCCTGGGCATCCCATAATTTCCCATTCCCATCCAAGTTTAATCCCCTCAATAAAAAAACAAAACTTATGGACTGTTCTATGTCTTTGAGTGTCTGAGAGATGGCTGTCGGGCTGGTCAGGGTAACAGGTGAGCCACTACATTCAGCAACTCCTACGGGGCAGGGCTACAACACTTTAGTTAAAAATGTAAACATAAGGGGGCATGTTCAAGATGGCGCTGTAAGTGGACGCTTTCCTTCGAGCTCCGCCGGGATCCAAACCGCCATCCGGACCATCAGCATCACACTCCCTGCCTGACCATCGGTGGAGGGAGCCCTGACTGCAGCCGATGCGGGGATCCAGTCGGCAGACTTCGGTCTGCCCCACAACGGCTGCTAGCCTTCTCTTCCTGCTCCGTCCCCTCACAAGGCCCAGCGTGCGGAGCCGGCGCGCACAATACCTACAGTGGTGGCATGGCCCCTGCCCGACCTATGGTGGAGGGAGCCTTAATTGCAGCCAGAGCCGTGATCCAGTCAGCGGGCTTTAGTCTGCCCCATAACGGCTGCTATCCACCACTTCTCCTCCTGCTCCATCCCCCCACAAGGCCCGGCGCGCGGAGTCAGTGCGCACAAGGCCTCCAGTGGTATCACGGCCCCTGCCTGACCCGAGAGCCCTTGGAGCTTACAGCCTGGGGAACCACTCGACGGGCTCTGCCAGGCATCCTACGGTCACCAGCCTCCTCCTCCTCCACCAACCCTTGTCTTCTCATGAGGCACAACACAGAGAGCCCGGGGTGCACGAGGCCTCCAACCTTGACACAGAGCCTCCTGAATGAGGCGCCGCCAATCGGGTGCAACGTCCGGTAAGGGGAAAAAAGTTAAATTTCCTCCCCCCAGAGACCCCCCTTCCACAACTAAACTCTCCAGCAGACCACCGAGCCACCCCCAGCACACACAGGGCATCACAGACATGCCCAATGGAAGCTGAGGAAGCAAGAGCCCCCCTGGCCAGTGGCATTCATGGCGGCCATAGCCACATGCCAATCCACTCTCACTGCAAAAATTGAGGCTGTAGAAATGGATGTGGGCCTTCTCAGGCAGGACATGGATAAGCTCAGGTCCAGGGTGGCAGAAACAGAGCAGAGGGTCAGTAATACCAAGGACACAGTAGCAGAGCATAGTGCAGTACTTCGCTCTCTTCAAATTAATGTTAAATCCCTGGAATACAGAGCAGAAGATGCCGAGAACAGAAATAGACGCAACAATTTGCGCATAGTCGACCTGGCGGAGGGTGCAGATGGCAATAATCCCACGTGCTTTGTGGAAGATATGCTGCGTAATCTCCTGCCCGATGCTCGCCTATCTCCTCACTATGTGGTGGAATGGGCACACAGGATCCCACCTAAGCCTGTTCCGCTGGGTGCTCCCCCCGAACTTTCATTCTCAAACTCCTCAATTTCCGGGACAGGGATGAGATCCTCCGTGCGTCCAGAACAGTGGGGGATCTGAGACATCAGAGCAACGAGTTAATGATTTTTCCTGATTATTCAGTAGAAACGCAGAAACTCAGGAAGTCGTTTGATCAAGTGAAAGCTGCAATGAGGGCGCGCAACATTCAGTATAGTGTCCTGTTCTCAGCCCGTCTGAGGGTCCAGGATGGAGAAACAACCCGCTTCTGCACCTCTCCCAGAGAGGCCTCCGCCTGGCTGTATTCGCTGCCCCAAGATCGACAACTGAGAGCTTCAACTGTGAGTACTCACTGACAAAGATTATCATTTACCGGGCCCCGGGATCAAGCTCAATTTTGTGAATGATACTGTACCACTACTTGGTGCTTGACGGCCTGTGTTGCACCTGTTGTGTCCGTTGGTACACAAGGCTGCCTGCACAAGTTGTCCCGGGACACCCCAACGATGGAACTTTAAGATAGTGCCCCTGGCCTCCTGGGCCAGGAGACTCTCAGGGCTGGCATGGCATGCATGGCTCCCTCTCATTTAGGGACCTTAGGGAACCTGACTATGATGCACACTTACTGATGGTTAAAAAAACAAATTTCCCTGTTTTTTTTCTTCCACTGAAGGGACATACATAATTCTATGTTTAACTTTTCTCCCTTTTTTCCCCTGAATCCTGGTCTCCAACAGTTTAAGTAATATTCTGGCGGATGCCTCGACTGGAGAGCAGTAGCTTGGCTCACTCCTTGATCCCACAGAACTTTTGAGGGGCGGGAGCGCCTCTTGCACAGGACCCACCTTTGCAACTGTCGAGCTGATTTTGGTTGGGATGGAAACCTGCCTCAGTTTTAAGGGGTTGGGTGGGGTGGGGGGGGGGGTTGCCCCATTTGGGCTGGTTTATGGTTAATTTTTGGTTTATGAAAATAATGTTGCTTTTATGTTTGGAAATTGCATTACAAATGTTAGTACTGTATGTTTACTCTTACTGCTGTCTCCGAGTCCTCCTGGCAGTCTCAAGGGGAAGGTGCCCCCCCAATCTATGATAGCTGCCAAAGACAGATTTATCCAGCTCAGCTACTTCCCGCACCCCCCCCCCCCCCCCCCCCCCCGCGCTGGACACCATTCGATCATACCAAATAGAGACAAATGGCAATGAATAAACTTGTTATGTAACTGGCGGCTCTCCCTCCCCTGTGGGGAAAGTGTTTGATCACCATGCTGGAACTGTGGGCGCGACTTAGATGGCAGCATCCTTGGGATTTCACCTGTAGAGGAATGTTAGGAACGCTGGTATTATGGACTTGTAGGATGCTAATATCTAGATTGAATATATAAGACTGACACTGTAAGTAAGAAATACTTGAATGTTGAATGCTGAATATATTGTAATGCTGATATGTTAATAAACTTTTCTGTTAAAAAAAAAATGTAAACATGCAGTAAATCTTAACAGCACCCAGAGAAATTGGCAGTCACAAAAATAATATGGATTATTAAGTTATGAAGTCTGAGGTTTTGGGCAAATACCCCCTGGATGCCATTTCCTTTTGTTTTTTTCAAACACAATAGCTGTTTTGGGTGAATCTTAACAAATAGAAGAATTTACATTTATTTTTGCTGATGCGTCTCCTGTTTATTATCCATGATATTGATATTAAATGACAGGATGAGAATTAAAAGGCATCTCTCTTCAAACATTTATACAGATTAACACACATATTAAAAAGCCATAGGGGTTGATTTACTAAGGCTGGAGTGTGCAAAATCTTGTGCAGTTCTGCTAAGAAACTAGTCAGCTTCCAGGTTTTTTTGTCAAAGTTGAATTAAACAAGCTGAAGTTAGAAACTGATTGGCTACCATGCACAACAGCACCAGGATTTTGCACTCTCCAGTTTTAGTAAATCATCCCCATAGAGTCAACTCAAAAAAGATGGAGATTACGTTTAAGCGCAAGTTGGAAATTACATTTTAAGACTTACCTCTTCTGAGTAAGGTATAAAGACACTTAGCAAGACTTCCCCTGGCTTTAAATCAGAGGCACCTGAGAAATAGGAGTCATCCAGTGGGATTGTCCGTGTTTTACCTATATGTAGTTAATGAAACACACATTTTAGTATTAGATATTTTAGTTATGAAGTTGCGGCAGCAACAAGATACCATAGTAAAAAAAAAAAACACACACACACCAACATTTGACATATAAAAGTACAATAGAAGACACATTGGCTGCAGTCAGGAAAACAATCCACAAAATAGATTTCTCATTTGTGTACATTATTTTAGTCAACAGTTACAATTAGCTCTTTAGTTGCTTTTTTCATCTACTTTTGAGAAAAAAAAATTGTTCCTCTAGAAATTTGCAATCCACATGAAGGCCCCACATGTGTGGAGGAGAGGAGTCTTCAAATACACATCAAACCCCATCCCCATCCCCAGAATTTTGCAACATTTTTGAGAAACCTGTTATAAATACCTGATAAAAAAGCAACATGTATATGTATATATATATACATATATATATATACACACACATATATCAATATACAGTCAGGTCCATAAATATTGGGACATCGACACAATTCTATTCTTTTTGGCTCTATACACCACCACAATGGATTTGAAATGAAACAAACAAGATGTGCTTTAACTGCAGACTTTCAGCTTTAATTTGAGCGTATTTACATCCAAATCAGGTGAACGGTGTAGGAATTACAACAGTTTCTATATGTGCCTCCCACTTTTTAAGGGACCAAAAGTAATGGGACAATTGGCTGCTCAGCTGTTCCATGGCCAGGTGTGTATTATTCCCTCATTATCCCATTTACAAGGAGCAGATAGAAGGTCCAGAGTTCATTTCAAGTGTGCTATTTGCATTTGGAATCTGTTGCTGTCAACTCTCAATATGAGATCCAAAGAGCTGTCACTATCAGTGAAGCAAGCCATCATTAGGCTGAAAAAAACAAAACAAACCCATCAGAGAGATAGCAAAAACATTAGGTGTGGCCAAATCAACTGTTTGGAACATCCTTAAATAGAAAGAATACACCGGTGAGCTCAGCAACACCAAAAGACCCGGAAGACCACAGGAAACGACTGTGGTGGATGATCAAAGAATTCTTTCCCTGGTGAAGAAAACACCCTTCACAACAGTTGGCCAGATCAAGAACACTCTCCAGGAGGTAGGTGTATGTGTGTCAAAGTCAATAATCAAGAGAAGACTTCATCAGAGTGAATACAGAGGGTTCACCACAAGATGTAAACCATTGGTGAGCCTCAAAAACAGGAAGGCCAGATTAGAGTTTGCCAAACAACATCTACAAAAGCCTTCACATTTCTGGAACAACATCCTATGGACAGATGAGACCAAGATCAACTTGTACCAGAGTGTTGGGAAGAGAAGAGTGTGGAGAAGGAAAGGAACTGCTCATGATCCAAAGCATACCACCTCATCAGTGAAGCATGGTGGTGGTAGTGTAATGGCGTGGGCATGTATGGCTGTCAATGGAACTGGTTCTCTTGTATTTATTGATGATGTGACTGCTGACAAAAGCAGCAGGATGAATTCTGAAGTGTTTTGGGCAATATAATCTGCTCATATTCAGCAAAATGCTTCAGAACTCATTGGACGGCGCTTCGCAGTGCAGATGGACAATGACCTGAAGCATACTGCAAAAGCAACCAAAGAGTTTTTTAAGGGAAAGGAGTAGAATGTTATGCAATGGCCAAGTCAATCACCTGACCTGAATCTGATTGAGCATGCATTTCACTTGCTGAAGACAAAAATTAAGGCCCCAAGAACAAGCAGGAACTGAAGACAGTTGCAGTAGAGGCCTGGCAGAGCATCACCAGGGATGAAACACAGTGTCTGGTGATGTCTATGCATTCCAGACTTCAGGCTGTAATTGACTGCAAAGGATTTGCAACCAAGTATTAAAAAGTGAAAGTTTGATGGATGATTGTTAATCTGTCCCATTACTTTTGGTCCCTTAAAAAGTGTGAGGCACATATACCAACTGTTGTAACTCCTACACCGTTCACCTGATTTGGATGTAGATACCCTCTAATTAAAGATGAAAGTCTGCAGTTAAAGCACATCTTGTTCGCTTCATTTCAAATCCATTATGGTGGTGGTGTATAGAGCTTAAAAGATTAGAATTGTGTCGATGTCCCAATATTTATGGACCTGACTGTATATCAGTGGTGGAACTATAGGGGTCACTGCAGTCGCACTTGTGACTGGGTAGTGCCATTCTGCTGCTGTGGGGGGGGCCCAAGACCCGGCATCTCCCCCTGCACCCCTGGCTTTACATTTAAACTGCAGGGGGGTGAGGTGGGAGACAGCGATCAGCAGCTCTATGGTGTCCACGGGCGGCAGGATCTACCTGGGGCTTGTAGTTCTCTCTCTGAATGTCTCCGAATGTATACACTGGAGATGGGAGGGGCCTCTGACCCGAGCATGTATCGGCTTCACTCTTCAGTGAGTTGCTCTGCTTCTACACTCTTGATGATACATGCCTGGGTCAGAGGCCCCTCCCCTCTTCAGTGGATACAGTAGGAGAGAGAACTACAAGCCCCAGGGAGATCCTGCCGCCTATGGACACAATAGAGCTGCCTCCCACCTCTCCCCAGATGTACTGGGGGTCCAAGGTGCACAGCGGACACCAGCCAGGTACAGGGGAACCTCTGGAAGGGGGGGTGACTGTCTGGTGACCCTAATGAAAGGGGGGCTCTCTAGAAATCCTGAAGTAAGGGGGGCCCTCTGGGGTCCCTGATGTAAGGGAGGCTCTCTGGGGACCCTGATGTTAGGGGGGCTCTCTGGGGACCCTGAAGTAAGGGGGGCTCTCTGGGGACCCTGATGTAAGGAGGGGCTCTCTGGGGACCCTTTAGTAAGAGGGGCTCTCTGGGGACCCTGAAGTAAGGAAGGGGCTCTCTGTGGACCCTGATGGAAAAGCAGGCTTTCTGGGGACCCTGATGTAAAGGGGAGCTCTCTGGGGAACACTAACGAGTCACATGATACCGGGGAGGGGAAATGGCTAATTGGGCCCAATTTGAACACTTTCACTTAGGGGTGTACTCAGTTTTGTTACCAGTGGTTTAGACATTAATGGCTGTGTGTTGAGTTATTTTGATTTACACCGTTATACAAGCTGTAGACTCACTACTTTACAAGTGTCATTTCTTATCACATGAAAAGATATAATAAAATATTTACAAAAATGTGAGGGGTGTACTAACTTTTGTGACAGATATATAGATATATACACACACATACATACACATATGTATATTATATACATGTGTATGCCCGCCCAAGCGTATGACTTTCTTTACTTTGCTGCTATGGGCTCTAGCCTGAGATCTTTTGTAGACCTAGCAACGCTCCTGGTGGGGGCCCTTCATGGTTTCTTGCACCGGGGCCCTGAAGATTCTAGTTATGCTAGGGAGACAGAGGAAATGCTTCCTTTTACATGCAGCAGTCTGCTGACCTCATTCTTCCAGGCTCAACTTCTCAAACTAGGCAGCATTTTGCCTGAAGATCAAGAAAAGGTATAAATACAGTATATATGATAAAGATAAAAAGATATAGCTTAACAAAGTCCATTGTTGCTTTATATTGTGACCTATCGGAATGCATTAATACATAATGTAGCACCCTCTACCAGAAGGTAGGTGCTAGAATAGGATTTTTCTGGGTTTTATGCCACGTACACACAAGTGGAATTTCCGTCGGAAAAATCTTGGATAGTTTTTCCGATGGAATTCTGCTCAAGCTTGACTTGCATACACACGGTCACATAAAAGTTTGCTGAACTTTCGACCGCCAAGAACGCGGTGACGTACAACACTACGGCGAGCCGAGAAAATGAAGTTCAATGCTTCCGAGCATGCGTCAAATTGTTTCCGAGCATGCGTAGGAATTTTGCGCGTCGGAATTGGTACAGACGATTGGAATTTCATCTGAACTTTTTCCGACCAAAAAATTGAGAATATGCTCTAAATCTTTTGCTGGCTGGAATTCCGCCAGCAAAAGTCCGATAGAGCATACACACGGTTGCATTTTCGGACCAAAAGCTCTCATCGGACTTTTGCTGGTGGAATTTCCGCTCGTGTATACTGGGCATAAGATGTCAGTGTAGACAAATTTAGACAGGCCTGTGCTGTAGGTTAGACCTTTTTGTATTACTGGAAGTGATGATACAGGAGTCTAACAGTTTTGCAGTTGAGGATTTTGCACAAGAGGAAAGGAATCTAGAGGAATGAAATCTGCAAGATTGAGTGCAGAGGAAGAGGAGGAACAGTCTGCAGTGGAGATATGCAGGAGAGCTAAGCAATAGTCTGCAGTGGAGATCTGCAGGAGAATAGACTGTGAATGTTAGAAGTGCATCATTTTTCAGGGCTAAAGTTGCTAATCAATGTTCTACAAATGTGATGACAACTCAATAAGTTCTATGGGCATCCCATATCTTCCTTTACCTTAACCAACAAAACTACGCAAATGACTGCTCATTGTCTCAGAGGTGATAGATGGGGGTCTGGCAGCAGGGTGATTCGGTGGATGTTAATACCTAGTGGTAACCAACCGCTACACTTGGAGGTCCCACCGAGATCCGCCTTCACGGTTAACCTGCTGGCCGTCACCCCTAGCAACCGCTAAAAGCCGGGGGGGACTTTGCCTGTTTTGCCAAGTTTGGGATATACTGAGGAAAAGGACTGTGTGTTTGCCTTTAAAACTGACTTTGTTACATGCGGTTGCCCATAGCAACTAAAACCGAGCTTGTTGCCAAGTGTTTTTTTGCTCATAGCAACCATCCAGGATCGGCACTGCCTGCGGCTCCCTGCACTCAGTTGTACTAATGGACACTCACAACAGCGATAAGCCCTGCAACTTAGTGACTGTAACCATGTGCTATCACCCGTGGCAACCACGGCCAGCGATCACGCTCATTGGATTACTAATATGTCCAGCGTTTTACACAGCGTGGGCATTACCCACTGTTGGCAAAATGTGAATGACTTTATTAATCCTGCCTAACACAGTGGAGAGTGGAGTGTGAGTTTGTGGATGTCTACTGTTGCCCTTAGTAACCTAGCCACAAGGGGGTGTCACTGACGGGGTCTGCGCAGTCAGTCCCTTACGGTAGGACATTGTAATGGAGAGACTTTCCTGTGTTTATGGTGACCGCTGCAAAGTTTGCCTGCCATCATTTCCAGTGTCATGACGCAGTTTCTAAAACTTTTAAGCTTGGACAGTGCCTGCAATTCAACAGCGCCTGCCACCAGGTGTCACTCTGGCGCACACTGAAAATGTATGCAATCAGGCATGATGTTAACGGGCCCCTCCCTGGGAGTGAGTATATGAGTAGCCTTGGAGCAGCTGGTGGTTCATTTGCTTGATTCAATCACAAGGAAGCACATCCTGATCCTACACACAGGTTATCCTCTTCGCTGGAAGATTAGCCATCCCTTTTGGTATTTTTTTTAATTTTTGTTATGTTTTTCTCCCCTTACTTGGTTCTTTTCACATACACTCCCTCATGTAGCCCCCTTGTGGGAACACATAGACATTTTTTCTCCATTACTTTCACACCTTTACACATTTAACCAATCCCCTTTTTTTGACACATTTTTCTAGGAACACCATGCACTTTCGGTGTACACATAGCCTATTGGATCATGCTGTGACCACTATGCTGGGCTCCGGGCGCTGTTCTCCTTCCTTGGAGGGTTTCCCCATTTCAACCCCGGGGGAGACATCATGCCTCATGCCCCCGTCTTCCTTGGCTGATACCGGACTTGACTTTGAGGTTGTCAGTAAGTATCCCAATCTATCTCCACCTTTTTGGGACTTGATTCCCCTGCCCCCCCCCCCCCTTATTCTAAGGGTACTATCATTAATCCCTGTTTTTTCCTTCCTTGTACAATACCTTATAACACTCCTGATGAATGGCTGTAACGCCAGGAAATGCGTAGAGTGCCACTAAATGCCAACAGTTACTTGTTTTTATTATATTTGTCTTTCAATCGATTTATTATACCATGTATATTTGCCATGTCTATGTTATTTTTGTATTGCATGCCATGAGCAGCATATTTAGTGTAAGTCTGGTGACTACCTATCTATTTGATACAAAATATCTGATATGTATTGTAAATTGAAACAAATAAATCATGTACTGTACTTTCATATTTATGTTGTCACTTTCTCTCAACATGGCGTACCCTCATTTAAAGTCACACAAAATTCCTCCTTTTTATCCACTAAATCAGGAATGGAGGCCGCCATGTGTTTCCTACAGTGTGTGTCAGGTCACGTCCATTTACTGTGAACCAAATATTTGGGTGGAAGACATTTACAGTGACCTGCCACACTTTATACTCCATCAATTTCTGTTTGTCGCCCTATTACTGGGCCATAACAGTGTTCAGCTATTTTTTATTAGATTCATTCCCTATTCCTATTAGATTCCAATGTTATTTTTTCCCCTATGTATTATCTTCGATCCATTAGCCTTTCCAGACTACTTCCCAACCCCTTGTCTGGTTCATCCCTGTTTTGGGGGGGTTCGGGTGTTTTCTCTGTCTCCGGGGTTGCGATGTGCAGCAGCCCATTCCCCCCCACCCCCTGGTGGGGGCGGGATTTGGCCTCCTGCTCATCGGCGTCATGCTTTGACGCCGCAACCAGTGGTGTCATTGACGTTGTTGTAACGTCTTTTTTATTCCATCTTTAGCCACGCACGAGAGGGGTGGAGACCCACTGCTGATGGCTCTTCCACATGCAGCTGGGAATCCCCTCCCCACCTCTCTTGTGCAGTCTGGCCAATCAGGCATGACGCTAACGGGGCCCCTCCCTGGGAAGGAGTATATCAGTAGCCTTGGAGCAGCTGATGGTTCATTTGTTTGATTCAATCACAAGGAAGCACATCCAGATCCTACACACAGGTTATCCTCTTTGCAGGGAGATCAGCCATCCCCTTTTGGTATGTTTTTTTTATTTTTGTTATGTTTTTCTCCCCTTACTTGGTTCTTTTCACATACACTCCCTCATGTAGCCCCCTTGTGGGAACACATAGATATTTTTTCTCCATTACTTTCACACCTTTACACATTTAACCAATCCCCTTTTTTTGACACATTTTTCTAGGAACACTATGCACTTTCGGTGTACACATAGCCTAGTGGATCATGCTGTGATCACTATGCTGGGCTCCAGGCGCTGTTCTCCTTCCTTGGAGGGTTTCCCCGTTTCAACCCCGGGGGAGACATCATGCCTCGTGCCCCCGTCTTCCTTGGCTGATACCGGACTTGGCTTTGAGGTTGTCAGTAAGTATCCCAATCTATCTCCACCTTGTTGGGACTTGATTCCCCTGCCCCCCCCTTTATTCTAAGGGTACTATCATTAATCCCTGTTTTTTCCTTCCTAGTACAATACCTTATAACACTCCTGATGAATGGCTGTAACGCCAGGAAATGCGGAGAGTGCCACTAGATGCCAACAGTTACTTGTTTTTATTATACTTGTCTTTCAATCGATTTATTATACCATGTATATTTGCCATGTCTACTTTATTTTTGTATTGTATGCCAGGAGCAGCATATTTAGTGTAAGTCTAGTGACTACCTATCTATTTGATACAAAATATCTGATATGTATTGTAAATTGCAATAAATAAATCATGTGCTGTACTTTCATATTTATGTTGTCACTTTCACTCAACATGGCATACACTCATTTAACGTCCCACAAAATTTCTCCTTTTTATCCACTGAAAATGTATGCTTACAGTTCCTCGCACGCTGAACCAATAAGTGATAGGGCGGATTTATGCCCCAATGGAGAGCTAACAAGTATTCAACATGCTGCGCGCCAGACTTGAGGCAGAGCAAGATGGCGGAAGGTGGTTGGTGGACTCCCGCTATGCAGTGGTTGCCTGATGTGCAAGATCGGGTGCTGGTCGATACTGGTATCCGGCTGGAACTTACTGGAGGACTTGCTCTGGGGGTGGTCAGAAGAGTGGAGCGGCTGTGTATGATATGTCCCGGGTGTCATAGACCCACGGCTGGAGTTAGCGCCTGGGCATAGGTGCGGACACTGTGGGGATCCACTTACCCGCTTAGGGCCAGTGCAGCAAGAGACTAAATACTATTCTACCAGCCTGCTCACTGGATTGTGTATGCCGTAGCTGCAGGTGACTCGGAAGGCCGGAGAGGGCCATGTGTCACCTACCCCAGCAGTGAAGGAACTTTCACCAAGCTCGTCCATCTCTGAGTTCCAGGATGTCAAAGAGAAGAGGATGTCGGGAAGACCTGTGGCCTGGCCAGGGGCCCGAAAGTTGCAAGTGCTAGTGTGCAGCCTCCGGTTGATCACCTTGAATAGACGGTTCCAGGTAAGACCCTTGCTGTGCCCGTCCAGAACAAGCCCATGTTGCAGGAGGGGGATCCCTCAGGTGAGCCGGACAAGGTGAGCGAGGGCCGGATCATAGACTGGGGATCGCCTAGATTGGAGGATGAATTTGGTTCTGTGGAGAGGTTGTTTGCTTGGTCCTTCCCGGAGGAGGCTTCTTCCAGCGATGAGGCGCCATGGCTTACAGAGGACTCTCCATCTGCAGAAACCCCAGCTGATGTAGTGGAGGAACCACATCGTCCAGCACAACCCCAGGATCAATCTTAACGACTCTTCACCAGTTTGCCCTCTACTACTAAAACCAAAGTGATTACTTACCGTCAATGGGTTAGTAAGGCCTCTGACTCGTGTGTCCTGCCTGGCCAGGAGAAGCCTAAGGAGCTGCCCAGGTTTTCCCGGTTTTAGCGAGAAGCGCAGAGGAGGGTCGCTTTGGAGTGGGGCCTGGACTATCCATACGTTTCAGCCCAGATCATAGACGTTGTTGAGGACTCCCAGGAGCAGTGGGAGAATGACCTGATCTGGGACTACGTGCATGTACCTAAGCCGAAACGGCTTGGGCGTGCTATATACAGAGACAAGGTCCTACTAGTCAAAGCGGGTCAGAACACTAGTAGTTACTCTGTGTCTGTCAGAAGGGGATAGCCACACCCACGCTATTACCTGTGATTGGACTATGGTGCCGTGTAGCCTCAGGTAAGAGCACCCACCAGGACTGCTGGATTGCAGCGGGGTTAGGGTGGGTTTCCCTAATGACAACCATTACAGCCAAAGTCTGCCACTCAGGGTGCCCGATAAGGACAATATCATGGACACTAGGGTGTGCTGTCCTTGCTAAAACCCTTTGCTAGTCACTTTTTTTCAAGAAAGGACTCCTTTGTCTAGGAGCCAAATGCTACTTTTCAAGAAGGACTCCTTTGTTTAGGAGCCAAACAGAAAGTTTATTTGCCCACGGGCATATGTGCTTAATGGTACTTACCAAGAGACATTTTTACATGTCACTTTGAAAAAGTTTGAAGAGGATATGTTTGTTTCTGTCACGAAGTAGAGGATTATAACCCCCTCTGCCTGGTGAAGTGTTGATATACAGTTAGTATGTACAGTTAGTTTGTGTGTTTGTTTGTGTGTTCTTTTAGGAAACCTTGCAATGGGACAGCTGTCCATCTCCATCGTTGGAACAGATGAAGACCTGTGGTAGGCAGAGTATTTCTCCCAAAGGGAACAGTGCTCTGGTTCCGCTTGTATGTAACACTTGCTACAGGGACCCGTAGTTAGGATGTATAAAGTGTGCAAATGTATGTACATGGTCACAGTGTACATGTTTCATTTTGTACTTTTATACAATGTTTCCCCATCCAAGTTTGTGTTTTTCCCCCTTCCCTATCCAACTAATTTTTATGGGATGCCTATCCTCCTGGGTTCAGGAGGTATTTTCCAAATGTATTCCTCGACAGCTGTGATTTTAGTGGGGGGGGTGAATGTAGCACCCTCTACCAGAAGGTAGGTGCTAGAATAGGATTTTTCTGGGTTTAAGATGCCAGTGTAGGCAAATTCAGACACGCCTGAGCTGTAGGTTAGGCCTGTGTGTTTGATTTGAGATTGGGAGTGTTTAGTGTAGTGGTGGGTGTGACCACCTGTGCTCTGACTCAGAAGGCCTCCCCTGCTTTCAGGAAGATTGTTCTGGAACAGATGTTGGACCTGAGGTTTGAGTGGCAGGCAGCTCATGTGAGGAGCTCTGACCAATTACCTTTTGGAATTGGCAGGGGGCAGGCCTCCCATATAAGCTGGGGTCACATGCTGCTGGGGAGTTCTGACAGTGCAGGAGAAAAGGAGAATGGAGTTTTAGGTAGCGGTCGCAGGGCATCCCCACGTGTGGGGGGGGGGGTGCCGAGCACGGAGGAGGGATGGAGGAGATGCTAGGATGTATTCCTGGATAAAGATCTTCACCATGGAGTTGGTGTCAAGCTGCTGTGACCGGGGGAACACAGGACTTGCACTTTGGAGGAGATCGGTGAAGGAGAAGCGACAGTAGGGCTGAGGAGAGTAGGAAAAGGTTCTGTGACCGGGGAACACAGAGCTTGCCCTTTGGAGAAGGCCAGGGTGAAAGAAGCAAAAGGAGAATTGTTGAGAGTAGTGCAGAATGCTGTGGCCGGGGAACCCAGCGTTTGCAGTTATGGACTGGCTGGGAACAGTAGTCCGCTTATTACCGTGTGCTAGGCCGTCGAGGCGAGGTATCGAATATCTCTGGCCTGGTAAAGAGACTGTGTAGCTACCAAATTCACTGAGCCACCGGGGAGAGGTACTGTATGCCTCTGGCTTCTTAATTTGCTGAAGCCACACCATGCAAGAGACTTTATTACAGTAACAGAGTACACCCAGCAAACTGGGTTTTTTAGAGTGATCCTTTTTGTATTACTGGAAGTGATGATACAGGAGTCTTACAGTTTTGCAGTGGAGGATTTTGCACAAGAGGAAAGGAATCTAGAGGAGTGAAATCTGCAGGAGTGAGTGCAGAGGAAGAGGAGCAACAGTCTGCAGTGGAGATCTGCAGGAGAATAGACTGTGAATGTTAGAAGTGCATAATTTTTCAGGGCTAAAGTTGCTAATCAATGTTCTACAAATGTGATGACAATTCAGCAAGTGATATGGGCATCCCATATCTTCCTTTACCTCAACCACGTTGTATCTCGCAATAATCGCAACAAAACTACGCAAATGAGTGCTCATTGTGTCAGAGGTGATAGCCGGGGGTCTGGCAGCAGGGTGATTTGATGGATGTTAGTAACTAGTGGTAACCAACAGCTACAATTGTAAAGTTAGGGCCCTTTCGCACTGGGCCGTTTGCAGGCGCTATTGCGCTAATAATAGCGCCTGCAAACTGACCCGAAAGTGCCGCTTCTTTGTCTCCAGTGTGAAAGCCCCGAGGGCTTTTACACTGGAGCGGTGCGCTGGCAGGACGGGAAAAGTCCTGCTAGCAGCATCTTTGGAGCGGGGAAGGAGTGGTGAAATCAATGGGACAGCGCGGCTATACCGCCAGCAAAGCGCCTCTGCAGAGGAGCTTTGCGGTGGTCCTTAACCCATTCTCGGCCGCTAGCGGCCAAATACCGACGGTAAAGCGCCGCTTACAATAGCGGCGCTTTACCGCCAACGCCGCCCCCGCCCCAGTGTGAAAGGGGCCTCACTGAAAAGTCCACTTCAAGCTGGCATCTTTTATGTAAACAATGTTAGCTGAACTTTACACTGCAATACAGTTTTATTATAGAGAGAACAGGTTTGCAGTTATGCTAACGGCATGTTACCTGTGTTTCTGGACAACAGAATATTTACCTTTGGATACCAAGTTTAGTGCAGCTCCCCCTGCAGCAAGAACTGGGTTAAGGTCACTTGCTGAACCTTTGCTGATGCAATGTCCTCCAAGAGACTAAATGCATTACAAACATTAGATTAGAATGAAATAGAAGCAGTATGCAGCACATAAATAGCTATTTATCTGATTGAGAATAATAACTTTTTTATAAATTAAAATCAAACCGTAGGAATATATGTATTTCAAACATGTTGGTCTTTTTCCTATGAAAGTGGGCAACTTAAAAAAAAAAAAAATTTAGACATTTCAATTGCTGAACATTTCAAAACCGAGTATACATACAGCCATGCTTCTAATTTGCTCTCCGGCAAGCGTGCTCAGCTGCTGCAGTAATGCATGGAATATCTTGGCTTTAGTCTGTGGCAACTTGGAAACACTCTCATTTAAAATGTGTTTAACTTGTGCAAGACTGACTGCAGCTCCAATTGTAATCCCTAAAAAAAAAAAAAAAAAACACGAGTGTCTTTAGAAAATGTCTCAGATGTTTAAAAGAATGTTCTACCTGGATCTTGCTCTATTTCTCCTTTTTCAAAATAAAAAAAAGCAGTTCTAAGTGTATAAAATGTATTTTAAAGTGGATGTAAACAGCATTTATGAAATCTGACCTAGGCCCATATATCTGTAGTGTTTACTTATCTCTCTCCAAAACACGAAGTCCCCATGTCTTTCTGCTGCTCCATTCCTCTGTTATCAGCAGAGTCACTTTTGACAAGTTTTCAGACAAAGGAGATAAAAGCAGCTGTAAATTTGTGTTGGGGAGGGTGCATAGAGATAGATTAGCAGAGAGCTGGTCTATTCACAATACAGGTCTGCATGTTTCTTTGTTCCTCTGCCTATGTGGAGGGGGGGGGTGCCTTTCCTCCAATCAGCTTTTACATAGTGTATGCCCAGACTCCCCTCCCACTGCTGAAACAGGAAGAAAAAATTCTAACACAATGTCCACTTTCTAAACAGTGTAGAAAGCCAGAAGACTAGATATACAAGTAAAAGTTATGTAGGGAGATTTGTTTAATCTCTGTATATCATCTGAGGCTGTTCACAGGGTATATATGAGGGTTTACATCCACTTTAGGCTAGGAAGGCAAAAAAAAACCAAAAAACAAGAAGGCTTTCCCCACCCTCATCACCGCTCTGTTCTCATTACTAAGTCTTTACTATCCTGGTGAGATAATGCAGTTTCACTCTTCACTCTGAATACTCCATGATGTAAAAGTTAAACCCAATAAGGAGATGGAGACCCCCCTCATAATAGCTGTGGGAAGGTGGTCAGGCCTTGGAGCTTAGAATTTAGATCTTCAAGACTGAATCCCCAACAGAAAAAATGCTGGGGTTTATTCATTCTGACAGCATTAACCCAGAAATGTTTTGATTATGCTGCCTGTTCTTTATAAGTTTGGTGTAGATCTTGGTGTCAACATAGATTTCTAAAATCTAAAAAAAAAGAATATAAATTACCTTTGCTACTTGTGGACACAGCATACAAATCACCAATTCTTATAGGGGAGATGATAACTGGGTATAAAACACCTTCAAACTTCATCTGAATCCCTGAAAAAAAAAATATACACAAAGATAATACACCTTAGTATTATAAAATAAACAAAACCAATATTGTGGCACAAGAAACTGTTCAATACTTCTTACAGCCGATATTTTCGACCCGTCAAGCATTCAGCACTCAACATTACCTCCTTCCCACAACACTTTATTTTGTGTTTTTTTATTGAACCTTTTATGATCTCAAATACTGGGAAGAACATACTTTGGGACTTTCAAAATAAACTAGAATTATTTAATTGGGTAAGCATTGTGAAAATATTGTCTTGTGAAACCCTGCCCAAACTAAGAACTAAATTATGCTATAGGCATTTGTCACAAGAAAAGGAAATAGTTTTTTTCAGGAATGGTATGCGCAGTACTTATATACACATTTTATAACAGTTTTGTTTGTTTTTTTAGGCCACACAAAAAGCATAATAGGTTGTTTTTTTTTCTCACCTACAGTAGTGTTCCCAACTACAAGGGGAGCTTTGGGAAACTTCATCTTCAGCTCCAGAAGTTTTTCAAGTGTGGATGGAGCATACCATGTGATTCTCTCTCCATGGAATGTGGTCATTTCCTTTGGGTTGCCTAGACTGATCTAAAAGATTAAAAAAAAAAAAATTACCTGGTGGTTAAAGTTTACAAAGCTCTCTCTTTTTTGGCACCACAATGTTGGCTCTATAATTTGCAAGGGATACAAACTTTGGCCATTAATATAGTCTATTCAATAAAGAAGTACCTGGTTTGTAATCCAGCTCATTGTTGAAATTAAAGTGTTACTAAACCCAGGACCCTTCCTTTTAATATAGCTGGTCTCCCACAGTACACAGAACATGGACATGCAATAGTTTTAGTAAATATAAACTGCTAAATACCTTTTCTCATCATCAGTATATGCTGTAGCAGTCCTGTGACTCCTATGAGTGTCTGGCTGAGCACTGGTTAAAGCTTGTAGGAGGAGTTTTCATTCTGCTCTCACTGTCCTATAAGACTGCAGGACCCCTGATCCTCTGTCTGGACAGTGCTGATTGGCCTTGTAGTGATTACATGCACTCTCCCAAAAAAAAAAAAATTCACACCAACCTGATTATGTGCAGCTTGTCCCCTTGCCTCTATAATGAGGGGAGATCACAGGAGACAAGATCAAACAGCCTTTTTACACAATGCAGAGATTTCCACAGGGAGTATGACAAGCATGCTTTACTGCATGTACACACTGATTTTACTGTTGTGGGTTTAGTAACACTTCCGAGTTTATTTTCAAGTTCAGGGTCAGGAGTGTGATGACGTTAGTGCCGGTTCACACCAGTCATTCGATTCTGAAGCCGCCCCACACAGCGCGACCTCAGCGCGGCTTGCAAATGTCTTCTTTAATAAAATAATAAAATTTGCAAGCCACTTGAAGTCGCCCAAAAGTAGTGCAGGAACCTATTTCTAAGTTGGAGCGACTTGAGTCGCTCCTAATAGAACGGTTCCATTGCACTGCATGGAGTGCAACTTGTCAGGCGGCTAAGTCGCCTGACAGGTCTCTCCTGTGTGAACATTAGAGTTGGAATTCAACTTCATTAAAAAAAAAAAAAGACATATCTTTGGCTGTTTTTATGTAACCTAACTACAGTACATACATAATTAAAATGGGAGTTTTCAATTTAAGCTTTATAGCGATCAAAATGGATTATAAAATCATGTATACATTTAATTAAAATTTTATTTGGGTGAAATATAATCACCTAATCTTATAAACTCTTTTGCTTCAGGAAAGAAAACATAATATTGGGCGTTTCAGAAACTGAGTTGAGGCCCAATCAGATAAAGTAAACAAGTATGAGCCCAAACCTCCAGCAAACAGATCTCCAATTCAACTAACATTACTATTATTACTCTCATGAATTTGACAAACAATTAACAGGTACCAGTGTGGTTGAGGTAAACTCCAGCTAAACATACAAAAATTGTAACTGGCTAATGGGGTCCAGTCTGCTTGTTCAGTGCTCATCTCTAGCATAGGGTGACCAGACACCCCGGACTGAGGACTGAGGCTGTCCCCGGGTTCAGGGGTGGCACCCATACCCATTTCTGACAGCCTTTCCATCCAGCACAGCCAGGGATTGGTGGGCAAGCCAAGGCTGTGAGCTGGAGTGGAGCTGTCAAATCGAAGTTTTGATGTCGGGGACGGGCGGGGTCGATATGCTTCGCTCCGCTCCCTTTGGCAGACAACCAGCCAGTGTATATACATTATCAAAACTAGAAAAATGACTGCGCTATCCCAAAGGTACAATAAATAACTTAAGGAAAACAGCTGCAACTATAAATGTGAGACACAACCACTTGGTAAACAATAAAACAAGAAAATAGCTGCGCTGCAATTAGTGAAATGAAATCAAAAAATAAATTAATGTGATCACCTTGAAAAATAAAAATGAACATCCACATGTGATAGGCTCACAGTGAGAAAACAGTAAAAAGTCCTCTTAATTGAAATAAAACTATTACATAGAACCAATGAACATGCGTAGTCCAATTGCAATGTGCATAAAGTGAAAAGTTCATGTGGGTAAAATATTCTTTTGCAAAGAAGAGAATGACAGTCATCCAAAACGTGTGTGACATGCAACTTTATCATCTGGGAAATTGTGATGACAGAAAGTTTCCTCCACCTGTAAATACACTGCCCCTTACCGACTCTTTTGATCTCTTATTAGGAGATCATGCGGGCGGATGGCTGTCTACCCCAGCCTCAGGTATGAACTGCAAACGGATCCCAATTGAGCCTCCCCGACAGGAATCTTCTAAATGGTGGGTGGGTACTCGTTCCCCATGGAAATATAGATAAAGAAAGCTCCCATAGCGTAACACGTTTAAAAAATGTATTAAAAAAAACAGAAATACACTTACAATGTTAAAGTGGAAAATTCGTATGTGCCCCTGGAAGACGTCAGTTGTGACGAAACGGTGTAGGGAGGAGCGGCGTGCTGACGTCACCACTAACCTTGCTGATCCCGGAAGCAACGGGCAGCAGTTTGTAGCCGGCCGCCATTTAATTCCATACGAATTTTCCACTTTAACATTATAAGTGTATTTCTGTTTTTTTTAATACATTTTTTAAACGTGTTACGCTATGGGAGCTTTCTTTATCTATATTTCCATGGGGAACGAGTACTAACCCACCATTTAGAAGATTCCTGTAGGGGAGGCTCAATTGGGATCTATTTGCAGTTCATACCTGAGGCTGGTGTAGACAGCCATCCGCCCGCATGATCTCCTAATAAGAGATCAAAGGAGTCGGTAAGGGGCAGTGTATTTACAGGTGGAGGAAACTTTCTGTCATCACAATTTCCCAGATGATAAAGTTGCATGTCACACACGTTTTGGATGACTGTCATTCTCTTCTTTGCAAAAGAATATTTTACCCACATGAACTTTTCACTTTATGCACATTGCAATTGGACTACGCATGTTCATTGGTTCTATGTAATAGTTTTATTTCAATTAAGAGGACTTTTTACTGTTTTCTCACTGTGAGCCTATCACATGTGGATGTTCATTTTTATTTTTCAAGGTGATCACATTAATTTATTTTTTTATTTCATTTCACTAATTGCAGCGCAGCTATTTTCTTGTTTTAGTGTATATACATTGCTGGCTGGGGAAGAAGGTGGCAGGACCAATTGTAACTACTGCATGTGTACCCACAGCAGTGTATAATTCAGGTTTATAGCTGTGGGTATACATAGAGTAGTTGTAATTGGTCCTGCCCCCTGCCACCTTTTTTCCCAGCCAGCAATGTATGCACGCAGCACATATAGAGAGACCAGCTGTACCCAACAATCCCTAAGACTGCTGTCTCACTGCACCCAAGGCATAAGAAAATCCTCAAGAGAGGTGGGGGAGCAGAGCGGCCGGCAGATCCAGGATGGTGGAGCAGCACTGCCTCATGCCCTGTACACACGACCGGTTTTGCTGTTGGAATAAACTCTGAAGGTTTTTCCGACGGAGTTCCGACGGAATTCCGCTCAAGCTGTCTTGCATACACACGGTCACACCAAATTCCGACCGTCTTGAACGGGTGACGTACAACACGTAGGATGGGACTAGAAAACGGAAGTTCAATAGCCAGTAGCCAATAGCTTTCGTCTCATACTTGCTTCAGAGCATGCGTAGTTTTTGGTGCGTCGGAACAGCATACAGACAAGCGTTTTTTCCGAACATGTATAGAACATGTTCTCTATCTAAGTCCGTCTGAATTTTCGTCTGAAAAAGTCAGATGGGGCATACACACAATCGGAAAATACGATGAAAAGCTCCCATCGGACTCTTTCTGTCAGAAATTCCGCTCGTGTGTACGTGGCATCAGAGTCACCAAGCAGAGACACAGCTGCAGAAGGGAGCAGGTTTGCTCACTCTTCTACCAAAACTCCATCTCAACTATCTGCTGCTGCACCAGCCTCTTCTCCCCCCTGCAGAGTCTTCACAATCTCCAGAGCTCACACAGACAGCATGCCCTGGCACCCCCCTCCCCCTCAGACACTGTGAGAAAGGTTTAATGTACAGGGGAGGTTTTACAACCTCTCCTGAACGATCTAACTTGACTGATAGTAACCGATGTTTAAAAACATCAGTTTCACCGCATTTACATGCCACGTTTAGCTGCATTTGCGTTTAGAAGCATTACATTTTTATTATTTTTTTTCAAATAGTCAAAAATTAAAAGCACTTAAGTTACCGCGTTTACAAGCTGTTACAGGCGTTTGGCATTTCAAATGCCTCTAAACATCCATCTAGAACGCATTTTTTTTGTTTTCCAAAAAATGCTTCTAAACTCAACTGCCTAGAAACGACTATAAACAACCCTGTGTACATCTAAAAAAAAACACCCAACTGCTCCTAAACGCAACAGCAGTGTACATGAAGCCTTAAGCCTCGCACAATCGGATTTTTGGCAGGGAATTGTGTGATGACAGACTGTTTGCCTAAAATTCGACCGTTAGTATGCTCCATCAGACAATTGTTGGCCAACTTTCCTCCAACAAATGTTGGTTAGCAGGCTAGTAAATTTTCGGTGGACAACGGTCTGTTGTCAGATTTGCCTATCGTGTGTACACAAGCCCGTCACACAAAAGTCCAACAAACACGCATGCTCGGAATCAATGCTCACCAAACACGCCATTAGCAGAAGGTGCCCAAAGGGTGGCGCTCAAGAGCTGAAATTCCTCGTAGTACATCACTATGTTCATGTTTGTTGGCCGACAATTGTGTACTGTTTGTATGCAAGACAAGTTCCTGGCACACGCCCTTCGGACAAAAGTCTGGCGCTTTGTCTGCCAACAATCCGATCGTGTGTACGAGGCTTAAGGCTACTCAGCTACCTGCAACTGCTTACTCTGTTAACTAATGATGTACCAAAACTTTACACAAAATACAGTACAGTCTTTACACAGTCTTTTTTGAAGTTCACACATACGGCACCTCTCACAGATGATATTAGATTGAGGGCTGGTTGCAGGTGCAGGAATCACCCCCATGCTTCTCAGCCCATAGCGCATTTGCGGGAACCACAGGAAAATCACATGGTCAAAATGACCATGCCTTTTCCCTGCCACTGCGTTTTAAAAAAGGTGCAGGCACCTTTTTTGCAGAAAACAGAGGCACGGCATCTCATTCAAATGAATTGGGTTACCCTGCCTGCACAAGTGTGAACCAGAGCTAAAGGAAACGTATGGCCAATAAAGATGGGCTTGGGCGTGTTCAAAATCTCACATGCCGATCCCGCCAGGAAGCCGACACTGCACAGAGCTAATCACAGGCAGTGAGACATTTCCCAGTCCACAACTGCAGAGATCAGGAAATGTCTCACTGCCTGAGATTAGCCGTGTGCAGTGTCAGCTTCCTGGCGGGATCGGGCATGTGGAATTTCAAACACGCCCAAGCCCATCTCTAATGGCCAAAGCTCGCTTGGCTGTACTTCTCCTATGGATCACAGGTAAGGATGGGCGAACGGTTCGGCCCGAGCATAAGTTCGGGCCGAACTTTCGTTGTTCGGACGTTCGTTTAACAGCCGAACAAACATGTCATTCGACCATTTGTTGGCCCCCCCCCCCGACCCGACCACAAGGCATTGCAGCACCGACCCAATAATACGTGGCATAAAGGAAAAGGATGATTACTGGTTGGTAACCTTCCTTGACCACCGTTATAAGGGGAAGGTCTCTGAGCTCATCCCATCCCCACAGAGAGTGCAGAGGATAAAATCTCTTGAGGACACATTAAAGAGGATTTTAACCACTTCAGCCCCGGAAGGATTTACCCCCTTCCTGACCAGAGCACTTTTTACAATTCGGCACTGCGTCGCTTTAACTGCTAATTGCGCGGTCATGCAATGCTCTACCCAAATGAAATTTGCGTCCTTTTCTTCCCACAAATAGAGCTTTCTTTTGATGGTATTTGATCACCTCTGCCGTTTTTATTTTTTGCGCTATAAACGGAAAAAGACTGAAAATTTTGAAAAAAAATGATATTTTCTACTTTTTGTTATAAAAAAAATCCAATAAACTAAATTTTAGTCATACATTTAGGCCAAAATGTATTCGGCCACATGTCTTTGGTAAAAAAAATGTCAATAAGCGTATATTTATTGGTTTGCGCAAAAGTTATAGCGTCTACAAACTAGGGTACATTTTCTGGAATTTACACAGCTTTTAGTTTATGACTGCCTATGTCATTTCTTGAGGTGCTAAAATGGCAGGGCAGTACAAACCCCCCCAAATGACCCCATTTTGGAAAGTAGACACCCCAAGGAAATTGCTGAGAGGCATGTTGAGCCCATTGAATATTTATTTTTTTTGTCCCAAGTGATTGAATAATGACAAAAAAAAAAAAAAAAATTTACAAAAAGTTGTCACTAAATGATATATTGCTCACATAGGCCATGGGCATATGTGGAATTGCACCCCAAAATACATTCAGCTGCTTCTCCTGAGTATGGGGATACCACATGTGTGGCACTTTTTGGGAGCCTAGCCGCGTACGGGGCCCCGAAAACCCAGCACCACCTTCAGGATTTCTAAGGGCATACATTTTTGATTTCACTCCTCACTACCTATCACAGTTTTGAAGGCCATAAAATGCCAAGATGGCACAACCCCCCCCCCAAATGACCCCATTTTGGAAAGTAGACACCCCAAGCTATTTGCTGAGAGGCATGGTGAGTATTTTGCAGCTCTCATTTGTTTTTGAAAATGAAGAAAGACCAGAAAAAAAATTTTTTTTTTTCTTTTTTCAATTTTCAAAACCTTGTGACAAAAAGTGAGGTCTGCAAAATACTCACTATACCTCTCAGCAAATAGCTTGGGGTGTCTACTTTCCAAAATTGGGTCATTTGGGGGGGTTTTGTGCCACCTGGGCTTTCCATGGCCTCCGAAACTGTGATAGGCAGTGAAGAGTGAAATCAAAAATTTACGGCCTTAGAAAGCCTGAAGGCGGTTCTTGGTTTTCGGGGTCCCGTACGCGGCTAGGCTCCCAAAAAGTCCCACACATGTGGTATCCCCGTACTCAGGAGAAGCAACAGAATTTATTTTGGGGTGTAATTTCACAAATCCCCAAGGCATGTTTGAGCAATATAACATTTAGTGACCACTTTGTGCAAAAAAAAAAAAAAAAAATTTGACTCTTTCCCGCAACTTGTGTCACAATATAAAATATTCCATGGACTCGACATGCCTCTCAGCAAATAGCTTGGGGTGTCTACTTTCCAAAATGGGGTCATTTGGGGGGGTTTGAACTGTCCTGGCATTTTATGCACAACATTTAGAAGCTTATGTCACACATCACCCACTCTTCTAACCACTTGAAGACAAAGCCCTTTCTGACACTTTTTGATTACATGAAAAAATTATTTTTTTTTGCAAGAAAATTACTTTGAACCCCCAAACATTATATATTATTTTAAAGCAAATGCCCTACAGATTAAAATGGTGGGTGTTTCATTTTTTTTTTTCACACAGTAATTGCGCAGCGATTTTTCAAACGCATTTTTTGTGGAAAAAACACACTTTTTTAAATTTTAATGCACTAAAACACACTATATTGCCCAAATGTTTGATGAAATAAAAAAGATGATCTTAGGCCGAGTACATGGATACCAAACATGACATGCTTTACAATTGCGCACAAACGTGCAGTGGCAACAAAATTAATACATTTTTAAAAGCCTTTAAAAGCCTTTACAGGTTACCACTTTAGATTTACAGAGGAGGTCTACTGCTAAAATTACTGCCCTCGATCTGACCTTCACGGTGATACCTCACATGCATGGTGCAATTGCTGTTTACATTTGACGCTACACCGACGCTTGCGTTCGCCTTAGCGCGAGAGCAGGGGGGACAGGGGTGCTTTTTTTTTTTTTTTTTTTTTTTTCTTTATTATTTTTTTGCTTTTTTATCTTATTTTTAAACTGTTCCTTTCATATTTTTTTTTAAATCATTTTTATTGTTATCTCAGGGAATGTAAATATCCCCTATGATAGCAATAGGTAGTGACAGGTACTCTTTTTTGAAAAAATTGGGGTCTATTAGACCCTAGATTTCTCCTCTGCCCTCAAAGCATCTGACCACACCAAGATCGGTGTGATAAAATGCTTTCCCAATTTCCCAATGGCGCTGTTTACATCCGGCGAAATCTAAGTCCTAAAATGCTCGTAGCTTCCGGTTTCTTAGGCCATAGAGATGTTTGGAGCCACTCTGGTCTCTGATCAGCTCTATGGTCAGCTGGCTGAATCACCGGCTGCATTCTCAGGTTCCCTGTTGAGACAGGAGAGCCAGAGAAAAACACGGAAGACGGTGGGGGGGGGGGGGGGGGGGGCATTCCCTCCCACTGCTTGTAAAAGCAGTCTAGAGGCTAATTAGCCACTAGGATTGCTTTTACATGAAAGCCGACCGCTGGCTGAAAAGAATGATACCAAGATGATACCTAAACCTGCAGGCATCATTCTGGTATAACCACTCAAAGTCGTGAATGGCGTACCTGAAGACAAAAAAATGGTTAACAATAAAGCACAGTAAACGGTAAAGTATAAAAAATTGCATACCTGAAAAGCAAACATGATAAAACATAATAACAATAAAACATTGCAGAATAGAATACAGTAAAAAAGAGCAGAACACCAGAGAGAGAATAGAGAGAGAGAGAACAATAAAACGACAACTATTTTTTTTTATTTTTGTTTGTGTTTTTTTTTTTTTTTTACACTTTTTTTTTGTAACTGTAACTTTTATAACTGTAACCGGTTCCAGGTTCGGGTCTCTCAAAATGCGATGGCATCTTGGGAGACCCTGTGAAAGTGTGCCTAGTCTGTGCAATGCTGTACCCTACGCTAATACTCAACTAGTGAATGGTAGCGTTCAAAACATTCACCAATGCAAAGACCAGGATTATCAGGACAGGAGGGACAATAATAGCGGGTGTCACGTCTATATACGCGCTTGCTGCAGACACATCTTTTTTGGGGGGGTTCGTTGGGTAGGGGTACTCGGGAGGACATATAAATGCCTCTCATGCAGCCGACTGCATTTGGTTGGGGATGTGAATGGGGGAAATACGGGCGCTGCAGAAGTGGTGGGTTCCCAATTAGGATTGGCGAATGCAGCAGGAAGGGCATTATGGGCACGACGGGCCTGTGTTTGTCTTTTTGGTGGCAGCGGGACACTACTTGTGCTTGCCACCTCACCAGCTTGAACTGCACTTATGGGACTCGCCACGTCACCAAGTGTTACTGCAGTGCTGGTATGACTACGACCGGGGTGTACTAGGCCGCTGGCGCTTGCCAGTTCACCAAAACGCTACAAAAAAAAGTGACAGTGATCGATCGATACTGCACTTGGGTGGGCTGGGCTGGGCCGGGCGGAGGGGCAAAACACAGGTGCTAGCAGGTATCTGGGCTGATCCCGCTAACACTGCGTTTTTGGGAACCCTAAACTGCTGGGGACGCTAGTATAGATCTGATCGGATCAGATATTGATCCGATCAGATACTATACCACTAAGGGAGACGTATGCTGCATGCGTGGGTGTTAGTGGTACTGGCGCTAATCTGACGCTGCTTGGGGCTGGTGCTTGCCAGTTCACCAAAATGCTACCAAAAAAACTGTTAGCGATCGCAGGGATCAGGCCTGACTCTGCGAACGCTGCAGTTATGCGTTTAGTGTTTTGTAAGTGACAGTGATCGATCGATACTGCACTTGGGTGGGCTGGGCGGAGGGGCAAAACGCAGGTGCTAGCAGGTATCTGGGCTGATCCCGCTAACACTGCGTTTTTGGGAACCCTAAACTGCTGGGGACGCTAGTATAGATCTGATCGGATCAGATATTGATGTGTTCAGATACTATACCACTAAGGGAGGTGTACGGTGCGTGTACGGTGCGTGCGTGGGTGTTCGCGGTACTGGCGCTAATCTGACGCTGCCTGGGGCGACGCATATCACCGCCGGGCGATCAGGGGGCTAAACCTTTATTCGGTAATAAACGGCGGGTGCCCTGACACTAAAAAAAATAAACGAACTAACCAGCGTCACCCGTAACAGTTATACGGTGATCAGTGGTGAAAGGGTTAACTAGGGGGCAATCAAGGGGTTAAAACATTTATTCGGTAGTATATGGGGGTCCCTGTCGCTATAAAACGCTGACAGCGAACCTAAATATTTACGTTCCTAACTAGCGTCACCAGCGACACTAATACAGCGATCAGAAAAATGATCGCTTAGCGACACTGGTGACAGGGGGTGATCAAGGGGTTAAAACTTTATTAGGGGGGGTTAGGGGGGTACCCTAGACCTACAGGGGGCTAATACTAACTGTCCTACCACTGCTAACTTTCACAAACTGACACTATGCAGTAATCAGGAAAAAAACAAAACAAAACAAAAAAACCTGCTTGGTGTCAGTTTGTGACAGGGGGGGGGGGGTGATTGGGGGGGGATCGGGGGGCGATCGGGGGGGGATCGGGGGTGTTTAGTGTGCCTGGCATGTTCTACTGTGTTGTGTGTGTGTGTGTTGGTGCACTTACATGTCTTCTCTCCTCGGTGCTGGAACGGAAACTGGCCAGCCGAGGAGAGATGACATCACATCCTCTGCCTCTGTGTACTATACAGAGGCAGGGGATGTTTCTCATTGGCTGGGAGCGATCGCGAGGGGGGGGCCACGATCGGATGGTCTCCCCCTCGTCTCTCAACTCTCCCAGCCAAACGCCGACCGCCGATGGCACCGGGGGGGGGTCCGATCGGACCCCCCGCCCGCGGGAAGGCAATCACGTACCAGGTACGTGATTTTGCCTGCCCGTGCCGCTCTGCTCACGTATATATGCGTGAGGCGGTCGGCAAGTGGTTAATGAACGTTTTTCCTGACTCTGGTAGGTTACAGTGTGGTCGAAAACGTCATTTTGAGTCTTCCGTTGGTCAAGAAAGGAGCATTGGAGAAGGCATCCGCCTAAGTGAGGCATTTCGGAATTTTTTTAGTCCTTGCCGCCCAGGGCTGTCAGCTTCCACATCCCATCGGCAGCATCTGCATCACATGGTGCACGATTACCTCGGGGCCAAAACGAAGAGCGTTCCAGCTGACGATCCACTTGCTTACTGGGTCATGAGAATAGACCACTGGCCAGAACTTGCCCAGTATGCTATTGAGTTGTTGGGCTGCCCTGCATCCAGTGTGCTTTTAGAACGGGCATTCAGTGCTGCAGGAGGTTTTGTTACTGATCATAGAATGCGTCTGTCCACAGACTCTGTGGACCGTTTGACTTTTATAAAAATGAATCAGTCCTGGATTACCAGCTATGAAGCCCCTGATGCCGATGTCACTGATTAAGTCTTTTTGGGATGTGGAATCTTTGCAGGACTTTGAGGCTGCCTAGCTTTGAGGAAGAATGTTTTTGGTATAGGTTTCATGGGCACAATTAACACCCAAAGACCAATTTTTTTGCACCTGTCTGACAGGTGCATATCATTGCAATTTTTTACAGCAAGGCAAATTCTTGCTTACATAAAGAGTACCTCTATAGGGTTACGGTGGGAAGGCGCCACCGACACCCAAAGACCAATTTTAACGCACCCGCTACTTCTATCCAAAGTCAAAGTGACACCAGAATGTATCCAAAAAATCTCTAATCTTGTTCCCAGTGCACTACATTGTGGCCTCATCATACACACTGGCTCCCCAGCTGTTGCTGAGCAAAATAAAGGCAGCTTACAGGAAAAATGAGATTTTTTTTGGCTTTATAAATTCAATTATTGCTGCAGCAGATTCGAGACATGGTACAGATCTGCCACTTTACAGTTAGACTAAGGGGACCCCCCTGGCACTATATTGGAATGAATTTTTCATTTTTAGGATTTTACTTTAAAAATCAAATAATCACAGCTCATTTAAAAATGACGTTTTTCACAAACTTTTTTTTTTATTGATCCATGTCCCCCAGGGCAGGACTCAGACCCCTATAACCATTGTATGCCTAATTACTTGCATTTAAGCCTTCAAAATGGGCACTTTGATATTAAACGTTCGGGTCCCATTGACTTTAATGGGGTTCTGTGTTCGGGTCCGAACTTCGCGGTGTTTGGAAGTTCTGGTCCGAACCGGACAGGGGTCCATTCGGCCCATCTCTAATCACAGGAGTGCAGTTTGTTCTGCACTTCTATGACCCAGATTCAGCCAACCACAGACTAAAGCCTTCTGTCGGCTGATATCATAGAGCCAATACAGACTCTAGGAAAATTAAAGTTGGAGGGGCACAGCAGAGGGGCAGAGCATTGGAGGGGGGCAGAGCAGAGAGCAACTGAGAGTCACAGCTTAGAGTGGAGAGAAGAACTGAGTGATCAGCAGTGTTTGATCACTCAATTCTCAGTGTGGAGCCAGCAGGGGACAGATGTAGTATCAGAATGATGCCACATCCACCTAAGTATGTAAGTTTTTTTTTTTTTTTTTTTTTTTTTATAATTCCTGAATTTATTTTTTTAAATCCAAATCCTCAGCAACTTGTTGGTTATTTGTATTTTTAAAATACCAGTCTTTCATTCGCTAATGCTGCACCCCCTCTCCTATCAGGCGCAACATGGACATTTTAGTTTGCTTAACATGTCATCACATAGCAGGCGGGTGGCAAGAGGAGGGAGCAGGCCAGATCTAGCCTGTCTGATGTTGGGGTGCAGTAAAAATTATGAGGGGGCAGAGGATGGGAGATCAGCAGGCCAGTGTACAGAGGGTCATCAAACCAGAGGATAAGGTTAGCAGTTTGCATGGCAGTGTACAGAGGCACCCACTATCACTTTTTTAAAAGAGCATGGCTGTACGGGGCTCCACCTACATAGCTGCATCATTCATTCACAGATTCCTGTAAATGATAAACCTCAAGTACCATCTTCCACTGTGATAGATGGGCTCGTAGTTATCAATGGGCTGCAGGGGTGCTGATGAGCGCACCCATAGTCCATTGACATGTATTCCGGCTTTCAATCGGTGGTATTGGCTGAAAGCTGGGGGACATGTCGCAGGAGCCCCTATTACACACTTGTTCTACTGATGGCGGGTGCAATGCTTTCCAGGCCCCTGCTGGAAAAAATAAATGCACATTTTTTCTGCAGAAATCTGTGCATTTATTATTTTTTCCATAGAGGTAAACTTATCCTTTAATCCTGGAGGGAGTGAGGGAAGTCTGGCGAATCACAGTGCAGGGACTCCTGTGCCAGGAGAGGTAGCAGCAGTTCCGGAGGGCGGGGATGAGGGAGAGGTATGTACGGGTTCTTAGCTTCTATAAACATGGCAGAGTAAAGTGGAGAGGATTGCCAGTTTAGTGGGGCAGAGCCACCTCAGAAGTAGTGAAACAGGGGCGGCAGGACCGGGAGGGAGAGTGGTGGGTTGGCAGACTATGCAGGAAAAGTGTGAAGAGTCTGGGGAGCAGTAGTGCCATCAGCTCAGGAGATCGGGTGAGAACAGGGCATACTCACTTCTGCTTGCTGGAGAGCACACTGCTGTGACAGGGAGAGGATTGCCAGAGAAAACAGCAGCAACTACTAGCCGATAAGGAGATGGAGGAGGCTGTTTCTTTGCAGAGAGGCAGCAGAGCTCACAAATTAGATGTCTATGCTGTCGGGGCTTTGGGGGGACGCAACTGAAATCCCCAGATCCAGTTATGATGGGGGTTTCACCATTATTTGCACATTGAAGCTCTGCAATTTCTCAAAATATATTTGCAGATGGGGTGACACCATCACTACTATATTGCAATACATTGTTTAATTTGCACTGGATAATCATTTATAGGTTTTACCATTGCACTTATAAGTCCATTTGTAGAATTGTATAAAGGAAATGTAGGGTTGTGCTGCATTTTTTTGGCTTTTAATTGGTATACAGATACCAGGACATACTGATCACCACTGTATGCCATGAAGAATCCTCCACTTGCTGACCACGCTCACTTGCTGGCCACATCCACTTTTTGGGCATGCCCACAGGCGTGCGGTAGATTTCATTTTCAAAATCTGGTCACCTTACTCTAGCACGCTAGCTAAATTCCTGTGGCAGAGTCAAATCTTTTGGAATTTCTCTAAATCCGAGACTGTCAAAATGAAGGTCAAAAGATTTTGGCTGCTTTCACACTGAGGCGCCTGCATAGCGCCTGTAAAGAGCCTCTCCTCTCACTCCAGTGTGAAAGCCTGAGTGTTTTCACACTGGAGCGGTGTTTGACACACATCCACCCAGGCCGCAGCCCTGGGCGGGGAGAACCTCGATCACCTGACTCCTTCCGAATAAATAGCCTATCCCAGCATGCACAGCGGCCAAATAAACTCCTGCTAATTGGCTGAGACAACTTATTTACCCATCACCTGAATTTACTGTAATCCATCATCCTAATGCCAAAGGCAACAGTACAACAAAAGAGAGAGACTACAAATTAAACTCTGACTACAGAAATATATGCATTCATATATTATTACTCATTCTGCAAAATACAAACAAGGGAAAAAGACACAAGCTATGAATTCATTTCAGCAGCTGTAAATTCAGTAAATTCAGGTGATGGGTAAATAAGTTGTCTCAGCCAATGTTGACAAAAATATGATAATCATTCTACCTGTAAAAAAAACACACACACACACACATAATTCATTGACAGTCCTTATTTTTTCAGTTCAGATTTGTAAACTCACCATCAGCTCAGGCGGAAAAATAAGTTCCTGTGTTGGATCCAGTGGTAACAATTCTTTTTCATCAAACAATTTTAAGGAGTTCTTAAATAAGAAAAAAATCAAAGAAAACTTATTTTGGTAGTGCCCACCGGTAGAGTGAAATAACTTGAAGAGAGTCTCACTACTTTAAAAAACAAAACTGAGCACAAAGTGTTTGTTGTTTGATAAAACAGGCATCTGATATCCATTTTTATTCCATCAAGAAATGTTGGATAAAAGAGAGAAAAAAAAAAACATGAATAAAAACAAGCCCCGTCTGCCACTGCAGCAGATGAACTTGTAGTTCTCAATGGAAGACGAGTGCAGTAACCAGTGCACTTTTAGTCCATCGACATTTCCTCCAGCTCCAACTAAAACTCCATAAAGCAGTAAGGGAAGAAAGTAAGTGGAAGAGAGTTTGCAAGAGCCCAGGATTGCACCCTCAATCCACTGATTCCAAGTGCAAAGCTTTGCAGGCTCCTTTATATAAAAAAAAAAAGTAATAAATGCACACAATGCAAAAAAAAATGCATTTTTTCTTAAAGCTAAACTTAGCCTTTAACAAAAAGCACAACCATCTGACCTTCACTGCTTGGTCAAGATACCAGTCTTAAGAAAACCACCGTCTGCTTGACTGGATAAAACAATAAAAAAACAAAAACACCCAGCAGCACCCTTATTGGGCCAACCAATTGCTCATTCTGTGCTCTGCCAGCACAAGTGAATGTAGTAGAGGTTGGTACAGTATATCACAATAGTGAGTACATCCCTCACATTTTTGTAAATATTTTATTATACCTTTTCATGTGACAACACTGAAGAAATTACACTTTGCTACAATATAAAGTAGTGAGTGTAAAGCTTGTATAACAGTGTAAATTTGCTGTCCCCTCAAAATAACTCGACACACAGCCATCTCTAAACTGCTGGCAACAAAAGTGAGTACACCCTAAGTGAAAATGTACAGATTGGGTCCAATTAGCCATTTTCCCTCCCTGGTGTCATGTGACTCGTTAGTGAAAACTATAGCATGATTTGACACATACATGGAGTCTGAGAAGCTGCACACCCCTATATGATAAGTCTTAAACAAACAGGAAGTTCCCCGTGGGGTTTTCAGGCAGCAATTTGAGAGTCGCAGACAGTATTTTATAAAAATAAATTATTTTTATTTTTAATTAGACAAAGGACAAATGAACCTCCTGAAGAAGACCGCAAAATTTCTTAGGTTGAAATGCATTGGGGCTTTTTTTCTCCTGTACATTGGACGGCATCACCATAACTTTAATACAACATGTTGACATAATTAAGTGTTCTTGCATAGCAAGACCACTTACTGTTATCTCACATATATATTATTCTTATTATTATAGCCAAATTTACCACCCTAACTCCTCCCACAGTTTTTACACTACATAGACAAGTAATATACCGAAACGTGCGGATTGTTCCCGAATGGTGTGCTATTACTTTGTGGAACGTTTCGCCGAATGGTTCACGAAATATCGTCGTTTTTGCGGCGAAATTGGTCCCATAGGAATGAATGGGGAAACTAGAGTGGGAGATGACAAAAGCTGGAAAATCAGAACATGATTTCTAAACTGCCGCCACTCCCTCATTTTCAAGCCCACCTACACAAATCTTATGTCAAAACGTTCAGCTATCCCTGCTGCCACTAAACATGTCCACGGCTAAGCCATAGTCCTGATAGTTTTCACAATATGACCATTTGTTTGCAACTCACGCCGTCCATTGACATTCATTGAAACTACACTCTAGCCCCCTCCAAATTTGAAGGGCAATTTCTAAACTGCGACTGTGCCTTCATTTTTAATATTTCAGAGACATACTATACATCAAAATCTAGGTCTGGGTCTTGTGATTCTCACAATATAAAGATCTTTGCTGTAGGATGTATAGTTTTTAAAATACGGCCATTTGTTTAGAGGTCATTTCAGGAAATTTTAGCCATTAATCAGAGTGTACTGTTAGTGTTTGTTTTGTTGCCATGGTTACCAAAGCTTCTGTTATACACAGGGGGGAAGGTGGCTGGAGCATCTCAGCTGATTACAGAGCCCGGGGGAGGGGACAGACACACCATGTACTGATTTATAATAGAGGAATATGATGGGGCAGTTTTGATGGGGTAATTCTGATGGGGCAGTTTTGATGAAGCAGTATTTGGGAAGCATAAACAGGGCATGAGCGTTGCTAGGAAACAGTGGTTGTAAACACAAGATGCTGAGACACCCCAAATGCATGTGACTTCATCTGCTAGACTTGATAATGCTTGTAGACTCCTCCCACAGTTTTCACACTACAGAGACAAATAATATACCGAAACGAGCGGATTGTTCCCGATTGGTGTGTTATTACTTTGTGGAATGTTTTGCCGAATGGTCCACGAAATGACGTTTTTGCGGCGAAATTGGTCCCATAGGAATGAATGGCGAAATGTTCAAAACTAGAGTGGGAAGTGACAAAAGCTGACAACCCCATGATCAGCCAAAACATTATGACCACCCCATGATCAGCCAAAACATTATGACCGCCCCATGTAAAAAAAGAAATATTTTTGAAAAAAAAAAATAATTTTTGAAAAAAGTAAAAAAATAATTTTTGAAAAAAAAAAAATCATTTTTGAAAAAAAAAAAAATATTTTTGAAAAAAAAAAATATTTTTGAAAAAAAAATTACTTTTAAAAAAAAAATTATTTTTGAAAAAAAAATATATTTGAAAAAAAAAAATATTTTTGAAAAAAAAAAATTATTTTTGAAAAAAAAATTACCTTTGAAAAAAAAAATTACCTTTGAAAAAAAAAAATTACTTTTGAAAAAAAAAATCATTTTTGAAGAAAAAAAATTCATTTTTGAAAAAAAAAATTACTTTTGAAAAAAATGTTCAGCTCTTTCAGCGAATGATGGAACTTTTTTACTACTATTTATACTTTTTAAAATATTAAGCTTTTTAACACTTTTCACAGTTACTCAAGCCACTCCACCCCACCCAGTTACTCCGCCCACTCCAGTTGTAGAGGCAAGAACACTTTTCACAATTTCCCCAGAAATTGTACCTTTTCTAGTTGTATTTTATTATCCTTGTCCATTCATTTTTCCTTTTTCTAGTAGTCTCACGTATTTGTAAACCAGAGCTCATGTTTTAACTTTAATATACTGTTGTTCATTTGTCCTTTGTCTAATTAAAAATAAAATAATTAATTTTTATAAAATACTGTCTGCGATTCTCAAATTGCTGCCTGAAAACCCCACGGGGAACTTCCTGTTTGTTAGTGACTCGTTAGTGTTACAAAGGCTCAGGCAGGCATGTACTGGCCATCGTGACTACCGGGAGTTTCCCGGTAGACCAATGGCTCAGTGGGCCTGTTTGCTCTGTGTGTCTCTCCCTCTGCAGTCCAGGTCTCCTGCGCATCATAATGACAAGCAGGCAGAGCCAGCTTGAGCAGCAGCGCTTCCACCTCTAAACCTGCCCCTGTGCAAAATACATCTCCAACCTGTAATGTGTGGAGGAGGGCACACAACACTAAGATGCAGGGCTGGATGATGATATTTCAGTGTCCCATTCCCTACCATCAAAGGGAGGGGGGAGGGGAGATATTTGCATCTCATCTCAGTGTTAGCCAATAATACTTTGTCCATGCTGCAGCCCCTCCCTCTTCCCCTCCCACCCGCCACATTTTGACTTCAGTGTTCCAGGAAGAAGAAGCCAAAATCAGTCCTCAGCGTGCTAACTCCCATGTGAGTTTTTTTCTTTATGTTTACTTCAGGGAGGGGGAGAAGGAGATTCTGCAGCAGCAGGGACAGCCATGTGTTCATACTTTTAGTGCAGGTGATGGAGGAAGAGGGGAACAGGACCAGTATTCTCTTATCTATTCACATTGTCATGTATTTACTCTGGCTCTGTATACCACTTAACCTGGCTGTGTATACCACCTAACCTGGCACTATATACCACCTAACCTGGCTTTGTATACCACCTAATCTGGTTCTGTATACCACCTAACCTGGCACTATATACCACCTAACCTGGCTCTGTATATCACCTAACCTGGTTCTGTATACCACCTAACCTGGCACTATATACCACCTAACCTGGCACTATATACCACCTAACCTGGCTCTGTATATCACCTAACCTGGCTCTGTATACCACCTAACCTGGCACTATATACCACCTAACCTGGCACTATATACCACCTAACCTGGCTCTGTATATCACCTAACCTGGCACTATATACCACCTAACCTGGCTCTGTATACCACCTAACCTGGCTCTGTATACCACCTAACCTGGCTCTGTATACCACCTAACCTGGTTCTGTATACCACCTAACCTGGCTCTGTATACCACCTAACCTGGCTCTGTATACCACCTAACCTGGTTCTGAATACCACCTAAACTGTCTCTGTATACCACCTAACCTGGCACCATAGGCGTGCGCAGCCTATTGCATTAGGGTGTGCACCCCAGAGGTAAAATACACATGCGCGTGTGTGTGTGTGTGTGTATATATATATATATATATATATATATATATATATATATATATATATATATATATATATACATACATACATACATACATATACACTATAATGTAAAAATGACACGCACATGAACTTTAATGACATCCCAGTCTTAGTCCATAGGGTTCAATATTGGGTTGGCCCACCCTTTGCAGCTATAACAGCTTCAACTCTTCTGGGAAGGCTGTCCACAAGGTTTAGGAGTGTGTCTATGGGAATGTTTGACCATTCTTCCAGAAGGGCATTTGTGAGGTCAGGCACTGATGTTGGATGAGAAGGCCTGGCTCACAGTCACCACTCTAATTCATCCCAAAGGTGTTCTATCAGGTTGAGGTCAGGACTCCGTGCAGGACAGCCAAGTTCCTCCACCCCAAACTCGCTCATCCATGTCTTTATGGACCTTGCTTTGTGCACTGATCCAAATCATTTGGTGGAGGGGACATTAGGGTGTGGGGGGGGGGGGGATTATGGTGTGGTGTTGTTTTTCAGGGGTTGGGATTGGCCCCTTAGCTCCAGTGAAGGGAACACTTAAGGCGTCAGCATACCAAGACATTTTAGACAATTTGGTGCTCCCATCTTTGTGGGTACAGTTTGGGGACGGCCCCTTCCTGTTCCAACATGACTGTGCACCAGTGCACAAAGCAAGGTCCATAAAGACATGGATGAGCGAGTTTGGGGTGGAGGAAAATTAACTTCAAGTGCAATAATTCACATTATAATAGTAACTAAAACATAAAAAGTGTAATAATAAAAAAAAATAAATAAAAATTCCAAAGTGCTATAATGGTGTGAACCTCCAAACTAAAAAATTGTTGCACTTGAACTTGATTTGTATTGCAATTATCCCTAGAGGGGTTTCCACCATCCTTGCTAAGTTAAAAAAAAATATGTCTTATTCTCATTTTGATGTGTATTACATGTGAAATCACAGTTATTTACAATTAGTCACAATTATTGCAGTTGAAGTTAATCTGTATGGCAAATATCTATAGGAGAGGTTTTCACCATCCCTGCTAAGTTTCATTTTTTATGTCTTTTTTCAGTTTGATGTGTATTATATGTGACGTTACATATCACAGAGACCAGTATTGTGGTAATATTGACGTTTACTGAGATTTCTATACATTAGAGGATTCCACCATTATTGTTAAGTTATTAATCAGTAAGTTAGCGCTGCACTTTTTTTTTGTGGTGTGGGAACACATAACAGTGCTTAGCGGCAGGCCTTTTACTGACACTTTTTTAGTTTATTGTAAATTGTAGTGTGGTGATTACCTATTATACTTAAGTTCGGCATGTGGCATTAATAAACATCGACACATTTCAGTTGTGCCCCCCCATGAACAATGTGCCTGGCTGCAGAGTTCATCTCCCCATCCCTGCAATGATTGGCATTGATAGGCTGCACTGATTGGCAGTATTGATGGGTAGTAATTGGCAGCACTGATGGGCACTGATAGGTGGCACTAATAGGCGTCACTGATTGGCACTAATGGACACTAATAGGTGGCACTAATAGATGGCACTGATAAGCAGCACTGATTGGCACTGATAGGCAGCACTAAGCGGAGCTGATTTGCAGCACTCATGGGCACCGATTGGCACTGATAGGCAGCACTTATGGGCACTGATTGGCAGCACTCATGGACACTGGCAGCATTGATTGGCACTGATAGGCAGCACTGATTGGCATTGATAGCAGCACGGATAGGCAGCACTGATGGGCACTGATAGGCAGCACTCATGGGCACTGATTGGCAGCATTGATTGGCACTGATAGCAGCACTGATAGGCAACACTGATGGGCACTGATTGGCAGCATTGATTGGCACTGATAGCGGCACTGATAGGCAGCGCTCATTGGCACTGATCGACAGCACTGATTGGCACTGATAGGCAGCACTGATAGGCACTGATAGGCAGCACTGATAGACAGCACTGATTGGCAATAATAGACAGCACTGATAGGCAGCACTGATTGACACTGATAGGCAGCACTGATTGGCACTGATGGGCTGCAGTGATGGGCACTGATTGGCAGCATTGATTGGCACTGATGGGCTGCAGTGATGGGCACTGATTGGCAGCATTGATTGGCACTGATGGGCAGCACTGATGGGCACTGATTGGCAGCACTCATGGGCACTGATTGGCACTGATAGGCGGCACTTATGGGCACTGATTGGCAGCATTAATGGGCACTGGCAGCATTGATTGGCACTGATAGGCAGCACTGATTGGCACTGATAGCACCACAGATAGGCACTGATAGACAGCACTCATGGACACTGATTGGGAGCATTGATTGGCACTGATAGGCAGCACTCATGGGCACTGATTGGCAGCATTGATTGGCACTGATAGCGGCACTGATAGGCAGCGCTCATTGGCACTGATAGCGGCACTGATAGACAACACTGATTGGCACTGATAGACAACACTGATTGGCACTGATAGACAACACTGATTGGCACTGATAGACAACACTGATTGGCACTGATAGACAGCACTGATTGGCACTGATAGGCAGCACTGATAGACAGCACTGATAGACAGCACTGATTGGCACTGATGGGCAGCACTGATTGACACTGATGGGCTGCAGTGATGGGCACTGATTGGCAGCATTGATTGGCACTGATGGGCACTGATTGGCAGCATTGATTGGCACTGATGGGCAGCAGTGATTGGCAATGATGGGCAGCAGTGATGGGCAATGATGGGCAGCATGGATTGGCACTGATGGGCAGCATGGATTGGCACTGATGGGCAGCATGGATTGGCACTGATGGGCAGCACTGATTGGCACTGATGGGCAGCAGTAATTGCAACTAATATGCAGCAGCACTCATGGACACTGACAGAGGAGTTTTACATGCAGTAGATTGTGGCAAGAGCTGCTCAGTGTGTGAACCTGTCATGATGTAATGTATCGTGAAATGCATACAGTGAAAAGACCAGCTGTCACAACTCAGGGGTGAAGTCGGGGGAGGGGCGGGACCGAGCAGCTATCAAACAGCCAATGATTGGGCTGCCTAAGAAAGGGGGCGGGGCCACATACATGTAGCGGCCCACCCAGACCACATCCCATTGGCTGTTGTATTCTGCATGCAGTGAGAAGACCAGCTGTTCCAACTCAGGGGTGATGTCGGGGGGAGGGGCGGGACCGAGCAGCTATCAAACAGCCAATGATCGGGCTGCCTAAGAAAGGGGGCGGTGCCACATACATGTAGCGGCCCGCCCAGACCACATCCCATTGGCTGTTCGATTCCGCCCATCCCCGACATCACACCGGAGTTTTGACAGCTCCTCTCTCTCTCCTTGCAAGCAGTTTTACACACAGTGAGCGGCTCACGATCGGATCTGCTGTATGTGAAAGTGATTCACAGGCAGCGCGGGCCACACTGCTTGGATGGAACATTTCACAGTGAATCTCGGGGGACAGCATGGCGATTAGGGTGTGCCCAGGCACCCCCGGCACACCCCGTGTGCACGCCTATGCCTGGCACTATATACCACCTAACCTGGCTCTGTATACCACCTAACCTGGCACTATATACCACCTAACCTGGCTCTGTATATCACCTAACCTGGCACTATACACCACCTAACCTGGCACTATACACCACCTAACCTGGCACTATATACCACCTAACCTGGCTCTGTATACCACCTAACCTGGCCAATGAGGCTGTAGCAATGTTCCTGCATGATGTTAGCCCTCCCACTTCACTTGTTTTTGTGCTTGTTTGCAAAATTAAAGTGGCCAGTTTGGATGAAGTCCAGGGCCAAATTTTTGTCCCAGTCCATCCCTGGTCTCAGGTGTGAATGGGGAGCAGGTGTGTTAAATTTGGTGTTATCGTTCTCACTCTCTAATACTAGTCACTGGAAGTTCAACATGGCACCTCATGGCAAAGAACTCTCTGAGGATCTGAAAAAAAGAATTGTTGCTCTACATAAAGATGCCCTAGGCCACAAGAAGATTGCCAAGACCCTGAAACTGAGCTGCAGCACAGTGGCCAAGACCATACAGTGGTTTAACAGAACATGTTCCACTCAAACAGGCCTCGCCATGGTCGAACAAAGAAGTTGAGTGCAAGTGCTCAGCGTCATATCCAGAGGTTGTCTTTGGGAAATAGCCATATGAGTGCTGCCAGCATTGCTGCAGAGGTTGAAGGGGTAGGGGGTCAGCCAGTCAGTGCCATATGCCGCACACTGCATCAAATCGGTCTGCATGGCTGTTGTCCCAGAAGGAAGCCTCTTCTAAAGATGACGCACAAGATAGCCTGCAAACAGTTTGCTGAAGACAAGCAGACTAAGGACCTGGATTACTGGAACCATGTCCTGTGGTCTGATGAGACCAAGATAAACTTTTTTGGTTCAGATGGTGTCAAGCGTGTGTGGCGGCAACCAGGTGAGTAGTACAAAGACAAATGTGTCTTGCCTACAGTCAAGCATTGTGGTGGGAGTGTCATGGTCTGGGGCTGCATGAGTGCTGCTGGCACTGGTGAGCTACAGTTCATTGAGGGGACCATGAATGCCAACATGTACTGTGACATACTGAAGATTATAATCCCCTCCCTTCGCAGACTGGGCCGAAGGGTAGTATTCCAACATGATAACAACCCTAAACACACCTCCAAGACGACCACTGCCCTGCTAAAGAAGCTGAGGGTAAAGGTGATGGACTAGCCAAGCATGTCTCCAGACCTAAACCCTATTGAGCATCTGTGGGGCATCCTCAAACGGAAGGTGATTGAGTGCAAGGTCTCCAACATCCACCAGCTCCGTGATGTCATCATGGAGGGGTGGAAGAGGACTCCAGTGCAGAGGCATATCTAGTGAAAATGGCACCTATGAAAAGCACTGAAACTGCGCCCCTGTCAAAACATTTGAAACCTATCTTTCAGATAACCTTAACACTGATGCATTAATGGCTGACCAGTGGCAGTAAGTTAATCCCCCCCCATGCTGCATATTACAGAAATTATAAATAGGCAGGGGCATTGCTAGGTGGCAAAAAGACCACTTTTTGCTGAACTTGCTGGATCCTCCTCGGTAACTCCTCTTGGTTGCAGCTTAGGCACTGGCAGCAGCTCTCCAAGCTCCTCCCATCCTACCTCCAGCTGTGAGTGACATCATGCCGCCAGGACGGGACTACTAAGAGCCTTAGGAGGAGTGAAGTGGCAGCGCTGACAGGGATGGCTGGTGTTTGTGCAGGGTGCAGGAGCGCACTGGGCACATTGTTACAGTAAGGTAGAGACTCAGACCACTACAGTACAGCTAGCGGTGGCTACTGTGTACTGTGTGAAGCACTGCCGACACTTCACCTGTGTCCCCCTCCCTCCAGGAAATTGTACCGCCCAGCCCAGGGTATCTGCCCTTTCCATTTACCAGCCCGGCCCTGCTTATAGATCAAGGACATGCAGTCAGGGGAGGCAAGGCCTCACCTGCCATGAACATTAAAAAATGAATAAATAAATACAGCTTCAAGGGTCGTAGCTCGGCGACCTGGGGTCATAGAGACCCTAGATTTTGGGGGTATGTAGCCTAAGAGTTACTCCACCACTGGTAAAAATTTGCTTCTATGACCTATGGCTCCTACGACCTATGGTTCCAGAGATATGGGGCTCCTTGCGCAGCCTGTCAGAAACTAAATACAGAGCGGCCACTTTAAAAAGCTGACACACTCTGCAGCAGACTGAGGGGTTGAGCTCACAGTGCCTCTCCTCACTTCTTGTCAGAGGCACTGAGCTCAATATAAAATATAAAAGACAAATGCTCCCTTCCAGCCAAGCCCTCTTAACTACAAGGAAAAAACATGAGTTTATGGGTATAAGATTTACCCAGAATCCCATGTTTTTCTCACACAGTTAAGAGGGAGAATGAGAATCTGCTGCCTGCTGAAAAGGTACTATCATATATTTATAACACCAGCAAAACAATTTGCTGGTGTTAGGATATAGGTACGAGGGTATGCAGGGGGCAAGAGTACGACAAAAAAGGGGGGGGGGGGGGAGAGGGGAGGGAAGGAGGGGGGTAGGAATAAAAAAAATTATTCCTACCCCCCTCCTTCCCTCCCCTCTTCCCCCCCCCCTTTTTTTGTCGTACTCTTGCCCCCTGCATACCCTCGTACCTATATCCTAACACCAGCAAATTGTTTTGAATTAGGGGAACCATCACCCCTCTGGGGGAATTAATTATTCCTTGCTTTCAATCTGATTCCAGTATCACCATCATTCCATTTTGGGTGCAGTGTGTGCCGCCTGCTGTCCGTTTTCCTTCCCCCCCCCTGTGGGGGGTAATATATGCGTGATCCCTCGCAAGGCAGGTCTGGTCTATTACCCGCTCTCTGATGAGTTGGCCTACTACTGGGGAGGCCAAAGACACAGGAGGGACCATATTCTTTTCATCATGAATACCTAGAACGATCGGGAACTTTGTGACTGGTAATTATGCAATTTATGCAGATATGTTGTGTTACATACAAAAGTCTGTTACCGTTGAGTTTTATGATTTGTTTGATATATGTTTACATTCCTACAGTTGACAACTATCCTCTGAAGAAGACCCAGTTAGGGTCGAAACACGTCAGTATTTTAATATCTATGATCTTGTTGTCCAAAATACATTGTATTGCACATTGTCCCTGCTACGGGCACTGTCCATTGTGTTTTTTATCTTATACTGTACTCCAGTTCATGTCCTGACTCTTTAGGTCAGAACTTATCTGTTTTATACTACTCTTTGTACCAATAAAATTATTTTTTGACCATTCACTTTGTATTCATTGGCTGCTTTATTCTCTAGAGTGTTAGAAAAAAATATATATAATGTTTGGGGGTTCTAAGTAAATTTCTAGCAAAAAAAATGATTTTAACTTGTAAACAACAAGTTTGAAAAATAGGCCCGGTCCTTAAGTGGTTAAAATTCCAAACTCCAGTACTTATAAATCTCCATAGGTGACGCTTTAAATTTTTTTACAGGTTACATGTTTAGAATTACAGAGAAGGTCCAGTGCTAGAATTATTGCTCTCGCTCTAACTATCGCAGCGTATGTAACCTGTATGTATCTGGCTCTGATTCTAGCCAGTGCCTCACCAGCCACTGACCTCACCGCACGTCCCTGTTATAGACAGTACAGCAGTGCGGTGCTAAAAGTAATGGCTGTGCAGCTTGCGCAGCCATTACTTTGACACAGGCTGGTTGTCTGATTCAGAAACCGGCCCACTGAACCATCGGCCCACCGGGAAACTCCCGGTAGTCCCGATGGCCACTTGGCCAGTACATCCCTGCTGCCCAGCCACTCACGAGCGCCCCCTTGGTATGGCACCCATGGCATTTGCCATATGTGCCATACCTTGGATACGCCACTGCGCCAGTGGCAACCTGTGAAGCTCTGATGAACTCCATGCCCAAGAGGGTTAAGGCAGTGCTGGAAAATAATGGTGGCCACACAAAATATTGACACATTGGGCCAAATTTGGAAATTTTCACTTAGGGGTATACTCACTTTTGTTGCTAGCGGTATAGACATTAATGGCTATGTGCTGAGTTATTTTGAGGGGATAGCAAATTTACACGGTTATACAAGCTGTACACTCATTACTTTACATTGTAGCAAAGTGTAATTTCTTCAGTGTTCTCACATAAAAAGATATAATAAAATATTTACAAAAATGTGAGGGGTGTACTCACTTTTGTGAGATACTGTAGATGGCTCCTAGTGCTGGGATTTACTTCTGCAAGCAGGAGGTCACAGGAACCCGGACAGCCAGACGATAAAAAACTGCACTAACACTAGTTTTTTTTTTTTTTATAAAACTGATAACTGGTGTATTTTTTTTTAAATCTTTCTAGAGTTCAGGTTTACATAAACTAGGATCCCTAGGTGTGTCACAGTTACTATACAATACCTCCTCAGGTATCATGTTTTTCTCCTGCCTTTGGTTTAAACAGCAGTCCTAAAGACAAAAGGGAATAAAAAGAAATGTTTTAAGCATATTAGACAACATGTCGCCCTAAAGAGAAACGTAAAATATGGGGTTGGGTCAATAAATTGCAAAAAAGTTTAGTAAAGTTTAAGGCATTCTCTTTTATGACTCCCATTTCTTTCATAAATAAAGAATTACAAAAAAAAAAAAGGGGGAGGGAGAAGAATAGTATGGCCAAAGCTTTTTTGCACTCCAGTGACCCAGAACCAGCCAACAGTGGGCTAAAGCCTCCTGTTGCCTGGCATCACAGAGAGTCAAGTCTCTAGAAAGATCCAAACAATGTGAAAACAACCCAGATACCTACCTGGCAGCTGACGCAGCCTCTCAGAGTGCCACTAAGAGCCTGAGCCAGCCTCTCAGTGGTCATGTGATCACTCAGTTCTCGATTCTTTAGCTGACAGGGGACAGCTGCAGCATCCAACTGATGCTTCAGCCACATATGACATTATTTATGGTTATTTTTATGGCTTCCCACACTTTCATTTCTGCCATGTAAATGCAGAAACGAGCCTAATGCAAGGCTAATAGTGAGCCCAAGTTGTTTATTTTAGGTACACTATAACCTGAACTAACCTTGACAACCTAAATCCTTAATCTTAACTTCTTCAAACCTATATCCAATGTACTATTTGGTGCTAGCCAATCTTTAAGTGAAAAAAAAATCAGCACCAAGATACCAGAGCCCAAACCAACAGCTTAAGGACAGTTTAAATGGAATGTGTTGTATTTTTGGGAACATTTTTCATATTTTGGAGAAAAATACTTTGACAAATCTTAATGTTAAAATCATTTACATCTCAGAAGACCACAAAATGTATTATTTTTATAAATATACAGACCTTCGCAAAAGTTCTGAAAGCATCTAAAATGGGTCGGTAGCCTGTACATCTACAAAGGTTTCCTAGTACAGAATATGAAAGGTATAATAGTCATTCCTTAAACAATACAGCAGGTTACATTACAGCAGCATTACGTTCTTCGAGGCGGTATTACCGGTATGATTAGATTTTTTTTTTCTTTATTCTGATTATGGCTACATGATTAAAAGATGCAAAGTTATGAATTAATTTCACTAGTTGCTGCATGACAAAACATTAAAAAATGATGATCTATCATCAGTCCATATTTTCCTTTCAGTTCAATGGTAAAGTAATAGCGGCTACATGATTAACTTACCATTGTGCGTATTGGCAGCAGCAAATCAGCCACGCCACGTGTTGATGATGAATCTTTTCACATTTATATATTTTTTTGTGTGTATATACAGTAGACGTTAGACAGTAGAGTAAATGTTTGAGAGATGTTGTTTGAGTGAGTGTGATCACTTACACCTGCTTACAGCGCACCACAGACCATGCTGAGTACTGAGAGCTTGTTTGTTAAGTCTCTCTCCTCTGGCTGATAGAAAGCTTGATTGCTATCATACAATCGGGACCAGCACCTGACCAGGAACTTACAAATTCTTCCTCCCTTTCTTATGTTTTATCGTTTTAGACCATCCAAACTGTACATGCTGAAGGGAGGCTATACTTCTATCAGACACAATTTTGGATTGATAGTATTGGTCTGTCCTCCTTCTTTCTCGCTCTACGGTCTCTGAGTCTGTGGTCCCACACATTGCAAATCAAGACTTGGGGTATGCTCTTGGATTTTATGTTTAGTTGTGGCTGCTGGGATTGGTGCATTTTTCTGCATATACCTTTGTAGCCACAACCATTGATAAGTAATATTTGGCTTTTGTTATACACAATAAGTTTTTTACCAAGGTTTATTTTACTTATATTTCCAGTGGCCGGGTGAGGTGACCAGCCAGTCCCCTGGAACTGGCGTTGGTTCATCCTCCTCGTGGGGAGCCGACGTGTCCTTTTTTGGGGGTGCCCTTTTCGGAGCTGTTGTACCTACGGGGATCTATTGCCTGCTCTGGGGCTCAAGCATCTATCGCAGGTGTTCCTCCCCGCTCTATGGTTCTCTCCTTTCCATCCCTCCCCGTTCCATTGTCCTTGGCCTCTGTGGAGCTGTGGCTGATTAATCTCTTCCTACTGGATGCTGGGGATATCCTGGAAAACTTATTGATAACACACATGGTCAGTACTTGTATACACACGTTAATAACAAATGCTTCATTATATATTATATTAGGCTATGCTGTGGATGTTCTAATAACTCCTTATTGTAATACATATGCCTATGAATGTGTTCTTCCTTGTTTGCTCAATTTGTGTCCTGTAATTTTTAGATTTAAAATTCATCGTGACCAAACCTGCTATCCCTGAAGAGGAGAACCTCATCATACCTCGAAACGTTGGGTCATTTTCTATTGTTGTAAATCAATTTTTTCAATAGAATTGGTCATTGTCCTATGTTTACAATTCCCTCCCTTTCACCAATGTGCATCCATTTTAATTATGCATAATTGTCATATGTTATAGTGTCCTTTCTTTAAACCCTTTCAAATAAATATAATATATTTTTATATTTTCTTCTATTTTTGTACTTATGTTGTGAGTGACCCATTCTAAAAGTCCCATTGGAGCATCCAATTTAACAAAGCACAGATCATACAAGCAAAATTTGATTAAGGTTCTTAAAATATTTTGTTCATACAAAGTATCCCTTAAATGGCAAGAAGAACATGTTATTGGGTTATCAATGGGCATTTTGCACATGGTTGGTTTTGAACTGACTTTAGCAGATATTCTTTAGGTTGTATAGGCTAGTTAATGGGCATTTGGTATTTTCAAGGACATTTCCAAATGAATAGCATTTGTAATATAGTAATACAAATTAATGTATTATAAATGGAAAGGGGAAAAAGTGGTTTGATGCCAAGATTAGCACTCTTAAATTTGATCAAGTGGAACATACACTATATTGTCAAAAGTATGCCTTTACATGCACATGAACTTTAATGTCATTCAAGTTTTAGTCCGTAGGGTTCAATTTTGAGTTTGCTCACCCTTTGCAGCTATAACAGCTTCAACTCTTCTGAGAAGACTGTTTACGAGGTTTAGGAGTGTGTCTATGGGAATGTTTGACCATTCTTATTGAAGCACATTTGTGAGGTCAGGTACTGATATTGGACAAGACTCGCAGACTCCTCTCTACTTCATCCCAAAGATCTTCTATCGGGTTGAGGTCATGATGTTTGAGTGGACTTCTTAAAACAAATGCCGCTGTATACAATGGTAACATTATAGCTAATTGTTAATGCTGTGCTTGTCAGCGTTGAAGCGGTCTGGGCTGTGTGAGCTGGTCAGGGTTTTCTTCTGCTTCGGGAACTGCGATGTGCACCGCGGCCTTTCCCCCCCCTCCTCCGTCCACATCTGATGTGGGGTGGGCGGGTGCTGTTGGAGCTGCACTTCGATGCCACGCCCATTGCGCCCGACCTGTGGCGTCACTCTGTGTTTATAAGTCTATCGCCAATATGAGAGGCTGGTCTTGGTGCCATTTGCATGTCAGCTTAGCCGTTCAGGTGATGGCGCCTCCCTATCTTTCTGAACGCTGCGTGATGTTGGCGGTGTGCTGTGGTTGCGCAAATATAAGCTTATTCCCAGGTAGCCCAGCGTCTGTCTGATTCTCTTTCCAATGAACACTATGCACCACTGTGGATCATGATTTTCACGTCACTTTTGTTTATTGATTCTGTCATTAGCTTTTTTTGGTATTTTATCTATTTTGTCTATCCAGCTTTCTAGGTGGTTTATTCCTTCACCTTCTACCTCACCATTCCACACATCTTACTTTTTTCTATTTGGGTTTTGTTTCACTAATGTCACTACTAATATACTTGTACTCACCCTGCACTAATTATGAGTAATGGGTTACACTGTACACTATGGATTTATACATACAGTGGGGCAAAAAAGTATTTATTCAGCCATCACCATTAGTATCTAATACTTTTCACAGAAGCCATCTAGAGACGTTTTGGACAATACCCCTAGCCATATGGGGATCACAATTCCATGGATACTTGTCCACTTTGGATGTTGTTTTGGTTTGCGGTCACGGACCACACTGTCACAGTTCCCGGAAATGATGCCCCCCCGTGGGCTCCCAGTTCTCACTACCACACCTTCAATACACAGCAAATTTGTAGGCAACTTTCCCATCCCATCTTCTGCATTTTTTCCCTTGACATATGCCAGTTTATATGGGAATTTATATATTGTATTTCAGATTTACACCACGTGCTTGCTCCACCACCACGTGGAACAAAATCCACGAAACGCGTCAAGATAATTAGATGGCGTACTTAAATCCATTATGTGTTTACAAGATTCTATATGCAATTTTTCTTCATAATTATCATGTGTTTACAGGATCTCATATGTAATTGTTATTATATTACTACTTTATCTAATTATTATTGATGTGGATTAGAGAGTTCGGAGCTTACATATTCACAACTGTATTGTGTTATCATAAAATATGTGTATGTGTATATATATGAATTTTAATGGGATAATAACCACTACTATTAATTACTGTTTTGTACCTTGTGCTGCCCCAATGGGGCATACAATTTATATAGACTGTTTTCCTAACCATTTTCTATGGACGTTTATATTTAGTTCACATGCTGCCATCTAGTGACCTTTTGTGGTAATGCACTTGTTTTCACATGTTCATTTTCCCTTATGTTATGACACACTTCCTTTGTATGTAATGCTCCACCATTCTTCCTGTGTTTGTACTTCCTGTGTCATGGATGCAGCAACAAGCCACATGTAGCAGGGCACATGTATTGTGCATTATTATAAGCTACAGACAATATCATCTTTTGACTGCATAAATACTACAACCTATTCATCTGTTGGTATCCTGTCATCTGCTGTAACCTGATGTTCAGAATAAAAGCATCTCATGGATGGAATCAGTATTTGGTGAGTTCAAACTATCTGATGAGGATTGTCCTCAATGATTATATCTTATACAGGTCAGGCATAGAGGTCTCACAAGGGATAATCGCTTCACAGCAATCAGAGTCAGAATATACCTTGTTACATACAGATTTATATGAATTAATAAATATGATAATATACATTGACCATTGTATTCTTTGCAGCTGTGTGCTGCATTTAAAGTCCCACTTCCATCTCCCCCTTTTTTACAATGGTAACATAGAAACCATTGTTGTATTTCAGTTGACAGTTGGATCAGTCTACTGTTCTGTTACAGTGGTAAAACAGTAGCTTGACCGTCTGGCATATATCACCTATGGCATGTATTATAAAAAAGTACCATCTAGAGGGTGAATGGAGAATGTTTCTCCCATTGAAACTCAGTATTGTGAAAGGTGCCACACCCATGTGGGGATGGTAAACTTTTCAAATAAAAGGGCAGTGGCATAAGCAGACAAGAGGACTCTAAGATGACTTCACACCAAGGAAAGGACTTCAGCTGAAGACACTTTCGCCTGACCTCCCGCGACAGTTTATAGAGTAAGCCTGGGTCCTTGTTGCCTACAGAGATCGTGGACTCCTTGTAACCCGAGTTAAGTAACTTTTATGCCCTGTACACACGGTCAGATTTTCCGACGGAAAAAGTGCGATCGGATTGTGTTGTCGGAAATTCCGATCGTGTGTGGGCTCCATCGGACTTTTTCCGTCAGAATTTCCGACACACAAAGTTTGAGAGCAGGATATAAAATTTTCCGACAACAAAATCCGATCGGTTAAATTCCGATCGTGTGTACACAAATCCGATGCACAAAGTGCCACGCATGCTCAGAATAAATTAAGAGACAAAAGCTATTGGCTACTGCCCCGTTTATAGTCCCAACGTACGTTTTTTACGTCACCGCGTTCAGAACGATTGGATTTTCCGACATCTTTGTGCGACCGTGTGTATGCAAGACAAGTTTTAGTCAACATCCGTCGGAAAAAATCCATGGATTTTGTTGTCAGAATGTCCGATCAATGTCCGATCATGTGTACAGGACATAAGAGTATTTCTACTGTTTGCAGACCATAGTTTCTGCTTATTTGCTTGGAAGTAGGTAGCATTTTTGCTTGTTATAGGTATAACTGTCAGTCTTGTATTGTATTCCTATAATTGTAATAGTTTTGTATGTACAGCATTTTTCACTTAGTAAAAGCACATTAATATACTGCAGAGGTCTAAGCTTCCTTGCATATAACGCAAAGTAACCCTAATAGACTAAAGCAAAACAATGAGGCCAAATTATTGGTCTGGTGCTTCTTCTATTGGTACGTTTTTCTTCTAGTAACCCGCTGGGAACTTACTGGAGGGTAGCTACATCTGCTGACAGCAGCCAAACCTGAAGCAGCTCTCTCTCTGATCTGAACAGAAAAGTCTAAAGTTGCAAAGCAATTCCAGGAAACAGGTGAATTTCATCACTGAGCCATGGTGAAGTCTCTCTGAACTCAGCACATGAGCAGTTGCAGGAATCTGGATGGGTCAGAGTGTGCCATCTCACTTGCACCTACATCGCAAAACAACTTCAAAAGGCCAAAGCCTCAGTGTCAGGGCATGTTGTACTTCTTGTACCCTGACCCACAGGGTTTCCTGTTGTGACTATCTGGACTGGACCTTAAGAAGGCTTTTCTTGCTCTCAGGTTTGATCTTCTCCCAATGTGTTGCCGAATTTGGCCATTTCTTCACTCAGTCTCCCCTTGTGGGAGATCTGTGCTGAAATGGTTTTGACCTTAGCTTGTGGTTTTTGATCCATTTGTGGCTCATTATTCAAACTGTTCTGTTGTCTTCATTATCCAATCTGTTACCCTTTCTCCTTCACATTTCTCTATCTGTTGTGCCACAGCCCTCAACTGGGCAAACATAGGAGTTATTTTATCATGCAATTCCTTAAGAGGTTATGTTAAAGACTGGGTCTCATGTGAACCTACACTTGCAGAGGGGTTCAGGAAATAAACAGCTACCAAAGCCGCATACACACGAGCGGAATGTCCAACAGAAAAAGTCAGACGGAAGTTTTTCATCGTCTATTCCGATCGTGTGTAGGCCTCATCAGACTTTTTTTCCCGAAAATTCTGACGGACCTAGAAATGGAACATGTTCTAAATATTTCCGATCGGGAAAACCGATCGTCTGTATGCTGTTCCAACGGACCAAAAACGACGCATGCTCTGAATCAAGTACGAGACGGAAGCTTTTGGCTACTGGCTATTGAACTTCCTTTTTTTAGTCCCGTCGTAAGTGTTGTATGTCCTGGACGGTCGAACTTTGGTTTGACCGTGTGTAGGCAAGACCGCTTGAATGGAATTCCATCGGAGAAACCTTCGGAGTTTTTTCCGACGGCAAAACCGTTCGTGTGTATGCGGCATAAGTGTATCCACAAAATACTTAAGCCTCGACAAAGTCAGAAAGTTCACTTAATTTACTCTAATCTGAGCTCTCAACATCCATTAGCACACACATCCTCAAAATCCTCAGAAAGGTAGTAAAGTGTATTTCCTGAAGCCTGCAGCTTCCTGCATCACTGCTCACATTCAATCTAGCAAGGTAGTAGTTAGGGCTGCCTTTTTTACATAATGATTTTTGTTTTTAATTGATTAGTATTTTAGGCACTACTGTTGTCCACCAAACTCCCTTTTGTCTATAATCTAGGATCCTGGAACATACCAGTTTATTCAGATGTGTTCCATCTGAATAAACTGGCATATTCCAGGATCCCAGATTATAGACAAAAGGGAGTTTGGTAGGTTGGTGGACAACAGTAGTGCCTAAAATACTAATCAAGTATGGAATATTCTCTGCATGCACAATTTAAGGTTTAACTTCAATAATGACCAGAGTACCTCCAGCTCTTGAAAAAGCATGAGCCATTTTGAGGGGGAGGGGGGGTTCATAATTCATTTAATTGATGGTGTTGACATTTTATGTGAGAAGGCAACAATAAATTGGATTATGTTGAACAGGGAAACAGGTATCACATAATTTTATCAGTTTCCGATATCCAGTGAGCACCTGCATCTAGTACCACAACTCAAGATGATTGAATTACTGCAAAATATAGTTCTTAAAGATTAGCAGGAGAAACATAATATAATAAAATCCACACATTGAGACTTGTGCAAACAAAGCAGTATATACAGTCAGGTAGATAAATATTGGGACATCGACACAATTCTAATCTTTTTGGCTCTATACACCACCACAATGGATTTGAAATGAAACAAACATGATGTGCTTTAACTGCAGACTTTCAGCTTTAATTTGAGGGTATTTACATCTAAATCAGGTGAACGGTGTAGAAATTACAACAGTTTGTATATGTGCCTCCCACTTTTAAAGGGACCAAAAGTAATGGGACAATTGGCTGCTCAGCTGTTCCATGGCCAGGTGTGTATTATTCCCTCATTATCCCATTTATCCCAGGAACAGAAGACAGTTGCAGTAGAGGCCTGGCAGAGCATCACCAGGGATGAAACCCAGCGTCTGGTGATGTCTATGCGTTCCAGACTTCAGGCTGTAATTGACTGCAAAGGATTTGCAACCAACTATTAAAAAGTGAAAGTTTGATGGATGATTGTTAATCTGTCCCATTACTTTTGGTCCCTTAAAAAGTGGGAGGCACATATACAAACTGTTGTAATTCCTGCACCGTTCACCTGATTTGGATGTAAATACCCTCAAATGAAAGCTGAAAGTCTGCAGTTAAAGCGCATCTTGTTCATTTCATTTCAAATCCATTGTGGTGGTGTATAGAGCCAAAAAGATTAGAATTGTGTCGATGTCCCAATATTTATGGACCTGACTGTATTTTACCATACTGGATCTGTAAGAGGTTATTTTAAGGGGAAGGTCTCCAGCCTTTTAAATGTGGTTGCTTTTTTAACCCCTTGTAAATTAAAATGAAATACAATTGACATATCATACTACCAAAAGAATAACTAAAGAGAAAGTCACTCATAGAACATCACCATAAAAACTGACTTGTTGGCAATCCACGAAATGCTATATTTCTACCAGGTTTTCCAATATGTTGTAACATTCCCAAAATTGTGGAAATATCAATTGATTAGAAATAGCAGATAATCAAATGTTAATGGGAATATAAAATGAAGGCAGGGTTCTCAGCTTGTATATTAAATAGAATAGGTTGGGGAAATGCCTATGCAAAATGTATGCTGTATAGTTTGTACCAAGAACAATTGGTAGAAAACTGAACAGTTACAGCCAAATGAATGGGCTACGTGAAAGTAACTCTGAATTAAAAAGATTAGAAGAACGTAATTAAAAAACAAAATTTGATTACTAATTTTCTCAATTTTTCATAAAGAAGGAGATGTTCATTATTTATAAAGAGGTCTTAAAAGTACCCCCCTTATGCACATCAATACCTTTATCAAATTGATTGGAATTTGGGGTTGGAGATTACATTAAGAGGTGTGGCCAAGTATTTTGAGGACCTTAGGCATATAGAATATTTAAAAAACAGGGGTGCAACCGTGCCCCCTTAATACGGCATTAACACAAACATTCGGTTTCCCTGAATGTTCTTCAAAATAACAACCACAATGTTATTCATTTTACAGAATGGAATGTCAGAGCACCTACCAGATAGGCTGGACAAAATATCTTCAGTGCTGGGCTCTGGATTGTTTCTCAGTAATGTGTACATGGACATCACCATTCCGGGGCTACAAAACCCACACTGGGAGCCATGGGCTTTTGCTAACCTCTCCTAAAAAGGAGGACAGCACATTCAGTCAGATATAACAGCAACAGGCTAACAAATCATTTCCAAGAGGTGTAGTTCTGCTTCCTAATACTACAAGCTGCAAAAAATAAATAAATAAACCCCATACACCACCACAAACTTCTGACTGTAGACTGGGAACACTTGCCCCCCCCCCCCTCCAAATCTGAATCATAAACAGTGGAGCTCTTGTTTTTCCTCACACTGTATATTACTTGTATAGTACTGCCTCTAGCTACATTTAATATGTTTTATGGTGTTGATGGTTTTCTAAAGGCAAAACCGGGTGCTGAAGATGCACTTTGGAAATTGTCCCAGAGCTTAGTAAATGCGGTGAAATTTCATGTGCAAAAAAAAAATACCCACTCACATGCAAGTGAAAAAAAAAAAACACTTCACACAAAAAAGAATGTTGCTTGCGCATAATGTATGATGAAGTCAGCAGAGCTTCACCACACTCACTAAACTCTGGGGAATATTCCCTTGCAAAGTGAACAGCCTATTTGCCTTTAGTAAATCAACTCCTGTAATCCCAGATGTCTAGAAATCTCTGCATTCTTATCAAATATTTATGAAGTGTAAGATCTTCTATGTACGAAGTGCATAAATCTGTGCTACCCAACCAGATTTCAGTTCACTGTAATTATACATATGAAATATGATTTGGGGTTACTGCACTTAAATTAAAGTGTACATAACCAGCATTGGACTTCATTTTTTGCTCTCGTATGAACCAGTAAATATAGTAGAAAATTGAAAGTATTTTGTTACATCTGTTTGAGAAGTACAAAAAAAAATGTTAATCTTGCCAGATTTCTTGTAAACCGATAAGTCCCTGTGCTCTCTGCCTCTGTTCCCAGCCATCTTTAAAGGACTACAGGACACCTTACCACAAAATTTTGAAAAAAGGGGGGAGGGGGGAGTGTTTCATGGAATACAATATGGTCAGTGTGTGTTACCCAAGTACAGGAAGTAATTGGAAAGCTCATCAATGGACAGAGCTGAAAGCAAAAAAACACATTTTTAAAGTAAAGAAAAAGCTAAAATTCATGATTTTTACTCCATATCTTCTTGTCCATGTGACAACTGCACACCAAGTTTCTTGTTCACAGGGACTGCAAATGAAAAATATCTAGAGGTCAACCGATATGTGTTTTTCTCTGGCAGATGCCAATATTTAGAAATCGCGGTGGCCGATGGCCGATATATGATGCCGATTTTTTTGGGCCGATATGTTAGACCGATTTTTTTTTTTTTTCCCTTCATCTCATAAAATCTAACAGTTAGAACCCTTTCACACTGGGGCGTTTTTCAGGCGCTTTTGGGCTAAAAATAGCGACTGTAAAGTGCCTGCAAAACGGCTCCCCTGCAGTCTCAGCGTGAAAGCCCGAGTGCTTTCACACTAAGCCGATGCGCTGGCAGGATGTTAAAAAAAGTCCCGCAAGCAGCATCTTTGGAGCGGTGCATCCCGCCGCTCCACCACTCCTACCCATTGAAATGGAAATGAATGCACACCGCTGCCGAAGCGCCTGCAAAGCGCTTCGGCAGCGGCGCATTTAACCCCTTCCTCGGCCGCTAGCTGGGTTATAAGCGCCCCGCTAGCAGCCGAATGGCGCCGCTAAAATGACGATAAAGCGCCGCTAAAACTAGCAGTGTTTTACCGTCAACGCATGCCCGCTCCAGTGTGAAAGCAGCCTTAAGTAATAAGTGATACAGAAATTTTTTCACATTTAAACATTTATTAAACAAAACAAACCTCCAATCAGTTCACTTGTATGTATAATTTAGATAAAAAAAAAAAACCTATATCTTAAATATTAAATACACAAAAACAGGTAATCAAAACTTTTGGACGAAAAAAAATGGGTTAACTTTACTGCTTAGTTTTTTTTTTAAATTCATTAGTGTATTTTTTTTTTTTTAAATTGCGTTTGAAAGACCGCTGCGCAAATACTGTGTGACATAAAATATTGCAACAACCGCTATTTTATTCCCTAGGGTCTCTGCTAAAAAATATATATATATAATGTTTGGGGGTTCTAAGTGATTTTCTAGCAGAAAATACAGGATTTTTACTTGTAAGCAACAAGTGTCAGAAAAGATTTAGTCTTTAAATGGTTAAACTGAGAGCTTCTACACACAGAGTTCAGTCCATTGATAAGTATAAACATTGTATCTTTTCAGCTTCTTTTATCAGACTTGGCAGGCTGCCCAGAGAGGAGAGATGTGCAACTTGCTTTGACTTCTATTACAGAAGTCATTTGCAAGTCACGCTGAAGTTATAATCAGCTTTTTTATCAGCACAATCAGCCGATGCCGATTAAATAAAAAACGCCAAATATCGGCCGATATATCGATCGACCTCTAGAAATATCTCCTCATTAAGGTCAAGGACAGACATAAAACCCTGGAAAAAAAAAAAGTCCAATCTAATCAGCAGAATGAATCAATCAGCAACAGGCTATTTTATTTTTATTTTTTAACCCCCTTAAGAGACAACATACCTCAACAGTAGTAACCACACTTACCTGAACTGGATGAAGCCTTGTAACCGAATTGCCAATTCCTTCTGTTGTGGTAACAGCCATCAAGTGCAGGGAACAAATGGGCAGCAGACAGGCGGTGGCTGGATAGTGTCTACAGCTTTGTAAAGGACTGTAATATCTCTTCTGTCACTGAAGACTGTTATAATAACTTTAAGTGCTTATAATTAAGATGCAGTGTTAAAACAGAACATGAGAAAAATATCTTTTATGACCAATATGAGATATATCTGCGACCAGCCACCGATAAAGCATGGGCTTTATGCATGATGAACAGGTTGGAAACCCCATTCATGCGATTATGAGCACTTCAACAATTAGAAGTGCTCAATCCCACTCTGAGTGAACGCATGACTCAGCTGTAACAATAGATTCTGTAGCTATTGACTCTGCAGACAGTTGACGACTTCTGACCACTATGCACTTCAGAATGCACTGACCCTGCTCTATCATTTTACCTAGCCTACTACTTTGTGGCTGAGTTGCTGTTGTACATACCACTAACAGGTGACCGTGGAATATTTAGCAGCAAATTTCATGGATGGACTTATTTCACAGGTGGCAACCTATCATGGTACCACGCTAAAATTCACTGAGCTCCTGAGAGCAATTCATTCTTTCACAAATGTTTCTAGAAGCAATTATTTATATATATATATATATATATATATATATATATATATATTAAAAGCAGTATTCATTGGTACAGTAGTTACCCCCCATCTCTGCAGATGCTAGAAAGCCACATACATACCATTGAGCTGTCAGATTGGAACACAAAAACAGACCATTGATTTTAGAGACACAATAAAAATACGAATAAGTTGAGTATGTGTTAATCAAGAACAAAGTGCTTTGCAAGTAAGTTTATGCTAGAAAGCACTTACTTCATTTATCTACTATGACCTATTGCTGGATCTGGGGCATGCACGCGCGCTGCCGGCACCCCAGTCCCGCTATGATTGGACACAGCGGGACCCGCCAATCGTTCCGAGAGAGACAGAACGGGGGTCTGCCTGTTTAAACAAGGCAGATTGCCATTCCGTGAAAAGGGGAGATAGTGATACTGTGTTTCTGCTAAGCAGGAATAGGGATCTCTGCCTTCCCACAGTGCAAACACTCCACACACAGTTAGCAAGCACTCCCTAGGAACACATTTAACCCTTTGATCGCCCCTGATGTTATACCCTTCCCTGCAAGTTTTATTAGTAAAGTGACAGTGCATATTTTTAGCACTGATCACTGTATTAGTGTCACTGATCCCCAAAAAGTGTTACTTAGTGTCCTATTTGTCCGCCGCAATGTCGCAGTCCCACCATAAGTCGCTAATCGCTGTCATTACTAGTAAAAAAGAAAATAATTTTAAAAAAATTCCATAAATCTATCCCATAGTTTGTAGACACTATAACTTTTGCACAAACCAATCAATATACGCTTATTGTATTGGATATGTTTTATAGCAGAAAGTAAAAAAAAAAAATATATATATATATATATATATATATATATATATATATATATATATATATATATTTTTTTTTTTTTATAATTGTCCTTTTATTCAGAACGCAACAAATAAATAAAAAAACTGCAGAGTTGATCAAATACCACCAAAAGAAAGCTCAATTTGTGGGAAAAAAAGGGACATTTTATTTGGGTACAGTGTCGCATGACTGCGCAATTGTCAGTTAACTGCTTCAGCCCCGGAAGATTTTACCCCCTTCCTGACCAGAGCACTTTTTGCGATTCGGCACTGCGTCGCTTTAACTGACAATTACGTGGTCCTGCAACGTTGCACCCAAACAAAATTGACGCCCTTTTTTTCCCACAAATAGAGCTTTCTTTTGGTGGTATTTGAACGCCTCTGCGGTTTTTAATTTTTGCGCTATAAACAAAAAAAAGGGCGACAATTTAGAGAAAAAAAGCAATATTTTTTGCTTTTTGGTATAATAAATATCCCCCAAAAATATATAAAAAAAAATTTTTTTCCCTCAGTTTAGACCGATATGTATTCCTCATATTTTTGGTTAAAAAAATCGTAATAAGCGTATATTGATTGGTTTGCGCAAAAGTTATAGCGTCTACAAAACATTGGATAGATTTATGACTTTTTATTATTAATTTTTTTTTTTTTACTAGTAATGGCGGCGATCTGCAATTTTTATCGGGACTGCGACATTATGGCAGACACATCGGACAGTTTTGACACATTTTTTGGACCATTGGCATTTTTACAGCGATCAATGCTATATATGTAAAATTGCATTGATTACTGTAAAAATGCCACTGGCAGTGAATGGGTTAACCACTAGGGGGCAGTGAAGGGGTTAAGTGTGTCCTCATGTGTGCTCTAATTGAAGGGGGGTGGGACTATGCAGGGGAGATGACAGATCGCTGTTCATACTCTGTATGAACAGACGATCTGTCTGTTCTCATATGATAACATAGCATATAAAGTGCAATAGTGCCCACACCAAAAGAAACTCTACTTAAAACAAATGTCCAAGGCATAATAAAATCCCATCTGTGAAAAACAGCACCATAAAAAAGTCACAAAATAAGAATGTGAACTTAAATGTCAACCAAAAATATTATATAAAGTATAAAAACCAACAGTTCATCAAAAATTGATATGTGTGTTAGCAAAAATAGCCATAATAATAGTCCCACATAAGTGATGTGCAAAATTTCTGTATAAATTGCCAAGGAATCCAAAGTGACCACAGTGCTCAGCAGATCAGGTGACCACAGTGCTCCCCCTTAAGGGTCCCCACTCACCAGCTAATGTTACCCTTGCAGGGGTAAATGGCATATATAGATAATCGGGGGTTAGATGTCCCTTGGTAGATCCTCCCGCAGATTCACGCTAGCCTAGCGTGGTATCCCTTAATGGCTCATCCAGTCAATCCTCCAGATCAGGATATCCAAACCGATCTCCTATTCAGGAATTTCCAATCACAGTTTCCAGCAAGTGTTCAGTGAAATCCCAGGGATAAATCCTCATAAAGAAGAGATAGGGCTCCCATAGTGTAGTATAATGATTATTTATTAAAAAGTCAGATTAAAAACCAAACAACGAACTTCCTAGCAAGTGGGTAAATCCTAAAAACTACTACGAACTAGGTCAATTCAGTGTGTGCAGGGGCCGGTTCGCAGTGTGCGCTCCAACTGCATTCCAAGCTCCCTGCTATCGTACCGGAGCTACGCACTCACGCTATTTCCGGTACGATAGCAGGGAGCTTGGAACACTGCGAACCGGCCCCTGCACACACTGAATCGACCTAGTTCGTAGTAGCCTTTAGGATTTACCCATTTGCTGGGAAGTTCGTTGTTTGGTTTTTAACCTGACCTTTTAATAAATAATCCTTATACTACACTATGGGAGCCCTATCTCTTCTTTATGAGAATTTATCCCTGGGATTTCACTGAACACTTGCTGGAAACTGTGATTAGAAATTCCTGAGTAGGAGATCGATTTGGATATCCTGATCTAGGGGATTGACCGGATGAGCCATTAAGAGATACCACGCTAGGCTATCGGTGAATCTGCGGGAGGATCTACCAAGGGACATCTAACCCCCGGTTATCTATATATGCCGTTTGCCCCTGCAGGGGTAAAAGGAGCTGGTGAGTGGGGACCCTTAAGGGGGAGCACAAGAGTCACCTGACCTGCTGAGCACTGTGGTCACTTTGGAGTCCTTGGCAATTTATACAGCAATTTCGCACATCACTTATGTGGGACTATTATTATGGCTATTTTTGCTAACACACATATCAATTTTTGATGAACTGTTGGTTTATACTTTATGTATAAAACGGACATACATGTATCCCTATGGAGCGTCGGATGTCAGCGGTGATATGTCCGCTGACATTCGACCCGCTCCGATCCGAAAAGTGTAACGGAGGAAAACCCTACTTTTCCATCCGTTTTCGGATCGGATCGGGTGACGACGGACTCGTCAACATCCGATCCCCCATAGGGGAGATCGGCGCTCTGACAGGTCCGTCGCTGGTCATTTTCCTGCTCAGCGGGGATCGGCGGAGCGATCCCCGCTGAGCAAGCGGGTGTTCACGGGACGGATCATCACCGATCCGCCCCATGTGAAAGAGCCCTTAGGGTTAATCATATAACCAATGTTTTAAGTAAAGTTTCTTTTGGTGTGGACACTATTGCACTTTATATGCTATGTTATCATATGTGATTCTAACTACAATTAATATCACTTATAGAGCACATTAGTTTTTGGGTGATACACCACTGTTGAATATATGGAGAGTGGTTGTAGTGCCACTCACCTCATTTCTTCTTTTTATTACTTTTTAATATAGCCCCTTAGGGGAGTCTATTAGGGGAGGCTGCAACCCTTGTTTGATCCTAAGCACGGAGCTTCTACCATTTTTTGGATCTGTCTGTTCTCCCCTCAGAGAACCGGAAACTGTGTGTTTACACACACAGATCCCGGTTCTTTGTGTGCCCGGAGCGATCATGGGAGCCTGTTGGTAATCACGACCACCAGGCACTCACATCAGCTCCATAGGCGAGCAGGGGGCACGCCCGTGCCCCCTAGTGGCCATCTATGTTACCGCCATAACATGACGGCGATTCGCGCAGCTGAGCCATGTTGCCGCAGTACAACTGCGGCGGCTGGTCGGCAAGTGGTTAAAGCAACGCAGTGTCGTATCGCAAAAATGGCCTGGTCATGAAGGGGGGTAAACCTTCCGGAGGGCAAGTGGTTAAAAGCATAATTGTGCCTTCAGTACATTGATCTTTTAAAACATCTTTCTTGCTCTCAAATTTTACATTTTCCTATCTTCGCTCCTCCTAGATCTTTTGGGTAGAGCATACCCAGTCATGTCTAGGACTAGCATCGCTGCCATAAATGTGTTCTGGATGCTGTATACAGCCTCCTTACGTAAAGTCTTCCAGCCAGGACACACATGCTTAGTGGAATCACAAATTATTTCTATTCAAAGGCTGTCCGTGGTTATTTTTTTTGGAAGGGCCAGCCACCACTATAACTAAACAGGGATTTTTGTGCATGCGTGGCCCAGAAGATTTTCTGATGAAGCTTTGAGGTTCCTAACAGGCTGTGTAGTAAAGATCTACAAGGATTAGGGACAACAAAGTGTAGATTTGGGAGAGAGTTTTTTAAAGAGAAGAGAATTGTGCAAACATTATAGCTATCCTTTATTATATTCTTTAAATTAACATTAAATTAATACATTAACATTTATTCAGATTCCAAATTTAACCACTTGCCTACCGGGCTAATTCGGACATGTCTCTCATATATGTAAAAATCATTGTTTCAATGAATTCAATCAATCAAATGTTTTTTTTTTGCTAGAAAATTACTTAGAACCCCCAAACATTATATATTTTTTTAGCAGGGGCCTTAGGGAATAAAATAGCTATCGTTGCAATTTTTTATGTGACAGTTTTTGCGCAGCGATTTTTCAAACTCAATTTATAACCCATTTTTTTGTAAAATATGAAAGATGATGTTACACCGAGTAAATAGATACCCAACATGTCATGCTTTAAAACTGCGCACGCTCCTGGAAAAGCACCAAACTACTGCACTTAAAAATCCCTATAGGCGACGCTTAGAAAATTTCTACACGTTACCACGTAGAAAAGGTACCACGTTACGACATTCGCGGTGATACCCCACGTGTGGTTTGAACACTGTTTACATATGTGGGCGTGACCTACGTATGCGTTCACTACTGTACGGGGGGATGGGGAAGCTTTAAATGTTTTTTTTTTTATTATCATTTCTTTTATTAAATTTTTATTAATTTTTTACACTGTCCCTTTAAACTTTTTTTTTATCACTTTTATCGCTATTGCAAGAAAAATGTAAACATCCCGATAGCAATACAGCATGACAGGTCCTCTTTATGAAGAGATCTGGGTCTATAAGACCCCAAATCTCTCCTCTAACTTTAAAAGCAAAAGATAAAAAAAAAAGCCTAGTTTACATGCCAGAGGAAGGAGATGATGTCACAATGTCACTTCGATTCTCCAAGGCCATAGAGATGAACGGAGGCCATCTTGCTTTCACTAATCTCTATTGCAAGCCATCGTCAGTGCTGAATGGATCACAGGCTTCACCGATTAGTCAGTTAAGATCAGGAAAAACCGGGAAGCGGCGGGAGGGGGGCAGCCACCGCTTCTAAAAGTGATCCAGTGGTGAATCCGCTGGTTGAAAAAGTGGAGAATTGTGGGCTGAAAAAAAAAAACAATTATTGCATATTGCTACAGCCACAACCCCAGTATTCCACTTGCTGACCAGGACGTCATTTGTCTATGGCCCAGTCACCAAGTGGTTAAAACAGAACTAAACTCTGCAGATACCTATCTTTGCTTCAGCAATCCACTGTCTTCCCTCACTAGCTTCAACATCTTTTCCCTGGCTTCTTCTGGGTGATGGCTGCTGAGACGGCCGATGATTTCAGATTTCATAATTCGGACATCGCCTGTCTGCTGTAGTGCCATGAGCACTGTCTATTGAACTATTGGACTGTCTATTGCTTTTTTCTGTTGATCCCAGCATTTGATCCCAGGACTATTGTGCGCTACAGTGTACTGCCCGTTTACTCTCTATTTCATCCCATCTCATCTCTCTGGAACGGGCTACCTGCCTTTTCCCACCGGGACCAGAGGAATAGAGGGAGACGCAGACGCAGAGGGAGACGCAAGGAGATGCCCAGAGGCCCCCGTGCAGCCAGGAAAGAGCTTGGTACCGGACCTGTTACACGTAGCGCCCTACTTACCAGTTACTATCCCTTGCAATCACAGGCAGGCTCTGTGTTTCAGAGTCCCGCGATACCTGCGGTGCCGGCGTCACCTGAGCTGCTGCCCTCAAAGCCCTCTGAGTGTAATCAGGAGCTGAGTCCTGTTGTGAGCTGAGACCCGCCGAATAAAGCCGAGCGGGTACCTGCGCTATCCGGATCACCAAGCGTGGATGCTCGAGACACTCAGGACACTCGGGACACTTGAGACTTACAGTCTCTAACTGTGAACGTGCGGATATCAGAAGGCAATCCACAGGTTTTCACACAGACCGTCAATCATCAAGCACTGGAATCCCAGACAGGTGAGCTTGCTGGGGAGTTTACTGAGGGGCCTATTGGGGTTCCCATACAGGAAGCTAAAGGAAAACACACACCAGTAAACAAACCGGACACAAGAGCCAAAAAAGGGGTTAATAGCACTAACAATACTACAAGTACCAGTATAATTATTAACATGCAGACGGGGCAAACAGCTGATGGACTTTCGTGTCAGGTTAACCAGCATATACATCAGCTTACACACCAGCATATACGTCAGTATGCACCAACACCCTCTAAAGAAATATCTGGTATAATTGGCACAACTGGTACAACTGGATCTGCCATCCCGGTTTTGCCATCTCTGTCAGCCAAATTCCTTTTCTTCTACACTATCTACTAAGGCAGATATGGACCGAATGACCGCTACTCTACAGCAACTTACAGAAAAGTTCAAGGAGGTCAAAGAGTCATTGCATAGCTTGACATTCAGGGTAAACACCATTGAACAAAACCAGACCGCAGCAGAACAAAAAATAGCGACTCTGGAGGCTAAGTTAGCGGCACAGTCGCAGTATCTACACAATGTGAGACTTCAACAGGACAATTTAGAAAATAGGAGCAGGAGGAATAACTTAAAAATTCGGGGTATCCCTGAGATCACGTCCGCTTTAGAGCTGCGCCCCACTGTTACGGTCATATTAAATAAAATCTTGGGGAGGGATATTGAACTAGACAGAGTTCATTGGATACAAGGCAATGTTCCTTTGTCAGATAGTAGACCGAGGGACACCCTATGCAGAGTACATTTCTATATTATTAAAGAAGAAATTATCCGGAAGGCATGGTCATTGGGTACTATTGATTTTAATGGAGCAACTATACAGATTCTGCCGGACCTTTCAAAATATACTTTACAGATGCGCCGTATCATGACGCCCCTATTAGACAAATTATGTGAAGAAGGTGCTACATATAGATGGGGTTTCCCCTTTTCCCTGCATATACAGAAAGGCCAACAATTTTTTGTACTACGTGCACACACCCAATTGCCAGATATGTTCGCTAGGCTGTCTATGACACCTATTCTGCTTCATGACTGGACTGACACTGAAACTGGCTTGATATAGCATGATTGAACTTAATTTATCAGATATTCTATTCTCTACAAATAGGAATGACTTCTAAATAATGCTTTTGACAATCCTTTATTTATCTGTTTATATGAGCATTATAGATGTCTAAGGCTCGATTCACATCTATGCATGTTGCTTTTGAGCGTTTCTGCAGTGTTTTTTCTGGTGCTTGCTGCGTTTTTGAGCAGCGTTTTTGCGGCGTTTTGCATTTTTTTTTTTACAGTTTTCTTTTATACAGTATACAGTGTAAAAGGAAGAAAGGGAAAGGCGTGGGACGTGGCGGGGCACCGCGGGGGCGCTGTGGAGGCTCTGTGAAGACGCTGTACTTGCGTTTTTGATGCTTGTCTATTACATGTAAAACGCTGCATTTTGCATGAAAAAAAGTCCCAGCTCCTTCCCAAAAACGCAGAGGTACAAAGAAGCATTGATGTGAACATGTTCCATAGAAACCCATGTTAAAAATTTCCCATGCATTTCTGCAAAATGCAAAATGCATCAAAAAACGCATTAGTGTGAACAGAGCCTTAGAGGTGTTAGACCGGAATAGAACTGGGTGTTAGAATCTCCCTCCCCCACATCCCCTTCCTCCGTCCCCCCTTCCCCCCCTCCCCCCCCTTTTTTTTTGCCCGCCCCCCGTAGGTGGGAGGGGGGAGGTGGTGGCAGCGGGGGCCGCTTGATACTATTTAAGTGCTGTACTATGAAGAGCAGGCACCGTGGAAACTTACTTTACAGAAATAATACTGGGGGTGGGAGATGTCTGGGGGGAGGGGAGGAGGGGATGGGGTAGGCATGGGTAATAACAGATAATGTAAATGGAGTATAAGTTTTTTTCCCTCTTAAGGCGGGCATGGAATACGTGATTTGATATGAAACCTAAGCTGTGGATATTAGGATAAAGAATCACACGTGCTATATAACTTAATGTGATCCGAATGATCCCCACTATTGGTGTCGCTCTCCAGATCCTCTACATAGGAATTTTTTTGCCTCCCAGTGCTATCTCCTCCCGGACTATTCTAGGAGGAGATCGCAGGGGCGCGCAGGCTCAATTAGAGCCCTATTAGTAGTTTGTTGTGTATTCAATTTTGTGTTTTTGGTGTGTTGGGGTGTGTGGGTTTTTTTTTTTTTTTGGGGGGGGAGGGGTTCTCTCACTCTCTCTTCTTTCCCGTATTGGGCTTCGCTATGACCAGTGTGCGCTGCCTCTCCCTGAATGTCAATGGTTTGAATATACCGGAGAAGCGCACAGTGATCCTACGTGAACTCTGGCGCATGCGCGCTCAGGTGGTATTCATACAAGAGACACATTTCCAATCCAGGAAGACACCAAAATTTAAAGATGAAAGATATCCATATGTTTTCCACAGTACAGCCCCAGACTCTAAGACGAGGGGGGGCGAGTATCTTGCTTTCTGGGACGGTTCCATGGTCCTACGCCGACCAGATGAGCGATCCGGAAGGACGCTACCTTTTTCTTAAAGGCGACTTAGCTGGCCGTCAAGTTACTTTGGCGTCCATCTATTTACCGAACCAGGCACAGTTGAGTTGTCTTAATGAAATCCTTAATAATCTACAGGTTTTTATGGAGGGTGGACTGATACTGGGTGGAGATTTGAATGTGGCCCTTGGTCCTTTACTGGACGTTTCTAAATTCACTACACATCTATCTTATCAATATCTTAGACGAATAAAAAAAGCTATACAATCTATGCGACTTGTAGATGTTTGGAGAGTCCAGTATCCAGCCGAACGTGACTACACTTTCTATTCAGCACCACACAATAGTTACTCTAGAATCGATTATGTGTTAATATCTCAATCTTTACTACCAGCGGTGGTCAACTCGACCATCGGGACATTAACGGTATCAGATCATGCTCCAGTGTCTTTAGATCTTCAGCTAAGCAGGCTAACAGACCATGGACATGGAAACTTAATGAATCGCTACTACAAGAAGGCCAACTTCGGAACGAGCTTTCTAGCGAACTGACTAGAATCTTTAATGAAAATGACTCAGAAGAAATCTCCCCACTCGTTCTATGGGAAACACATAAATGCGTTATGCGAGGTATATTGATTAAAAAGGCGACGGAAATAAGTAAAAAAAAAAACAAAGAGTGTTTCAGGATCAATTAAAATTGGTAGCAGAGTTAGAGACTAAACATAAAAAATCACTTTCACAAACCGTAGCAGTAGATCTCAGAATACAGCGGGAAAAACTCTCTTCTTTGATGAAACAGGAGGCCAGCATACAGACAGTGAGAGCTAGAAATGTACACTAAGAACAAGGGAACAAATCAGGCAAACTCCTGGCACATTCACTTAGGGAAAACTCACGTAGAAACTATGTCCCACATATAGACTCTGACGGAGGGAACCGTTTCTTCGAATCTAATAAAATCGCAGAGGTTTTTCGAAAATATTACCAGTCATTATATAACTTACAGACGAATACCCCGTCAGACCAAACGGCACAAAAGCAAGAATTAATTCGAGAGTACCTTGCCTCCTCAGGTTTACCATCAATCTCCGATGACGACTCGGAGGCACTAAATGCGCCGATATCAATTGACGAATATATGAACGCAATCAGTACGTTAAAGGCACATAAAGCTCCCGGCCCAGATGGGTATACAGTAGTCTATTACAAGGTATTTGCTCCCATTTTAGGTCCAAGATTTACAAAAGCATTTAATTCCCTCCTAGAAGATTGACCCTTACCGACTGACACTCTTAGGGCACATATTGCAGTCATTCCTAAGGAGGGCAAGGACCTCACCCAATATAAGAACTATAGACCGATCTCATTATTAAATGTCGATTTGAAAATTTTCACAAGGATATTAGCTACAAGATTACAACCTCTCCTTCAGACTGTCATCCACCCTGATCAGGTAGGCTTTATGCCTACCAAAGAGGCTAAAGATAATACCACTAGGGCTTTAGATATTATTCATCTGGCTCATTCTCGTAAAATACCACTATGTCTACTATCGTCTGAGGCTGAGAAAGCCTTTGACAGGGTGGATTGGACATTTCTGAAGGAGACGCTGACCCATATTGGAGTTGGGAAAGCATTTGGTAAATGGATAGAGGCTATATACTCTGTTCCATCTGCGGTGGTAAGAATTAATGAGGTAACCTCCTCATACTTTAACATGCGCAACGGTACTAGACAGGAATGCCCTTTGTCCCCAATGATATTCATATTAACCCTCGAACCATTTCTGCGACATGTTCGACAAAATATCGATATACAGGGTTGCTCCATCAACAAAACTGAGCACAAAACTGCGGCGTATGCAGACGACATATTGTTTTTCATCACCTCACCAGAAACCACGTTACCAAACCTTGTAAATGAGTTTGATCGCTATAGCTTAATCTCTAATTTTAAAATGAATACTCAAAAATCAGAGATATTAAATATTACGTTGCCAACAGCACGAGTACAGGCTCTTCAATCGTCGTTTTCCTTCCCCTGGGTAGCTTCATCTCTGACATATCTAGGAGTCAGATTGACTTCCTCAATAGACAAAGTCTTCCAAGCAAATTTTCCACCATTAATACGGGAATTTTCATGTGATTTGGAAAGATGGAATAAAGGCCCCTATACATGGATGGGTAGGAATGCCATTCTTAATATGAATATTCTTCCAAGGTTACTATACCTCCTTCAGACTCTGCCAATAGCTATTCCAGAGTCCTTTCTGAAATCAATACGTAGTATTTTTATTAAATTTATTTGGGCAAAAAAGCATCCGCATCTATCTTTCAATTTACTGGCTATGCCAAAGGCTAGAGGAGGTATGGCTTTTCCCGACCCGATAAGATATTACAAAGCAGTACACCTTGCTAGGGTACTTGCTTGGTGCAGAGACGAGCGACACAAAACCTGGATAGCGATTGAACAGTCATGTACGGAGATTCCTCTTCGATGTCTGCCATGGCTACAACTTAAAACTCTTGGAACTTTAAGACATCACCCCTTGATAGGGGCAACTTTAAAAGTAATCCAACAGAGCCACTTTTTCTCAAGATTTGATGGGGAAATCACTCGGCTCCATCCTGTGTTGGGAAATCCGCTATTTCCCTCTGGCTACACAGACAGCCGTTTTAAGCAAATTATGCGCTATGGCAGATTTCGATTAGGGGATTTTCTTGAAGCATCAAGGTTGAAGACAAGGTCGGAAATGCAATCGCTGTTCTGTCCGCCACTGGATCCATGGCGGATGCAACAGCTTACACGTTTCCTAACCTCCCTTAATAGGGGGGAAAGATCAGACCGCTTAAATACACCATTAGAAAATGTATGCCTTTTGGAAGAACCTTCTGCACATGGAGTTTCAGAGGTATATAAAATATTAATAGATCCCCCTGAAGACTTTGTCCCAAGATTTCTTTCGAAATGGGAAAGAGATCTGGACATTACACTCTCCAAAGAGCAAAGGAGCTATATTTTACACTTTGCTCATTACTCCTCAACTGCCAGCAAATACCAAGAGTTATGCTACAAAATTCTTACAAGGTGGTATAAAGTTCCATCATTACTACAAAAAATGTATCCAGAGTGGACAAATAAATGCTGGCGATGTGGAGAATCAGAGGGTAATATGCTCCACATCTTTTGGTCATGTCGAAAGTTAGTAGATTTCTGGTCTAAAGTACGAGATACTGTAAGACAATTAACAGAGTATGACCCGGGGTCCGACCCAGCAAGATATCTTCTTCATCTTTCGGACCTCTCAAAGTGTACATATCGGAATTCTCTGGTGGCCCATCTTTTGAATGCGGCAAAGGCCTGTATTCCGGCCGTTTGGAAGCAAGAATCACCCCCACTCGATCTCACTATGGTTAAAAAAAGTAGCAGATATATACGCCATGGAAAAAGGCATTGCGATTACACAGGGTAAGGTGGAGAAGTTTAATAAAAAATGGAATTCATGGTCTCTTCTGGTCTGCACCAGGGAGTACGGATATTCGCTCGGAGAGCAGGATGGGTCATTATGGGGGGGGGGGGAGAGCGAGAGAACCTAAATAATGCCATAGGGAAATTTTTGTATTTGGGTTTTTTTTTTCTCTTTCTTTTTCTGTCTTGTTTGATAATACGTCATATGTGTCTACTAAAAACTGAATCACAATGCGCTAAGTCATACTCTGCAAATTGGAAGCAGCAATAACGATATTTGTTTTATATGTATGTATATATATATATATATATATATATATATATATATATATATATATATATATATATGAAAATGTATTTTTTTTCTTTTTCTGTGTTTGAAAAAAGAAAATATAGAATTAAAAAAAAAAAAAGAAAAATTTGACTGTGGAGGCTTAATTGTAACCCTAAGTGGGCAAGTACAAGGGATAAGGACAACATTCGTAAGATCCGCAATTTCCATAGCAGAAACTAACGAACAACATGGGGCACACAACGAATGGTAATGAATTGACATGACATAAAAAATGCAGTAACAAATCCTACCTGCGACAATGAGCCGTGCGAGTGAGTTCGCATCGGACTGTGGCGGGAGTGCAACAAATCGTAAAGGTGTGGTGTAGCGTCGTGCACAAGGCACTTAAAAATAATTGGTTTAGTGAATAGATGAGAGAAGAAGTGTGTACAAATGATTCGTAAGTTCTACTGCGGGAACTGAACACATGACATGGGTGACACAAGGAGTGGCCACGAATAGACTAACAAATCCTACCTGCGACAGTGGGCCATGCGACTGAGTTTGCATCGGACTGTAGCAGGGTTTGGTAACTAAATGGGAGAAGAACCGTGTATGAACGATTCATAAGTTCTGCTGCGGGAACTAAAGACACGGCATGGGGTAACAATGAATAGCAACGTTTAGGATATGATACGAATGCAAAGTAATGACTCCTACCTGTGACAGAAAGCGAGACTTGATCCAAAACCACGAATAAGCAACTGGAACACACTGTATTCGGGAACAACAGACTCACGAACATGAAGTGAGCTGAAGAGTCGGCCTGGTGACATAACGAATCACGCACTGAAACCAACGAGGAGCATGGGCGAGTTGTTTGATGTGATATATGTAAAGAGACAGCACAAACCAATACTGTACAGAAGCCATGTTTACTGAATGAACCAGCAGGAACAGGAAACACCACACAGGAAAAAGTACAACAGAGATGCACCATAGAGTTGCATTTAAAGAAACATATCATCCATAACATCTCCTCCTTTTAGTGTTAATAAATGAATATTGTGAAATTTAAAAGAGACGCAGCACTAACACATTCTATAGGTTAAGTCTCATAGGTGGTTTTGAACATCTACCACTACGGGTAAAGACTGGCCCTTGTTCAAGGATTCCTTTAGGCCTCTCTGAAGTTACTGGGCTCTTCTCATCACGTACTGGCATGCTCTGCGCTTGACAGCTTTCGGGTATACTTGCTTGCCCAGAACTGTCATTACCGTTGGTATGAGGCATTGCCTCTGTACATGCCTCCCTGTAAATGGGTGAGTATGTCCTTGTGCTATTGGGTGAGTCTGATCTATCAACGGGATACGGAGATTCAGGCTGCTCTGCCACTCTCAAATCCACTCGATTATGGCGATAGAGAGTTCCTTCAACGTCCACAAGATAGGAGCGTGGTGCAACCTTTTGCAGACAAGTACCTATTCTCCAACGGCCTGTTCGATCCCCAGGTAATGGTTTCATATGGATTCGTTCCCCAATATTCAATTCTGGCAAATCTCTGGCCGATGTGTCATATCGTGCCTTTGACACTTGTCTCTTAATCCTTAACTTTTCTGTAACACCTTGTATGACAGAGGGTTAAAGCAGCCTATTTGCTACTGGTAAGGAGCTCTTTAATCTCCTTGACATCAGTCTTTGTGCCGGACTACTATCCATGCCTTCAGTCGGAGTGTTTCTACAATGTAAAATGGCCTTCCATGGGTCTTTACCATCACTTTGTGCTTTCTTGCATACATTTTTAACAATCTTTACAGCTGATTCAGCTTTGCCATTAGCCTGTGGATGACGTGGTGAGGAAGTAACATGCTCAAACTCCCATTCAGTGGCAAATTTTCTGAATTGTGGGCTTGCAAAATGAGGCCCATTGTTGGAGATCACTGTATCTGGTTGGCCATGGCGTGCAAACTGAGCCTTGCACCTCTTAATTGTAGCTTCAGTGGATAGGTTAGGAAGGTCTGTTTCCCAGAAGTTTGAATAATGATTGACTAATAGCAGGTATTCCTTGCCTGCGTAGTTGAATAAGTCCATACTGATAATCTGCCACGAACGTGTAGGTATCTCATGTGATATCATGGTTTCTTTTTGTTGTGAATGGGCATATTCATTGCAGGTGGGACAATTACTGACAAAGTCTTTGATTTCGCCATGCAAGTTGTGCCAGTAAAGAGTATCACAAGCTTGTCTGTAGCATGCTTCACCACCAATATGGCTGGAGTGTATGCGTAATAACATCTCTGCTCTCAGTGACTTTGGCGCGATGACCTTTGGACCCTTGTACAATATACCGTTTTGTATGCTGATCTCATCTCTAAAGGACCAGTATTCCCTTACAATTCCAGGTACTGCCTCTTTTTCATCTGGCCACCCACTCAAAACAATAGACTTCAAAGCTTGTTTAGTTGCATCACTGTCAGTGTGCTGTATGAGTTGATGTAGTCGCTGATCTGTGACATTAAGATAGTCCGCTTGATTGATATCAGCAAAGAAATTTTGTTCCTGTTGCAGCAGACAAATTGTATGATGCTCATGCTCACCTCCAGGTGCCACATTATCTGATGTAGCTCTGCTCAGGGTATCGCTGATATACATTTCACATCCTGGCTTGTAGACAACATTGAGGTTGTAATGCTACAATGTAAGCATCATGCTCTGCAAACGCTTGGGAGCATACAAAAGGGGCTTTTTGATTATGGCTATCAACGGTTTGTCAGTTTCAGCTGTAATTGAATCCCGTCCATAAAGATGATGGAAACGCTGACAAGCAAATACAATGCTTAAACATTCCTTCTCAATTTGAGCAAAATTTTGCTCAGCTGAGGAAAGAGCTCTGGACGCATATGCAACTGGCTGACCTTTCTGCAAAAGGCAACAACCTAGACCATTTTTTACTGGAGTCACTTTGTACCGTAACAGGCATTGCAATATCATAGTATTTCAACACTGGGGCAGAGGTGAACATGCATTTTATATCCTCTACTGCCCGGTCATGCTTGGGAAGCCAGTGCCAAACTGCATCTTTGTCCAGTCACCTTAATGGCTCACACACCTCAGATAAGTGTGGCAAGAATTTTTCTAGGTATGTAACAAAGCCAATAAATCTCTGTGCCGCTTTGGCATCAGCAGGCTGTGGCATGTCCACAATGACTTTAATCTTATCTGGGTCAGCTTTTAAGCCTTGTGAAGACAGGATATGTCCATGGAAACGGACTTCTTCCACCTTAAACTGAAATTTCTTTACACTTATGCCCTGTACACACTGTCCGATTTTCCGACGGAAAAAGTGTGATCGGATTGTGTTGTCGGAAATTCCGATCGTGTGTGGGCTCCATCGGACTTTTTCAATCGGAATTTCACACAAAGTTTGAGAGCAGGATATAACATTTTCCAACAATAAAATCCGATCGGTTAAATTCTGATAGTGTGTACACAAATCCGACGTACAAAGTGCCACGCATGCTCAAAATAAATTAAGAGACGAAAGCTATTGGCTACTGCCCCGTTTATAGTTCCAACGTATGTGTTTTACGTCACCGTGTTCAGAACGATCAGATTTTCCGACAACTTTGAGCGACCGCGTGTATGCAAGACAAGTTTGAGCCAACATGTTGGAAAAAAATCCATGGATTTTGTTGTCGGAATGTTGTCGGAATGTCCGATTGTGTGTACAGCCTCAGAATTACCTGCCTACAATGATCCAGTAGCGCTATTAACTTTTCATCATGGTCATGCTCAGCCTCCTCATCTGTATTACCGCAGCCAACTACAAGAATATCATCAGCTATTGGCTCAATTCCGTGAAGACCACCTAATAATTCATGCTGCTTTCGCTGGTATACCTCAGGTGCTACAGAGACTCCAAATGGTAGTTTGAGCCATCTCTTTGTGCCCCAAGGAGTCCAGAATATGGTCATGTAGCTACTCTTTTCATCCAGTTTGCCCTGTAAAAGTCATCTCTAGCATAACAAGTGTGAAGACACGTGTTTTAGGTAGTTTGTGCAAACTAGCATCGAGTGTTGGCATTAAGTAGTGTGACCTTTTCAGGGCCATATTCAGAAACTTGGGATCAATGCATATTCTGATCTTCTCAGGCTTTCTGATAACAACCATGTTACTGATCCAATCTGTAGGCTCTGATACTGAAGTTAGATGTCCTTCAGCTTCATATTTATCTAGCTGAGCTTTAACCTGAGGCTTAATGGCAATAGGCACATTGCGTGGGGCACATTGTACAGGTTGAATGGTAGGATCAAGTTCAAAACGAAACTCTCCTGGAACAAAGACTATCGGGCCCTCAAACACATCACTGTAGACGTGAAGAATTTGCTGTTTTGTCAGTGGCCTAGTCAGAGATTGTGCAGGCTGATTATCAACATTATGTAGCTCAGCAGAAATGGTGAACAGCATCAGTCCAAGGCGCTCACATGTTAAACCCGATAATAGCGGTTTCTGATCGGCATCAACAATCTCAAAGTTCAGTTTGTATATACAATCACGTGTGCTGCATTCTGTTTGGAATAGCCCCAATGATTCCATTAGTTCCCCTGAATACAACTTTAGTTTGGTGCTACTAGGCTGAAGGGGTGCTCTGGGTGCCAGTTAATTTTGTCCTTTATACTCATGACATCACACCATAGTTGCCAACATTGTAAAAAAAAATGTGGGACACTTTTGTGGCTGTAGGCGGAGCCGTCCAATAAGTAGGGGGCGGGGCATTCGTCGGTAGGCGTGACCTAGCAAAAATCTACAAGTGCGGCGCGCGCGCGTGGTTTACGTGACACAGTGGGCGTGGCTTAAATGGGCGTGGCTCAAGAGGGTGTGGTTAGAGTCTGAGATGAATGAGGGATGGAGAGGGGGAGAGGGATTAGAGGGGGAGAGGGGGAGAGGGAAATGACGGGACAGCAGCCCCAGATCCTACACAATAAAAATATGTGTATTCTAGAAAGTTTAACAATCAGCAGATAAAGATACTCCAAACACCTGGTGTTAGCACTTCAATCATCCCGGCACCATGGTTGTTATGGTGTCAGGATGATTGAAGTGCATTATTTCTATTATTACACTGTAATATAAAATTAAATCATTCAACTTACCATAATGCAGAATCAGTGGGATCCCTGAGCGTGTCACTAGCTACGTCGCCTGCCACCAGCCGTCCGTCCTTGCTTCAGATGTCCGAGCAGAGTCCGTCCTTGCATCAGGTGCCCCCAGCGGAGCCCCCCCTTACACCAGGAGTCCCCGGCGGAGCCCCCCCTCACACCAGGAGTCCCCGGCGGAGCCCCCTCACACCAGGAGTCCCCGGCAGATCCCCCCTCACACCAGGAGTCCCCGGCAGAGCCCCCCCTTACACCAGGAGTCCCCGGCAGAGCCCCCCTCACACCAGGGGTCCCCGGCAGAGCCCCCCTCACACCAGGAGTCCCCGGCGGAGCCCCCCTCACACCAGGAGTCCCCGGTGGAGCCCCCCCTCACACCAGGGTTCCCTGGTGGAGCCCCCCTCACACCAGGAGTCCCCGGCGGAGCCCCCCCTCACATCAGGAGTCCCCGGCGGAGCCCCCCCTTACACCAGGAGTCCCCGGTGGAGCCCCCTCTCACACCAGGAGTCCCCGGCGGCGCCGCCCCTCACATCAGGAGTCCCCGGCGGAGCTCCCCCTCACATCAGGAGTCCCCGGCGGAGCTCCCCCTCACATTAGATGTCCCCGGCGGAGCCCCCTCTCACACCAGGAGTCCCCGGCGGAGCCCCCCCTCACAATAGGTGTCCCCAGTGGAGCCCCCCCTCACATTAGGTGTCCCCAGTGGAGCCCCCCTCACATTAGGTGTCCCCAGTGGAGCCCCCCTCACATTAGGTGTCCCCAGTGGAGCCCCCCCTCACATCAGGTGTCCCCAGTGCCCCCCTCACATCAGGTGTCCCCAGTGCCCCCCCCTCACATCAGGTGTCCCCAGTGCCCCCCCCCTCACATCAGGTGTCCCCAGTGCCCCCCCCCTCACATCAGGTGTCCCCAGTGCCCCCCCTCACATCAGGTGTCCCCAGTGCCCCCCCCTCACATCAGGTGTCCCCAGTGCCCCCCCCTCACATCAGGTGTCCCCAGTGCCCCCCCCTCACATCAGGTGTCCCACAGCGGTGCGCGCCCCCCCACCTCAGAGGTGTCCTAGAAGTATGTCCGCAGCATGGCTAGAACCCCCGCCCCTTTCCATATCAGATTGGCAGCAGGGCCGGGGGTAGGCGGGGCGAGGCGGAGCGGGGCGAGGCGGAGCGGGGCGGAGGGTGGGCGGCAACGCAGAAGCTCCGTCTAGCCCCCCCAGCCGTCTTCCTGAACTTCAATAAAATGGCGGCTGGCGGAGACAATGTCTCCGCCGGCCGCCGACCTCTAGCGGCGGCAGTTTCGAAATCCGAGAACCGGATTTTTCGGGACATTTCCCGGGACACCACAAATTCGGGAATGGAGTCCAAGTCCCGGGAATGTCCCGGGAAATCCGGGACAGTTGGCAACTATGTCACACGTTGCACCCAAGTCCAGCTGGCAGGGTTGGATTATATTGTTTAATCTGAGGTTTACAAACCATTTTTTGCCCTTTGTGTTTACAGTACCAATGCATTCTGAGGAGTAAACCACATCAGTGCTAAGCAGGTGTGCGTCCTCCGCATCTGACATTTGCTCAATTGTGTACAGCTTCCTTGCTTCCATTTTACTGGAGAGACACACTATTGCAAAGTGATTTGGTTTACCACATGCAGTACAGATTTTCCCATATGCAGGACACTTTTCTTTCTATCGTACATGCACATTGCCACAATACTTGCATATTGCAGGCTTCCTCCTAGGTGAGTTGTGTAGGTGACCCTTGTGCTGAAACTTATGCTGGTGGTTTTTGAAGCTTTGCTTTCGTTTAGAGGCTGCATTGATATTGTCAATCAGTTTATCCTGCTCCATAGCTTTCATATGTTTGTCAATAAGTTCTGCAATGCGACATATCTCAGTTGCTGTAGATCTAAATCATGTTTCCTCAATAGGTGCTGGCGTGTGCTTTCACTGGTGATACCCAGAATTATTTTGTCACAAATAAGTTCATCTCTCAGAGAGCCATACTCACAGCTTGCAGCTTTTTCTCTTAGCCATGTGACAATTAAGTCACAGTCTTCTTGCTTACAGAAGCCAAATAAATATCTTTCATATATGACATTTTTAGTAGATATGAAGAAAGCCTCTAATGCATCCAGAATGGTTTTGGTGTCACTCTTTTGCTCCTCTGTGAGGTTCAGATTATGCTTGTAAACATGGAGGCATTCACTGTCCATCACCCTTCTCAGCGTGGCTGCTTGCACTGCTGCAGACTTCTCATTTAACCCTGTGACTAGGAAGTAGTCCTCAAACTCTGGCCTGAAATTGTCCCAGTTACTGCTGACATCTCCATTCACCCTCATTGCCTCATGCAGTGGAATGCTGTTAGCTGCCATGATGCTTTTTTGCTTGCTGCAAATACTCAGCATCCAGTACAGGACTGCAATTGTCAGGGGGCACAAACAGTTCCAAGAACACTCACATCAAGGATAGCAGGCTCTCAGCATCAAGTGTGTAGAAAGAGCAATATTTCAAATGTTTGATTTGAAATATGTAAAGAGACAGCACAAGCCATTACTGTACAGTAGCCATGTTTACTGAATCAACCAGCAGGAACAGGAAACACCACACAGGAAGAAGTACAACAGAGATGCACCATAGAGTTGCATTTAAAGAAACATATCATCCATAACACGAGTGGGCTGCTTAAGTACCCCCCGGTCTCCTCCCATAAATTCAGGCCACCATACTGGCCTTCTTAGATATATATATATATATATATATATATATATATATACAGTCAGGTCCATAAATATTGGGACATCGACACAATTCTAATCTTTTTGGCTCTATACACCACCACAATGGATTTGAAATGAAAAAAATATGATGTGCTTTAACTGCAGACTTTCAGCTTTAATTTGACGGTATTTACATCCAAATCAGGTAAACGGTGTAGGAATTACAACAGTTTGTATATGTGCCTCCCACTTTTTAAGGGACCAAAAGTAATGGGACAATTGGCTGCTCAGCTGTTCCATGGCCAGGTGTGTGTTATTCCCTCATTATCCAATTTACAAGGAGTAGATAAAAGGTCCAGAGTTCATTTGAAGTGTGCTATTTACATTTGGAATCTGTTGCTGTCAACTCTCAATATGAGATCCAAAGAGCTGTCACTATCAGTGAAGCAAGCCATCATTAGGCTGAAAAAACAAAACAAACCCATCAGAGAGATAGCAAAAACATTAGGTGTGGCCAAATCAACTGTTTGGAACATCCTTAAAAAGAAAGAACACATCTGTGAGCTCAGCAACACCAAAAGACCTGGAAGACCACGGAAAACAACTGTGGTGGATGACTGAAGAATTCTTTCCCTGGTGAAGAAAACACCCTTCACAACAGTTGGCCAGTTCAAGAACACTCTCCAGGAGGTAGGTGTATGTGTGTCAAAGTCAACAATCAAGAAAATACTTCACCAGAGTGAATACAGAGGGTTCACCACAACATGTAAACCATTGGTGAGCCTCAAAAACAGGAAGGCCAGATTACAGTTTGCCAAACAACATCTAAAAAAGCCTTCACAGTTCTGGAACAACATCCTATGGACAGATTAGACCAAGATCAACTTGTACCAGAGTGATGGGAAGAGAAGAATATGGAGAAGGAAAGAAACTGCTCATGATCCAAAGCACACCACCTCATCAGTGAAGCATGGTGGTGGTAGTGTAATGGCGCGGGCATGTATGGCTGCCAATGGAAATGCTTCTCTTGTATTTATTGATGATGTGACTGCTGACAAAAGCAGCAGGATGAATTCTGAAGTGTTTCGGGCAATATTATCTGCTCATATTCAGCAAAATGCTTCAGAACTCATTGGACGGCGCTTCACAGTGCAGATGGACAATGACCCGAAGCATACTGCGAAAGCAACTAAAGAGTTTTTTAGGGGAAAGAAGTGGAATGTTATGCAATGGCCAAGTCAATCACCTGACTTGAATCCGATTGAGCATGCATTTCACTTGCTGAAGACAAAACTGAAGGGAAAATGCCCCAAGAACAAGCAGGAACTGAAGACAGTTGCAGTAGAGGCCTGGCAGAGCATCACTAGGGATGAAACCCAGCATCTGGTAATGTCTATGCGTTCCAGACTTGACTGCAAAGGATTTGCAGCCAAGTATTAAAAAGTGAAAGTTTGATGGATGATTGTTAATCTGTCCCATTACTTTTGGCCCCTTAAAAAGTGGGAGGCACATATACAAACTGTTATAATTCCTACATCGTTCACCTGATTTGGATGTAAATACCCTCAAATTAAAGCTGAAAGTCTGCAGTTAAAGCACGTCTTCTTTGTTTCAATTCAAATCCATTGTGGTGGTGTATAGAGCCAAAAAGATTAGAATTGTGTCAATGTCCCAATATTTATGGACCTGACTGTATATACACACATATTTTATATATATATATATATATATATATATACATATATATATATATATATATATATATATAAAATATGTGTGTATATATATATATATATTGTATATATTTTATTGCAGTTTAGAAACTGCAAGTTGTATCACTTGCTGCTTCTCCCTCTTTATGCTTGCATGTTTTGGCTACATGTTCTGTGTTTCGCGATTCGCTGTAAAGCCTGCTGATTCATTACCTGCTATTGCCATGAGCATGAGTGTTCTTGAATGGTGTGGAGGTTAAGAAGCACTACAAGCAAGATTGTCCAATACTATGATATGATTTGCACTATTCATTGCTTCTGCCTTCTGTGCTTGCATCCTTCAACTGCATGTCCCATGCTTCACAGCATAGCCTGCTGATCTCATATCTACTGCTGGTCTACTGCCCTGCTACCATTTCCCTCTATTCACTTCAGGTCCATATCTAAGCACAGCCAGTAGTGGCTACGTGGGGACAAATGTTTATTATTCCATGACATTCTTAGCTCCATATGGACATATAACTACTCCTGTCATCAGAGAAGGGCTGGCAGCCTTAGGCCTAGGGGGCAAGTCCAGTCAAGTGGCCCATTGAACCACCAAATCAGCTCACCATCCATTTCCACCTGGTTTTATAACGGATATTGATGTTATGAAGCAAGACAAATATGATGCAATGTGGTAACATAATTTAATGTTAATAGCAACAAAGGAGGTTTAACAAAAATAATGCATCAATGCAGCCTCACCAGTGCCCATCAGTGCAGCCTGATCAGTGCCCATCAATGCAGCCTTACCAGTACCCATCAATGCAGCCTGATCAGTGCCCATCAAAGCAGCCTCACCAGTGTCCATCAATGCAGCCTGACCAGTGCCCATCAATGCAGCCTCACCAGTGCCCATCAATGCAGCCTCACCAGTGCCCATCAATGCAGCCTCACCAGTGCCCATCAATGCAGCGTCACCAGTTCCCATCAATGCAGCCTCATCAGTGCTTATCAATGCAGCCTTACCAGTGCCCATCAGTGCAGCCTGATTAGTGCCCATCAGTGCAAAGTCACCAGTGCCCATCAATGCAGCCTCATCAGTGCCCATCAATGCAGCCTTACCAGTGCCCATCAGCTCAGCCTCATCAGTGCCCATCATTGCAGCCTGATCAGTGCCCATTAGTGCAGTCACCAGTAGCATCAATGCAGCCTCATCAGTGCCCATCAATGCAGCCTCACCAGTGCCAATCAGTGCAGCCTGATCAGTGCCCATCAGTGCAGCCTAAACAGTGCCCATCAGTGCAGCCTGATCAGTGACTATCAATGCAGTCTGATCAGTGCCCATCAATGCAGCCTCACCAGTGCCCATCAATGCAGCCTCACCAGTGACCATCAATGCAGCCTTGCCAGTGCCCATCAATGCAGCCTGATCAGTGCCTATCAATGCAGTGTCACCAGTGCAGCCTGATCAGTGCCCATCAGTGCAGCCTCACCAGTGCCCACAAATGCAGCCTGATCAGTGCCTATCCAATGCAACCTCACCCGTGCCCATCCAGTGCAGCCTGATCAGTGCCTATAATTCCCCCTTAATACAGTGTCACCAGTGCCCATCAGTGCAGCGTTACCAGTGCCCATCAATGCAGCCTCATCAGTGCCCATCAATGCACTGCAAAGCTCTGGACAAGCAAGATCCAGCGCTGCTGTTGAAGAGTCCTGTAGTCAACACCAATGTATTTCACAGAGAGTGGAATCAGCTGCAGCTGAGAGATGGTCTGCTATACAGGAGGGGCCCTGCTGAGGAATCTGAGAAAACATGGCAACTTTTCCTCCCTGAAAAGCATCACACTTCAGAATTGGTAGCTTTGCATGATGAACATGGACATTTGGGCATAGAAAGGACTTTTTGCATAGTTAGAGATAGGTTCTATTGGCCTGATATGAGAAGAGAGATAGAGCTTTTGCCGTTCCTGTTTACCCTGCATTCAGAGAAAAACTCTTCCAGTTTGAATTGCTCCTATGGGACATCTGCAGAGTCAGGGACCTATGGAGTTGGTGTGTATTGACTTCCTGTGCCTGGAACCTGATACAGGTGGAAGTAGTAATATTCTGGTGGTGACTAACCATTTCACTCGGTATGCCCAGTGACTACCAGAGTTACTACCAAAGATCAACAGGCTACTACTGTGGCGAAGGTCCTTGTAGAAAAATTCTTCATCCACTACGGGCTACCTGTCAGGATTCATTCTGATAAAGGAAGAGGAGGTTTTGAAATTCGGCTCATATATCAGTTGTGCAAGTTGCTGGGCATCAAAAAGTCCCAATCTACACCGTACCATCCACAGGGATGATCCCCAACCTGATATAAGAAAACCTGAAAAGTTCAATCAGACTTTACTAAACATGCTGGGAACTCTAACCACTGAAAAGAAACAACATTGGGGAAACTATATTGCTACAGTTGTACATGCGTACAACAGTACAATAAATTATGCCACTGGATACTCATCAGGGTTACAGGGGGAGCTGCAGCTGTTTTGCGGCCTGCTCTGGCGGATTCACCCAGCGGATATCTGGAAGGAGACCTGTGGACAGTTCCCCTCCACTGTCCGGCGGCAGCCTGGAGGCCGCACCTGTTACATATTACATAGTTACATAGTAGGTGAGGTTGAAAAAAGACACAAGTCCATCAAGTCCAATCTATATGTGTAATTATATGTCAGTATTACCTTGTATATCCCTGTATGTTGTGGTAATTCGGGTGCTCATCTAATAGTTTTTTTAAACTATCGATGCCCCCTGCTGAGACCACCACCTGTGGAAGGGAATTCCACATCCTTGCCTCTCTTACAGTAAAGAACCCTCTACGTAGTTTAAAGTTAAACCTCTTTTCTTCTAATTTTAATGCGTGGCCACATGTCTTGTTAAACTCCCTTCCACGAAAAAGTTTCATCCCTATTGTGGGGTCACCAGTATGGTATTTGTAAATTGAAGTCATATCCCCTCTCAATCGTCTCTTCTCCAGAGAGAATAAGTTCAATGCTCGCAACCTTTCTTCATAACTAATATTCTCCAGACCCTTTATTAGCTTTGTTGCCCTTCTTTGTATTTGCTCTATTTCCAGTACTTCCTTCACTGGTGCCTAGAACTGGACAGCATACTCCAGGTGTGGCCGGACCAGAGTCTTGTAGAGTGGGAGAATTATCGCTTTAGCCCTGGAGTTAATCCATTTTTTAATGCATGCCAATATTCTGTTTGCTTTGTTAGCAGCAGCTTGGCATTGCATGCCATTGCTGAGCCTATCATCTACTAACACCCCCAGGTCCCTTTCCTTTTCCCTTTCTAGATTCCCCCATAGGTTCTCCCCCTAGTGTATAGATTGCATTCATATTTTTGCCACCCAAATGCATTATTTTAGATTTTTCTTCATTAAACCTCATTTGCCATGTAGTTGCCCACCTTATTAATTTGTTCAGATCTTCTTGCAAGATTACCACATCCTGCGGATGAAGTTATTGCCCTGCTTAGCTTAGTATCGTCCACAAACACAGAGATTGAACTGTTTACCCTATTCTCCAGGTAATTTATGAACAAATTAAATAGGATTGGTCCCAACACAGAACCCTGTGGGACCCCACTACCCACCCCTGACCATTCAGAGTAGTCCCCATTTATCACCACCCTCTGAACTCGCCCTTGTAGCCAGTTTTCAATCCATGTACTCACCCTATGGTCTATGCCAATGGACCTTATTTTGTACAGTAAACATTTTTGGGGAACTGTGTCAAATGCTTTTGCAAAATCCAGATACACCACGTCTACGGGCCTTCCTTTATCTAGCTGGCAACTCACCTCCTCATAGAAGGTTAGTAGATGGTTTGGCAAGAACGATTCTTCATGAATACATGCTGATTACTGCTAATGATACCGTTCTCATTACTAAAATCTTGTATATAGTCCCTTATCCTCCCCTCCAATGGTTTACATACTATTGATGTTAGGCTAACTGGTCTGTAATTCCCAGGGATGTATTTTGGGCCCTTTTTAAATACTGGTGCTACATTGGCTTTTCTCCAGTCAGCTGGTACCATTCCAGTCAGTGGACTGTCAGTAAAAATTAGGAACAACAGTCTGGCAATTACTTGACTGAGTTCCCTAAGTACCCTCGGGTGCAAGCCATCTGGTCTTAGTGATTTATTAATGTTAAGTTTCTCAAGTCTAATTTTAATTCTGTCCTCTGTTAACCATGGAGGTGCTTCTTGTGATGTGTCATGAGGATAAACACTGCAGTTTTGGTTACTGAAGCCCCCCGATTCCCTCGTGAAGACTGAGGAGAAGAAAAAATTCAATACCTTCGCCATCTCCCCATCCTTTGAAACCAGATGTCCTTCCTCATTCTTTATGGGGCCAATATGGTCTGTCCTCCCTTTTTTACTGTTTACATACTGAAAGAATGTCTTGGGATTTTTTTTGCTCTCTTCTGCTATGAGTCTTTCATGTTCTATCTTAGCCGTCCTTATTGCACCCTTACATTTCTTGTTGCATTCTTTATAAAGCCTGAATGCTGATGATGATACCTCAACCTTGTATTTTTTGAAGGCCTTCTCCTTTGTTTTTATATGGATTTTTACATTGGAGTTAAGCCATCCAGGACTTTTGTTCGCTCTTTTAATTTTATTTCCCAGTGGGATGCATTGGCTAATGCCCTTATTTAATATGCTCTTAAAGCAAACCCATCTCTCCTCTTCTCCTCTGTTCTTTGTTCCTAAGATTTTATCCAATTTATGCCTTCCTGCAAGGTTCGTAGTTCAGGGAAGTTGGCTCTTTTGAAATTCTTTGTCTTTGTATTCACCTTATGTTTCCTATTTGTGTGATTTATACAGAAGCGAATTGACCTGTGATCACTGTTCCCTAAATTGCCCCTTATTTCCACATCCATGATCAGGTCTGTATTGTATTGCGTGTACCATCTGACCCATAAAATTGTCCTGCAAGACATTTAGGAACTGGCGAGCCTTAGATGAATGCGCAGTTCCCTCCGCCCAGTCTGTGTCTGGATAATTAAAATCCTCCATTATGATAACACTTCCCATCCTTGCTGCTAATCCAAATTGTGATAGGAGATCTGTCTCCCCTTCCTCCCTCAGGTTAGGGGGCCTATAGCATACTCCCAGTATTATTTTCCCCTTAGCTTCATCCTTTTGGAGCTCTACCCATAAGGATTCCACCTCCTCCCTTAGTGATGTCATCTCTCACATTCGCTTGTACATTATTCTTGATATATAGGCATACCCCTTCCCCTTTTTTACCCTCTCTATCCTTGCGATAAAGGGTATACCCTTGAATGTTTGCCAGCCAATCATGAGAGCTGTTGAACCAGGTCTCTGAAATTCCCACAAAATACAAATCCTCCTCGTATAACAGTATCTCTAGTTCACCAATCTTGTCCGCCAGGCTCCTGGCATTGGTGAACATGCCACGTAGTTAAGACTGGTCGCATATTATCCTCTTATCGGGTTTTCCAAGATTGCAACTAGGACTTGCTACTATACTTACCTTGGGTTTATGTGGTTTGGTCAACCTACCACTAATGCCCCCAATACTACCCTCTGGAATATGTTCCGTGCTGACTATCTCTACCTCTGGACCCTCCCCCCCATCACCTAGTTTAAAAACCCCTCTAACTTTTTGGCCATCCTCATTCCCAGCTGATCTGCACCCTCCTCATTTAGGTGCAGTCCGTCCCTTCTATAGTATTGGTTATCAACTGAGAAGTCGGTCCAGGAACCCAAACCCCTCCTTACTACACCAGCTCTTCAGCCACTTGTTTACTTCCCTAATCTTCCTCTGCCTTTCTGGTGTGGCTCGATGTACCAGTAGTATTCCTGAGAATACTACCTTGGAGGTCCTTTTCCTCAATTTAGCTCCTAAGTCCCTAAAATCGTTCTTTAGGACACTCCATCTGCCTCTAAATTTGTCATTGGTGCCAATGTGCACCATGACAGCTGGGTCTTCCCCAGCCCCTCCCAGTAATCTGTCCACCAGATCCGTGATGTGCCGAACCCAAGCGCCCGGTAGACAACATATTGTTCGGCGCTTCAGGTCTTTGTTACAGATTGGCCTCTCTGTCCTTCTAAGAATTGAGTCCCCTACCACCAGAATCTGTCTTTCCTTTCCCTTCGCTTCCCCCCACTCTCACTGGAGGAGTTCTTCGCCCAGCAGCTAGGAGAGTCCCTCAGCTCCAGCAGTGCTGGTCCCCGACTGGTTTCACCAATGTCACTCAATGGAGCGTACTTATTGGGATGCTCCAGCCCTGGATCGGCCTACCTGGCACTTTCCCCTCTACCCTTTCTGACTAGTTGTTAGCATTTTTAATTTAATTCACTGGGCAATCGGAAGCCAGTGGAGGGATTGGCAGAGAGGGGTGGCAGACACAGAGCAGTTGGTAGATAGATAAGTGTGGCAGCAGCATTAATGATAGATTAAAGGGGGATAGTCTGCATAGAGGTAGGCCTAGGAGAGGGGAATTGCAATAGTAAATGCGATAGAGAAGAGAAGGGAGTGAATGAGTAGCTTGGTGGTTTCATTAGTTTAAAAAAAGAAAAAAATGTGCATTATAAAGATGTTATCAAGGTAAAGTCTATAAGTTTTTGACGATAAGATTTGGGGCTGAAAGGACAGGTCAGATTCTAGATTACACCTAGTACCCTGGCGTGAGGGGAGGGACTGATAGTTGTAATATTGATCTTTCTGGGAAGGACAGGGAGGAGGGCATGAGCTCTCGGAGGAATATTACAAGCTTGGTTTTTAGAAAGATATAGTTTGAGGAAGGGGTGTGACATCCATGTTGATATGTTGGTTAGTAATGTGTGAGACTGAAGAAGTGAGGTGAGGAGTAGAGATAGATTTGGGTGTCATTGGCATAGAGATGGTATTGGAAGCCATGGGATGTTATCAAGTGACCAAGAGAAGAGGTGTAGATGGAGAGGAGAAGGGGGCCCAAGTATAGAGCCTTGGGAAACCCCTACAAAAACAGAAGTGGAGAAGAGGAGACAGTTGAAGGAGTGCTCAGCTAGGAGGAGAACCAAGAAAGCAGAATCTTGGAGGCCAAGGAAGTAGAGTTTAATGAAGAGGAGAGGGTGGTCAACGGTATCAAAGGACACAGAAAGGTCTAGTAGTAACAGTATGGAGTAGTGACCATTGGTTTTAGCAGTTAGTAAATTAGCGAGTTTTAGTGGGGCAGTGTCTGTGGAGTGCAGCGAGCAAAAGCCAGAATGTAAGGGTCAAGAAAGCCGTTTTCAGTGAGGTAGAAGCACAGATGGTTGTAGACTATGGGGTTGATTTACTAAAACTGGAGATTGCAAAATCTGGTGCAGCTCTGATTTGAAACCAATAAGCTTCCAGGTTTCATTGTCAAAGCTTAACTGAACAAGCAAGTTAGATTCTAATTGGCTACCATGCACAGCTGCACCAGAGTTTGCACTCTCCAGTTTTAGTAAATCAACCCCTAAGTGTTCCAAAAGTTTAGAGGCAAATGGGAGCAAGGAGATAGGTCTTAGGCTGTTCAGGTTGGTGGGGTCCAGTTGGGGCTTTTTAAGTATCCTCTATATGGTAATAGAATATTAATTTTGCATGGAATTGTTCATAAATACATTACCACTCTCCACAGTGGTACACTTTTAGGGGCAAGAATTGCTACAGGCTTTGGTTTAGCAGTTACGCCACAAAGGTCCTGTATGTAGGCTCAGACTCCTATACTTTACTTATGCCGCGTACACACGAGCGGACTTTCTATCCTACTTGGTCCGGCACACTTTCCGACGGACTTTGTCCGCCAGGTGCGCCGGACTTTAAAACGAACGGACTTGCCCACACACGCCGGGATTTTCCGGCGGGCTAAGTCCGCCCGTCTTTCCGACGGACTTTCGCCGGAGTTCCGGCGGACTTTCAGAATGAACGGACTTGCCCACACACGGACAAGTCCGTTCATTTTGAACGTGACTCAGGTGCGACGGGACTAGAAAAGGATGTCAATCTTGCCGCTTTTATCGGCTAGATTGACACCTTGCGAGCCCCGTCGCGGGGCATACCAGGCCCTTAGGTCTGGTATGGATTATAAAGGGGAACCCCGCTACGCCGAAAAAACGGCGTGGGGTCCCCCCTAAAATCCATACCAGACCCCGATCCGAGCACGCAGCCTGGCCGGTCAGGAAAGGGGGTGGGGACGAGCGAGCGCCCCCCCCCCTCCTGAACCGTACCAGGCCGCATGCCCTCAACATGGGGGGTGGGTGCTTTGGGGGAGAGAGGCGCCCTGCGCCCCCCCCCCCAAAGCACCTTGTCCCCATGTTGATGAGGACAAGGGCCTCTTCCCGACAACCCTGGCCGTTGGTTGTCGGGGTCTGCGGGCGGGGGCTTATCGGAATCTGGGAGCCCCCTTTAATAAGGGGGCCCCCAGATCCCGGCCCCCCACCCTATGTAAATGAGTATGGGGTACATGGTACCCCTACCCATTTACCTAGGAAAAAAGTGTAAGTAATAAAACACACCACACAGGTTTTTAAAATATTTTATTAAACAGCTCCGGGGGGGGGGGTCTTCTTCCGGCTTCGGGGGTCCCTCCGCTTCATCTTCTCCCGGCGTCCGGTTGGTTCTTCTCCGCTCTCCGGCCTCTTCTCCCGGTGTCGCAGGTCTTCGGCCGGCCCCTCCGCTCTCTTCATGTAGCTCTATTGCGAGCGGAGGTCCGGACTTCTGGGCTTCTTGGCTTCTTGGCTTCTTGGCTTCTTGGCTTCTCTTCTCTTCTCTTCCCCCAGATGTTGACACGACGCTCTCTCCGGCTGGACTGGTCTCTGAGGGCTGCGTTGTGACTTATATAGGCGGAGACCCCGCCCCCATATGATGTCACAGTCCCTGGGCATGCTGGGACTGTGACGTTTTAGGGGGCGTGGTCGGGGGGCGTGGTCGACCACGCCCCTAAAACGTCACAGTCCCAGCATGCCCAGGGACTGTGACATCATATGGGGGCGGGGTCTCCGCCTATATAAGTCACAACGCAGCCCTCAGAAACCAGTCCAGCCGGAGAGAGCGTCGTGTCAACATCTGGGGGAAGAGAAGAGAAGCCAAGCCAAGCCAAGAAGCCAAGAAGCCAAGAAGCCCAGAAGTCCGGACCTCCGCTCGCAATAGAGCTACATGAAGAGAGCGGAGGGGCCGGCCGAAGACCTGCGACACCGGGAGAAGAGGCCGGAGAGCGGAGAAGAACCAACCGGACGCCGGGAGAAGATGAAGCGGAGGGACCCCCGAAGCCGGAAGAAGACCCCCGAAGCCGGAGGAAGATCCCCCCCCGGAGCTGTTTAATAAAATATTTTAAAAACCTGTGTAGTGTGTTTTATTACTTACACTTTTTTCCTAGGTAAATGGGTAGGGGTACCATGTACCCCATACTCATTTACATAGGGTGGGGGGCCGGGATCTGGGGGCCCCCTTATTAAAGGGGGCTCCCAGATTCCGATAAGCCCCCGCCCGCAGACCCCGACAACCAACGGCCAGGGTTGTCGGGAAGAGGCCCTTGTCCTCATCAACATGGGGACAAGGTGCTTTGGGGGGGGGGGCGCAGGGCGCCCCCCTCCCCCAAAGCACCCACCCCCCATGTTGAGGGCATGCGGCCTGGTACGGTTCAGGAGGGGGGGGGGCGCTCGCTCGTCCCCACCCCCTTTCCTGACCGGCCAGGCTGCGTGCTCGGATCGGGGTCTGGTATGGATTTTAGGGGGACCCCACGCCGTTTTTTCGGCGTAGCGGGGTTCCCCTTTATAATCCATACCAGACCTAAGGGCCTGGTATGCCCCGCGCTCGCCGCAATAGGAAGATTTGTTTTTCCTATTGCAGCGAGCGCGAGATGCAATACCATCCCCTCGTGTCGTATTTGGTCTGTCGGACCAGCCTACACACGAGCGGGCTTTCCGTCGGACCAGCACACACACGAGCGGACTTTCCGCCCGAAACTGAGTCCGACGGAAAGATTTCAAACATGTTTGAAATCTAGGTCCGGCGGGCTTTTGGGAAGAAGTCCGCCGGAAAAGTCCGCCGCCGCCCACACACGGGCGGATTGTCCGGCACACTCTGGTCCGCCGGACCAAGTATGCCGGAAAGTCCGACCGTGTGTACGCGGCATTAGGCTTCCTTTATACCACAGTGCATGTACTTCTGTTTTACTCTTCTTTATGCTGTGCTGTATTGTTCTGTATTCCACACCACCTCATTCTGAAATCTGCACTGTACATTCCCAATGCAGCACCTCCTCATTCTGTGCGATACATTCCCTGTTCTACACCAAATCATTCTGTATGCTGTGCAATCCCTAATAAGCCAATATTCAACACAAAAGTAAACAACTACTACTCCTTGCTACATTTCCCTTTTCTTGAGAAAGGGAGCCCAACCTACGATCTTGCACACAGGCCCATTCTATGACTTTCTGAAATGTATAGGTGTACCTGTTTTTCCTTTAGAGAAATATTTGTATTTATTTAGCAGGTCAGCGCTGCATAGTTTAGAGTGAGATTGTGTATTCCCATTCTAGGGATTGATATACAGCTGCTTCTCCTGCATTTTCACCCCAGCACTGGTGAAAATAATTACTTGATAGGTAGCCACCCAATTCCTACTAAGTAAATAGTCCATAAATCTAGATCTGAGATCATAAGAGCTAGAGAATGTGCTTAAACACATAAAACAGTACTTCTAATATTTACAATTAATAGGATTTAGATGTTAGAAAGGATACAGGATTTTCTTGGAAATCGGATGAATAGTTGACACCATAATTGTGCAGGCACCACAGCCACCTCCACCACAGCCATACTTCGTGCCAGTTAAGCGCACTGTAGAATTAGTTAAGGCCAATATTACAGTATATTTATTTTTTTCATATACATTTCAGCAGGCAAATTGTGTCAGAACTGATTCTCTCCCCAAAGTCTAAGGGGGAATGTAAAAGCAACTTAAGCAGGTTGATGCATCTTAGAAGGTCAACTGCAGGTCAGATGCACTTCAATGAACACAAATTGCAATCACCCCAATTTACACCTATCCTTTAGATCAATGTACACATGGAAGGGAAATGCATTGTATTTCATTTGCTGTACATAAACCTTCCATGTGCACCTTGCTGTAAAGGCTAGTTATTGATTTGGGCGGTTGCCATTTTTGTTTAGCTTGCTGCACAGGTGGTGCATAGACCCATCAGATGCTTTCATCTGCCATTGTGCTCTGCTAGACTTCTGGTGCGTCATTGTGCCTTTGAGGAATGTGCTCCTTCCAGGCATACCTGCCCTTAATTTATCCATTGTTATATATGCTCCAACATGGAGACTCTCAAAGAATAGAGTTAAGCCTAGTACACACGGGCCGAATGCCGGTTGACATCGGCCAGTTCAATAAAAACTGTCCGACATTCAGAACACAAAAGAACAGCAGGGGAGATTGATTCACTAACGTCAGATTGTCAGTATTTTTCCGTTCAACCCAGGTGTGTACCAGGCTTAAGGGCCGCACTATGCAGAGGGGCCTTGACCTGTAAATTAACTCTGAATGATTTCGGAAGCTTTTTAAACGCATTCTCCAATGCCAGCAGAATGCACATCAAAGCAAGCTGCATTTACCCATCAACGCATCAAGTCATAGAAGGTACAAAATTCCAAGAGAAACTCTTAATGGGTTTTCAATAAAGTCATTGTTTGACTAACAGTGCCAAGCTAACCACTGATCTTCTGTGGATATAGGCTGCCTTAAACCCTCCTGTCTCTTCATGTAATCCCAGACAGATTCAATGTTGACATCAGGGATCTGTGGGGGCCACCATCACTGTCAGAACTCCTTGTTCTTCTTTATGCTGAAGATAGTTCTTAACAACATTGGCTGTAATTGGGACCAATTACATGCCTCCCTGATGGTATGGCATGATGGATAAGCATCTGCCAAGTTCCTTTAAAAACTGTGTACCTAGAAGAATTGATGCTGTTTGGAAGGCAAAGGGTGGTCACACCAAATAATGAATTTATTTTCTCTTCTGTTTACTTTCCAATAAAAATAAACTTCTATTTCTGAAAACAGTCGTAATTTACAGCATTTTGTCACACCTGCCTAAAACTTTTGCACAGTACTGTTTGTAATATATATATATGTGTGTGTGGAAAAAAAGGATTTATTTTTTTTCTAAGGAACCTGCAGATCACAGGTGGAATCTCAGGCTCCTACAGACTCTCAGCATAGTTGTCTGCTCATACAGGCAGGTAGTTACCTGAGAACAGGAAGATGAATGTTCTACAAGAGCGCTCACTAGCGCCCTCTCAGGTCATCGAAAACCACAAGCCATACATCAGCCGCAATGGCTGACAGTACTTGTAGGCATTCATTTGCAGGAAACAATAAATGAATGACACACACTGGCTCCAGGGAAAAGATCAACCCACCCGCTGTCACGAGGGAGGTTTTAAGGAGCAGGGGACAGGTTGAAAGAGCTGGAATATGTTACTTGTTCCAAAGGTGAACTTATCCTTTAATTTGAACCTTTATCACTATTTTATAGTCTGCACATCCAGCTTTTGTCATACAAAAAATCGTAATCGGCTGTCAAAAGCACCATATCGGAAAATCAGCAGATCGTTCGTCGGGCAAAATTTTACTTCCGATTTTCAGAAGTGTGTACGGGCCTTTAGTGTTTGTCCCTGGCTTCAATGCTTGAGTCACAGACCATGAACAAGCATGCATCCAACTCCTGTTATGCATCACTAATATTAAAAAAAAGTCAGAGGGTCAGCATGACAGTCAAACTGAATTTTTAGAAAAAAAAAAAATGCAAGTGTGTGATGTGTGTAAAAGGTGCTCATCTGATTACTGTATAAAAATTAGATGCATTTTTTGTTCCATATCAGACCAATAAATTATATTACCATTTCAAAAAAGGATACATTTCTTTCTCAGGTAGGGAAGCAGCAAGACCTCCGGATCAGGATTTTTTTCCACTATCTAGGCAAGAAAGAATTAGAGATGACATTTCTATAATGCATCAAGTTTAGGGGCCACTTTACTAAACTATTAATTTTAAAAAGTGTTAGCTTTTTCACCAAAATGTTCAATTCATATACCGAAACACTGCATTGATGAGTAATTTTAATTACATGTGGAATATTTTACCACTGCAAAACCTTTAATTTTCCTCAAATCAGCATTTAATCTTCACCTCTCTCCCTTAGTGCCTGGCTTCCTTATCAAAAACCACACAGAAATGCACATTTATACTATTTACACAAAAACACAATTTGTAGTCATAAGAAATAGCAAATAAAACAGTAATAAAAGTACTGCAGAATGTAGTGAATTGACCACCGATTTACATATCGCCCTTAATGGAAATACTACAGATTTCTTAAACCCTCAATTGCATCTGGAGTTTTAGATGAGATACCAGGTGAAAAAAAAAACCCCATCAGACCTTCAGTCTAGTCATATGAGTTGGTCATAAACAGCCCAATTAAGAGCAATTTTTTTTTTCAATTTTGGATAGAGTGTGGAAGATTAGACGCTTTGGCTATATATACACATACACCCACACTTTAAAAATCAACCAGCAGTCTATATTTAAAGAACCATTATGCCAATGCTATGCATTTTTAAATGTGCTGCATCCGACAAAATCCTATTCAATTGGACAGAGCAACCAAGTTTTTTATTTTTGTAAATGCAAAAACACCACTATGCAGAACAATCCTTTTTGCATTACAAAATTAAGGGTACCATGAGCAATTTTAAGAAGCCATTGAAATGTGCATTCTAGTACAAAGGAGATTTTTTATAGCACATTCAAGCTAATGAAATCACTACTGGTTAGTAGCGAGTAGCGCAGGGTTGCACTTGCAATTAATTGCTAGACATATTACACTTGTATCATCTATTAGTATTTATTATATGCAGTTCATTGCTACTACATTCTACTTATGCAGCTTATGCCACAAGGAGCAATTTACAGCAATATAGATCTAGATACAATCATCAAGTTGGAGGAAAAACTTCAAAGAACCTTATGCACAAAAAAATATTTTAGATAATAGCTTCTATAGATGCTGTTCTTTTCATCTTAGGAATGGCTTCAGAAAATGGAAACTAATAAGCTTGTAGACCATGGCAACAAAATTGATTTATCATAATAAAACATTAAAAAAATACCCACACACACACACCACACTTTGATTTGGTTTGCATACAGTTATACTAGATAGATATAGGGGGTTATTTAGGAAAGGCAAATCCACTTTGCACTACAAGTGCAAACTACAAGTGCAAAATGCTTGAAATTGCACTGAAAGTGCACTTGGAAGTGCAGTCGCTGTAAATCTGAGGGGAAGATCTGAAATGAGGAGAAGCTCTGCTGATTTTATAATCCAATCAAGTGCAAGCTAAAATGCTGTTTTTTATTTTCCTTGCATGTCCCCCTCGGATCTACAGTGACTGCACTTCCAAGTGCACTTGCAGTGCAATTTCAAGTGAACTTGTAGTTTGCACTTGTAGTGCAAAGTGGATTTGGCTTTAGTAAATAACCCCCATAGTCTAATATTTATACAAATCAATTGCTCTCCAAGTTTCTCATACCAAAACCACAACACGTGTAATTAAATAAAACTTATTTTGTGTAAATTATTGCGATGTCAATTCTGCCTCAATTAGTGTCCATTACTAATAATGCGTTGATTTCAATTTTTACCTACCTTTTTTCCATTCACATAGAAAATCAGATCATCTGAAGCCTGTGAGTGAGCCATCAGTATTCTATCCAGCTCTGCAAAGATGTGTTGTACAATTAATTGCACACCTCAGCCAGCTTTCTTATATGAACCCAAAGAAACCAGAGGCAGGAGAACTATTTTGTAAGTCTGTAAACTCACCAAACTGGTTATCATATTTCAAGAACTGTCAAATCTATATTCACTTCTACTTTGTTTTGCAATTTGAAACGGCCTAACAAATGCAATAGAAAAGTCTGCTGGAGATCAGAGCAGAATCTTGCTGGTTTAAGTGATTAACAATAACTTAAACATTAAGCTATAAAACCTATCATGAGAAAAGCATGAAAGCTTTAAAGACCCCCCCCCCCCCTTTTTTTTTTTTTATGTGCTAGGTGTCTGACTGTCACAGTGATTGACTTAGTACAATTTTTTGACATTCTGTCTGGAACAAGTATGTAGATAATGACTTTTTACATTTTTGATCTTTATACTTGTTCCTGGTCAGTAATCCAGAAAGATTTGTGTGTTATTGTGCTGCCAAACACAAACTGGTTATTACAAACCAAAGGCATGGTTAGGGCATTATGAAAAATGCCTTCAGTTTTTCACCTGCGCTAAGAACCTCTTCACACTTGCAGTTAGGGGGTGATAAAACCACTTGAGTTATGTTTTTACAGTCCCCCAACTGCTCCTCCTTTAGCTGAAAAGGGGGCGGGGTGTACACATGCCACAGCCATAATGCTTTGCTTTGTGGATGCGGCAGGGATTATACCTCTTGCCATATTCAATGGGCACTAGGGATGAGCTTCGAGTTCTAGTCAAACCCATGTTCTAATCAAACATCGCCTGTTCGACCGTTCGTGGAATTGCGAACGTTATGGGTGGTTCGCGCCAAATTCGCGTCAAAGCCAGGGTGGCTCTGGCCAATTATGGCTCAGGGGGTTTGTTTTGCAATTTGACACGGCCTAACAAATGCAATAGAAAAGTCTGCTGGAGATCAGAGCAGAATCTTGCTGGTTTAAGTGATTAACAATAACTTAAACATTAAGCTATAAAACCTATCATGAGAAAAGCATGAAAGCTTTAAAGACCCCCCCCCCCTTTTTTTTTAATGTGCTAGGTGTCTGACTGTCACAGTGATTGACTTAGTACAATTTTTTGACATTCTGTCTGGAACAAGTATGTAGATATAGACTTTTTACATTTTTGATCTTTATACTTGTTCCTGGTCAGTAATCCAGAAAGATTTGTGTGTTATTGTGCTGCCAAACACAAACTGGTTATTACAAACCAAAGGCATGGTTAGGGCATTATGAAGAATGCCTTCAGTTTTTCACCTGCGCTAAGAACCTCTTCACACTTGCAGTTAGGGGGTGATAAAACCACTTGAGTCATGTTTTTACAGTCCCCCAACTGCTCCTCCTTTAGCTGAAAAGGGGGCGGGGTGTACACATGCCACAGCCATAATGCTTTGCTTTGTGGATGCGGCAGGGATTATACCTCTTGCCATATTCAGTGGGCACTAAGGATGAGCTTCGAGTTCGAGTCAAACCCATGTTCGACTCAAACATCGCCTGTTCGACCGTTCGTGGAATTGCGAACGTTATGGGTGGTTCGCGCCAAATTTGCGTCAAAGCCAGGGTGGCTCTGGCCAATTATGGCTCAGGGGGTTTAGTACACGCCCCACGCTATATAAGGCCGCCTGCATGGCGGCCTTGTGTAGTGTGTTGCGGCGGAGAGAGATAGACAGAGAGACAGTGTCATTTGATTTAAGTTAGAGTAGGCAGGCGAGTCAGTTAGCTGCACTTACATTGTATTGTGTATATATATATATGCATCCTAGGTGTTGTGTGTATATATATATATATATATATATATATATATATATATATATATATACATATACACTGTATTCAGTTTAGCTAGATCCGTTCCTGTTATTCTCTTCCTACTGACAGGCAGGCAGGTGTTTTTACAGTATTTACAGTTAGTGTACTGTGTCCTTCCTTTGCACAGTGTGAACCTAAAGCTACCTGAAGAAAATTGCTGGTGTTCTTCTGATCCTATTAGTACCACAGGCAGGCAGCTGCAGTATTTACAGTTAGTGTACTGTGTCCTCTGCACAGTGTGCACCTAAAGCTACCTGAAGACAATTGCTGTTGTTCTGATCCTATTAATACCACAGGCAGGCAGCTGCAGAATTTATAGCTAGTGTACTGTGTCCTCTGCACAGTGTGCACCTAAAGATACCCGAAGACAGTTGCTGGTGTTCTCATACTAATAATACTACAGGCAGGCAGTTGATTCTGCTAGCTGCAGTGTCAGTGTATATATATATACATCCCAGCTTTGTGCAGCTAAATCTCACTGCTGGCCATTAGTATTTCTGGAAGCCCAACAAGGAGAGGCAGACAGTCACAAGCCAATAAAAGAGGGCAAGCAGGCTCTGTGTCTAGAGGCAACAGTGCTGGTTGTGGAGGCGGTGCATCCTCATCAGCACGTGGCCGTGGGACACGCTTGACCTTTTTTTCGGCAGCTGGCCGTGTTGAGCCGTAACATGCGGAAGACTTGGTAGAGTGGATGACCAAGCCATCTTCATCCTCCTCATCATGCCCCACCATGTCCTCCTGAGGAGTCCCTCGAACTGTTTGACCACAGTGTTGGGTACTTACTCATGGAGGATGCCCAGCGTTTTGAATGCTCCAATGATGGTACCCTGCTAGAGGAAGGCAGTAACGTGAGCCCAGAGAGAGGGGGTGCCCAAGAAGGACAGCAATCTGGCAGTCATATTCCCCCAGCTGCAGCATACTGTCAGGTTTGCTCCAGTGATGAGGAGGGAGGGGATGATGAAGTCACTGACTCCATGCACGTGGGTGCCTGATAAGAGAGAGGAGGAGGAGGAGGAGGAGGAGGAGGAGGAAGCACATCTCCAACGAGGCAGAATGCCCTCCAGGGGCCAGCTTAAGGGCAGCACACCGACTGCATCACACCGCAGAGCTCTGCATGTTCAGGGGGCTGCTGTCTCTGTGCGTTATTCCAAAAGTTCTTTGGTGTGGGCCTTTTTTGAGACGAGTGCATCAGATCCCACCGCTGCTATTTGCAACATATGTCTCAAGCGTATCTCGCGTGGCCAAAACATCACCCGCTTGGGCACCACATGCTTGACCAGACATATGTCGACCTGCCATGCATTTCGTTAGCAAGCATACCTAAAAGACCCACACCGAAGAACAAAGAGGACCACTCCTTGCTCCTCATCAGCTGGGATCTCCAACCCCACTATACCAACCCCACTATACCTTCAGTCCTCTCTGAAACCTGCAGAGGAATGAAGGTGTAGAATTAGGTGTGTCACAGCCAAGAACTTGCGGGCAATCTGCTATCGGTACACCAACGTCAGATTGTACCAGGCAAATTTCCCTGCCCCAGCTGCTGCACCGCCAAAAGAAGTTCGCTCCCAGCCATCCACATGCCCAGAGGTTGAATGCTAGCTTGGCTAAATTGCTAACACTTCAACTGCTGCCTTTTCAGTTGGTAGACTCTGCCCCCTTCCGTGAGTTTGTGGAATGTGCAGTTCCTCAGTGGCAGGTATCCCAAACGCCACTTTTTCTCACGGAAGGCGATTCCAGCTCTCTACCGGCATGTGGAAGGCAATGTCTTGGCCTCGCTGGACAGGGCGGTCAGCGATAAGGTTCATATTACTACTGACTCATGGTCCAGCAGGCATGGACAGGGACGTTACCTATCTTTCACAGCGCACTGGGTGACTCCTTTGGCAGCTGGGAAGGATGCAGGACAGGGTGCAGTAGTGCTGGAGGTTGTTCCACCACCACGCCTCCAAAATTCTACTAGTGGTGATTCTGCCACACCTCTCTCCTCAACCCCCTCCTCCTCTTCTTCCTCTATGGCCTCTTCCTGTGCTGATTTGTCCTCGGAACCAGCGGTGCTCCGTAGGCGTTCAAGGGGCTACGCAAGCACACAGGAAAAAAGATGCCATGCGGTGCTTGAGCTGGTGTGCTTGGGGACAGGGGCCACACTGGGACAGAGATTCTGTCAGCTCTGCAGGGGCAGGTTCAGAGGTGGTTGACGCCACGCCAGCTTAAGCCAGGTATGGTGGTTTGTGACAATGGCACCAACCTCCTCTCCGCCCTCCGACAATGACAACTGACCCATGTGCCCTGTTTGGCTCACGTCCTTAACTTAGTGGTGCAGCGGTTCTTGGGTGGGTACCCGGGCTTACAGGATGTCCTGAGGCAGGCCAGGAAAGTCTGTGTGCATTTCTGCAGGTCATATAATGCCAGTGCTTGGCTGGTTGACCTCCAAAAGGAATTTAACCTGCCCAAGAACCGCCAAATCTGTTAAATGACCACCAGGTGGAACTCAACGTTGACCATGCTGCAGTGGCTGCAGCAGAGGGCCATCAATGAGCACCAATGCGACTATGGCACCAGGGTCAGGGGAGCTTGTTTTTTTTTCCCCACGCCAGTGGGCTATGATCAGGGATGCATGCACTGTCCTGTCACCGTTTGAGGAGGCCACGAGGATGGTGAGCAGTGCATGCATCAGTGACACTGTCCCGCTTGTCCACTTGTTGGAGCACACGCTGCATGGAATAATGGACAAGGCACTTGAGGCAGAACAGAGGGAGGAAGAGGAGGACTTCCTTACCTCTCAAGGTCCCCTTTATCCAGACAGTGTTCCTGCGTGCCCGCCGATCACACAGGAAGAGGAGGAGGAGGATTGTGTCAGCATGGAGGTGGAGCCTGGCGCTCAGCATCAGCAGCAGTCTTCAAGGGATCATTTACAGTCTGAAGAAACCCATGGACTTGTACGTGGCTGGGAGGAGGTGGCTGCGGATCATGTCATCCTTAGTGACCCAGAGGACTCTGGACTGAATGCCTCAGCAAAGCTATGCTGCATGGCCTCCCTGATCCTGCAAAGCCTGCGGAAGGATCCTCGTATTCGTGGTATCAAGGGGAAGGATCATTACTGGCTGGCAACCCTCATTGATCCACGTTACAAGGGTAAGGTTGTGGACTTTAACTTGCCGTCACAGAGGGAGCAGAGGATGAAACATCTTTGGGAGGCCTTGCAGAAAGGTTTGTGCAACGCGTTTCCAGAGCCTGGGAGGTTACAATTTCCTGGTCCTCCTGGACAACGTGTTGCTGAGGCTTCAGTTAAACACAGAAGGAGCGGTGGAGAAGGTGGCCATCTGACCGATGTGTTCAGACACATTTTAAGTCCGCAGCCACAAGGTCTGATCGGTTCCAGCAACCATCACCAGCGTCTGATTCTCATGGTGCAGGATTACCTAGGGGCAAGATCAGACTTGGACAACTTTCCCTCCGAAAATCCTCTGGGTTACTGGGTTTTAAGGATGGATCACTGGCCAGAGCTTGCACAGTATGCAATTGAGCTACTGGCCATCCTGCATCCAGCGTTCTTTTGGAACGCACATTCAGTGCTGCTGGAGGCTTTGTAACCGATCACAGGGTGCGCCTGTCCACCGAATCGGTCGATCAGCTGACCCTCATAAAAATGAATCAGTCTTGGATCACCAGCTACCAAGCACCTGATGCTGATGTAACCAATTGATTTTTTGATGTGAGATCCCTTCAAGACTGCCTATGCTGATGCTGAGTGACTATCCTGTTATGCTGGGTGACAATCCTCTTCCTCCTCAATTTTCATACTGATAGCTTGTAAGAACATTTTTGGTTCTGGGCACTGCCACCAGTGGCCAAGGCCCAATTTTTCAGCCCCTGTTTAACAGGGGCATATAATTACAATTTTTACTGCAATACTTTGCAGCAGGGCTCATTCCTGCGCTCCAACTATGGCATCTGTGAGGGATTGCAGTGTTGTGGCAGCAGCACCAGTGCCCAAGGCCCAATTTTTCAGCCCCTGTTTAACAGGGGCGTGTAATTACAATTTTTGATGCAATACTTTGCAGCAGGGCTCATTCCTGCGCTCCAACTAGAGTATCTGTGAGGGGTTGCAGTGTTGTGGCACCAGCACCAGTGCCCAAGGCCCAAATTTTCAGCCCCTGTTTAACAGGGGCGTATAATTACAATTTTTGATGCAATACTTTGCAGCAGGGCTCATTCCTGCGCTCCAACTATAGCATCTGTGAGGGGTTGCAGTGTTGTGGCACCAGTGCGTAAGGCCCAATTTTTCTGCCCCTGTTCAACAGGGACATGTAATTACAATTCTTGATCTAATATTTCACAGCAGGGGCAATTCCTGCGCCCACCAAGAGAAACTGTGAGGGCTTACAGTGTTGTGGCAACACCACCACCACCACCACCAAAGGCCCAATTTTTCTGCCCCTGTTCAACAGGTGCATGTAATTACAATTCTTGATATAATATTTCACAGCAGGGCCCGTTCCAGCACCCACCAAGAGTAACTGTGAGGACTTACAGTGTTGTGGCACCAGTACCACCACCACCACCAAAGGCTTAATTTTTCTACCACTGTTCAACAATGGCATGTAATTACAATTCTTGATCTAATATTTCACAGCAGGGCCCGTTCCTGAGCCCACCAAGAGTAACTGTGAGGGCTTACAGTGTTGTGGCAACACCAACACCTAAGGCCCCAATTTCTGCAGAGTATATAGGGCAGGCCCCTACGTTCAAACATCTAACTTACAAACGACTCCTACTTGCAAACGGAAGGAGACAACAGGAAGTGAGATGAAATCTACCCCTAGGGAAATAAATTCTCTCCTGTAAGAGTTAATATTGGAAAAACGTGTCTCTTCTTCACTGATGCTTTATAACCAATCCTTGTTTCACTAAAAACCCCAAATTTTCAAAAAACATTTGTCATTGGGACAGAAAGTGAGGTGAAATCTTCTGAAGAGGTGCACAGACAGCAAAACAAATATTACAGGGGTGATAACCCTTCCCTGTGTTTTCCAAAATGCTTAAAAATAGATGTTTTGGCTGGAGCTACACTTTAAAAATTTACCAGTTCAAAATTACAAACAGATTCTACTTAACAACAAACCTACAGTCCCTGTCTTGTTTGCACCACCTGTATACTGCTGTTCAGAGTATATAGGGCCTGGGGGCTCCACGCATTTCCTTTTTTTAATTTGGGTGCAGGGTTCCCCTTAATATCCATACATGACCCAAAGGGCCTGGTAATGGACGGGGGGGGGGGGGGGGGCTACCCATGCCGTTTGTCTCACTGATTTTCATCCATATTGCCGGGACCCGACATTTCATTAAAGCCGCAAGCAGTTTTAAATGACTTTTATTCCTTTAAAAATGTCATTTTGTGCAGGGACTTTTCTAAGCACGGGAAACACGTGCCACTTTACAGGCATACTATAGACACCCCCCAGGTACGATATTTAAAGGAATATTTAACTTTTTTTTCCACTTTAAGCATCATTAAAATCACTGCTCCCGTAAAAACTGCAGTTTTTAAAACTTTTTTTTGCATTGATACATGTCCCCTGGGGCAGGACCCAGGTCTCCAAACCCTTTTTAGGACAAAAACTTGCATATTAGCCTCATCCCTAGTGGGCACTACCACCCACTACCACAATGACCCCCATTCAAGTGAATGGAGGCAAGACTGCAACCATGGACAATGCATGTGGCTGTGACTTGGAGGAAAGCTTATACTTCTGTCTGTGTCCTCACAGTCTCCTTATTGTTCTGGTGACCATTGTCAGCAAGGCAGAAAGTGCTTGGAAGTCCAACATCCTACGCTTGTCACAAGAACAAGAGGTGAGTGTACTGTATATTTTCCAACGGTGACAGCTGTTCCAGTGACAATTGTCTAGGGGAGGAATTTCTTTCATTTTATTTACATTTCCTTTTTCTGTTGTGTCTCAGAGACAAGAAGTGAAAGGAAATCCCCCAATGGGACATGGAGAGAAAAAAAGAAATTGACAGACATTGTAACCATTTCCTAATCTGTCCAAAACTAAAAAAGTTTTGCATTTACTGTACATTCACTGCAATTCATGAAAAAACAGACCTGCATCTTTTATATTGTGATGTGCTGCAATGCAGGTGGGCACTGAGAGGAGAATAATGAGGCAGTGCATTGTGGGTGTGACAAAAATACACAGTGGAAGGGGCCCTTTTAACTTGAGCTTACTCACGCACATGTACAGTGTAACTTTTGGCACCGTCCTTATACCCACAAAATATAAGAAACAAATAGCTCCGCGCTTAGGTAATAAAGGAACTGCAGCCCCCCCAGCACAGAATAACACCTACGTGAAATTCTAAGTAGTATAGAGTCCCAATACGGGGTGATTGGCGCTGTTCCACCAAACCTCGTCTGATGTGCAGAAACTAGTGAGGTGTATCAAGTAAAAAATGTGAATAAATAAAAACTGAACATAAATTATTATATATGTAGGAATGATGAAATTACAAACGTGTGGGAAAACTATTCTTGGTGTATATGCGAAAAATGCCCACATATATATAAAGTGCAGCGTGTATTATCACCTTACTAGATTAGAGGTGATCAAAAAAAAAAACATTATAGGTTGGTATAAAGAAAGTGGTATGAATTCCCAAAAAACCTTCAGAAAATCCTTGAAAAAATTGCGTAAATATGTGCATAAAAAAGCATAAATATGTGCATAAAAAAGTGCTCAAATATATAAATAAGAACCTTATAATCATAGATGCGCATAAAAGTGTTTAAAAATAAATCATTAAATCATCAGTCCAATAAATGTCCCAAAAGAAAAAAAGGAAAAAAAGTCCATAGAACCTTCTTCCTAAAATGCAAATAGTAAGTCTCTTCAAACATCTAGCAGTACTCTTAGTGTTGTAAACTCTTCCAGCCTTCCAAAGCGCCTCAGATGACGTCTTGATGACGAAACGCATAAGGCGTGGCCACGTGATACGCATACGTCTTGTCTTTTTGCTTTACTTCCGGGTGTGCAGCGAGCGGTGGAACGCACGCCGCACCGCGCTGCCTTCACTACACTTTGTTTGACTGCTAACCAGTCAGTGGAGCACTGTTTGCTTCCTTTAATATTTTTAATAAAGCTAAGTTTTTTTACGGATTTACGCGATGGGGCTCATTCTTGTTTTATATGGATGTGTCTGCGGGGAGTGACTGGAACTGATCGGGATACCAGGAGTGGAGATCTGAACGGAGGACTGTCACCAGGGACCATTGCTGCAGGATACGGCTGATAGGCTTGATACCCCTGCAGGGGTGAATTCTTCCGGTGAGTGAGGGCACATTGGGGGGTCCTTTGGAAGGCTGGAAGAGTTTACAACACTAAGAGTACTGCTAGAGGACTATTTGCATTTTAGGAAGAACGTTCTATGGACTTTTTTTCCTTTTTTTCTTTTGGGACATTTTTTGGACTGATGATTTAATGATTTATTTTTAAACACTTTTATGCGCATCTATGATTATAAGGTTCTTATTTATATATTTTAGCACTTTTTTATGCACATATTTATACTTTTTTATGCACATATTTACGCTATTTTTTCAAGGATTTTCTGAAGGTTTTTTGGGAATTCATACCACTTTCTTTATACCAACCTATAATGTTTTGTTTTTGATCACCTCTAATCTAGTAAGGTGATAATACACGCTGCACTTTATATATATGTGGGCATTTTTCGCATATACACCAAGAATAGTTTTCCCACACGTTTGTAATTTCATCATTCCTACATATATAATAATTTATGTTCAGTTTTTATTTATTCACATTTTTTACTTGATACACCTCACTAGTTTCTGCACATCAGACGAGGTTTAGTGGAACAGCGCCAATCACCCCGTATTGGGACTCTAACCCACAAAATATGCTTTATCTTCTTCAGCTCTTTGGATGTGTCTGGTATGTCCATAGCCTGAAAAGGTTAAATCAACGCATGGATGCAGAAGCCGCTGTAAGCTTGTTTCTGTTTTCATTAGTAGGCTTTGGCCTTTTTCTGTAAAAAGTGCTCTGGGTGAATGTAAAGCCTCTCTATCATTGAAACTAGGAATGAGCCGAACACCCCCCCTGGTTTGGTTCGCACCAGAACTTGCGAACAAGCAAAAAATTTGTGCAAACACTGTTAAAGTTTATGGAACATGAACATGAAAAATCAAAAGTGCTAATTTTAAAGGCTTATATGCTAGTTATTGTCATAAAAAGTGTTGGGGACCTGGGTCCTGCCCCAGGGGACATGTATCAATGCAAAAGAAAAAATGTTTTAAAAACGGCCGTTTTTTCAGGAGCAGTGATTTTAATAATGCTTAAAGTGAAACAATAAAAATGAAATATTCCTTTAAATATCATGCCTGGGGGGTCTCCTTAGTCTGCCTGTAAATTAGCGCATCTTTTCTGTTTTTTAGAATAGTCCTGCAGCAAAATGACATTTCTAAAGGAAAAAAATGTCATTTCAAACTGCTCACGGCTGTAATGTATTGTCAGATCCTGGCAATATAGATAAAAATCATTGAAAAAAACAGTGTGGGTCCCCCCCCCCGTCCATTACCAGGCCCTTTGGGTTGGGTATGGATATTAAGGGGAACCCCGCACCCAAATTAAAAAAAGGAAAGGCGTGGGGCCCCAGGCCCTATATACGCTGAACAGCAGTATACAGGCAGTGCAAACAAGACAGGCACTGTAGGTTTGTTGTTAAGTAGAATCTGTTTGTAATTTTGAACTAGTACATTTTTAAAGTGTAGCTCCAGCCAAAACATCTATTTTTAAGCTTTTTGGAAAACATAGGGAAGGGTTATCACCCCTGTAATATTTGTTTTCTGTCTGTGCACCTCTTCAGAAGATTTCATCTCACTTTCTGTTTAAAAAAAATGGCGGGGGCCCCCCCAAATCCATACCAAACCATTATCCGAGCACAGAACCTGGCAGGCCGCAGAAAAAAGGGTGGGGGGAGAGACTGCCCCCCCTCCTGAACCGTACCAGGTCACAAGCCCTCAACATGAGGAGGGTGCCACAAGCCCTCAACATGTTGATGGGGGCAAGGGCCTCATCCCCACAACCCTTGCCTGGTGTTTGTGGGGCTCTGCGGATTTTCACAGGTCATCGGGCGCTGCGATCGAAGATGAATGGACATCGTGGGACATTTTTTTTTTTATAAGGGAACTGTTCCAAACTGTCTCTTGTCATTTTTACTTTTTTGACACTTTTTTTGGTGAAATTGTAGGGGTACATACCCATTCACATAGGGGGGCGGGATCTGGGGTCCCCCTTGTTAAAGGGGGCTTCCAGATTCCTATAAGCCCCCTGCCCGCAGACCCCCACAATGGTTGTGGGAATGAGGCCCTTGTCCCCATCAACATGAGAAGGTGTTTTGGGGGGGACCCAAAAGCACCCTCCCCATGTTGAGGGCATGTGGCCTGGTACTGTTCAGAAGGGAGGGCGCTCTCTTATCCCCCCTTTTCTTGCAGCCTGCCAGGTTGCGTGCTTGGATAAGGGTCTGGTATGGATTTTGGGGGGACTCCCACGCCATTTTTTAAAAAATGTTGGCATAGGATTCCCCTTAATATCCATACCAGACTCAAAGGGCCTGGTAATGGACTGGGGAGGGGGGGAACTTGCGCTGTTTTTTTCAATGATTTTTATGTATATTGTCGGGATACAAATGTCATTTTGCTGCTCTCATTCATAACACTATGTACGGTCGCCGTGTAAGCAGCCTTACATAGTGTGGGGCGTGGATTCCCTGAGCCATGATTGGCCAAAGGCACCCTGCCTTTGGCCAATCATGGCTCTCACAGCAGAGCGCGCTGTGATTGGCCAAAGCATGCAGGTCAGGTTCATGCTCATGCTTTGGCCAATCAGCAGCTGATTGGTTAGCTGGCTGCTGCTGCGCAGGCTGCGCTGCATTGTGGGAGTTGTAGTCTGGCCTTATCAGTGCAGCAAACTCCCACCTCCCAGGAGTCTCAGAGGCAGGTCACGTGGCACGTCAGGGGAGGGTACGAGCGGCGTCAAGAACGTCCTGTCCCATGTGACTTGCTGAGCCTGAAGTAAGGTGTGATGACCTCTGTTGTGATAAAAATTATTGAATTATTTACTGTATCCCCTTCAGTAGTAAATTTAAGAAATGATGCATAGCAACAGTTTTAAAGTTTGGCAGTGGCGGCTCAAGGGCAATCAACCACCCCCCCCCCCCACAGATGAGCACTGATCAGGCTGCATTGATGGGCACTGTCTGCACTGGTGAGGCTGCATTAAGGGCACTAATCAGGCTGTGTTGATAGGCACTGATGAGGCTGCATTGATGAGCACAGATCAGGCTGCACTGATGGGCACTGTCTGAACTGATCAGGCTGCACTGATGGGCACTGATCAGGCTGCACTGATGCCTAGGCACTCTCTGCACTGGTGAGGCTGCACTGATGGGCACTCTCTGCACTGGTGAGGCTGTACTGATGGGCACTGTCTGCACTGGTGAGGCTGCATGGATGGGCACTGATCAGGCTGCACTGGTGAGGCTGCACTGATGGGCACTGATCAGGCTGCACTGGTGAGGCTGCACTGATGGGCAAGTGTAAGTGGAGGCTCCCTGGGGACCCTGATATAAGGGGAGGCTCTCTGGGGACCCCGATGTAGGGGGAGACTCTCTGGGGACCCTGATGTAAGTAAGGAGGCTCTCTGGGGACCCTGATGTAAGGAGGGGCTCTCTGAGGACCCTGATGTAAGGAGGGGGTCTCTGAGGACACTGATGTAAGGGGGGCTCTCTGGGGACCCTGATGTAAGGAGGGGCTTTCTAGGGACCCTGATGTAAGGGGAGGCTCTCTGGGGACCCTGATGTAAGGGGAGGCTCTCTGGGAACCATAATGTAGGGGGAGGCTCTCTGGGGACCCTGATGTAGGGGGAGACTCTCTGAGGACACTGATAGAGACTATCACTTTAGGAATTTGTAATGCACTATTGCACTTGCTTGTTTTATTTTTTTAGACACAGAGTTTTCAGTCTATGATGACCTTCATCAGATAAGAAGCAACAGTTTACACCCTTTTTGCTCCAAGAAATGGACAGTCTTATCTAGCTGGTCTGATCCAGTACTGTCATGGCGGCGTCAATGTTTATTTTTACTTTCTATCAATCACATGATATAACCAGCTACTTAACTGTTCCCTTGCTGTTAATGTATGAATGCTGATTGGACAAAACTATACAGTCACACCTATAACACACCTAGCCCTTATGCATATTCATAAGTATGTATTGTTAAACTTGATGTTTGTAAGTCAGAGACACATTGTTCTTCATTCCGCCCAGTAGAGCTGGAAGTTGGTGTGTGTTGTGTCTCTCCATTGCAGTGTATGAATAAAGCACCTAATATTCTTTTACAAAGATTTGGATCTACTATCTCATCTGAATGTCTTGTTTGTAGACTCCCTAATCTGATTTAACAATATATACTCTGCATTTAGTGTAGACTATATATTCAGTATGGACTCTATTTACAGTCAGTGCATGCCGTGTATAATTATATATACAGTATCTCACAAAAATGAGTACACCCCTCACATTTTTGTAAATATTTTATTATATCTTTTCATGTGACAACACTGAAGAAATGACACTTCACTACAATGTAAAGTAGTGAGTGTACAGCTTGTATAACAGTGTAAATTTGCTGTCCCCCTCAAAAAAAACTCAGCACACAGCCATTAATGGCTAAACCGCTGGCAACAAAAATGAGTATACCCCTAAGTAAAAATGTCCAAATTGGGCCCAAAGTGTCAATATTTTGTGTGGCCACCATTATTTTCCAGCACTGCCTTAACCCTCTTGGGCATGAAGTTCACCAGAGTTTCACAGGTTGCCACTGGAGTTCTCTTCCACTCCTCCATAACGACATCACAGAGCTGGTGGATATTAGAGACCTTGCGCTCCACCACCTTCCGTTTGAGGATGCCCCACAGATGCTCAATAGGGTTTAAGTCTGGAGACATGGCCAGTCCATCACCTTTACCCTCAGCTTCTTTAGCAAGGCAGTGGTCATCTTGGAGGTGTGTTTGGGGTCGTTATCATGTTGGAATACTGCCCTTCGGCCCAGTCTCTGAAGGGAGGGGATCATGTTCTGCTTCATTATGTCATAGTACATGTTGACATTCATGGTTACCTCAATAAACAGTAGCTCCCCAGTGCAGACAGCACTCATGCAGCCCCAGACTATGACACTCCCACCACCATGTTTGTCTGTAGGCAAGACACACTTGTCTTTGTACTCCTCACCTGGTTGCCACCACACGCGCTTGACACCATCTGAACCAAATAAGTTTATCTTGGTCTCATCAGACCACAGGACATGGTTCCAGTAATCCATGTCCTTAGTCTGCTTGTCTTCAGCAAACTGTTCTTGTGCACCATCTTTAGAAGAGGCTTCCTTTTGGGACAACAGCCATGCAGACCAATTTGATGCAGTGTGCAGCATATAGTCGGAGCACTGACAGGCGGACCCCACCCCTTCAACCTCTGCAGCAATGCTGGCAGCACTCATATGTCTATTTCCCAAAGACAACCTCTGGATATGACGCTGAGCACATGCACTTAACTTCTTTGGTCGACCATGGCGAGGCCTGTTCTGAGTGGAACCTGTCCTGTTAAACTATTATCTTGGTCACCATGCTGTAGCTCAGTTTCAGGGTCTTGGCAATCTTCTTATAGCCTGAAAAAACTGCAAAAAAACCTCTAAAGGGATTTTTAAGGCAATGAAAACTAGAGATTATAAAAATCAAGGTTTATTATAAATTGATATATAAATTGATATAAGAATATATGTTATATGGTAACAAAAGAGTATTGTGATTAGAAATAGCACAGAATGGAAAATGATACATCACACTACCCGATACAATCACCACAGACGAGAAACCGTGGTGTCGAGTAGTGAAATTCCAACGCGTTTCAACGTGCTCAATTCAAAGAGAAATGTCTTCTTCAGGGAAATGTATCACAATCTAAACAAAAAATTACAACAATATTATTATTATAAGCTGTATAAGTTATATAAGTATCTCGCATAGTGCAGCTCACAGTCTACTCACATCCTCCCAATGCACTTCAAGGGTTAATGAAAACTCCTGTGTAAGGGGGGGTTCCTAAGTCAAAGGGCCCCCCTAGTTTTATCTTTCCAAGGCTGGTAATGAAGTATGAGAAAGGGACTTACTTGCATCCAAAGGTATATCGGTCTGTAGCCTCCAGAATGGTCCATGCACCCTGAGAGCCCTCGGTAATACCGGGGTATTACCAGCCTTGGAAAGATAAAACTAGGGGGGCCTTTTGACTTAGGAAAACCTATTTTGAGAGGACAGCAAATTTACACTGTTATACAAGCTGTACACTCACTACTTTACATTGTAGCAAAGTGTCATTTCTTCAGTGTTGTCATATGAAAAGATATCATAAAATATTTACAAAAATGTGAGGGGTGTACTCACTTTTGTGAGATACTGTGTGTGTGTGTATATATATATATATATATATATATATATATATATATATATATATATATAATCACACACACACACACACACACACACACACACACACACACACAGTCTAATTATATACCGGGCGGAATGAAGAAGAAAGTGTCATGGTGGTGGATGTTAGAGACCTTGCGCTCCCCTACCTTCCGTTTGAGGATGCCCCACAGATGCTCAATAGGGTTTAGGTCTGGAGACATGCTTGGCCAGTAGGGATGAGCCGACCACCCCCCAGTTCGGTTCGCATCAGAACATTCGAACGGACTGAAAGTTCGCGCAAACTTTCGAACCCCGTTAAAGTCTATGGGACTCGACCGTGAGAAATCAAAAGTGCAAATTTTAAAGGCTAATATGCAAGTTATTGTCCTTAATAGGGTTTGGGGACCCGGGTCCTGCCCCAGGGTACATGTATCAATGCAAAAAAAGTTTTAAAAATGGACGTTTTTTCGGGAGCAGTGATTTTAATGATGCTTAAAGTGAAAAAATAAAAGTGAAATATTCCTTTAGATATTGTGCCAGGGGGGTGCCTATAGTATGCCTGTAAATAGGCGCATGTTTCCCGTGTTTAGAACAGTCCCTGCTCAAAATGACATTTCTAAAGGAAAAAAAGTCATTTAAAATTGCTTGCGGCTTTAATGTCATGTCTGGTCCCGGCAATATGGATAAAAATCATTGAGAACCCCCCCCTTCCCCCACAGCCCATTACCAGCCCCTTTGGGTCTTGTATGGATATTAAGGGGAACCCCGCACCCAAATAAAAAGGAAAGGCGTGGGGCTCCCAGGCCCTATATACTCTGAACAGCAGTATACAGGCGGTGAAAACAAGACAGGGACTGTAGGTTTGTTCTTAAGTAGAATCTGTTTGTAATTTTGAACTGGTGGATTTTTTTACGTGTAGCTGCAGCCAAAAAATCTATTTTTAAGCTTTTTGGAAAACATAAGTAAGGAATATCACCCCATGTAACATTTGTTTTGCTGTCTGTGCACCTGTTCAGAAGATTTCACCTCACTTTCTGTCCCAATGACAATTGAATTTTAAAAATTTGGGGTTTTTGTGAAACAAGGAACCCTTACAGGAGAGAATTTCCCTTCCTAGAGGTAGATTTCCTCTCACTTCCTGTTGTCTCCTTCAGTTTGCAAGTAGGAGTCGTTTGTAAGTTGGATGTTTATAAGTAGGGGCCTGCCATATATACTCTGCAGAAATTTGAGACTTAGGTGTTGGTGTTGCCACAACACTGTAAGCCCTCACAGTTACTCTTTGTGGGCGCAGGAACGGGCCCTGCTGTGAAATATTAGATCAAGAATAGTAATTACATGCCCCTGTTGAACAGGGTCAGAAATATTGGGCCTTTGGTGGTGGACGGTGTGGTGGTTTTTCCACAACACTGTAAGGCCTCACAGTTACTCTTGGTGGGCGCAGGAACGGGCCCTGCTGTGAAATATTATATCAAGAATTGTAATTACATGCCCCTGTTAAACAGGGGCTGAAAAATTGGGCCTAAGGCACTGGTGCTGGTGCCACAATACTGAAACCCCTCACAGATACTCTAGTTGGAGTGCAGGAATGAGCCCTGCTGCAAAGTATTACATCAAAAATTGTAATTACACGCCCCTGTTAAATAGGGGCTATAAAACTGTGCCTTAGGCACTAGGGATGAGCCGAACATCCCCCCCCCCCCGGTTCGGTTCGCACCAGAACCTGGGAACAGACCGAAAATTTGCACGAACGTTAGAACCCCATTGAAGTGCTAATTTTAAAGGCTAATTTGCATGGTATTGTTCTAAAAAGGGTTTGGGGACCCAGGTCCTGCCCCAGGGGACATGTATCAATGCAAAAAAAAGTTTTAAAAACTGCATTTTTTTGAGAGCAGTGATTTTAATGATGCTTAAAGTGAAAAAAAGTGAAATATTCCTTTAAATATCGTACCTGGGGGGTGTCTATAGTATGCCTGTAAAGTGGCATGCGTTTCCCTGGCTTAGAACAGTCCCTGCACAAAATGATATTTTTAAAGTAATAAAAGTAATTTAAAACTGCTTACGGCTTTAATGTAATGTCCGGTCCCGGTAATATGGATGAAAGTCAGTGGAACAAACAGCATGGGTACCCCCCCCCCCCAGTCCATTACCAGGCCCTTTGGGTCTTGTATGGATATTAAGGGGAACCCCGCACCCAAATTAAAAAAAGGAAAGGCGTGGGGCCCCAGGCCCTCTGAACAGCAGTATACAGGTGGTACAAACAAGAGGGGATGTAGGTTTGTTGTTAAGTAGAATCTGTTTGTAATTTTGAACTGATACATTTTTAAAGTGTAGCTCCAGCCAAAAAATCTATTATTAAGCTTTTTGGAAAATATAGGGAAGGGTTATCACTAGGGATGAGCTTCGCGTTCGAGTTGAACCCATGTTCGACTCGAACATAGTCTGTTCGTTCGCGCATATGGTCGTTCGCGCCAAATTCGTGTGGCGCGTCATGGCCCATAATTCACTGCGCCATCGCAGTGCATTGTTGGCTAATGATTGGCCAAGCATGCACTATGACCCGCATGCTTGGCCAATCACAGCGCCGTCTGTAGAGAGCTGTAATTGGCCAAAGCCAGGGTGGCTTTGGCCAATTATGGCTCAGGGGGTTTAGTACACGCCCCACACTATATAAGGCCGCCTGCACGGCGGCCCTGTGTAGTGTGTTCCGGTGTTGAGAGACAGAGAGACAGTGTCATTTGATTTAAGTTAGATAGATTAGGCAGGACAGTCAGTCAGTTAGCTGCACTTACAGTGTATTGTGTATATATATGCATCCCAGGTGTTGTATATATATATATATATACACACACACACACACTTTATTGAGTTTAGCTAGATCCATTCCTGTTATTATCTTCCTACTGACAGGCAGGCTTGTGTTGTTACAGTATTTACAGCTACCTGAAGAAAATTGCTGGTGTTCTTCTGATCCTATTAGTACCACAGTCAGGCAGCTAGACTATTCACAGTTATAGGGCGTACACACAGTCGGACTTTGTTCAGACATTCCGACAACAAAATCCTAGGATTTTTTCCGACGGATGTTGGCTCAAACTTGTTTTGCCTACACACGGTCGCACAAAGTTGTCGGAATTTCCGATCGCCAACCACGCGATCACGTACACCACGTACGACGAGACTAGAAAAGGCCGGTTCAGAACCAAGCGCGGCACCCTTTGGGCTCCTTTTGCTAATCTCGTGTTAGTAAAAGTTTGGTGAGAGACGATTCGCGCTTTTTCAGACTCGTGGCTTTCAGATCATTTTCTGCCGTTCAGTTTGTGCTTGTGGGTTTGTATCTGCTCTTCAGTGCGTGTAGTCAGTTCGTATCGGAGTTTTCTGTGTGATCTTGCCTGCTCGTTGCTGTTTTTCAGGTCGCTCTTCACAGGCCTTGCTGTTCTTCAGTGCGTTCTGTTACTTCGTTCTGAGCAGCCGACCGTTTTCTAGCCATGTTTCGTATGCGTACTCCTCGTAGAGTTCGTGCTGTGCAGGGGCTTGGTGTTGGGGTCCTGACCTTGACACAAGTCCAGTCCATGAACAGGGCAGGGAGGAGTTCATGGACCAAGAATTGGTTGCTTCAGCGTGACCAGTTCTCTCATATGCCTTTGCTCCGTGAGATCCGTGAGAATAATCCTGATGATTTCAGGAACTTTCTCAGGATGACGGACCCTGTATTTCACCGTTTGTTGGCTTCGCTGACCCCCTATATCAGCAGGCAGGATACCTGCATGAGGCAAGCCATCACTCCGGAGCAGAGGTTGGTCGCTACCTTGCGGTATTTGGCCACAGGTAGAAGTCTGCAGGACTTGAAGTTCTCGACAGGCATCTCCCCCCAGGCTCTGGGTATCATTATCCCAGAGACCTGTTCTGCCATCATACAGGTCCTGCAGAAGGAGTATATGAAGGTAAGATTTTTATCCTTTTATATCACATTTTATTGTCTTTAATGTTTGATAATATATTGTATTTCTTTCCTCGTTCCCTAATTACCATGCTTGTAATATGCTGTGAATGTCCCCTTTGTCCTCATGCATGCTGGATTTTTATGTAATTATTATTTTAGGTCCTTCATACATATTTGCCCTTCAATAACCTCCCCAGCATGGTGTCTCCTGGCCCTATATTCACCTCATGTAGTCACTTAACAATGTATTTTATCAGCTCCATAGTAGTGCTTTACCCCAAACACCCCCTAAAATGTTTGGTAATGTTATTTCTGATTTAAATTCAGGCAGAGTGCCAGAGGCTTTTTTTTGTGGTGTCCCCAAATAATTTTTAGTAACCCTCCCTCCCCCAACTGCTAAGTCACCTGATCCCAATTCTCTATCTATCCTCAATCATCTATCTGCTGACTTTGCCAAACCCATACACACTATACCCACCTCTTTACTGGTCAGATTTATGGCTGAATTACCCAAAGCATGTAGTGCAAGGGCCTGCCTGTATACTTTACAATGGTACTGTTTAAAGCTTTTGTATCCTATTATTATCTTGATAGGTAATAGCAGAATGTCCAAATGTCCTCAAATGTGTACAATGTGTATTTATATCTTTGTATTATGACACTTCTTACCTGTCCAGTGGGCTGCCAATAGTGTAACTAAGGAGGGGCTGTTCCAAGTAATACCCATTATTTAGGCATTCATCTCTCAATGAAGTGAAGAGGGTTACCTGTCCAAGATTTCCACACACCCCATAATGTTAGAAATGGCCCATGAGAGGGGGGGGAGGGGGAATATGATAGGTGTACCTTATACTTTGGCCTTGTTAAATTCCCCTTAATAAATGCTATCTGGAGGTTGCCCCATAATGTTTGTGTCTAATCTGCTTGCCATGTTTTAGAGTAAAAATAGTAATGTTTATTGTTTTTTCCTCAACAGTTTCCTTCCACGCCACAGGAATGGCAGACTGTGGCCTCCCACTTTGCCCAGCGGTGGGACTTTCCTAACTGCGGAGGGGCAATTGATGGGAAACACGTCCACATCGTCCCACCACCCAACTCAGGGTCTTACTATTATAATTACAAGGGGTTTAATAGTATAGTGATGTTGGCGGTGGTGTCGGCTAATTACCACTTCTTGTATGTGGACGTGGGGAAGAATGGCCGGATGTCCGATGGTGGAGTCATCGCCCAGACGGACTTCTACAAGCGTCTCCAGAATGGCAGCTTGGACTTGCCAGCTCCAGAGGACAATGTTGAAGGACTCCCATTTGTGTTCGTTGCTGATGAAGCATTTGCGCTGGGGGACCACCTGATGCGGCCATTCCCGATGAGGACCCTCACCCCGGAACAGAGGGTTTTTAATTACCGGCTGGCCAGAGCCCGAAGAGTGGTGGAGAACACATTTGGAATCCTGGCCAGCCGGTTCCGCCTATTTCTGACACCTATCCATATGGCAGAGTATAAACTGAACCATATAATACTTGCGTGCTGTGTTCTCCATAACTTTTTACGGAAACATTTGGCCAACTATGCTGGCTCAGTTGGGCCTGAGGCCGGAATCCTACATCAAACCACACTGACGGCGCTTGAAAGTGGCCGTCCTGGCTTGCCCTCCCTGAGTGCCCATGATGTCCGGTTACGCTACCTGGAGTTCTTTGCGGGTAGGGGGGCTATCAATATGCCAGACAATATGTGAAGCCTTTTTAAAATAAAAAAAAAAGAAAATCTTTGTGGACATTTACTGCTTGTGTTTGTTTTAGCTGACCCTGACAGAAATGTTTTGAGTGCAGAAAATGTCGTGATTGGGTAACCTTATACAAAGCACTGTTGGCTGTTATTTCCTAAATGCAAAAACACATTTCACTACAAGTGCACTTGCAACTGCACTGAAACTGCACTTGTAGTGCAAAGAGGATTTGCCCTTAGGAAATAACCCCCACTTTTGCATAAAACAGCTATTACATCACCCCAAAAGTGTTGTAGTGTTGAGACAATAATCCACACATTCTTGAGTAAGCCACTTTTTTATACCTGCACAATCACATGTGCATTTACCAAAGGTTTTTAAAACAAACCAACATGTTTGTTGTATAACAATTTTTGCAGTAGCATTAGCAAAAATCGAAATGTCCATTTCAGATAAAACAGGCCTGTGTAAAACCAACAAGAAAGCCAAAAAACTTGAACTTACAAAGTTCACATTAGGTAAAACCTGAAGGCTATATCAGACATCAGTATTTAGGAACTGGGTTTGATATAGCGTTCAGATGGGGGGAAATCACCCCTGGAAAAGCCAAATTTGGAAGATGCACACAAATTTCCCAATGTCAACATGTGCTATCTGCCATCAGGGGGGATCAAGGGACGTGTTTTGGGGGAGCAAGCCCTTCCTCAACGCGACTTTATAATTGAGGAAGGGGTTGCACCCCCAAAACGCGTCCATTGATCTCCCGTGATGGCAGATAGCACATGTTGGCACACTGTGTGCATCCTCCAAATTTGGCTTTTCAAAACATTGCAAAAAAATTTAAAAGATTGAACCACAATACAAAAAGTGATTTTGTGGGGTTTTAAATTCGCCCCAAAACATCAATGATGTTATTATTTTTTTTAATAACATCATGGATTTTTTGCTGGATGTTTTGAAGTTCGGCATTACACCCCATGATCTCCCCGATCAGGATCTGGGCACTTTCTGAAGTAAAGCGTTCTCTATCCCTCACATCACGATCACCTAAAAAGAGATAAAGAAAAAAAAAAAAGGTCTCAAAAATCTGCCACCATCCATCTCTTTTACCTGAGCCTGTGGTCGCAGACACTCACCTGTTGTGGTGCCAATCTCCACCACATCTTCTTCTTCCTCCTGCTCAGCTTGGGTTTGGGGTATTTCACCTTCTTCCAGAGGTGGGGGGTCTCTGGTCTCCTCGGATGAGGGGTGTCCTCCGAGTCTTTTCGCCCCTATGTAAAACAAAAATGGTATAATTAGCACACAGATATTTGATGGCAGAACTAGAAATAGGAAACATTGCTTGGATGTGGGGTACAATTGTCTATTTTAGCCGAGTTCCAAGATGTATTTTTTTTATTGCCCTTTGTGAAGCTGCAATACTTTACCGGTTTAGTACAAGCTTCACAGATGTAGCCCCCCCTATAGTATACACTGGAGCACCTGTGTGTCCCCCTAATAAAAATGGTGTTCTTGTGTCCCACACTAGTGCTCCAGTGTCCAGATGTGAAAACAGCTGCTCAGTGTCCTCTCCTTACACACAATCTAGTTTGCATTTCATTCTAGTAACAAACCCATCTACACAAACAAATATTTGGCATCCAAGTAGGCCCAAAAAAAATGTGGAAAATGCATATGGCCTAAACAATGGTGTTCTAGAGGCCGAAAGAAAAATGTTTGATACGAACGAATAATGGGCCCATGAACATTAAAGTTGCCCTTTTAAACGTTACAATTAATAAAAGCATATGGAGCAGCACGAACGTAATAAAGACAGAAAGAATAGGAACACAGCACAACTACTTACTTTTTTGCAGCACTCTCCGGATCTTTCGGTACTGCTCTGGCTCTCTCAACTTCAGGTCCTGAGCTGATCTTTCGATCTTCGTACCCCGAAATTCCTGTGAAGGCTTTTGATCACTTTCGCCATGATCTTGGCCTTTCTGATGTTGGGGTTGGGGTAAGGCCCATACTTTCCGTCATAGTCGGACGTCTTCATGATGTCGACCATCTCCAACATCTCCCCAAAGGACATATTTGTGGCCTTAAAACGTCTCCTTCTGGATCAGGACGTGTCCGGATCCGGGCTTTCCTCCTCCTCCTCCTCGTTGCTAGAATTAGCATGCACCTGCTGTAACTCCGCCATGTGCTCTTCTCCCACTGCGCAGAACGAAAAGGGGCGGGGAATACACTAGAAAGAACGTCAGGGGCGGGCGGAGTTACACGCATGCGCAGTGTGTATAAAGCGTAACACGCGTGCGTATTACGTACGATCTGTGAGCGGAGGAAGGAGCATTGGACGCGCCGATCATAAGAATGAAGGTAAGAGACAAACTTGTGCCTATACTGCTTCTAGATTGAGGCCTATATTGTAACAAGATTAGGAGAGTTTTGTCTGACATTAGGCTTTGTCTTGTGTTGTGTCTTGCAGTGAACATGGATATGCTACTCAAAGATAATGACTTCATGTCAGTATTCCTAGAGATGCTAAGGGAGCTGCCCTGTCTGTGGGAGATTAAACACCCCCATTTCAAGAACCAAGCAAAGAGGAAGGCAGCACTGGTGCAATTGTGTGAAATTGTGAAGCAGGTGATCCCCACGGCAGACATCACCTATTTAAAGATATTAATTGGTTGCCTGAGGAGCACATATCTGAGGGAGCGCAAGAAGGTCCTGGATTCACAGAGATCCGGAGCAGCAGATGACATCTATGTCCCCAGGATGTTGTACTACAACAGGCTGCATTGTCTGGCAGGCCAGACTGAACCCAGGCCATCCCTCTCCAGTCTTCCTTCCACGCTTCCTTCCCCCCCGGCTGAGGCTTCTGATGCCCAACCTGGGCCTTCCAGGCCACATGTGGAGGAGCCCAGATTGAGCCAGGTATAGCATTCCTCTAAATATTTCTGCTTGTCCAATCAATGATGTTAACTAGATGTTAGTTGGGAGTACTAATTTAGGATTGGGATTGATGAAGCAAAACATTACAACCATGTCCCTTTTTCATACACAGGGAAGTCTCAGCCAGGAGGTGGCCGGGCCGAGCCGGCTGGCTGATCTGTAGGTCCCTCCACCCCCCCTGAAAAGAGAAAGTGGCAGTAGGAGGAGTGCCCTAGAGGAGGCTGCTATAGGATTCTTTTGGAGGGCTACAGAGGTCCTGGGAGCACCCCACACCATGGAGGAGAACATTGCTGCCTTCATTGCATATAAAATGCAGAGGATGGAGGAGGGCCAACAAGTCATGTGTGAGGCCCTCATATTGGAGGCTCTTGAGAAAGGTATGAGGGGCCAAATGACACCTCAGGCACACCTTTGGGATGGTCCTCCTCCTCCTCCTGCAGGTCCTCCTCCTCCTCCCTCTCCTCTAGGTCCCCCCAGTCCTCCTCTAGGTCCTCCCAGTCCTCCTCCAGGTCCTACTCCTCCTCCTGCCACATCTCCAACTGCACAGCCACAGCCTGGAAGGAAGCGTGGAAGGAAGACCAGACAGTGATTGCCCTGGGTTCAGTCTGGTCGGCCAAAAGATGCAGCCTCTTGTGGTACCACAGCCTGGGGACACAGATGTCATCTGCTGCTATCCAGATCTCTGCAAATTCTGGACCAGACTGCCCTCCCTTACATATGGACTCCTCAGGCCACCAATTTTGATGTTGTAGAATTGATGTCTGCCGTGGGGGTCCCAGGCTTCGCTAATTTCTCATGTTGATCCAGTGTTGCCTCCCTCTTTGTTTGGTTCTGATCCCTTAATAAAGGAATTTTTGTTTTGAATTTTACTCTCCTATGTGTTTTACTTCAAAAAGGACAGTTTGTTTGTGAGGATTCAGGTACATTTCAAATATACAATGTGAAATGAACAAGGGACACCAACACCAAACAATCTCCTTGAGATTAAATAATAAAAGATATCAATGGTGTTGGGGTAACTTGACACACAAAACACACCCAAACATATTCTGGAGTAAAAATAAAAATAACATTGAACAAAGATCAGCCTGGGAAAAAATCCAAACATTAAAGAAAAAAAAAGGCTGAAAATCCAAAAAAAAAAAAAATAATAATATAAAACTGTCAGATGTGACAACTAATAACAATATATTCAGGGAATCCCACTAAAAAAACACAAATAAAAGTTTGTGAGAAGTGTGTGTGAATATGAGCAGCAAAACTACTTAATTCTTGTCACATTATAAAGGAGAAGAGAGTGCGCTGTATTAAACCATTTTGAACATTGCAGCGTGACGAAAGTGCTGTATCCATTGCGAACGCTAAGTTTACCAGAACGAGCTGTCCCGTCTCGGAATTTCTTCTGAGCATGCGTGGCACTTTGTGCGTCGGAACAGGCCACACACGGTCGGAATTGACGCGATCGGATTTTGTTGTCGGAAAATTTTATCTCCTGCTGTCCAACTTTGTGTGTCGGAAAATCCGATGGAAAATGTCCGATGGAGCCCACACACGGTCGGAATTTCTGACAACACGCTCCGATCAGACATTTTCCATCGGAAAATCAGACCGTGTGTACGGGGCATTAGTGTAGTGTGTCCTCCTCACAGTGTTCAGCTAAAGCTACAAGTTAGTTTAGTGTGACCTCTGCACAGTGTTCAGCTAAAGCTACAAGTTGGTGTAGTGCGTCCTCCTCACAGTGTTCGGCTAAAGCTACAAGTTAGTGTAGTGCGACCTCTGCACAGTGTTCAGCTAAAGCTACAAGTTAGTGTAGTGCGTCCTCCTCACAGTGTTCAGCTAAAGCTACAAGTTAGTGTAGTGTGTCCTCCTCACAGTGTTCAGCTAAAGCTACAAGTTAGTGTAGTGCGACCTCTGCACAGTGTTCAGCTAAAGCTACAAGTTAGTGTAGTGCATCCTCTGAACAGTGTTCAGCTAAAGCTACAAGTTAGTGTAGTGCACAGTGTTCAGCTAAAGCTACAAGTTAGTGTAGTGCAACCTCTGCACAGTGTTCAGCTAAAGCTACAAGTTAGTGTAGTGCGAACTCTGCACAGTGTTCAGCTAAAGCTACCTGTAGAAGGTTGGTGGTGTTTTCCTGATCCTATCACTACCGCAGGCAGCTACATTATTTACACGTTAGTGTAGTGCGACCTCTGCACAGTGTTCAGCTAAAGCTACCTGTGGAAGGTTGGTGGTGTTTTCCTGATCTCATCACTACTGCAGGCAGCTACATTATTTTGACGTTAGTGTAGTGCGACCTCTGCACAGTGTTCATCTAAAGCTACCTGTAGAAGATAGGTGGTGTTCTCATACTACAGGCAGGCAGTTGATTTTGCTAGCTGCAGTATCAGTATATATATATATAAGTATATATATATATAGATAGATATATATATATCTATCTATATATATATATAGATAGATATATATATATATATCTATCTATATATATATATATCTATATATATAGATATATATCTATATATATATATATATATATATATATAGATATATATCTATATATATAGATATATATATCTATATATATAGATATATATCTATATATATATATCCCAGCTTAGTGCAGCTACATCTCACTGCAGGCCATTAGTATGTTTGGAAGGCCAACAAGGAGAGGCAGACAGTCACAAGCCAATAAAAGAGGGCAAGCAGGCTCTGGGTCTAGAGGCAACAGTGCTGGTCGTGGAGACGGTGGATCCTCAGCAGCACGTGGCCATGGGACACGCTTGGCCTTTTTTTCGGCAGCTGGCCGCGTTGAGCCGAACATGTGGAAGACTTGGTCGAGTGGATGACCAAGCCGTCCTCATCCTCCTCATCCTCTCTCACCCATGCTCAGGCTACTTTGTCTGGCAAAGCAGCTGCCAACGCGGCCTCTCCCCTCGGCTCAATGGCATCAGTGACTCCTTCACTAGCTCCACCATGTCCTCCTGAAGAGTCCCTCGAACTGTTTGACCACACTGTTGGGTACATGCTCCAGGAGGATGCCCAGCGTTTAGAAGGCTCTGATGATGATACTGAGCTAGATGAAGGCAGTAACGTGAGCACGGACAGAGGGGGTGCCCAAGAAGGACAGCAATCTGGCAGTCATGCTCCCCCTGCTACAGCATACTGCCAGATTTGCTCCAGTGATGAGGAGGGAGGGGATGATGAGGTCACTGACTCAACGTGGGTACCTGATAGGAGAGAGGAGGAGGCACATCACCAACGAGGCAGGATGCCCTCCAGGGGCCAGCCTAAGGGCAGCACTCTGACTGCATCACACCGCAAAGCTCTGCATGCGCAGGGCGCTGCTGTCTCTGCGCGTTATTCCAAAAGTTCTTTGGTGAACGCAAGCGTGTGCTCCAACAGGTGGACAAGGGGGACACTGTCACTGATGCATGCACTGTCACTGCTCACCATCCTCATGGCCTTCTCAAATGGTGACAGGACAGTGCATGCATCCCTGATCATGGCCCACTGGCGTGGTCAAAAAAAAACAAGCTCCCCTGACCCTGTCCTGGTGCCATAGTCGCACAGGTACTCATTGATGGCCCTCTGCTGCGTGTGAAGCCGCTGCAGCATGGCCAATGTTGAGTTCCACCTGGTGGGCATGTCACAGATTAGGCAGTTCTTGGGCAGGTTAAATTCCTTTTGGAGGTCTGCCAGCCAACCACTGGCATTATATGACTGGCGGAAATGCACACAGACTTTCCTGGCCTGCCTCAGGACATCCTGTAAGCCCGGGTACCTGCCCAAGAACCGCAGCATCACCAAGTTAAGGACGTGAGCCAAACAGGGCACACGGGTCATTTGTCCCTGTCGGAGGGCGGAGAGGAGGTTGGTGCCATTGTCGCAAACCACCATTAAGTTGACATGGCGTCAACCACCTCTGAACCTGCCCCTGCAGAGCTGACAGAACCTCTGCCCCAGTGTGGCTCCTGTCCCCCAAGCACACCAGCTCAAGCACCGCATGGCATCTTTTGGCCTGCATACTTGCGTAGCCCCTTGAACGCCTACGGAACACCGCTGGTTCCCAGGACAAAGCACAGGAAGAGGCCATGGAGGAAGAAGAAGAGGGGTGGAGGAGAGAGGTGTGTCAGAATCATTAGTAGTGGCATTTTGGAGGCGTGGTGGCGGAACAACCTCCAACACTACTGCACCTTGTCCTGCATCCTTCCCAGCTGCCAGCAGAGTCACCCAATGCACCGTGAAACTTAGGTAATGTCCCTGTCCATGCCTGCTGGACCATGAGTCAGCAGTAATATGCACCTTACCGCTGACCGCCCTGTCCAGAGAGGCATGGACATTGCCTTCCACATGCCGGTAGAGAGCCAGAATCACCTTCCATGAAAAAAAAGTGGCGTTTGGGTACCTGCCATTGAGGAACCGCACATTCCACAAACTCACGGAAGGGGGCAGAGTCTACCAAATGAAAAGGTAGCAGTTGAAGTGCTAGCAATTTCTAGCTGGGGCAGGGAAATTTCCCTGGTACAATCTGAGGTCGGTGTACCGATAGATTGCCCCCAAGTACTTGGCTGTGACACACCTAATTCTACACCTTCATTTCTCAGTGCAGGTCTCAGAGAGGACTGAAGGTATAGTGGGTTTGGAGATCCCAGCTGATGAGGAGCAAGGAGAGGTCCTCTTTGTTCTTTGGTGTGGGTCTTTTAGGTACGCTTGCCAATGAACTGCATGGCAGGTCAACATATGTCTGGTCAAGCATGTGGTGCCCAAGCGGGAGATGTTTTGGCCACGAGAGATACGCTTGAGACATATGTTGCAAATAGCAGCAGTGGGATCTGATGCACTCGTCTCAAAAAAGGCTCACACAAAAGAACTTTTGGAATAACACGCAGAAACAGCAGCGCCCTGCACATGCGGAGCTCTGCGGTGTGATGCAGTCGGTGTGCTGCCCTTAAGCTGGCCCCTGGAGGGCATCCTCCCTCGTTGGTGATGTGCCTCCTCCTCCTCTCTCCTATCAGGCACCCACGTGGCGTCAGTGACCTCATTATCCCCTCCCTCCTCATCACTGGAGCAAAGCTGGCAGTATGCTGCAGCTGGGGGAACATGACTGTCAGATTGCTGTCCTTCTTGGGCACCCCCTCTCTCTGGGCTCAAGTTACTGCCTTCCTCTAGCTGGGTACCATCATTGGAGCCTTCAAAACGCAGGGCATCCTCCTGGAGCATGTACCCAACACTGTGGTCAAACAGTTCGGGGGACTCCTCAGGAGGACATGGTGGGGCTAGGAAAGGAGTGACTGATGCCATTGAGCCAAGGGAAGAGGCCGCGTTGGCAGCTGCTTTGCCAAACAAAGTACCCTGAGCCTGGGTGAGAGAGGATGAGGAGGATGCAGATGGCTTGGTCATCCACTCTACCAAGTCTTCCGCATGCTGTGGCTCAACATGGCCAGCTGCCGAAAAAAGGACAAGCGTGTCCCATGGCCACGTGCTGATGAGGATGCACCGTCTCCACGACCAGCACTGTTGCCTCTAGACACAGAGTCTTCTTGCCCCCTTTTATTGGCTTGTGACTGCCTGCCTCTCCTTGTCGGCCTTCCAGACATACTAATGGCCTGCAGTGAGATGTAGCTGCACAAAGCTGGGATGTATATATATACTGATACTGCAGCTAGCAGAATCAACTGCCTACCTGTAGTATTATTAGTATGAGAACCAGCAATTGTCTTCAGATAGCTTTAGGTGCACACTGTGCAGAGGACGCAGTAAGCTAACTGTAAATACTGTAGCTGCCTGCCTGTGGTATTAATAGGAGCAGAACAACAGCAATTTTCTTCAGGTAGCCTTAGGTGCACACTGTGCAGAGGACGCAGTACACTAACTGTAAATACTGTAGCTGCCTGCCTGTGGTATTAATAGGATCAGAAGAACACCACTAATTTTCTTCAGGTAGCCTTAGGTGCACACTGTGCAGAGGACGCAGTACATTAATGCCACGTACACGCGGTCGGATTTTCCGATGGAAAATGTCCGATCGGAGCGTGTTGTCAGACATTCCGACCGTGTGCGTGCTCCATTGGACATTTTCCATCGGATTTTCCGACATACAAAGTTTGAGAGCAGGCTATAAAATTTTACGACAACAAAATCCGATCGCGTCAATTCCGACCGTGTGTGGCCAGTTCCGACACACAAAGATTCTGTGTAAGGAGAGGACACCTGAATCCTCAAACAAACTGTCCTTTTTGAAGGAAAAAACACATAGGAGAGTATAATTGAAACAAAAAATCCTTTATTAAGGGCTCAGAACCAAACAAAGAGGGAGGCAATGCTGGATAAACAGCAGAAATTGGCGAATCCTTGGACCCCCAGGGCAGACATCAATTCTTTAACATCAAAATTGGTGGCCTGAGGAGTCCTCATCTAAGGGAGTACAGTCTGGTCCAGAAGTCCCAGAGATCTGGAAAGCAGCAGATGACATCTGTGTCCCCAGGCTGTGGTACTACAAGAGGCTGGATCTTTTGCCAGACCAGACTGGACCCAGGGTCATCACTTTCTGGTCTTCTTTCCACGCTTCCTTCCTGGCTGTGGCTCTGGTGTTGGAGATGTGGCAGGAGGAGGAGTAGGACCTGAAGGAGGAGGACCATGTGTGAGGTTACAAATGTGGGTAGCAGATGTTATTTGGCCCCTCAACCCCTTATTGAGAGCTTCCAACATTAAGGACTCACACAGGAGTCGTTGGCCCTCCTCCATCTGCAGCATTTTGCAGGCAGTTATGCAAGCAAAGTCCTCCTCCACAGTGTGGGGGGTTCTCAGGGCCTCTGTAGCCTTCCAAAAGATCCCTATGGCAGCCTCCTCCAGGGTACTCCTCTTCCTGCCACTTTGTCTTTGCGAGTGTAGGGGAGGGACCTGGATATCAGGCAGCCTGCTTGGCCTGGCCACCTCCTGGCTGAGACTTCCCTGTGTATGAAAAAGGGACATGGTTTAAGTTTTTGCTTCATCAATCACAATCATAACTTAGTACTCCAAACTAACATCTATTTAACATAATTGATTGGACAACCAGAAATATTTATAGGAATGCTATACCTGGCTCAAGCTGGGCTCCTCCACATGTTGCTGCCTGGAAGGCCCAGGTTGGGCGTCAGAAGCCTCAGCTGGGATGGAAGGAAGCATGGAAGGAAGACTGGAGAGTGCTGGCCTGGGTTCAGTCTGACCTGCCAGAAAATGCAGCCTGTCATAGTACCACAGTCTGGGGACATAGATGTCATCTGCAGATCCGGATCTCTGGGAATCCTGGACCTTCTTGTGCTCCCTTAGATAAGTACTCCTCAGGCCACCAATTAGGATCTTCAAATAGGTGATGTCTGCCGTGGGGACCACTGTCTTCACAAATTCCAGCAATTGATCCAGTGCTGCCTTCCTCTTTGTTTGGTTCTTATAATGTGGGTGGTTTATCTGCCACAGACAAGGCAGCTCATATCAATGAAGCTTGCCATAAAGTCGTTATCTTTCAAGATATCCATTTTCACTGCAAGACACAATACAAGACAAACCCTAATGTCTGCCTAAAGTCTTCTAAACTTGTGCAAATACAGGCCTCAATCTAGAAGCAGTATAGGCCCAATGTTAAATCTTACCTTCGTTATCACGATCGGCGCCTCCGATACTCCTTCCTCCGCTCACAGATCGTATGTACTACGCACGCGTGTTCCGCTCTATACACACTGCGCATGCGTGTAACTCCGCCCGCCCCTGACGTTCTCTCTAGTCTATTCCCCGCCCCTTTTCGTTCGGCACAGTGGGGGAAGAGCACATGGCGGAGACACAGCAGGTGTGTGCTAAATATAGCAATGAGGAGGAGGAGGAGACAAGCCCGGAGCCTGAAACGTCTGGATCCAGAAGGAGACGACTTAAGGCATGATGGAAAGTATGGACCTTACCCCAACCCCAATATCCAAAAGGCCAAGATCATGGCGAAAGTGGTCAAGAGTCTGCACCGGAATTTCAGGGTACGACGATCGAAAGATCAGCTCAGGAAGCGGTGGTCGGACCTGAAATTAAGAGAACACGAGCAGTACAGAAAGATCCGGAGAGTGCTGCAAAAAAGTAAGTAGTTGTCCTGTGTTCCTATTCTTTTTGTGTTTATTACGTTCGTGCTGCTCCATGTGCTTTTAGGAACTGTTGTACAGTTTAAAATGGCATCTTTCATGTTCGTGGGCACATTATTCGTTCGTATCAAACGTTTTTCGTGCGGCCTAGAAAACACCATTGTTTTGGCCATATGCATTTGACCACATTTTTTAGGGCCTACTTGTCAGAAAATAATTTGTTTGTGTAGATGGATTTGTTACTAGAATGAAATGCAAACTAGATTCTGTGTAAGGAGAGGACACTCAGCAGCTGTTTACACATCTGGACGCTGGAGCACTAGTGTGGGACACAAGAACACCATTTTTATTAGGGGGCCCTACACAGGTGCTCCAGTGTATACAATAGGGGTGTCTCCATCTGTGAAGCTTGTACAAGACAGGTAAGTATTCAAGCTTGACAAAGGACACTCAAAATTCTACATCTTGGAACTCTGCAAAAATAGACAATTGTACCCCACTTCAAAGCAATATTTCATATTTATAGTTCTGCCATCAAATATCTGTGTGCTAAGTATACCCTTTTTTTTCACATAGGGGAAAAAAGACTCGGAGGACACCCCTCATCTGAGGAGACCAGAGACCCCCCACCTCTAGAAGAAGGGGAAATACCCCAAACACAAGAAGAGCAGGAGGAGGAAGACGTGGTGGAGCTAGTCACCACAACAGGTGAGTGTCTGCGACCACAGGCTCAGGTAAGAGATGGATGCCGGCATATTTATAATACCTGCTTTTTTTTTGGTTTCTCTCTTTTTAGGTGATCGTGATGTTGTGGATCCAGATCCTTTCACCTCGGAAAGTGCCCAGATCCTGATTGGGGAGATCATGGGGTGTAATGTTGCATTGGAAAACATCACGAAAAACATCAATGATGTTATTAAAAAAAATAACATCATTGATGTTTTGGGGAGAGTTTAAAACCCCTCCAAAGCCCTTTCTTTTATGGTGTGCTACAATGTTAAAATTTTTTTCAAATTGTAGAAAAGCCAAATTTTGAAGAGGCACACAGTGTGTCAACATGTACTATCTGCCATCACGGGAGATCAATGGATCTCGTTTTGGGGGTGCAACCCCTTCCTCAATAATAAAGTAGCTGTGAGGAAGGGGTTGCTCCCCCAAAATACGCCCCCTGATCCCCCGTGATGGCAGCTATCACATGTTGACATTCATAAATTGGTGTGCATCTTCAAAATTTGGCTTTTCCTGGGGTGACTTCACCCCATCTGAACGCAATATCAAACACAGTTCCTAAATACTCATGTCTGATATTGCCTTCAAGTTCTACCTAATGTGAACTTTGTAAGTTCAAGATTTGTGTCTTTCTTGTTGGTTTTAAACATGCCTGTTTTATCTTAAATTGAAATTTCTACTTTTTAGAATGCCACCCCAAAAATTGTTATACAACAAACATGTTGGTTTGCACATGTGATTGTGCAGGTATTAAAAAGATTGTTAATCAAGAATGTGTGGATTATTGTCTCAACGCTACAACACTTTTGTGGTGCTCTAATTGCTGCTTTCTGTGACAATGGGTGTTATTTCATAAGGGCAAATCCACATTGCACTACAAGTGCAGTTTCAAGTGCACTTGTAGTGCAAAGTGTCTTTGCCTTTAGTAAATAACACCCAACAGTGCTTTGTATAAGGTTACACAATCACGCCATTTTCAGGACTCACCACATTTCTGTCAGGGTCAGCTAAAACAAACACAAGCAGTAAATGTCACCAAAGATTTCCTTATTTTTTTTTTTTGTTTATCTGATAAAGGTTTCACACATTGTCTGGCATATTGATAGCCCCCTACCCGCAAAGAACTCAAGGTATCTTAGCCGGACATCGCGGGCACTCAGGGAGGGCAAGCCAGGACGGCCACTTTCAAGCGCCATCAGGGTTGATTCATGTTGAATTCCAGCCTCAGGCCCAACTGAGCCAGCATAGTTTGCAGAATGTTTCCATAAAAAGTTGTGTAGAACACAGCACGCCAGGATAATGTGATTCAGTTTATACTCCGCCATGTGTATGGGTGTAAGAAATAGGCGGAACCGGCTGGCCATGATTCCAAACGTGTTCTCCACCACTCTTCTGGCTCTGGCCAGCCGGTAATTAAAAACCCTCTGATCCGGGGTGAGGGTCCTCATAGGGAATGGCCGCATAAGATGGTCCCCCAGCGCAAAAGCTTCATCCGCAATGAAGACGAATGGGAGTCCTTCCACATTGTCTTCTGGAGGTGGCAAGTCCAAACTGCCATTCTGGAGACGCCTGTAGAACTCCGTCTGGGCAATGGCTCCACCATCGGACATCCGGCCATTCTTCCCCACGTCCACATACAGGAACTCGTAATTAGCCGACACCACCACCAACATCACAATACTATTGAACCACTTATAATTATAATAGTACGACCCCGAGTTGGGTGGTGGGACGATGTGGACGTGTTTCCCATCAACTGCCCCTCCGCAGTTAGGAAAGTCCCACTGCTGGGCAAAGTGGGAGGCCACAGTCTGCCATTCCTGTGGCGTAGAAGGAAACTAGTGGAAGGAAATTAGTCATTTTGCACATAAACAGGGAAAGCTGATTAGACACCAACATTCTTGGCCAACATCAAGATAACATTTATTAATGGGAATTTTTAAACACCAAAGTATAAGGTACACCTATCATATCCCCCCCCCCCCGGGCCCTTTCTAACATTATAGGGGGGGGGAGCTCTTGGACAGGTAACCCTTTCCACTTCATTGAGATATGAATGCCTAAATAATGGGTATTACTTTGAACAGCTTCTCCTTAGTTACACTATTGACAGCCCACTGAACAGGTAAGAAGTGTCATAATATAAAGATATAAATACACACTGTACACATTTGAGCACATTTGGACATTCTGCTATTACCTATCAAGATAATAATAGGATAAAAAAAACTTTAAACATTACCATTTGAAAGTATTCAGGCAGGCCCTTGCACTACATGCTTTGGGGAATTCATCCATACATCTGACCACAAAAGAGATGGGTATAGTGTGTATGGGTTTGGCAAAGTCAGCAGATAGATGATTGAGAATAGATAGAAAATTGGTATCAGCTGACTTAGCAGTTGGGGGGAGGGAGGGTTCCAAATGATTTGTGGACCCCCAAAAAAAGCCTCTGCCTGATTTTAAAGCACAAATCACATTTCTAAACATTTTAGGGGGTGTTTGGGGTAAAGCAGTACTATGGAGCTGATAAAATACATTGTTAAGTGACTACATGAGGTGAATATAGGGGCAGGAGACCATGCTGGGGAGGTCAGTGAAGGCAAATATGTATGAAGGACAAAAAAAAAAATTACATAAAAATCCAGCATGCATGAGGACAAAGGGGACATTCACAGCATATTACAATCATGGTCATTAGGGAATGAGGAAAGAAATACAATATATTATCAAACATTAAATACAATAAAATGGGGGGCGTGACCGGAAGTCGAGCTTGATGGCAGCCTAAGCTCTCAGCTCTCTAAGCCCGCAGCTTAAACAGCGTTTTTTGGGGTATTTCTATTGCACCCACATGGGTAAATCCAAGACCACTCGATCCTCCAGGTCTAGAGGATCATCCTTACCCCCTCCAGGGGCATCCACGGACCTCCGCTCCTACTTTACCCAGCCCGGAATGTCCCAGGACGAGGAGGCCAATATGGCGCCGGACACTCCGGCCTGTGTGCAGAGGAGTCCCGCCCAGCCTCCACAGCCAGTGCACAGTGAACGACGGCTCCCAGAGGGATCGCAGCGGGGTACGACGATCCCCCAAGATACAGACACCGGCATGGGAAGGGTGAGTCCCCACCAACACCCAGATGTCCCCACGGAGCAGACACATGGGTCCCAGCCCGCCATCCCGCCCGCCTCCCCCACGCACTACACTCAGTGCTCGGCGGCTTTCCCGAGGCTTCTGAGAACGGCTCCGGAGCCGCTCTCACAACACATGGAGCCTGAGTCCACAGATTCCTCGGATCTATCCCGGGATTTTCCCCCCCTGCCGAGCCCTACAGGTCTACAAGCTGGAATTTGCGGACCCCCTGATGGCCTGAACGAGGGAGCCTGGGCAGAGGTTACTGCCTCCCCCCCTCCCAAAGCACAGAGACTGTCCCGCTCCAGAGATCCCAGTACATCAAGGCAGCATACTACCTTAATGCCATCTTATGCACAGAAAGCCAGGGCCTCATTCTCCCCCTCAGCAGAGGACTTTAACACCAGACCCCTTCCGCAGCAGCAACAAATCGGGGTATGGGTGGACTCATGGGACCCCCCAGCAACTGGAGTACAGTTCAATCAGGAAGCAGGTGCTTTATCACCACACTCTTCACCACGTGTAGCATCCCCTTCTCCTCATCCCTACAGTCCAGCACGGGATCCACACATGCTCCCACATATACCTCAACAATGGCAAACTTATCTGCAAGCCATGCCTACTAAGGAGGACTTTAGACAACTAATCGAAGACGTGAAAACCACATGTCGCACGGAAATTCAAGTACTTCAAACGGGCCTCAAACATCTGGCGGACAGGGTGGAAATGGCCGAAGAGGAAATACAAGAAACAAAACTAGCGGTCCATAGAACACAACTTCAAGGCCCAGATCACAGAGCAATGCTAAGAGATATGCAGAGACACGTAGAGGACTTGGACAACAGGGGGTGCCGTAATAATATACGGGTGAGAGGCATCCCGGAATCAGAAAGCACAGAGGATCTACAAACAATCCTGCAGTCTATCTTCAACAATCTCACTGGGGACCCCCCCTCTAAACATATAGAAATGGACAGAGCCCACCGAGCGCTTAGGCCTAAAGGCGCTACCTCCAAACCAAGAGACGTTATCTGCAGAATCAACTCCTATCCTCTCAAAGAGGAAATTATGAGGCAGGCGCCCTTGGCACGCAAAGTAACCTACGCAGGCACCCAGATACAATTGTACCCAGACCTTTCGTGGATAACCCTGCAGAAACGTAGGCTCCTTCAACCGCTACTACAACTATTGCAGAAAGAAGCCATTATCTACAGATGGGGCTTTCCTTTCAGCCTCACAGCAAAACGTCAGGGAAAATCCGCTGTATTGCGATACCCGGAAGATCTTCGCGCATTCTGTGATATTCTCGAAATAGCAGCTCCACAACTACCAGAATGGGACATAGTTGCTACACCACCACCACCGGCTACCTGGCAAAAGGTGCCCGCATCCAACCGGCCTAGGAACTCGGATACTCAACGTAAACCCGCCAAGCATAAGGACTGCTGAACTGCGTTTACTACAACAGCATACAACTCAGAGACTCGAGTACCTAGACTCAGTAAATAGAAATGTTTAGTTAGCACATGGTTCAATTGACCCCTAGAATATCTTACTTGACTATACCCCTACGCCCAACTATAGTTTGCTACTAAGGGCTAGTTTTAGATGAGCCAGAGTGGAAAGGCATTGAAGCCATTGTCCATCCCCCCCGCCTCCCCTTTTTTTTGTGTTTCTAACCTACGTTGGTTGGATACTGGTGCACAGTCTTCAGCTGTGTACAGTTTGAGAAATTACCACTGACAGAACACGGGCTCCTGGGTGCACCTCTATGTCCGCCCTATTTGGGGTGGGGGTGGGAGCTCACGCAGAAATCCATTCTAGTCTAGGCCTGTTGGCCGTTTATAGATGGATTACAGGGTTGACTTTGTGTTATTTTTGTGCATTAACTGTACCTCTCTCTCCTCCCCAATCCCCTTCCTTCTTTCTTTCCTTCTCTCTAGCTATCTTATTTTGCGCATGGATATGTGCATGAAGATTCCTGGTCTCCTCCCGGAGAGTGCCTACCCTGAACCTGGGGTCTCGAAAGCTGACAACCCGCTACTGGGTAAGCGATCACTCCTACACACTTATCCACAACCACCATGACCAAGGTACTATCATTAAAATGTACACGGATTGAACTCCAATAGGAAAAGACATCTGGCGCTGAGGGAGTTTAGACAATCAGGAGCTGATATCGTTATGGTCCAGGAGACCCATTATAATAAGGAAGGCTCGTTTGCATTCGCATCCAGATATTACTCCCAAATATATATCGCATCGGGTAGTCGTAAAAAAGCTGGAGTGGCCATACTTTTTAAGCGAGGGGCTCCCTTCACCTGCGTGACCCAATATTGTGATCGTAACGGCCACTTCATTATTCTGAAAGGACTCTGGCAAACACAAGAAATAATGTTGTGTGCACTATATGCCCCCAATGTTAAACATAGCTTCATGTCCAAGGTTTTTTTGCGAATTTTTAGATCTACTCCCAAGGTTCTTATTTTGGGAGGTGATTTCAACCTCACTCAGTCGATCACTGCGGATCGCCAGACAATAACCCCCCATGCTCCATCACCTAGGGTCCATAGAGACTCGAGATTATTCAGGCAAATTACTAGACGGTATGCGCTCTTTGACGCATGGAGGGCTTTGTGCCCACAAGGCCGACAGTATACGTTCTACTCGGCCCTATTCGTCAATAATTACACTCTAAAATTGACACGAGAGGCGCACATATGCCCTATTTCATGGTCAGACCATGCACCCATCTTAATCACGTTAGATCTAGGCACCCCTGTCCGTAGGCCCTATAACTGGAGATTAAACACTTTCCTCCTCCAACACCAACCAACTCTAGCAGAATTAACCTCTACACTCAAGCGCTATTTCCTTGAAAACTCCAATCTGGAAGTCTCACTCCCTATGCTTTGGGAGGCCCACAAGGCGGTCCTTAGAGGTAAATGTATAGCGACCTCATCAGCATTAAAAAGAGACGCTGTAGCGGCCAAAGTAAAAGCGGAACGGGAACTCAGAACACTCGAAAATCAGCTACAGACAAATCCTACAATATCTAACCTAAGGAAAATAACTAATCTCCGCACAACTCTTCGCGATCTAGCTATGGGACAGGTAGAGAAAGCTCTCACTAGGCTAAAACAAACTTTTTACGACAAGGGGAATAAGGCACACTCTCTTTTAGCTAACAAATTACGGGAGAAATCCCATATGCAATCCCCGAACCAAATTAAAAATAAAATGGGACAGCTGCTATCACACCCAGAAGACATTGCACGCACATTCGCGGACTTTTACAAAAAACTCTACAACAATCCGGACATACCCAGTAACCCCCCCTCTACTGACCTGACCCATACGATGAAACAATATCTAGAACAAAGTGGAATCCCCCATCTCCAACCAAATGATCTGTTAGCACTTAATGCTCAGATCACTGATGAGGAAATAGAGCTTACTATTAAAAACCTGCCGTCCCATAAAGCCCCGGGCCCGGACGGTTTCCCGTACGAATACTATAAAGCATTTCTCCCTCTATTGCTCCCCTATCTCCGCAGACTGTTCAATGCTTTTCTTCAAGACACCCAAATTCCCCTGGAAATGCAGAAATCCTTCACTACCTTGATTCCCAAACCGGATAAAGATCCCTCCATATGCGCAAACTACAGACCCATTGCGTTGTTAAATTCTGACTTAAAAATTTTCACTAAACTTTTATCCAATCGCCTGAACATGATTTTACCATCACTAATCCATAAAGACCAGGTAGGATTTGTACCATTACGGCAAGCGGGTGACAATACTAGAAAGGTGATAGACCTGGTGGAGGTGGCGAACAGGGATGGTGCCCCCTCTATGCTACTAAGTCTAGACACTGAGAAAGCTTTTGATCGTCTGGGGTGGCCGTTCCTGTTCGCCACGTTGACCCACATGGGCTTCCAGGGCCCCTTTTTGCGGGCAATAAAACACTTCTATTCTAACCCTTCCTCACAGGTCAGGACTCCTTTTGCACTTTCAACATCATTCACAGTATCAAACGGCACAAGGCAGGGATGCCCATTGTCACCCCTGTTGTTCGCACTATGCATAGAGCCTTTAGCAGCATCCATTAGGAATAACTTAAACATACGGGGAATAACGGTCAGAGACAAGGAGTTTAAGATTTCCCTCTTTGCTGATGACATAATACTCACCCTGACTCAACCCCACATCTCCCTCCCGAACCTACACGCTGAGTTGGACCGATTCCGCGCCTTCTCAGGATACAAAATTAATGCCTCAAAGTCAGAAGCTCTACCTATTAACATCCCTGAAGCTGAGTTGGCACTTTTAAAATCTAATTATAATTACAATTGGCAAACAACAGCCCTGAAATATCTAGGGATACATATCACCCCAAAGTATAACACCTTGTACCAAGAGAATTTTCCCCCTCTTCAGTACTATTAGATCCCTTTTACTTCAATGGAAAAAACATCATATCTCTCTACTAGGACGAATCGCATCAATAAAAATGACCACTCTCCCGAAACTTTTATATCTTTTCCAAACACTCCCCATACCCATACCACTCAAACATCTGAAAAAACTTCAAACAGATTTACTTCACTTTGTATGGAACTACAAAAGACATAGGATCTCCAAAACGGTGTTGATGGCGTCACGCAGTGAGGGGGGTCTCGCTTTCTCGAATATAGTCAAATACTATCAAGCGACACAGCTGAGAGTTGCGGCATCATGGTTCACACAAAAATCATACAATAAGTGGACAGAGATCGAAAAATTATGGCTAGCCCCAATACACCCGAACAACCTACTATGGAATGCGGATGCAGACGTAGCTCCGGAGCGCCTCCTGGGCCCCATGTCCATGTTAAAGAGGACTTGGCGCACATTGGCTCAATCTAATAAGCTAATCTCAGAGAAATCGACTCTGACTTCTTTTGTGTGTAACCCCAAGGTGCCAGATAGTCTCACACACCAGATGTCATATCCCTGGTCCTCTAGGAGTTTGTTTCATTTTGGGAGTATAGTAGATCCTAGAACCCGTAAGCTCCTGTCTTTTTCAGACCTGCAGGCCAAACATAATTTACCAAGACAAGCATTTTATGGATATTTACAAATAAGACATTATGCACTAACAATAGCCCCGAACCTACAATTTTCACCTCCATTCCCGTTTGAAACCATCATTCTAGCAGGTAATTCGCAGAAGGGACTTATATCAGGAATCTATAAGATCCTGACTGCCATCTCCCTAGAAGAGCAAGGTAAACATTATTACATGCTCAAGTGGGAGAAGATCCTAGGGGAGGAATTTACATTAGCACAGTGGCAGACAATATGGAACCAGGCAGCAAAGAGCTCAATGTGTACGCTATATAAAGAAAACTCATACAAAATCCTCTACTTCTGGTACATGACTCCAGATGTGCTACACACTATCTTCCCTAATAGCTCAGATAAATGCTGGCGCTGCCAAAAAGCTAAAGGCACTCTTATACACGTGTATTGGACCTGCCCACTACTGGCACGGTACTGGGAGATGGTTAGTCACCTCCTTGCCCGCTTCTTGGAAACCGAAGTCCAGGCAACTCCAAAATTCTTCCTATTGGGCCTATCACCACTAAAAATTTGTAGACCATACAAGAAATTAGTACGACACATACTCACGGCAGCACGCTGTCTAATAGCCCTACATTGGAAACGCATTTCTCTACCCTCTGCTGAAGATCTATACGCTAGAATCAAGGATGTAGAATTGATGGAGAAAATGACAGCTAGAATCCAAGATAGACTGGAGGCACATAACAGGGTTCGGGAGCTGTGGCACCTCCGGGAGGACCCACCATGATCAGGTAATAAAATCAACTAGAAGGCTCTTCTTCTCTTTCCCCTTCTTTCTTTTTCTCCCTCCTATCCTATTCCTAATCCCCATATATCACAGGTTTATTCAACTTTGTTTTCTTTTACAAATATCTGTTTTATTTTTGTGTGTTTTTTATTCTTTCCCAGTCAAGAAGACTGGAACACAATTCAGCATCTGAATGAACGTTCACATTTGCCTTCCTGTTTATCATAGGAACTATTACCACTAAGTCATACAGAATACATGTATATTACCACTTATGGATACACTGGACAATGTTTGTGATTTTCTATGTTCCTTTATTTTGTATTACTAAAATCTATAATAAAAATTGTTATTTGAAAAAAAAAAAAAATACAATAAAATGTGATATTAAAGGATAAAAATCTTACCTTAATATACTCCTTCTGCAGGACCTGTATGATGGCAGAACAGGTCTCTGGGATAATGATCCCCAGAGCCTGGGGGGAGATGCCTGTTGAGAACTTCAAGTCCTGCAGGCTTCTCCCCGTCGCCAAATACCGCAGGGTGGCGACGAGCATCTGCTCCGGAGTGATGGCTTGCCTCATGCAGGTATCCTGCCTGCTAATATAAGGGGTCAGCAAAGCCAACAAACGGTGAAATACGGGGTCCGTCATCCGGAGAATGTTCCTGAAATCATCAGGATTATTCTCACGGATCTCACGGAGCAAAGGCATATGACAGAACTGGTCACGCTGAAGCAACCAATTCTTGGTCCATGAACTCCTCCCCACCCTGTTCATGGACTGGACTTGTGTCAAGGTCAGGACCCCAACACCAAGCCCCCGCACAGCACGAACTCTACGAGGAGTACGTATACGCAACATGGCTAGAAAACGGTCGGCTGCTCAGAACGAAGTAACAGAACGCACTGAAGAACAGCAAGGCCTGTGAAGAGCGGCCTGAAAAACAGTAACGAACGAACAAGAACACAATGACTAATCAAAGTCATGCGTAGCTTGCTTGCACGCACTGAAGACCAGATACAAACCCACAAGCACAAACTGAACAGCAGAAAACGATCTGAAAACCATGAGTCTGAAAAAGCGCGAATCGTCTCTCACCAAACTTTTACTAACACGAGATTAGCAAAAGGAGCCCAAAGGGTACCGCGCATGCTTCTGAACTGGCCTTTTCTAGTCTCGTCGTACGTGGTTGATGTCGCCACGTTCTTGGCGATCGGAAATTCCGACAACTTTGTGCGACCGTGTGTACGCAAAACAAGTTTGAGCCAACATTCGTCTGAAAAAATCCTAGGATTTTGTTGTCGGAATGTCCGATCAATGTCCGACCGTGTGTACGGGCCATAACTGTAAATACTGTAGCTGCCTGCCTGTGGTATTAATAGGATCAGAAGAACACCACTAATTTTCTTCAGGTAGCTTTAGGTGCAGAGGACCCAGTACACTAACTGTAAATACTGTAGCTGCCTGCCTGTGGTATTAATATATGATCAGAAGAACACCACCAATTGTCTCCAGGTAGCTTTAGCTGCACACTGTGCAGAGGACGCACTACACTAACTGTAAATACTGTAGCTGCCTGCCTGTGGTATTAATAGGATCAGAAGAACACCACTAATTTTCTTCAGGTAGCTTTAGGTGCACACTGTGCAGAGGACGCACTACACTAACTTGTAAATACTGCAGCTGCCTGCGGTACTGTACTAATAGGATCAGAAGAACACCACTAATTTTCTTCAGGTAGATTTAGGTGCACACTGTGCAGAGAACGCACTACACTAACTTGTAAATACTGCAGCTGCCTGCCGTACTGTACTAATAGGATCAGAAGAACACCACTAATTTTCTTTAAGGTAGCTTTGGGTGCACACTGTGCAGAGGACGCACTACACTAACTTGTAAATACTGCAGCTGCCTGTGGTACTTACTAATAAGATCAGAAGAACACCACTAATTTTCTTCAGGTAGCTTTAGGTGCACATTGTGCAGAGAACGCACTACACTAACTTGTAAATACTGCAGCTGCCTGTGGTACTGTACTAATAGGATCAGAAGAACACCACTAAATTTTCTTCAGGTAGCTTTAGGTGCACACTGTGCAGAGGACGCACTACACTAACTTGTAAATACTGCAGCTGCCTGCAGTACTGTACTAATAGGATCAGAAGAACACCACTAATTTTCTCCAAGGTAGCTTTAGGTGCACACTGTGCAGAGGACGCACTACACTAACTTGTAAATACTGCAGCTGCCTGCAGTACTGTACTAATAAGATCAGAAGAACACCACTAATTTTCTCCAAGGTAGCTTTAGGTGCACACTGTGAAGAAAACGCACTACACTAACTTGTAAATACTGGAGCTGCCTGCGGTACTGTACTAATAGGATCAGAAGCACACCACTAATTTTCTTCAGGTAGCTTTAGGTGCACACTGTGACGCACTACACTAACTGTAAATACTGTAGCTAATAGGACTAATAGGATCAGAAGAACACCAGCAATTTTCTTCAGGTAGTTGTAAATACTGTAAAAACACCTGCCTGCCTGAGGAACGGATCTAGATAAACTGAATAAAGTGTATATATATATATATATATATATATATACACACACACACACAATACACTGTAAATGCAGCTAACTGACTCGCCTGCCTACTCTATCTAACTTAGATCAAATGACACTGTCTCTCTGTCTATCTTTCCCTCAATGCCATAACACACTACACAGGGCCGCCATGCAGGCGGCCTTATATAGTGTGGGGTGTGTACTAAACCCCCAGAGCCATAATTGGCCAAAGCCACCCTGGCTTTGGCCAATTACGGCTCTCTGTACAGACGGGGCTGTGATTGGCCAAGCATGCGGGTCATAGTGCATGCTTGGCCAATCATCAGCCAGCAATGCACTGCGATGCCGCAGTGAATTATGGGTCGTGACACGCCACTCGAATTTGGCGCGAACGCCCCATATCGTTCGTAATTTGTCGAACGACCAAACAGGCGATGTTTGAGTCAAACATGGTTCGATTCGAACTCTAAGCTCATCCCTATTAGGCACTGGTGCTAGTGCACAACACTGCAAACCCTCCCAGATACTCTAGTTGGAGTGCAGGAATGAGCCCTGCTGCAAAGTATTGCATCAAAAATTGTAATTACACGCCCCTGTTAAACAGAGGCAGAAAAATTGGGCATTAGCCACTGGTGGCGGTGCCCAGAACCAAAAATGTTCTTACAAGCTATCAGCATGAACATTGAGGAGGAAGACGATAGTCACTCAGCATAACAGGATAGTCACTCAGCATCCGCATAGGCAGTCTTGAAGGGATCTCACATAAAAAAAAAAAAAATATTTGATTACATCAGCATCAGGTGCTTGGTAGCTGGTGATCCAAGACTGATTCATTTTTATGAAGGTCGGCCGATCGACCAATTCGGTGGACAGGTGCACCCTGTGTTTAGTTACAAAGCCTCCAGCAGCACTGAATGTGCATTCCAAAAAAACGCTGGATGCAGGACAGGCCAGTAGCTCAAATGCATACTGTGCAAGCTCTGGCCAGTGATCCATCCTCAAGACCCACTAACCCAGAGTATTTTCGGTGGGAAAGGTGTCCAAGTCTGATCTTGCCCCTAGGTATTCCTGCACCATGTGAATCAGACGCTGGCTATGGTTGCCGGAACCGATCATACCTTGGGGCTGCGGACTAAAAAATTGTCTGAACGCATCAGTCAGATGGCCACCTTCTCCACTGCTCCTTCTGTGACTGACCGAAGCCTCAGCAACACGTTGTCTAGGAGGACCAGAAAATTGTAACCTCCCGGGCTCTGGAAACGCATTGCACAAACCTTTCTGCAAGGCGTCCCGAAGATGTTTCATCCTCTGCTCCCTCTGCGACGGCAAGATAAGGTCCGCAACCTTACCCTTGTAACGTGGATCAAGGAGGGTTGCCAGCGAGTAACGATCCCTCTCCTTGATACCACGAATACGAGGATCCTTCCGCAGGCATTGCAGGATCAGGGAGGCCATGCAGTGTAGGTTTGCTGAGTCATTCGGTCCGGAGTCCTCTGGGTCACTAAGGACAACATGATCTACAGCCACCTCCTCCCAGCCACGTACAAGTCCATGGGTTTCTTGGGACTGTAAATAATCCCTTGAAGACTGCTGCTGATGCTGAATGCTTGCCTCCACCTCCATGCTGACACAATAATCCTCCTCCTCCTTGTCCTCTTCCTGTGTGATCGGCGGGCACGCAGGAACACTATCTGGATAAAGGGGGCCTTGAGAGGTAAGGAAGTCCTCCTCTTCCTGCCTCTGTTCTGTCTCAAGTGCACTGTCCATTATTCCACGCAACGTGTGCTCCAACAGGTGGACAAGTGGCAGCGTGTGCTCCAACAGGTGGACAAGAGGGAAAGTGTCACTGATGCATGCACTGTCACTGCTCACCATCCTCATGGCCTCCTCAAATGGTGACAGGACAGTGCATGCATCCCTGATCATGGCCCACTGGCGTGGGGAAAAAAAAACTAGCTCCCCTGACCCTGTCCCGGTGCCATAGTCACACAGGTACTCATTGATGGCCCTCTGCTGCGTGTGCAGCCACTGCAGCATGGCCAACGTTGAGTTCCACCTGGTGGTCATGTCACAGATTAGGTGGTTCTTGGGCAGTTTAAATTCCTTTTGGAGGTCAGCCAGCCGAGCACTGGCATTATATGACCGGCGGAAATGCACAGACTTTCCTGGCCTGCCTCAGGACATCCTGTAAACCCGGCTACCTGCCCAGGAACCGCTGCACCACCAAGTTAAGGACATGTGCCAAACAGGGCACATGGGTCAGTTGTCCCTGTCGGAGGGCGGGGGGGAGGTTGGTGCCATTGTCACAAACCACCATTCCTGGCTTAAGCTGGCGTGGCGTCAACCACCTCTGAGCCTGACCCTGCAGAGCTGACAGAATCTCTGCCCCAGTGTGGTTTCTGTCCCCCAAACACACCAGCTCAAGCACCACATGGCATCTTTTTGTCTGAGTGCTTGTGTAGCTCCTGGTTCCGAGGACAAATCAGCACAGGAAGAGGCCATGGAGGAAGAAGGGGGGTGGAGGAGAGAGGTGTGGCAGAATTACCACTAGTAGAATTTTGGTGGCGTGGTGGCAGAACAACCTCCAACACTACTGCACCCTGTCTTGCATCCTTCCCAGCTGCCAGCAGAGTCACCCAGTGCGTGGTGAAAGATAGGTAACGTCCCTGTCCATGCCTGCTGGACCATGAGTCAGCGGTAATATGCACCTTACCGCTGACCGTCCTGTCCAGCGAAGCATGGACATTGCCTTCCACATGCCGGTAGAGAGCCGGAATCACCTTCCGTGAAAAAAAAAGTGGTGTTTGGGAACCTGCCACTGAGGTACCGCACAAAGGCAGCAGTTGAAGTGCTAGCAGTTTAGCCAAGCTAGCATTCAACCTCTGGGCATGTGGATGGCTGGGAGCGAACTTCTTTCCCCGGTGGAGCAACTGGGGTAGGGAAATCTGCCTGCTAGAATCGGACGTTGGTGTACCGATAGCAGATTGCCCGCAAGTACTTGGCAGTGGCACACCTAATTCTACACCTTCATTCCTCTCAGTGCAGGTTTCTGAGAGGACTGAAGGTGTAGTAGGGTTGGAGATCCCAGCTGATGAGGAAGGAGCAAGGAGAGGTCCGCCTTGTTCTCTGGTGTGGGTCTTTAGGAGGTGAAAATGAGGCTTGGTGTGCACTGTTATACTATATAGGGGATGGCTTAACACGTAGCCCGTGCCCCTTTGAAGACGTCTACTAATGACGAAACATGTAGGGCGTGGCTACGTTGTAAGCCGTCACGATTGCCCCATGTTATGCACGGGTTATTACGATTTTTATATGCCGGCTTGTTTTTAATTGTATTTTCACCTCACGGAGCGTGCACTCTCCGTTGCGGTCTGTAGTTTTATTTAATAAATTCTGAAACTTTTTACACTATTGGAGCTCTGCTCTTTTGTTTTTTCCTTTGCCACACTGGGAGCAAGAGAGCTTTCCTTCCCCCCTCTCCAGGCGTTTCACTTGGACCAGCCCGGATCGGAGACAACATTCCTAACAGCTGCTGGGGAGATCTTCTCATTACATGGTCCCTGCAGAGGGCAAAAATCTGCATGCCTGATAGACCCTGCCAAGGAGGGGGTCCAACACGGAGGGTAAGAGTCCACCTTTATCACTTTCTTACTTATTGGAGTCACCGCCAGTGGATTTGCACCATCCTGCACATCTCTCTCCCTTGTCAATCCACTCATAGGGGGATTAGTTGCTGCTGAGCTGTATAGTGGATGGAAGCTTTTTTTCACTGATGAACTTTTTATATTTGAACCCATGGACTGAGTTTGTTTGATTTTCAGATTTTCACGCTATTAATATCATTGTATTTCACATGTACACATTTTTTGTTTCTTCTTTTTATTTGAGTTTTTATGTTTTGCACTTATATATTTTTACCACTCATGGAGTCATTTACTTGCTCTCAGTAGATTGTGGTTTTTACTACCACCCACATGTATTCACATCTATGTGTGTATTTTCATATAATTAGCGCACTTTATTTATTTATTTTTTATTTTTCATGGTATACACAGATATTGGTGTATTTTGTGTGCAGCTTTTACCTTTGACCTTTTTTGCTCTGCAGCGCAGTTTTTCTTTTTATTTTAGGTAGTGTTGCCAACGGGCTGCATGGGAGCTCGACATATGTCTGATTAAGCATGTGGTGCCCAAGCGCTTGCTGTCTAGTCCATGCTTGATACGCTTCAGACATATGTTACAAATAGCAAAGGTGCGATCTGCTGCACACGTCCCAAAAAAGGCCCACACCAAAGAACTTTTGGAATAACGTGCGGAGTCACCAGCGCCCTGCACTTGCGGAGCTCTGCGGTGTGATGCAGTCGGTTGGCTACCCTTAAGCTGGCCCCTGGAGGGCATCCTGCCTCATTGGAGATGTGCCTCCTCCTCCTCTTCTGCCTCCCCCTCCTCTCTCCTATCAGGCTTCCACGTAGAGTCAGTGAGCTCATCATCCCCTCCCCCCTCGTCACTGGAGCAAACCTGACAATATGCTGCAGCTGGGGGAACATGACTGCCTGTTTGTTGTCCTTCTTGAGCAACCCCTCTCTGGGCTCACGTTACTGCCTTCCTCAAGATGGGTACCCTCATCGGAGCCTTCAAAAAGCTGCGCATCCTCCTGCAACATGTACCCGACACTGTGGTCGAACAGTTCGGGGGACTCCTCCGGTGGGGCTAGGGAAGGAGTGACTGATGATGACCTCGAGTCCAAGGAATAGGCCACTTTGGCACCTGCATTGGCAGCCAAGGTAGCCTGGGTGACAGAGGATGAGGAGGATGAGGACGGCTTGGTCATCCACTCTACCAACTCTTCGGTATGTTGTGGCTCAACATGGCCAGCTGCCGAGAAAAAGGACAAGCGTGCCCCACGGCCACGCATGCTGATGTAGATGCACCGTGTCCATGACCAGCACTGTTACCTCTGGACACAGAGCCTGCTTGCCCTCTTTTATTGGCCTGTGACTGTCTGCTTCTCCTTGTTGGCCTTCCAGACATACTGCCTTTGATGTATTGGAATAGGTACACAAGGAATGGCCTGCAGTGAGATGTAGCTGCACAAAGCTGGGATGTATATATACACATACATACATATATACTGATTATACTGCAGCTAGTTGAATCGCCTGCCTGTAGTATTATTAGGAAGAAAACAGGAATTGTCTGCAGTGAGCTTTAGCTGCACACTGTGCCCATTATACAGTACACTAATATACTGCAGCTAGCTGAATCAACTGCCTGCCTGTGGTATTATTAGGAAGAGAACACCAGCAATTGTCTGCAGTTAGCTTTAGATGCACACTGTGCACAGGATACAGTACACTGACTGAAAATACTGCAGCTGCAAAGCTTGTGATATTATTAGGAAGAGAACACCAGCAATTGTCTGCAGTTAGCTTTAGTTGCACACTGTGCACAGGATACAGTACACTGACTAATAATACTGCAGCTGCCTGCAAGTATATTAGGAATAGGGATGGGCTGTCTGTTCGGGTCAAACTCATGTTCGACTCAAACATTGGCTGTTCGCCCGTTCGCCGAACAGCGAACAATTTGGGGTGTTCGCTGTAAATTCGAAAGCCGCTGAACACCCTTTAAAAGTCTATGGGAGAAATCAAAAGTGCTAATTTTAAAGGCTAATATGCAAGTTATTGTCATAAAAAGTGTTTGGGGACCTGGGTCCTGCCCCAGGGGACATGTATCAATGCAAAAAAAAGTTTTAAAAACTGCCGTTTTTTCAGGAGCAGTAATTTTTATATTTTTTTAGTGAAACAATAAAAGTGTAATATTCCTTTAAATTTCGTACCTGGGGGGTGTCTATAGTATGCCTGTAAAGTGGTGCATGTTTCCCGTGTTTAGAACAGTCTGACAGCAAAATGACATTTCTAAAGGAATAAAAGTTATTTAAAACTACTCGCGGCTATAATGAAATGTCGGTCCCGCAATACACATAAAAGTTCATTGATAAAAACAGCATGGTATTCCCCCACAGGGGAACCCCGAACCAAAAGTAAGAAAAAAAATGCGTGCGGGTCCCCCGAAATTCCATACCAGGCCCTTCAGGTCTGGTATGGATTTTAAGGGGAAGCCCGCACCAAAATTAAAAAAAAAAATGGCGTGGGGGTCCCCCTAAAAATCCATACCAGACCCTTATCCGAGCACGCAACCTGGCAGGCTCCAGGAAAACAGGGGGGGGATGAGAGAGCGCCCCCCCTGAACCATACCAGGCCACATGTCCTCAACATTGGGAGGGTGCTTTAGGGTAGCCCCCCAAAGCACCTTGTACCCATGTTGATGGGGAGCAGACAGACACAATAGAACATTGGAATACAGCCACACCCTAACCGATCACAGCAAAGAGTCCACAACAAAGTGAGACAATATACAATATATACATTTATACAAGATTGAGTCCGATTAGTACACATCAGACTGGATTTCTCATTCACCTCGCAAAGAGTATTGTTCCCTTAAAATCCAGGGCCCATAATCAGAAGGCAAGAGGCTGGCATTCAGTCCCCTCCAAAAGCCTCTGTCCCAGCTAGGTCTGTCACATTTCTCCCCTTTTGGCAGGAGACCAACACAGGAGGAGACCCCAGACGGGTTGACTCCGAAGTTAGTCAGTAGTTCCAGTCCTCTAATGCTGGTATCCACACAGTACCCCAAACAAATTGTTCCAAACAGAGTATTACTCACCCAGCCAACCTCTGCCTCTCTCAGAGAATATGCCCGCCACTGGGGAGAGGCCTGGACTGGCCCTTCTCCCTGAAGTCCTTTGAGCCGCTGCAGAGAAGACAGGGTGACTGAGCTCACTCCATCATGCTGTTGGGGATCTGGGCCGACTGCCCAGCATCCCTGGGGTATACAGGTGGGGACTGAAGCCCCATCCACCCTTACAGGAAATTCGTCCTCTCTTAGTTGAGAGCAGAGGCCAGGAGCACTCTGCCCTGTTGCCAGCCCTTCTGCTGGAAACCCCACACCATCTGCTCCGGCCAACTGTTGGGGAGGGAGGCCAACTGCCCCAGGCTCCCTGGAACTCTGTAGTTGTTGCTGGTGCTGGGCAAAGGTTGGTAGCACTCTGCCCAGTTGCCAGTGCTTCAGCTGGGTTGGTGTCATCATTCTGGGGCGCCGTCTGCTGTTGGAACTCCCTTTCACTGGGATTGTCTCCCAGGTGCACGAACCCTTGTTAGGGAGGGAAAATGGCTGCTTCTCCTCCCTGCATCTCTGAAATCCACTGGGAAGTGATTGCCACCTTCTCACCATGAGCCTCCGGAACTGCCACAGGTGTGGGGCAGAGGTCTTGCACCCTCTGTCCGGTGGCCAGCGCCTCAGCTGGGGAAGTTCCTTGCAACTCTACAGATACTGCTGTTGGTGCTGGGCAGAGCACACTGAAGTTTGGCCCTGATACCAGCTCTTCTGCTGGAGGCTCATCAGGTTGTTCTTCTTCAGCAGAAAAGTCTATCAAATCCCCTGTCTCTGCAACTGGTGTCTGGGGATAGAAGTTCACAATCTCCTGTCCGTGGAACCCAGAAAATGCTATCAGTGCTGGGCAGAGGTTAGCAGAACTCTGCCCTGTTGTCAGCACTTCAGCTTTGGGGATGGCAATCTCCAGATTTTCCACTGCTGATTCTTCAGCCAGGATTTCGGAGTTGTCAACTGGTATTTCCTGATAGTCCCAGGCAAAGGGAGCCCCACCCTGCTGCTGAGCAGAGTCTAGCAGCTGTCTGTAGGCGATCTCCAGCTCCCATTCCTGAAGGCCAGAAACTCCAAAATCTTCCTGTGCCCAGTGCCCTTCCGAGACATTCAGTCTTCGCTCTCTGTGCTCCATTATTTCCTCCAAACGCCACTCCTGTTTACTCCCAAAGTCAGGGTCCCTGGACAGCCTCCAATACAACAATCCCAGGCCATCATAGTCAAAGCCTTCCGTGGGGCTGTCATCCGCTGACCATGGACACTCTTGAGCTACATACTATTAGAGGGCTACCACTGTAGCTCTCGTCCAACCGCATCTCTGCCCGGATCAGCCTGCTTAACTCAGCTGTCTATTCCTGCTTCAGTTGTTCCCCCAATAACAGCATTCGCACTTCATACTGCGACCAGTACCTTACATGGATGGAGGGGAGACCTTTTCCCTGGTGTCGCTGCTCACGGGCTAGCACTTCCTTCCAGAGTTCGCATCGGATAGAATCAGACCATTCCAGCAGGACCTGCTCTGATACTGGTCCTCTATGCTGTATCTGCATCTCTCGCAAGCTCCTTCTGAATTCCTCTTCCATGGCGGCTGGTATCTGTACCTCTCCTCTCCTTTCAGTTGGTGCTGCTGTGCCAGTCTTATTTTAACAGCCTGATCAAACCATGCCTCTTCGGATGTCCTGTCTGTTATGCTGGGCCTTTCGGTTATGTTGGGTCTTTCGGCTCTATCCATTTCGACTAGTTCTGCTATTATTTCCCTCTTCTTACAGTTGTTGGCCAGTCGGCCCCGGTTCTCCAGTAAGTCCTTGAGGGAAGAGAGCTTTATCCGTTCATACTGTGCTTCCATTGTCCTGTGTCCTCTTGTAGCTGTCCTTCTGGGCTGTGGGAATGATCCCACTGCTGCCACCAGTTGTAACGACACCCCAAATATGAAAGGGGTTAAAGTCATTTAGGACATTCCATACCCAAACACAAAGGCAGCTACCAAACACTTCAATCAGCCGAACAAAGGAACCCATACAAATAATTCTCCCCCAAATACGAGACAAGGCTCTGTCCTTGAGGTTCAAGTAGGAATGATTCTTTATTCAAACACATGTTATACAGATCCCACTTCAAAACACTTCCCCCCACCCTTGGAAAACAGGGCCCATTAAATGCAGCCACTTGTGCCCATCAAATGCAGCCACTTGTCCATCAAATGCAGCCATTGTACCCATCAAATGCAGCCACCTGTGCCCATCAAATGCAGCCACCCGTGCCCATCAAATGCAGCCACCTGTGCCCATCAAACGCAGCCATTGTGCCCATCAAATGCATCTACTGTGCCCACCGACCCCCCCACTCACGGGGTTTGCGGCTCTGGCAGCATTCCCGCCACCCCTAACGTGCACAGATTGCGGCTGTGGCTCCGGCACCCCCCGCGCGCATTGCGGCTCCTGCACCCCCCCGGCTCTGACAGAGCCGAGGGGACTTTCCGCAGCACTGTCAGCTGGAGATCCTCTCAGAGCGGCGGCTTCAGCACGAGTCTCCTCACTGCTCTTCCTAAGCACCAGGCATCCAATAGGGTGGCCTGACACTTTGGCCAATCAGGAAGCAGGTCTGACATCCTGCCTCCTGATTAGCGGGGAGGAAGGTTAGTGTGAAAATAGCGAAAATTAATTTGCTATGGTCACACAATTATATAGCCTGTTAGAGCCTCTGGCTCTAATCTCGTGCTTCAAAAAATACCACCCCCTCCCACCCCCGCCATAGGAATCCATGCGTCCAGCGTCCTGAAAGGGGTCGGGTGCATGGATGGGGGGGCGGAGACCGTGCACCCATAGTGCACGGGCCGCCACTGGTGCAACAGAAGGACAAGAAACTGGCAGTCATGTTCCCCCAGCTGCAGCATACTGCCAAGTTTGCTCCAGTGATGAGGAAGAAGGGGATGATGAGGTCACTGACTGTACTTGGGTGCCTGAGAGAAGAGAGGAGGAAAGTGAGGAGGAGGATGAGGAGGCCCAGCTCCAAAGAGGCAGGATGTCCTCCAGGGGGCAGCTTAAGGGCAGCCACCCTATTGCATCACACCACAGAGCTCCACAGGTGCAGGGTGCTGCTTACTCCCCGCTGACTTGCAAAAGTTCCTTGGTGTGGGCTTTTTTTGACACCTGTGCAGCAGATTGCACCATTGCTGTGTGCAACCTATGTCTGAAGTGGATCAAGCGTGACCAGAACAGCAGCCGCTTGGGCACCACATGCTTGACCAGACATATGACGACCTGCCATGCAGTCCGTTGGCAACAGCACCTGTAAGACCCACATCATAGAAAAAGGCAGACTTCCCCTTGTTCCTCATCTGGGATCTCAAATCCTACTATACCTCCAGTCCTCTCAAAAACCTGCATTGAGAGGAATGAAGGTATAGCAATAGGTGCCACAATTACTTGCAGTCAATCTGCTAGCAGTACACCACCAGTTGATTTCAACAAGCAAATTTCGCTACCCCAGTTGCTGAACCGTAAAAAGAAATTCTGCCCCAGCTATCCACATGCTCAGTGTCTAAATGCAAGCTTGGCCAAATTGATAGCACTGCAACTGCTGCCTTTTTAGCTAGTAGACTATACCCCCTTTCGTGAGTTTGAGGAATGTGCTGTAGCACAGTGGCAGGTTCCAAAATGCCATTTCTTTTCAGGTAAGGCCATTCCGGCTCTCTACCATCATGTGGGAGGCAATGTTTTTACCTCGTTGGACAGCGCGGTTAGCAGCAAGGTTCATATTACCGCTGACTCATGGTCCAGCAGGCATGGGCAGGGACGTTACCTTTCCTTCACAGTACACTGAGTAACTCTGCTGGCATCTAGGAAGAATACAGGACAGGTTTCAGTGTTGTTGAAGCTTGTTCCGCCACCATGCCTCCAAAAAGCTGATGGTGATTCTGCCACATCTCTCTGCTCCACCCCCTCCTCTTCTTCTTCCTCTATGGCCTCTTCTGCAGAATTGTCCTCTGAACCAGCAGTGCTCCGTAAGCGTTCAAGGGCTACGCAAGCAGTCAGGCTAAAAGATGCCATGCTTCAGTTGGTCTGCCTAGGGGACAGGAGCCACACTTGGGCAAAGATTCTGTCAGTTCTGCAGGGGCAGGCTCAGAGGTGGTTGACGCTACGGCAGCTTGAGCCAGGAATGGTTGTAAGTGACAATGGCACCAACCTTCTCTCCACCTTCCGACAGGGACACTTGACCCATGTTCCATGTTTGGCACACGTCCTGAATTTGGTGGTGCAGCGTTTCTTGACCAGGTACTCAAGCTTACAAGATCTCCTGGGGCAGGCCAGAAAAGTCTGGTCTTTTCCGCCGGTCATACAATGCCAGTGCTTGGATGGCTGAGATTTAACGGGAATGCAACCTGCAAACTAACCGCCTCATTTGTGACATTCCCACCAGGTGGAACTTAACATTGGCAATGCTGCAGTGGCTGCACACACAGCAGAGGGTCATCAATGAGTACCTGTGCGAGTATGGCACCAGGACAGGGTCAGGGGAGCTTGGCTTCTTTTTGCCATACCAGTGGCTACTGATCAAGGATGCATGCACTGTCCTGTCACCATTTGAGGAGGCCACGAGGATGGTGAGCAGCGACAATGCATTCATCAGTGACACTGTCCCTATAGTCTTCCTGCTGGAGCACACGCTTCGTGGAATCATGGACAGGGCACTTGAGGCATAACAGCGGGAGGAAGAGGAGGACTTCCTTTCCTCTCAAGGCCCACTTTATGCAGATAGCCTTCCCTGTGAGGCTGCCAAACACACAGGAAGAAGAGAAGGAGGAGGAGGATTGTGTCAGCATGGATGAAGAGTATAACACGCAGCAGTCTTCAAGGGATGGTTTTCAGTCCCCAGAAACCCAAGGAGTTGTACATGGCTGGGAGGAGGTAGTTCAGATAATGTCATCCTTAGTGACCCAGAGGACTCAGAATCTAATGCCTCTGCAAACTTACACTGCATGGCCTCCCTGATTCTGCAAAGCCTGCAAAAGGACCCTAGGATTTCTGGTATCAAGGAGAGGGATCATTACTGGCTGGCAACCCTTCTTAAACCATGTTACAAGGGTAAAGTTGCAGAACTCATCCTACCTTCACAGAGGGAGCAGAGGATGAAACATCTTCAGCAGGCCTTGAAGAAAAGTTTCTGTAACACCTTTCCAGACCCTGGGAGGTTACCATTTCCTGGTGCTGGACAATGGTTTGAGGCTTCCTTTGGTCAGAGAAAGAGCAGTGGAGAAGGTGGCTGGCTGACCAATGCCTTTAAACAATTTTTCAGTCCTCAGCGCCAAGATCTAATAGGTTCAAGTAAAAATCGCCAGCATCTGCATTATATGGTGCAGGAATATCTAGGAGCAAGAGCAGATTTGGAGACCTTTCCAACAGAGCATCCACTGGGTTACTGGGTCTTGTGGGTGGACTACTGGCCAGAACATGCTCAATATGCAATTGAGCTACTGGCCTGTCCTGCATTCAGCGTTCTTTCTGAACCCACATTTAGTGCTGCTGGAGGGTTTGTATCGGATCAAACAGTGCACCTGTCCACAGACTCTGTTGATAGGCTCACATTTATAAAAATGAATCAGTCCTGGATCAGCAGCTATCAAGAACCTGATGCTGATGTAATTGAATTTGCTATGGATCTGGGATCCCTTGAAGACTAGCTATGCTGCCTATCTTATTCCTCCTGAATCTTGATGATGCTAGCTTCCAACAATATTTTTGTTTTTTTAGGGCACAACCAACCATACTCAGAATGGTCAGGGGTGGGTAGTGGGGTCCCCCAGGGTTCTGTGCTGGGACCAATCCTATTTAATTTGTTCATAAACGACCTGGAGGATGGGATAAACAGTTCCATCTCTGTATTTGCAGACGATACTAAGCTAAGCAGGGCAATAACTTCTCCGCAGGATGTGGAAATCTTGCAAAAAGACCTGAACAAATTAATGGGGTGGGCGACTACATGGCAAATGAGGTTCAATGTAGAAAAATGTAAAATAATGCATTTGGGTGGCAAAAATATGAATGCAATCTATACACTGGGGGGAGAACCTCTGGGGGAATCTAGGATGGAAAAGGACTTGGGGGTCCTAGTGGATGATAGGCTCAGCAATGGCATGCAATGCCAAGCTGCTGTTAATAAAGCAAACAGAATATTGGCATGCATTAAAAGGGGGATCAACTGCAGAGATAAAACGATAATTCTCCCGCTCTACAAGACTCTGGTCCGGCCGCACCTGGAGTATGCTGTCCAGTTCTGGGCACCAGTCCTCAGGAGGGACGTACTGGAAATGGAGCGAGTACAAAGAAGGGCAACAAAGCTAATAAAGGGTCTGGAGGATCTTAGTTATGAGGAAAGGTTGCGAGCACTGAACTTATTCTCTCTGGAGAAGAGACGCTTGAGAGGGGATATGATTTCAATTTGCAAATACTGTACTGGTGACCCCACAATAGGGATAAAACTTTTTCGCAGAAGAGAGTTTAATAAGACTCGTGGCCACTCATTACAATTAGAAGAAAAGAGGTTTAACCTTAAACTATGTAGAGGGTTCTTTACTGTAAGAGCGGCAAGGATGTGGAATTCCCTTCCACAGGCGGTGGTCTCAGCGGGGAGCATTGATAGCTTCAAGAAACTATTAGATAATCACCTGAATGACCGCAATATACAGGGATATGTAATGTAATACTGACACATAATCACACACATAGGTTGGACTTGATGGACTTGTGTCTTTTTTCAACCTCACCTACTATGTAACTATGTAACTATGTAACACCCAAGGCCCAATTTTTTTCACCCAAGTCCCAATTTTTTTAACAGGGGCATGTAGTTAAAATTTTTGAAATAATATTTGACAGCAGGGCCCGTTCCTGCACCCAACAAGAGTAACCGAGGGGTTACAGTGTTCTGGCACCACCAAAACCAAAGGCCCAATTTTTCTGCACCTGTTTGACTGGTGCATGTAATTACAATTTTTGAAATAATATTTAACAGCAGGGTCCGTTCCTGCATTCAACAAGAGTAACTGTGAGGAGGAGTTACAGTGTTCAGGCACCACCAACACCTAAGAACCAATTTTTCTGCAGAGTATATAGTGAAGTCAGTATAGTATATATAGGAAGTAGTGGTTGGAATGTCCTTAGTAGATAAGGCACCTCATCCCGGTAATAAATACAATAGGAAACAGGGAGAGGGGATTATTACGGTGCCAAAAATACATCAATGCAAAATAGTATATAAAAAGACATTGAGTTTATTATAACTAATTAAAAAACAGCAATTCATAGACAACACACAAGTTGAGGGAGCATAAAACAGTATTTTGTACAACCAAGTAGATGAAGGAAGATTGAGGGGTCCCTACTAGTTTCACCAAAACATTGGCCTCATCAGGGGAACAAAGCAAGGTATATGGCAGTTGTTGTTCTACAAAAAACATAAGTAATAATTAGGCAAAAAGATGAGACATAAAACAACAAACACCGATATAAGTGTCACTGGATAGCTGTGCATGAAGACTGAACAGGTACGGTCCCCCTCCCAAAATCCCCTCCCCCAGATGAACCATCTGATGGACACTAGACCCTACATAGGTCACCCAAACATACCCTATGAGCCCAACGGGGCAGAATGGATGCAATCCGCTGTCACAGGAATGGCCACCCTACACTGCCATAGTATGGCTGTAGGGGGCTTGGTAGAAAAACCTGGCAAAAACTAAAATAATATGCAATTGTAAGGCTATAGAAAGCTCAACTATATTCAAAAATAAAGGGGAACAATACATAATTACATACCAAAATGCATAGATATAATGTGTTATGAACGGGACGCTGTAGAAATCGATAATGTATAATTGGACAGTATTGGGCGGCTATAATGATGAATTCACAAAACTAGCTGAGTGAAAAGGGAGGGGAAAAGGAAAAAGTGAATTATATTAAAAAAGAATGTTTTTTTTATATAAAATATAAAAAATAGTGATGGTAAAAAAAATGAGGATAAGCCAACAAACTAAATGGTGAATAAACCCTCAATGAAAAGGGATTAGGGACTTACCCTTCAGCCTATAATCAACCAAAGCAGTGCAAAGGCTGCTAAGATTTAGGCAGGAGACCGAGGTGAGTGAGAGAGATATTCACACCAATTGGGTGCATCAGCCTATTGAATGGGGCAAACATACATTCCAACGAATAAAAATAATGGTTGGTGACCAGACAAAACTGAAGGAACAGCTCAAAAGAGCAGCAAGGTTGCCAAAGAGAAAATTTACCTGCAGCGAAACATTCCAATACAGCAGCGTCCCGTTATGTCAGCAAAGCAGACTAGAGGCATACATATTTAAAGCCCCTCACCTTATTGGCCACAAGAATAAGCCAATCAGGAGCGGACAAAGGGGGCCTATGCGCCTGCGCAATGACCGCCGCACGTTGCCTACAAGCCCCATGAGGCAAAGCGCCGGGTGTGATGCATCCATGGGCGGCGGCCATTCGATGCAATCAAATGAAGGCGTGGCCAATTGGTGAGCCTACCCTACCTGCGGCCAACAACCATGGGGAGTATAACAAAGGAGGCTGGTGTACAGAGCGGAGGGCAGAGGGCGGAGATAGGCCAGGGGGTGGGCTGGCTGTTCGAAACAATCAGCCCTTGGGTGTCCATACAGCCAAAGGCTGTGACTGGGTGGACAGGACCAGGACAGGGAAGCAGCCAAAAATAAACCGCAGGATACACAGAGGTGGATGAACGAGTGGAAAAGGGGATGGCAAGGGCGGGAGGGGATAGGAGGACGGACACGGAACTGCCAAACCCAGGCAGCTCAGCCAACCAGCCAGTCACCCAGCGACAGTGAAAACAGCGATATACTGTAGATATGACAAAAACCATATATTATTGCAGTCTATTGAACAATGCAAATAATACAAAAACAAAAATGTTGTATACTTAAAAATCAAGAATACAAATATGTGTTAGGTCATAGTCCATAGAGATATATAACTAGAAATAAGAACAGACGAATATAAATAGAGTTCATGACAAAGGAAAAAGCATCAAAACATAAAACTGAAATGAACCAAATACAATTACTAAATAAAGGTATACAAAGAATATAAAGTGCATGAATAGCTAGGGACCAACACGTGTGTTGGACCCCGAAATGGTAAAGGGGTGATTAAAGCAGCGGCTGTCATAAGGTTTGATTGCATTGCATTGATTGCCACAGGTTTGATTGCATTCCTCTGCATTCTAGGGGTTTCTAAAATGCAGAGGGCTGCCGCAGCCAATCCCTGGGGAGGTGTGCCTAGTGTGTGGCTGGAGAGGGACAGAAATAGTCTGAGGCCTGTAGCAGCCCTGCTCTTGTCCTGCTGGAGTAGTCCCCAGCCTCAGGGGCTCTGCCCCTTGGAGGCAGTTTTGGGGGAGTTTGCTGATGTTTATCAAGGTTGCAGCTCTGGCAGAGCTGGGGGCCTTTTCCTAATAATCTTTGAAGCTAATCAAGCAGACTCACCTAAGGATTTGGTCTGGAGAATTCACTTAAGAGTGTTGGGTGAAAACTGGAAGGTGTGCAACTGTCCTATGGCATTGTGAGTATGAAACCCTCCCTCACTAAAGTGTATCTGGTGGAAGCTAGGAACTGAGTAGTTGTCCTGGAGCTTAGAGATGTCTGAAGGAAACTAGGGAGTTCAGCTGTCCTGGAGAGACATTGTGAAAATAAACCTGAGCTCAAGATCCAGGTGACTGTGTGCTGTTTTGAAGGATAAGTGCCAGCAATAGCTCTTTACTGAGACATGTCTTACAGGGTTTCAGTTCTGACAATTCCTATTAACCCTTGTCATAAAGACTGTTCAGAGAAGCCTAGCCTAATCAAGAGTGCCCTCCTTTTACCATTTAACATGCCTTGAGTATCCCATACCACCCTCACCCCTCTAACATCCTAAGTTCTATAAGCAATATAATGCAAAAAAGACAACCCGTAGACCGTTTATTGGAGCCAGAGAAAATGGACTGTTGCTTGTGTGGCTGGTAGCCTCTGCACTGTTTGGAAAAGAACCAGGTAAAATCAGTGGCTCCTATGGGGGTAGCACTACATAAACAACAGTTGCGCAACGTAGAACAGGTATTGTCCCATGAGCTGGAAAGAGAGAAATATATTATAAGCCCCTCATTTACAGTTAGATTTAAACTGATGAGCTCTAAAGGCATTTAAAGCATTATCTACTGATAATTTAGAGTACTGTCATTTTTTGCTGCTTTGCAGACGCACGCATTTTGAGGCCTGATACATTTGATATGTTTATATTCAACACTACCCATCTACAGAGCCTCGGCTTTCAGAAAATATATAAAACTGGACAACAAGTTTTTTCTAGAGTTTTAGTAAATATGATAGACCCCTTAAAACTGAACACTATTATAGTTTCAGAACTAATGCATCACATAGGAATCTTGAGAAATGAAATTATCTTTTAATGACCATAATGTAATTAATTAAATGTTTTTGCTGCTGATTTTCATTTGTATTCCGATGCATCTCGCTGCAGTGTCCAACAATAGTCAGTCAGCATTGATGGATTCCAGTTGACAATGTTTTTCCATTGTGGCAATCTCCGGGTGAAACCTTTCACCATGTTCATCACTGACTGCACCTAAAAGAAGTCCCAAGCGGGAAAGCAGAAAATAAATCTTCAGAGACATGTCACACTTCATGGTCTTCTATGCTGTAAGAAGTTTGTCAACTAGCTGAATGTAGTTTGGTAGTTGCCAAGAAAATTCTCAACGACATCCTTGAATGCTTTTCAGGCGATTTTCTTCAGCCCCACTAACAGATCTACAAACCGATTGTCATTGATCACATACTGTATCTGATCTGTGGACCAACAAAAATGCCTTCCTTAGTTTTGGCATCAGTTATTTTGTCTCGGATAACAAAAACCTTTGCCTTCCTTGTCCATCGCTTTTGCAACATTTTTCATCAGTTCGAGTTTTATGTAAAGTGGAGGCAAAAGCATCTTTGTTGGGGAAACAAGTGGTTCATGTGCCATGTTTTTCTGTCCTGGAAACACATTCCTTTGGAGTGGCCATTTTTTTTAATGTAACGCAACTCTCTTGCACGGCTGTCCCATTCACATATGTAACAATGGTACTTGATACATCCAAGATCAAAAGGGAATGCCGCTCCCAAAGCCTCCACACTTGAACTGATGCTCCCACCCTACTGCAAACTCTCAGCTGCTGGCTCTGCACTGGTGTATAGAAGAAGGGAAGGAATCCTGGACTGCCGCACTCCATGGATAAGGCATCTTTATTTAGCAAAAACAGATAAAAATCCAAGATACAGTCACATCAAAAAGTGGATGAAACAGGGATTAATCACTAACGCATTTCACATCGAATGATGCTTACTCATAGCCATTTTTAGGTTTCTCCGGAGATGCTCAATTGGGTTTAAACAGTAGAAATCTCTCCTGCGCTCAGGTGTCCAGGGACTAAATATGTGGTGCGACCACCTTAATAAGGTAATGCCTGACGTCTTGCAGCCCTCCTTTGAACAATGGGTATTCATAAGCTAAAAAGAAACAAAAAAAGAAGAAGGTCACACAGACCTAGTGCATTACCACTGGTAACCTTTATTACAGCATAAAAACAGTAAAAAATATACTCACAAATGAGCTATCAAAAACGGCTTTGACAATGCGCTGTTCTGCGGATCGACACACCAGGACCTATTGTCAAGAGTGGCTAACGCGTTTCGGGGGAGCACCCCTTTCTTCAGAGCCTGAGTGGGCAATGTCTGATCTCTCATAGTTACCTCTATATATATATGTGTCTGTGTCTGCCACGCCAAATTGGTAGCGATGCCCCCCAATAGACAACACCCACCCGTTAGGGCTTCCCCTCCCTGGCCCCATCTTTCTAAGTGTGACCCTTTGTCCAACAGCTAGAAACAAATACTACTTATTGTTGTTTACTACATGTTGAGCCAATAGATTTGTGGTACCATCAGCATGGATCATAAATCATAGAATACAACTGCTCAGGACACACACCTCCAAGTGGGGGTGAACCCACGTACCTTACTTCCTGTATGTTGCTCCGGTGAAAGTTCTATGTTGTGGGCAGATTTAGGGAGATAGTAGGGGGCTTCTCCGGCTCCCAGGGGCCATGGAGGCATTGTTGGCAGCGTGTGGAACGCACGCAGCTCGAAAGACCAGGAAGTGCGGGCATTCCTGCGTTCCACCCGCAACTTCCGGCCGATCGTGGCGTCAGTTCCTCTTCCACAAGCGTCATAGGATGCTGTGTGCAGGGGGCACGGCCCGGAAGCGCGGTTGTGTTTGCGTTCCACCCACTGCTTCCGGCCACCATGGGGTTGCCTAGGAGTAGCTTGAATTGTTAGTGAAGCATGCGCGCGCATCACAATAAGTCCGCGCGCCTCACACTAACATCTCTAATGCTATCAGCTATCATATAACAGGCACTGACAGCACAGGGGAGGCGGCATACCAACCGAGGCTACAGGCAGCTGACAGGCACACAGTTTTCTACAAAAAATTAGGAAGTGAAAGGTACATTTATATTAATTAAAATTAATTTCAAAATTGGAGAGGTTAGTTGAAAAGTAGACATATATAATAATAATAATAGTAATAGTTAATAATTTGCTCGATGCGGTCCGCAGAAGCATCCATCCAAAGTGAGATAGATTATATAATATATATAATTCATATAATTCATCATTGGATAGAGTATCTTAATATAAAAAGTCATACCAAACCAATGCACGATAATACCAATCTGTCTATAAATGAATACAGATTCTCATAGACCTATACCATTAATAACACCATTAAAGGACAGCAATAGGATATAGCTACTAAGGGGCTACACACGTCCCCATGCAGATAAAATAAGATAAAATATAATAAAATATAACATATAATAAAATATAACATATTATATATAGGGTATTCGTCAAAACGATTATAACAATCTCCCCAACATATGCACTGGAGGATACCTCTGCGGACTAACGTACTACAGAGAGACCATTGCCCGCTCGCACCTAATGGGAATTTTTCACTGTAAACCAATGGCGGTGATAGACATATGATAACATGAAATTACATAATGTTAAAAAAGTATTAGATTCCTAAAAACCAAACCAAAACCTGGAAACTGACTACTACACATAAAACTAAAAACGGAAAAACTGACTACTCCACCTGTCGAAACTATCTGTCCCGGATCCTGGTCACTGAAACTAATATACCCCATAAGACTCATTAGTGAGCCGCAAAGTGAATCTTACAATGACATTACCAGCGCTCGGTTTGAAATGGGTTTTTGAATAAATGGCCCCAGTGTCATCAACCTGTAGCTCTAAGTCCAGAAAGATCAAGGACTTGTCATCCACCACACGTGTAAAGGAAATCCCAAAGGGGTTCCCTGCACAATGTGCTAGGAATCCTTTCAGCTCCTCATCGGTACCACTCCAGATGATGAGAACATCATCTATGTACCGCGAGTACAGTACTAGGTTCCTCCCAAAGGGGTTATTAGCCCAGATGTAATTGAGCTCCCAATAACCCATAAACAAGTTCGCATAGCTGGGAGCGAACCTAGCACCCATGGCTGTACCCCTAACCTGCCTGTAGAATCTGTCCATGAAGGTAAACTAATTGTGAGTCAAAGTAAACTCAATACATTCATAAATAAATCGAGCTTGCATAGGATCAAATGAGTGTGCTTCTGCCAAATAATATTCAATAGCTCTAAGCCCGAACTCGTGCTGAATGGATGTGTACAAGGATGTCACATCAAGCGATAGCCATCTATATCCTTGCTCCCAAGTATATGCACTAAGTACCTCTAGGGCATGGCCCGAATCCTTAATGAATGATGGCAGGTTTACTACCAATCCCTGGAGGAAGTGATCGATATAGCTACCAAGATTGCTGGTCAAACTATGAATCCCTGCTATAATAGGTCTACCTGGGGGCTTCTCCGTATCTTTGTGTATCTTTGGGATATGGTAAAAGGATCCCAAGTGAGTCTCTCATAGGTATTGGTGTCACCGATCAATCTATATGCTTCCTCTAAATATTGATCCCTGTCTTGTATAACCAGACCTCCACCTTTGTCTGTTTTCTTATGACAATTTCAGAGTTCTTTTTCAGACTACCCAGAGGGCCCTCCAGACCTACTTCATGGCCCTTAATGTACTTCCGATTTTTATCACCACAGATTTTCCTGAAATCCTCCATCACTACTCGTAGAAAGTAGGTATGAAATTCCCCTTATTCCAGTGGGGGTAGAAACTTGATTTTGGTCTGAAGTTTGTATTGATAATCTTACCCTCCAGAGTTAGGGGAGGAAAAACATCCACAGACTCTTGACCTCCTTCCAGATATAGCTCTTCCAAAATCTCCAATATCTCCCTGTCAAGAGGTTCAGAATGGGCAATGGGAATAGTCGTTTCTGGACCCTCATTGGTTACTCCATTTATTTCCTTCAACCTAAAATGGCGCTTCACAGTGAGATTCTGCACAAACTTATTGAGATCAATGAAGAGCTCAAACAGATTTGGAGGACTCTCTGGAGCGTAATTGAGTCCCCTTCTGAGCAATTCAAGCTCTGTGTCAAGGAACTCGCATTTCAACAAATTGAAAATTTTTATAGTGGAGTGGCTCTCTGATGTTTTTGGTCTCTCTTTAGATTTCCGCCCTTCCCTGAACCCTCATCTCTTTGTTTTAGTTGCCTCCTGGTGTTCAGGGGTGATAGAGGTCGAAATGTGATGCTTTTTTGCGCTGCGGGTTTCGTCCTTCCCACAGCTCTTTGCACAAAAAAAGAATTCTCATCCTTAGATTTAGTTGTTTTAATATTGATACTGTTCTTTCCTACTCCCAGTAAATCGTTGGTTCTTAATTTTAGAAGGGACTCCTGTTGTTTCTCTATTGCATCCAAAGTTAACTGTATCGGTATCGCTAGATCGCTTCTTTCCTCTTGTATTGTGATCTCCTTCTGTGGTAACGGAATCACATCAATAGCAGGGTCATGTCCAATAAGGTCTCCAGCCCTCTGATTGCCTTGGTTACTTTTATCGTTGTGATCACAGTCGCCGGATGAACCCCTCTGGTTTTGAAGGGGTGGAAAATCTTCGTGCACACTACATCTATAAGGGCCATAGTCCAACCGATCATTGGGTTCCCTATTCCTATTGTTCTTGGTTCTAATCCTACTGTTTCTACCCCAATGTTTACTCTTGTTCTTATATTGATTCCCATTACGGTTTCTATTTCTATTGCTATTCACCCTGCTGCCAGCATTGGATGAAATACTGGCCACAGGGTGGTCTCTTATCTCTGGGTCCCCTTCCTGTACATGGGTAGAGGGTCCAGACATCTTGTCTTTCTTCCAATTAAACTCGCGCCCTGCTATACATTCCTGCCTATCCCTCTCAAATTTCCCAGATTTCTTAACTATTAAATCTGCCTCAAATTTTGTTGTTTGTTCATTAATTCTCATAACCCATGCAGAGAAAGATTCTAGATCTGTAAATGCCTCTAGCTGTTCTTGGATGCTAATAATGTCCAACTTGACATTTTCTAAATTTCTCTCCCTTTGTTTTATAATCATTCCTAACCAGGACTTGAATATCCGCATCTCCCTAATCCAATCCTGACCAATATCCTCATCCAAAAAATCACACACTTTTGTTATTCTCAATCCTCTAGGGATCCTATCGACTTCTAAATACTTTTGCAACAAAATGACATCCCACCATTGGGTCATTTCATTCTCCAGAAGATGCTTAAGTTTATAAAAAGTTGATATCATAGTTTCCTCTCTATTTGGTGCGACTTAAATAGTCTCAATAACCTCTGGTCCTTCTGGTTGCTGTTCATAATTGTCGATACTATTCAGAAACCCTTTTGCCAACGAAGCTCTCCTTAACTGCCTCTCTTCTATGGATAATACCATACTTGCTGATAGGTACTCGGTACTTCTTAACACCACATTGTCTATCCACCAAGCTGCTGGAGTCCCCAAATCGGATAAAGCAAAAACAGTAGAAATCTCTCCTGCGCTCAGGTGTCTAGGGACTAAATATGTGGTGCGACCACCTTAATAAGGTAATGCCTGACGTCTTGCAGCCCTCCTTTGAACAATGGGTATTCATAAGCTAAAAAGAAACAAAAAGAAAAGGAGAGCGCAGCGACCTAGTGCATTACCACTGGTAAACTTTATTACAGCATAAAAACAGCAAAAAATATACTCACAAACGAGCTATCAAAAACGGTTTTGACAGGGGCGCAAATGCGTTGTTCTGCGGATCGACACACCAGGACCTATTGTCAAGAAGGCAGACCGATACGAATGGCCGATGGCTAACGCATTTCGGGGGAGCACCCCTTTCTTCAGAGCCTGAGCGAGCAATGTCTGATCTCTCGTAGTTACCTCTATATATATGTGTGTATGTGTCTGCCACGCCAAATTGGTAGCGACGCCCCCCAATAGGCAACACCCACCTGTTAGGGCTTCCCCTCCCTGGCCCCATCTTTCTAAGTGTGACCCTTATTCCAACAGCTAGAAACAAATACTACTTATTGTTGTTTACTACATGTTGAGCCAATAGATTTGTGGTACCATCAGCATGGATCATAAATCATAGAATACAACTGCTCAGGACACACTCCTCCAAGTGGGGGTGAACCCACGTACCTTACGTCCTGTATGTTGCTCCGGTGAAAGTTCTATGCTGTGGGCAGATTTAGGGAGATTGTAGGGGGCTTCTCTGGCTCCCAGGAGCCATGGAGGCACTGTTGGCAGCGTGTGGAACGCACACCGCTCGAAAGACCAGGAAGTGTGGGCATTCCTGCGTTCCACCCGCAACTTCCAGCCGATTGCGGCGTCAGTTCCCCTTCCACAAGCGTCATAGGACGCTGTGTGCAGGGGGCACGGCCCGGAAGCGCGGGTGTGTTTGCGTTCCACCCACTGCTTCCGGCCGTCATGTGGTTGCCTAGGAGTAGCTTGAATTGTTAGTGAAGCATGCGCGCGCATCACAATATGTCCACGTGCCTCACACTAATATCTATAATGCTATCAGCTATCATATAACAGGCACTGACAGCACAGGGGAGGCGGCATACCAACTGAGGCTACAGGCAGCTCACAGGCACACAGTTTTCTACAAGGGAAACATACTTTAAAAAATTAGGAAGTGAAAGGTACATTTATATTAATTAAAATTAATTTCAAAATTGGAGAGGTTAGTTGAAAAGTAGACATATATAATAATAATAATAGTAATAGTTAATAATTTGCTTGATGCGGTCCGCAGAAGCATCCATCCAAAATGAGATAGATTATATAATATATAATATATATAATCCGTATAATTCATCATTGGATAGAGTATCTTAATATAAAAAGTCATAGTATGGAAATTCATAATAATTAGCCATATAGAAAAGACTAAAAAGCAAAAACCAATTGGGTTTAAGTCAGAGCTCTGGCTGGGCCATTCAAGAACAGTCACGGAGTTGTTGTGAAGCCACTCCTTAGTTATTTTAGCTGTGTGCTTAGGGTCATTGTCTTGTTGGAAGGTAAACCTTGGGCCCAGTCTGAGGTCCTGAGCACTCTGGAGAAGGTTTTCGTCCAGGATATCCCTGTACTTGGCCGCATTCATCTTTCCCTTGATTGCAACCAGTTGTCCTGTCCCTGCAGCTGAAAAACACCTGCACAGCATGATGCTGCCACCACCATGCTTCACTGTTGGGACTGTATTGGACAGGTGATGAGCAGTGCCTGGTTTTCGCCACACATACCGCTTAGAAATAAGGCCAAAAAGTTCTATCTTGGTCTCATCAGACCAGAGAATCTTATTTCTCACCATCTTGGAGTCCTTCAGGTGTTTTTTTAGCAAACTCCATGTGGGCTTTCATGTGTCTTGCACTGAGGAGAGGCTTCTGTCGTGCCACTCTGCCATAAAGCCCGACTGGTGGAGGGCTGCAGTGATGGTTGACTTTCTACAACTTTCTCCCATCTCCCGACTGCATCTCTGGAGCTCAGCCACAGTAATCTTTGGGTTCTTCTTTACCTCACTCACCAAGGCTCTTCTCCCCCGATAGCTCAGTTTGGCCGGATGGCCAGCTCTAGGAAGGGTTCCAGTCGTCCCAAACATCTTCCATTTAGGAATTATGGAGGCCACTGTGCTCTTAGGAACCTTAAGTGCCACAGAAAATTTTTTGTAACCTTGGCCAGATCTTTGCCTTTCCACAATTCTGTCTCTGAGCTCTTCAGGCACTTCCTTTGACCTCATGATTCTCATTTGCTCTGACATGCACTATGAGCTGTAAGGTCTTATATAGACAGGTGTGTGGCTTTCCTAATCAAGTCTAGTCAGTATAATCAAACACACCTCAAATGAAGGTGTAGAACTATCTCAAGGATGATCAGAAGAAATGGACAGCACCTGAGTTAAATATATGAGTGTCACAGCAAAGGGTCTGAATACTTAGGACCATGTGCTATTACAGTTTTTCAATATGTTGACAATATGGGGTGCTGTGTGTACATTAATGAGGAAAAAAATGAACTGAAATGATTTTAGCAAATGGCTGCAATATAACAAAGAGTGAAAAATTTAAGGGGGTCTGAATACTTTTCGTCCCCACTGTGTGTATGTATATATATATATATATATATATATATATATATATATATATATATACACACACACATGGCATAGATATGTTACAATTCACATATAGATGATATAGAAGCACATTCTGGGTAAAATAGCAATTATATATATATATATATATATATATATATATATATATATATACATATACACACATACATAGCATAGATAAATTACAGTTCATATAATATACATAGATGGTATAGCAGCACATGCTGAATACCAATATGTAGGAAATCTATGCTCCATATTCTAAGGTTTTTGGAAAAAAAGAAAAGATAAATGGTATAAGCTACATAAAATGGTGCATTAAAAACATGGCTGCATCCTATAATACTCAACGCGTTTCGTAGTTAAAATCCACTTCCTCAGGAGCGGATGCATCCACATGTCTGAAAAAGATCTAAGTCCCAATATAATCTAATATTTGACTCAAATATCAAAGGAGGATACAGCAAGAGAGGAAATGAATGCCCAGTTGTAATTACTTACATAGGACTTGGGCTCAAAAACATGCGGCACCGGAAGATAAGGGCCGCAAGGATTGTCTGTCCCGGGAGCTGAGTTAGTGTAATCCCAGGTAATGTGGAACAGACGCCCACATAGTGCCCCCAGAATATGAAGGTTTCCATGTAGTAATAAGTGGTGATAAGAAGGAATGATTCCAAAAAGTATCTGTAAAATGAATAAATTATGAATGACTCTCATATATAAGTGTACTAATATGAGTGAGTATAAGCATAGTACTATTGGGGAGTGTGAGAGAAATAAGGAAAGGTGTAAAAGAACAAGTTGTGCAACTAAAGAACTAACAATAAACCATGACCCAGTGTAAGTGGAGGATGGAACCATTATACAATATATTGCGTGACCCATCATACATGTTGCCCATAAAAAGCAAGAAACCAGTGAAAGGAGAAAGAGGTTTGGACCTGAAAGGACCTTGTATGCCCACGCTAGTTACCCTATGTGTCAGCAAAATGACATGATCCACACGCCATACGCAGCGTGCCCGAATGTGCAGCTAAAAAGACTGTGTCAGCGGAGGGTGTTTTATGTGCATCCAACACACACATGTAGGTCCCTCCCAGTGTCACGCTTGCATGATGTATGAGGAGAGGCGTCACCGACCGGGCGGCACCCACCGTCCACATTTGTCCACAAGTGCTCCCCATGTGAATCAGCCAAGAATGGAAAAAAAAACCCCGCCATGATGCCCAAGATGTCATGTGTGAGTGTATCCTCCTTTGATATTTGAGTCAAATATTAGATTATATTGGTACTTATATTTTTTTTCAGACATGTTGATGCATCCGCTCCTGAGGAAATGGATTTTAACCACAAAACTCATCATGAATTTTAGGATGCAGCCATACACCATTTTATGTAGTCTATACTATTTATCTTTTGTTTTTTCAAATAACCTTACAATATGGAGCATAAATGTCCTACATATGAGTAATCAGAATGTGCTGCTATACCATCTATGTATATTATATGAATTGTAATTTATCTATGCTATGTGTATGTATATGAAATTGCTATTTAAACCGGAATGTGCTGCTATACCATCTATATATATATGAATTGTGCCATGTATATATATATGAAATTATTATGTCACATGTACCTACTGCTTTGTGCTAAATTTTTCTATGACAATAAACGTGTCAAGATACAATTTCTACCTAGTTTGCCTCATTCAAAGTCCAAACTCTCTCCATTATTTTCAAGGCCTGGCTCACAGTCTCTGCTCTAATTCATCCCAAAGGTGTTCTATCGGGTTGAGGTCAGGAACAGTCAAGTTCATCCACCCAAAGCTCGCTCATCCATGTCTTTATGGACCTTGCTTTGTGCACTGATGCGCAGTTATGTTGGAACAGGAAGGGGCCTTCAAAAAACTGTTCCAACAAAGTTGGGAGCATGAAATTGTCCAATATGTCTTGGTATGCTGACGCCTTAAGCATTCCTTCACTAGAACTAAGGAGCGAAGCCCAACCCCTGAAAAACAACACCACACCATAACCCCCCCTCCACCAAATGATTTGGACCAGTGCACAAAGCAAGATCCATAAAGACATGGATGAGCGAGTTTGGGGTGGAGGAACTTGACTGGCCTGACCTCAACCCAATAGAATACCTATGGGTGAATTAGAACGGAGACTGCGAGCCAGGCCTTCTCATCCACATTAGTGCCTGACCTCACAAATGCGCTTCTGGATGAATGGTTAAACATTCCCATAGACACACTCCTAAACCTTGTGGGCAGCCTTCCCAGAAGAGTTGAAGCTGTTCTAGCTGCAAAGGTTGGGCCAACTCAATATTAAACCCTACTGACTAAGACTGTGATGCCATTAAAGTTCATGTGCGTGAACAGGCAGGTCTCCCAATACTTTTGGCAATATAGTGTACACCAGGTACCATGCTTCATGACTGGTTGCAATGTACCTTGCACTAGTTACTGGTTACCCATAGCAACTGCACTCCTCCTCCTGCTTGTCGTGCTAAGTAGACCTTTCATAGAGGCTTTGCTTCATATCACACATCTGCTTTACAGGTCCTGTTCTTTCATACATCAGAAACCATCATGCACCCCTTTAAATGATTTCAGACCAGGCTCGAAACAGTTAATGCAACTTTACTGAAGATTTGTGGCAAAGTCCAACAAATACTATACATTCCAGTGAAACACAATCCTATCTAGCTGAACTATGCTGCCCAGGCGTACCTTAACAAGGTGATAGCCATTACTGGCATCTTTCAAAGCTTGTCAGTTCTCCAATTTACTGGTGTCTTCCGATGGAGTTCTGGGTGCAGCAATCCTTCTTAGTGTTCCATGTTGCTTATGTGTGGGAACGGGCTTCCAGAACCCGGCCTTCCCCCTCTATTTATATCACAGGGTAAACAAGCAGTTCCCAAAAAGCCTGGGAAAGAAGCCTAGAACTGGTTAACCCCTTCCCTGCCAGGGCTGACTAACTCACTAACCATACTTGACCCTTACCATAGCCGACCCTTACCTGTAGCCAACCTGCCTACATATAGATTTTGACAAATGAACATCAGACAGATCAAAAATCATAATATGTATAGCTCCAGCAATTACATGTGCTCTGAACAAAAAAATTTAAGATGAAGAACTAAATCCATCAATTCAACAGTTTAAAAAACAGTTACATTCCCGGCATGTGTCGGGAATGTACCTGTCACATTGGTTTTGCTCTCAACAAAACTGTCAAATGGCTGGTTTCATAACTGATCACATGTGCAGCTTCAGTTCTGTAAAGTTCAGGGGATCTAGCACCTTAGGACCACGTGCAACAGCTGGTTTTCTTAAACATAAATATCTTTATATTTATAGCACAAGCTATATTGCGCTATGTAATGTACTCTGTTTTTGAGCCTTTACCTGCATGCGAATTTAAAGATCTACCAGTTGATGCAAAAAAAGCTAAGGATCATCTCCCTTTGATGTGGCTTATCCTATTAAGCATCTGAGTCCTATGCAAGTTTTTTTCCATCTGGCTATTTGGTGAGTTTGTTTCTTCTCACACGAGTGTCGGTGGAGCATAAACAATTAAGATTATCTACTACACATTTTTATTCTTTTTGGTGTGTGTACTCTTTCTTCCAGGAATGTTATTACCCAATTATGCACAGTATATATGATGTAAACATATGTTTTCACATTTTTTGATGAATTAGCGCCATCCTTTTTATTTTTGTTGTATATGTTTTATGCTCTGTACACACGGTCGGATTTTCCGACGGAAAATGTGCGATCGGAGCGTGTTGTCAGAAATTCCGATTGTGTGTGTGCTCCATCAGACTTTTTCCATCGGATTTTCCGACACACAAAGTTTGAGAGCAGGCTATAAAATTTTCCGACAACAAAATCCGATTGCGTCAATTCCGACCGTGTGTGGCCAATTCCGACGCACAAAGTGCCACGCATGCTCAGAATAAATTCCGAGATGGAACAGCTTGGTCTGGTAAAATTAGCGTTTGGAATGGATATAGCACTTTCGTCAGGCTGCAATGTTTTAAATAGTTTAATGCAGCACACTTTCTTCTTCTTTATAATGCTAGAAGAATGAAGTAGTTTTGCTGCTCATATGCACACAGACTTCTCACAAACTTCTTTCTTTATTATTTATCGTGATTTCATCAATATAATATTTGTATTTGTCACATCTGATTCAAATTATTTTTTGTTTTATATTTTTTTGGTTAGTATTTTTTTCAAGCCTGATCTTTTTTTTTTTTTTTAAACTCCAGAATATTTTTGTGTGTGTTTTGTGTGTCAAGTTACCACAGCACCATTATTATCTTGTATTATTTAATCTCAAGGCGGTTGCTTGGTGTTTGTGTCTCTTGTTAATTTCACATTGTATTTTTGAAATGTACCTGCCTCCTCACAAACAAACTGTCCTTTTTGAAGGAAAACACACATAGGCAAGTATAATTGAAACAAAAAATCCTTTATTAAGGGCTCATAACCAAACAAAGAGGGAGGCAACGCTGGAGAAACAGAAGAGATTGGCAAAGCCTTTGGCCCCCAGGGCAGACATCAATTATTTTACTGCAAAATTGGTGGCCTGAGGAGTCCATATCTAAGGGAGTGCAGTCTGGTCCAGAATTCCAAGAGATCATGAACAGCAGCAGATGACATCTGTGTCCCCAGGCTGTGGTCATACAAGAGCCTGCATCTTTTGTCAGACCAGACTGAACCCAGGTCATCACTCGCTGGTCTTCCTTTCATGCTTCCTTCCACGCTGTGGCTCTGGTGGTGGAGTTGTGGCAGGAGGAGGAGGAGGATGGTCCAACTCACACAGGTGGGTTTTGTGTGTGATTTCGCCCCTCCCCCTCTTAGTTAGTGTTTTGTAAAGAAGGTCCTCACACAGGAGGCGTTGACCGTCCTGCATGCCTTGCAGTTTTGTGGCAGCCATGGAGGCAAAGGCCTCTTCAGGAGTGGGGAAGGCTCTGAGCGATGCAGAAGCCTCCTGAATCAGCCTGAGTGCTGAATCCTGCACGTTACTCCCCTTCCTGGGTCTTTTGGTTGGAAGGCAGAGGGGAGGAACCTGCGATTCTGTCAGGCTCCTACTGGGCCCGGCCTTCTCCTGGCTGCCACTTAGCCCCACCTCCTCCAATTTTCATCTCATGACTGTTGCTAATTGAATGTTAACAAATATAACAGACTATCATTCTGAGCCCAGCTTTTTTCATTCTTGTCCCAATTATTTTTGCCCACTACTGTCTATTTATATGTAAAACACTTTATGAAATCAGCAATTAGTGATCAATAATAACATCTAGTAAACATCATTTATTTATTGACCAGAAATCTGTTGAAGAATGCTATCCCTGGCTCCAGCTGGGCTCCTCCACTTCTTCCTGGCTGGAAGTCCCAGGTTGGACATCGGAAGCCTTAGCTGGGGTGGAAGATAGGGTGGAAGGAAGAGTGGAAGGAAGGGTTGAGAGGGACTCCAGTCTGGTCTGACAGAAATCGCAGTCTCTCATAGTACCACAGCCTGGGGACATAAACGTCATCTGCTGCAGCTCCGGATCTCTGGGAATCTGTGACCTTCTTGCGCTCCCTAAAATAAGTGCTCCTCAGGCCACCAATTGTGGCTTTTAAATAGGGGATGGTTGCCGTGGGGACCACCGGCTTCACCAACTCCAGCAGTTTCTCCAGCGCTGCCTGCCTCTTTTGTTTATTATTATACTGCGGGTGTTTCACCTGCCTCAGACAGGGCGGCTCCCTGTATTTGTCTCTGAACAGGGGGAGGAAGTTGTGGTCATTGAAGCCATCCATTTTATCTGCAAGACAAACCCTAATGTCAGGCGAAACTCTCCTAATCTTGTTACAATATAGGCCTCAATCTAGAAGCAGTATAGGCCCAAGTTTATATCTTACCTTCATTATCACAATCGGCGCCTCCGATACTCCTTCCTCCGCTCACAGATCGAACATACTACACACGCGTGTTACGCTTTATATACACTGCACATGCGTGAAACTCCGCCCGCCCCTGACGTTCTTTCTAGTCTATTCCCTTCTCGTTCAATGCAGTGGGGGAAGAGCACATGGCAGAGACACAGCAGGTGCGTGCTAATTACAGCAACGAGGAGGAGGAAAGCCCGGAGCCAGAAACATCCCGATCCCGGAAGAGACGATTTAAGGCCTCAAATATGTCCTTTGGGGAGATATTGGAGATGGTCGACATCCTGAAGAGGACCGACTATGACGGGAAGTATGGACCTTACCCCAACCCCAATGTCAGAAAGGCCAAGATCATGGCGAAAGTGGTCAAAAGTCTGCAGAAGAATTTCGGGGTACGACAATCCAAGGGTCAACTCAGGAAGCGGTGGTCAGACCTCAAATTAAGGGAGTAGGAGCAGTACAGAAGGATCAGGAGAGTGCTGCAAAAAAGTAAGTAGTTGTCCTGTGTTCCTATTCTTTTTTTTTATTATGTTCAGGCTGCTCCATGTGCTTTTCTTTACTGTTGTACAGTTTAAAATGGCAACTTTCATGTTCATGGGCATATTGTTCGTTCGTATGAAACATTGTTCGTTCGGCATAGAAAACACCATTGTTTTGGCCATATGCATTTGAATACATTTTTGCTAGCTTACTTCTCTTAAAATAATTTTGGAGTCTAGATAGGTTTGTAACTAGAATGTAATGCAAACTAGATTCTGTGTAAGGAGAGGACACTCAGCAGCTGTTTACACATCTGGACACTGGAGCACTAGTGTGGGACAAAAGAAGACCCTTTTTATTAGGGGGCCACACACAGGTGCTCCAGTGTATACTATAGGGGTGACTCCATCTGTGAAGCTTGTACAAAACAGGTAAGTATTCAAGCTTGACAAAGGACAAAAAAAATTTTTCATCTTGGAACTCTACCAAAACAGACAATTGTACCCCACTTCTAAGCAATGTTTCCTATTCCTATTTCTGCCATCAAATATCTGTGTGCTAAGTATACCTATTTTTTTTTTACATAGGGGAGAAAAGACTCGGAGGACACCACTCATCCAAGGAGACCACAGACCCCCCCACCTCATGAGGAAGGTGAAATCCCCCAAAGCCAACAGGAGAAGGAAGAAGAAAACGTGGTGGAAATAGTCACCACAACAGGTGAGTGTCTGCGACCACAGACTCAGGTAAGAGATGGATGCCGGCAGATTTATAATACATGCTGTGTTTTTGTTTCTATATTTTTAGGTGATTGTGATGTTGTGGATCCAGGTCATTTCACCAGTGAGAGTGCCCAGATCCTGATCGGGGAGATCATGGGGTGTAATAGGGACTTGGAAAACAACCAGAAAAACATCAATGATGTTAAAAACAAAATGAAGAACATCATTGATGTTTTAGAGAGAGTTTAAAACACCTCCAAATCCCTTCCCTTTTTTGTGGTATTTGGAATGTAAAAGTTTTTTACATTTTTTGCCATTTTATAGAAAAGCCAAATTTTGAAGATGCACATAGTGTGTCAACATGTGCTATCTGCCATCACGGGAGATCAATGTATGTGTTTTGGGGGTGCAACCCCTTCCTCAATAATAAAGTAGCTTGAGAGGAATGGGTTGCACCCCCAAAACACGTCTCTTGATCCCCCGTGATGGCAGCTAGCACATGTTGACATTCGGAAATTTGTGTGCATCTTCAAAATTTGGCTTTTCCAGGGGTGACTTCACCCCATCTGAACGCAATATCAAACACAGTTTATAAATACTCATGTCTGATATTGCCTTCAATTTCTACAAAAGTTGAACTTTGTAAGTTCCAGATTTGTGTATTTCTTGTTTCTTTGAAACATGCCTGTTTTACCTTAAATGGACATTTCATTTTTTAGTAATGTGACCGAAAAAATTGTTATACAACAAACATGTTCGTTTGTTTTAAAAACCTTTTAGAAATGCACATGTGATTGTGCTGGTATTAAAAAGATTGATACTCAAGAATGTGTGGATTATTTTTTCAATGCTCCTAAAATTTTGTTGTGGTAAAATTGGTGTTTTCAGTGACAATGGGGGTTATTTCCTAAGGGCAAATCCACTTTGCACTACAAGTGCAGTTTCAGTGCAGGCTCAAGTGCACTTGTAGTGCAAAGTGTATTTTCCTTTAGTAAATAACACCCAACAATGCTTTTTAATGTTACACAATCACGGCATTTTCAGGACTCCCCACATTTCTGTCAGGGTCAGCTAAAAGAAACACAAGCAGTAAATGTCACCAAAGATTTTAATAGTTAAAATGATTTTTTTATTGTAAAAATGTATCAGACATTGTCTGGCATATTGATGGCCCCCCTACCCGCAAAGTAATCAAGGTATCTAAGACGGACCTCGCGGGCACTCAGGGGGGGCAAGCCAGGACGGCCACTTTCAAGCGCCGTCAGGGTTGGTTCATTTACATGAATTCCGGCCTCAGGCCCAACTGAGGCAGCATAGTTGGCAGAATTTCACCTTAAAAAGTTGTGGAGAACACAGCACACCAGGATGATATGATTCAGTTTATACTCCGCCATGTGTATGGGTGTAAGAAATAGGCGGAACCGGCTGGCCATGATTCCAAACATGTTCACCACTCTTCTGGCTCTGGCCAGCCGGTAATTAAAAACCCTCTGGTCCGGGGTGAGGGTCCTCATAGGGAATGGCCGCATGAGATGGTCCGCTAGCGCAAACGCTTCATGGTAGTCCTTCCACGAATGGTAGTCCTTCCACATTGTCTTCTGGAAGTGGCAAGTCCAAGCTGCCATTCTGGAGTGGGCGATGACTCCACCATCGGACATCCAGCCATTCTTCCCCAAGTCCACATACAGGAACTCATAAGTAGCCAACACTACTGCCAACTTCACAATACTATTGAACCCCTTGTAATTGTAATAGTATGACCCCGAGTTGGGTGGTGGGATGATGTGGACGTGTTTCCCATCAATTGCCCCTCCGCAGTTAGGAAAGTCCTACCGCTGGGCAAAGTGGGAGGCCACTTTTTGATTTTGGAACCAAATGATGGAGCTGACAAAATACATTGTTAAGTGACTACACGAGGTGAATATAGGCCCAGGAGAGCATGCTGGGGAGGTAAGTGAAGGCAAATATGTATGTAGGACAAAAAAAATTACCTAAAAATCCAACATGGGGGGCGTGACCGGAAGTTGCCCTGCATGGACGTCTGAATCCTCAGCTCTCCACTAGCCCACAGCCTTAAGGCCTAAAAGGGGGACTTTTCGCCACATTTTATGGGAGGCAGCAGGAGAACCAGGTCCTCTAAGCCCAGGGGATCGTCCCAGCCACCATCCGGCTCCTCTACAACCCTCCACGGGTATTTTAAACCGCCCTCCATGTCCGGGGACGAACGGGACAAGATGGCGCTGACGGCTCCTACCTCCTCCATGAGGCAGCCTGTCACGTACCTGGTAGGTAGAGCCCGGAATGCAGGGAACGGCCTCTCGTATACCTCCGACTCGGGAACCCCTGGTAGTGATGACAGGGGCTCGGGAGTGCGAAGGGGCACAAGTGCCTGACTGGAAGGCTGGAGCAGAGAGCTGAATCAGGTAGTCAGCTGGGAGGTGTCCTGTAGTCCGGCAGCAGGATGTGGACAGCAGGGAGGTGTCTTGTAGTCCAGCAGCAGGATGTAGACAGCTGGGAGGTGTCTTGTAGTCCAGCAGCAGGATGCAGACAGCAGGGAGGTGTCTTGTAGTCCAGCAGCAGGATGCAGACAGCAGGGAGGTGTCTTGTAGTCCAGCAGCAGGATGTAGACAGCAGGGTGCAGGCAAGCCGGGTCAAACACAGACGGGCAGATCAGGTACAGAAGGTAAATCCGGGAGAATAGTCAAAGTCCAAAAGCCAGAATCAGGGCAGGCAGAAACAGAGTAGTCAAGGTCCAAAAGCCGGGATCAGGGCAGGCAGCAAACAGAGTAGTCAGGAACAGTCCAACAGGTATCAGGTAGCAAATGCAAGTAACAGGGCACAAGGGGTCTTCAGGAACGCTGTAGACCAGACAGCAAGGCAGCAGTGGAACAGTCCTCTTTAAATAGCCCCTTTGGCGCCAAGTGCTGTCACAGGGCGCCGCTATTGGCGCTATTGCGCATGCGCGTACGCACGTTAGCGCAATTGGCGCTATTGCGCGCGAGCGCCGGATGGCGCTTCTGTGCACAGGCATTACTTTAAACTTTAGTTTGCTGGGATATTTGCAAGAGGGCTTTTCCTGACACAGCCACTACAACAGTGCTCGGCATCACCTCCACTATCCCAGCGAGCATTGGCGCTATTGCGCGCGCGCGAGCGCCGGATGGCGCTTCTGTGCACAGGCATTCCTTTAAACTTTAGTTTGCTGGGATATTTGCAAGAGGGCTTTTCCTGACATTGCCCCCCTCCAATGGGCAGCCTCCGGATGCCCAACTGGGCCATTTTACTAGGATGAGCTCTCTTAAAGGCTAGAATTAATCTTTTGGCATGGATGTTAGTCTCTGGTTCCCAAGAGTTATCCTCAGGCCCATACCCTTTCCATTTGACCAGATATTGAATCTGGTTGCGTCTTTTCTGGCAATTTATGATTGATTCCACTTCAAATTCCTGCTCATTGTCAATGAGTACAGGTTCAGGAGGACCAGTGTTTCGGTGAAGGAAAGGATCCGGGACTGAAGGTTTAAGAAGGGCCACATGAAAGACTGGATGGATATGAAATGACTCCGGTAATTTTAATTCGTAGGCCACATCGTTGATCTTCCTTATCACTGGGAAGGGACCCACAAACTTAGGGCCCAATTTCCTGGAAGGGCAAGCCAACTTCAGATTCAAGGTAGACAGCCAGACATGATCCCCTATCTTCAGATTAAGCTCCCCTCTCCTCTTCTTATCAAAAGTCGCCTTGTTCCGTTCCTGGGTCTTTGACATGGTCTCTTGGAGTAGCTTGTTGTTAGTACTGAAAAAACTCAAGGTTTCCTGGACAGCTGGCACCGAACATTCCGGAACATTGTTGGACAAAAATAAAGGATGAAAACCATAATTTGCAAAAAATGGAGACTGATTAATTGCAGAGTGAACAGAGTTATTGTAGGCGAATTCAGCCAGAGGTAATAGAGAAACCCAGTCATCTTGTGAAAAACAGGAATAGCACCGTAAGTATTGCTCCAAAGTCTGGTTAGTTCGTTCAGTCTGACCATTAGTCTGAGGATGGTAAGCAGAAGAGTAGGAGAGGTCAATTTCTAGAGATCCACATAGAGCTTTCCAGAACTTGGAGGTAAATTGTACCACTCGATCAGACACAATGTTTGCTGGTATGCCATGGAGCCTTACGATTTCTTTAATAAAAACTCTTGCAGTCTCTGAAGCAGAGGGGGTACCTTTCATGGGTAAGAAGTGGCTCATCTTGGAAAGTCTGTCGACCACTACGAAAATAGTGGTGTAGCCTTCAGATGGTGGTAATTCAACGATAAAATCCATGGAGATCATCCTCCATGGTCTTTCTGGAACAGGAAGAGGCCTTAGCAACCCCCACGTCCTGGTCTTGCTGCCTTTGTTTTGGATGCAGGTAGTGCATGATTCCACGTAGAGTTTACAATCCACCCCTAGCTGAGGCCACCAAAATGTGCGTTGGAGCAGTTCGGAGGTCTTGTGTATCCCGAAGTGGCCAGCCAATTTGTGATCATGGCAAGATTTAAGAACAGCAACCCGTGTTTGTTGGGGTACAAAGATTTTATCCTTGTACCATAGTAATTCATCTCTGGACTCTAGGGTGACATCTGCTGGAAGGGGAGTTGCTGAAGACGCCTGTCTAATTTGAGACAGCAAGTCTCCTTGGAGCATCAGAAAATTACCAGGAGCAAGGATGGTGTCTGGAGAAGGAGGAACTTCAGGTTCACTGAACATCCGGGACAGGGCATCAGGTTTGGTATTTTTTGATCCTGGTCTGTAAGTGATGTGGAAAGTGAACCTGGTGAAGAAAAGTGCCCACCTGGCCTGGCGTGGTTTCAACCTTTTGGCAACTTTCAGGTATTCCAGGTCCTTATGATCGGTGTATACAAGAATAGGATGAGCCGCTCCCTCCAGGAGGTAGCGCCACTCCTCAAGTGCGGCCTTGATTGCTAGTAGCTCCCTGTCCCCAACATCGTAATTTCTTTCGGGTTCTGTTAACCTGCCGGAGAAGAATGCCACTGGGTGCAATAAGGCCTTGGGGCCCTGTCTCTGCGAGAGTACTGCTCCCACCGCTATCTCGGAGGCATCTACTTCCAATATGTAGGGTAAGGCCGGATCGGGGTGCTTCAGGACAGAGGCCGACACGAATTGGTCTTTCAGGGAAGTAAAAGCAGCTTGAGCTTCAGGAGACCATTGGAACCGGGTGCCTTGACGAGTCAGTTTTGTGATGGGAGCGATGATGGAAGAGAATCCCTTAATGAATTTACGGTAAAAATTTGCAAATCCCACAAAGCGCTGTATTCCCTTCTTGTCTGTCGGAGCTGGCCATTCCAAGATGGCAGAGACCTTCTGCGGGTCCATCTTGATGCCATCTATGGAAATAATTAGACCCAGAAACTGAATGCTTTGGCGTTCGAATTCACACTTTTCGGGTTTGGCGTATAGGCCATGTTGGCGGAGCCGGGCTAGAACTTTCTTGACATGCTCTTGGTGGACAGGCAGAGAAGAGGAAAAGATCAGGATATCGTCCAGATATACTATGACAAACAGGTCAAGATAGTCTCTGAAAATGTCATTCACGAAGTGCTGGAAAGTGGCGGGAGCATTGCATAACCCAAAAGGCATCACCAGATATTCAAAGTGTCCGAAGCGGGCGCGGAAGGCAGTCTTCCATTCGTCCCCGCTTCGGATCCGGACTAAGTTGTATGCTCCCCGAAGATCAAGTTTGGTGAATACGGCTGCACTTCCCAACTTCTGGAATAGTTCGGGTACCAAGGGTAAAGGGTACCGGTTTTTGATTGTAATCTTATTAAGATCCCGGTAATCTACGCAAGGGCGTAGGGAATGGTCCTTTTTCTCCACAAAGAAGATTCCTGCCCCAGCTGGTGAAGTGGAAGGCCGTATGAACCCCTTTTCCAGATTCTCATCGATGTATTTCTTAAGTGTGGCAAGCTCCATCTCGGTTAAGGGAAAGATTCGCCCAAAGGGGACCTCTGCCCCGGGAAGAAGTTTGATTGGGCAGTCATAGGGTCTATGTGGGGGAAGTGTTTCTGCCCCTTTCTGACTGAACACATCCAGGAAGTCATGGTATGCTTCTGGAACGGTTTGGCAGTTTTCAACATCGGTTTCAAGACAAAGTAGGGGAGATGGAGCAGTAGTAAATCCTTGTAGACAATGTTGACGGCAGTAAGGAGAGGAAAAGCTGATGTTTCCAGTAGACCAGTCTATTTGTGGGTTATGAGCTTTGAGCCAGGGCATACCCAGTATGATGGGAAACAGGGGTGACTCAATGATGTCCAGGCGGAGTACTTCTCAGTGGTTGCCGGAAATGATGGTGTCTAGAGGAACTGTCTCTTGTGTTACGGGCCCAGATTTGATGGCCGATCCGTCGGCCAGGTGTACAGACAGTCCCTGTGCTCTGGGTCGTAGGGGGATCTGGAACTTGTGAGCAAATGATAAGTCCATAAATCCGCTACAGGCCCCGGAATCAATTATAGCGGTTGCCTGGATGTTCCCTCCTGGAAGCTGCAGAGAAATGGGAACAGCCAGGTGAGTGGCATTGTTAAACATAGCAGATAAGGAAGTTGAATAGAGGGTAGTATGCTTACAGGTCCTTGCCGGACAAGTCCTCACGTAATGTCCAGATTCCCCGCAATACAGGCAGAGGTTGTTAGCCCGCCGGCGCTGTCTTTCTTCAGGGGTGAGAGAAGGACGGATCAGGCCGAGTTGCATCGGTTCAGAAGTATCGGTAGAGGAGTGTGCAGGAGGGTTAGGTACACGTGGTAACATCCACACTGGGCGAGAGGGACAAGTTGCGCGATCAGCCCTGCGTTCTCTTAAACGTCTATCAATTTGAATTGACAGGTTGATAAGGTCTTCAAGTGTGGCAGGAATGCCTACCCGGGCTAATTCATCTTTTAATGGTTCAGAAAGTCCCATGCGAAACTGGTAGCGTAGGGCGGCGTCGTTCCAGTTTGTGTCGGAACTCCAACGTCGGAATTCAGAGGCATAGTCCTCCGCCGCCCTACGGCCCTGCTGAAGTGAAAACAGTGCTGCTTCTGCGGTGGCTGCCTGTTGTGGGTCTTCATACAAGAGCGCCATGGCTTGGAAGAAGGTTCCCAAGTGGTCGAGGCAATTGTTCTTCTGCTCCAGAAGTCGATGGGCCCATGCCTGAGGTTCGCCTAGTAGGAGGGAGATGACAAACCCTACTTTAGTGGTTTCCAAAGAAAAAGTCCTGGGTTGTAATGCAAAGAAGAGTTCACAGGCATTACGAAATGCTCTAAACTTGCTGCGGTCCCCAGAAAACCTTTCTGGTGTAGGTACTTTGGGTTCAGGCGGCAGCATGACCACAGAGGGAGCAGTAGATGGACCCGGAGCTGGATTAGAGAGAACTTGGACACGCTCCTCTAGTTGCTTATAACCGTCTTGTAAGTCTTTGACAGCTTGTGTAAGTCCGGCTAGATGACGGCATAAGTCCTCCATGGGCGACGTCCCCTGCGTGGGCTCGGACATGGCTGTCTGGTACTGTCACGTACCTGGTAGGTAGAGCCCGGAATGCAGGGAACGGCCTCTCGTATACCTCCGACTCGGGAACCCCTGGTAGTGATGACAGGGGCTCGGGAGTGCGAAGGGGCACAAGTGCCTGACTGGAAGGCTGGAGCAGAGAGCTGAATCAGGTAGTCAGCTGGGAGGTGTCCTGTAGTCCGGCAGCAGGATGTGGACAGCAGGGAGGTGTCTTGTAGTCCAGCAGCAGGATGTAGACAGCTGGGAGGTGTCTTGTAGTCCAGCAGCAGGATGCAGACAGCAGGGAGGTGTCTTGTAGTCCAGCAGCAGGATGTAGACAGCAGGGTACAGGCAAGCCGGGTCAAACACAGACGGGCAGATCAGGTACAGAAGGTAAATCCGGGAGAATAGTCAAAGTCCAAAAGCCGGAATCAGGGCAGGCAGAAACAGAGTAGTCAAGGTCCAAAAGCCGGGATCAGGGCAGGCAGCAAACAGAGTAGTCAGGAACAGTCCAACAGGTATCAGGTAGCAAATGCAAGTAACAGGGCACAAGGGGTCTTCAGGAACGCTGTAGACCAGACAGCAAGGCAGCAGTGGAACAGTCCTCTTTAAATAGCCCCTTTGGCGCCAAGTGCTGTCACAGGGCGCCGCTATTGGCGCTATTGCGCATGCGCGTACGCACGTTAGCGCAATTGGCGCTATTGCGCGCGAGCGCCGGATGGCGCTTCTGTGCACAGGCATTCCTTTAAACTTTAGTTTGCTGGGATATTTGCAAGAGGGCTTTTCCTGACACAGCCACTACAACAGTGCTCGGCATCACCTCCACTATCCCAGCGAGCAGCGGACCTGGAGCGGGAGATGGATGGACAGACGAGCAGGGGATCAGCAGCGGTGAGTCCATCCCCACCTCTCCCAGCACAGGGGAAGCATCAATGCGCGCCCCAGGACACATCATTAGGCCTCACTGCAGCCTCTTACACGCAGTGCTCAGAGGCCTTTCCGCAGCTGCTGCGCTCGGTGTCAGACCCATCCCTATCCCTGGAAGGAACGGCATCCCCCACACCATCACTGCAGCCTAGTGATTTCCCCCCATTACCAGATCCAGAGGGAATATGGGACCATGGACTTATACCAGAGGCACAATATGGAGGATGCATCCCCCAACGGGTGCTTGATCCCCCCCTGAACCCCCTCAACCGCAGAGACAAGCCCGCCACAGTGCCTCCAGGCCCACAGAACAGGGGACAAACCAGATAAAATCATACGCCCAGGTGACAAGTTCACCGACCCTGACCCCTATGGATGCCCTGGAAGGGGGTCATTCTTCTTATTCACAGAGGCCTTCATGGGGGAACACGGGGGCCCCCCAACTCCAGTTATGGGACTCTCGGAAACCTGCACCCCCCCACTCTCCAAAGGGAATCCTCCCCACCGCACAGTCCACAATACCACATGGGTCACACCCCGCGCTCCCAACAGCCCACCTCATGGCAAGACTGCCTACAAGCTATTCCTACTAAGGAGGACTTTAAACTTCTCATTGAAGAGGTTAAATCCGCCTGCCGGGCGGAAATCCAAGTGATACATGCCAACCTTAAACATCTATCTGAGAGGGTGGAGATGGTGGAGGAGGAAATACAAGAGACCAAACTGGCGGTACATCGCACTCAAGTGTAGGGGGCCGACCATCACATAATGCTCCGGAACATGCAATGCCATATCGAAGATTTGGACAATCAGGGGCACAGAAACAACATTCGAGTCAGGGGCCTACCTGAGTCAGGGGGTCCTGAAGACCTCCACGAAACCCTGCAATTCTTATTCAACGACCTCCTAGGAGACCCCCCAAACAAACCCATTGAAATGGATTGTGCTCACCGCGCCCTGCGTCCCAAAGGGCCCGTCTCCAGACCCCGAGATGTCATATGCAGGGTCCATTCCTTCCCCTTGAAGGAGGACATCATGCGCAAAGCCCGCATCACAAAGAAAGTGCTCTTCGAAAACACGCAAGTTCAGCTATTTCCAGACCTTTCCTGGATCACTTTGCAGAAACGCAGACTGCTCCGACCCCTGCTCATTTTGCTTCAAGAAAACGATATAACTTACCGATGGGGATTCCCCTTCAGCCTCACTGCTCGTCAACAGGGAAAATCAGCAGTACTGCGCTTCCCTGAGGACCTGGATAACTTTTGTGACACCTTGGAGATCCCCGTCCCTCGTCTACCTGAATGGGACTTAGTGGACTCGCCGACGCCACCTCCTGTGGTTTGGCAGAAGATCCCACCAACTAAACATCCTAGGGACCGGGACTCTCCCAGAGGCTCTACCAAATCTAAACCAAAAAAAGGATGACTGCCTTGCTCCCAACTCCTGCCCCTCTCATCACAGTTACATGTATTCCCCCCAAGGCCCCCCCCGCCTATCACTTAGTTTTCATTATTGGGCTTTTTTCTTCTGGAGACCTGTCAGTGGTGGTTTTTCGGATCACTAGTCCCCCTAGAGCAGTGGTTCTCAACTCCAGTCCTCGGGACCCACCAACAGACCAGATTTTAAGTATTACCTTGGGGAGTTGCAGACTAGAGTACTGCAATCACTGAGCAGCAAGTGATATCACCTGTGATGTATTTCAGCTATCTTGCAAACCTGGCCTGTTGGTGGGTCCTGAGGACTGGAGTTGAGAACCACTGCCCTAGAGGTTCACCTTACTAAAGTTCCCCATTGTTACCTTGTTTTGAGAATCTAAACACAGTTGATCTTGTTTTGAGTGGTTCACTATGCCCCCCCGGACTGGGCCCTTGTTGGGGGTGCTGACCAGGGGGACCTATTGGAACTTATTGGAGTCTGGGTGGTATACACTGCCCGGGACAGCAACGAAATGTTTATTTCTAATTGAAATGTTAATAACCAACTCTCTCCTTCTTTTTCTCTTTTTTCTCTCCTTGCTCTTCTTCCTCTCTCTCCTCCCCACCCTTCTCTCCTTCCCGGCTCACCGTGGGTCTGGGACGGTCACCTGGTCGCACCCCATGTCCGGATCTCCTTGCTTCCTGGATATGGTGGAAGACTCACGGCTGGATAAGCTAAGTAATCGAGTGCACACCTACACTAATGACTAGGGTTGTCCCGATACCACTTTTTTAGGACCGAGTACAAGTACCGATACTTTTTTTCAAGTACTCGCCGATGCCGATTACCGATACTTTTTTTTTAATGTCACGTGACAGTTTTTTTTTTGCTATTTTTTTTTGGGGGGGGGGGGTGAACGTTGTATGTGTGTGTGGTTTTTTTTTGTTTTCTTTTACAATTTTTATTTTTTACAATAATATTTTTTTATTATTTATTGTTTTTTTTTTTTTTTTTTTTAAATCAGCCCTGTTGGGGGGCTTTGGTGAGATATCAGGGGTCTTAACAGACCTCTGATATCTCCCCCTTGAAACAGAGAAAGAGACAGAGGATAGAGATTCCCCAGTCCCTTTCTCTGCAGCGTCAGCTGCACTGAGAATGAATGGAGAGAAGACAGCGGCTTCTCTCCATTCAAAAACTGACACATCGTAATCACAGAAGATTACAATGTTTCAGTTATGTGAATGGACAGAGTCAGCTGACTCTATCCATACACAAAGGAAGGAGGGGGAGGACGGAGGAACTGAGGGGGAGAACGGAGGGAACAGATGAGAGAGGAATGCAGGGGACAGATAAGGATAGAGGAACGGAGGGGGAGAGATAAGGAGAGAGGAACGGAGGGGGAGTACGGAGGGGGACAGATAAGGATAGAGGAACAGTGGGGGAGTACGGAGGGGACAGATAAGGATAGAGGAATGCAGGGGACAGCGGAGAGGCACAGAGGAACAGAGGGGGCACGGAGGAGGATGCAGTGACAGTCAGCTGTGAGCGATCACAGCTGTATGTCACTAAAGCTGGTGAAAGCCGCTGGGGGAGAATCCTGTAACTCCCCCACGCGCCGATCACAGCTGTCCTCCAGGTATCGGGGGAAGCATCGGGAGCATTTGCCCGAGTACAAGTACTTGGGCAAATGCTCGGTATCGGTGCCGATACCGATACTAGTATCGGTATCGGGACAACCCTACTAATGACCATGGCTAAGCTCATGACATTTAATGTCCATGGTTTGAATTCAAACAAAAAAAGACATCTTGCGTTAAGGGAGCTCAGGCGATCTGGGGCAGATGTAGCTATGTTGCAGGAAACACATTTTAACAGAGAAGACGCCTTCACCTTTGCATCTAAACACTATCCCCAGGTTTACCAGGCCTTTAGTTCCCGCAAACGTGCGGGTGTGGCCATCCTATTTAAAAGAGGCTCTCCTTTTAAATGCTCCGAGTCCTTAATTGATCCGAGGGGGCACTATATAATTTTAAGGGGACAGTGGCAAACGCAGGCGGTAACTATCTGTAATGTCTACGCTCCAAACACCCATCAGATACACTTCTTATCTAGGGTCTTCGCACGCCTGTTTAGGTTACCCAATGAATATTAGATAATTGGCGGAGATGTTAATTTAGTTCACTCGGTAGGTCTAGACCGCCACGTGATTAATCCTACAGCACCTCAGACCCGAGCTGTCCGTGACTCCAAATTATTTCGCTAATTAACCAGACGTCATGCCCTATTTAATGCATGGCGGGCTTTACACCCGGGAGATAGACAGTACACTTTCTTCTCTGCTCCCCACCGTATGCATTCCCGATTAGACTATTTTTTCGTTAATAATGCCACGCTACGCGCTACTAAAACAGCTCAGATCCTACCCATATCTTGGTCCGATCATGCCCCAGTTATTATATCACTAGAAATAGGCACCCCTACCCGCAAACCCAGTAATTGGCAACTAAACAACTTTCTTCTCCAACATACCCCGTCTAGATTGGAACTAGAGACAACCCTACAGAACTACTTTTTAGAAAATAATACCCCCGAAATCTCCCTCCCTATTCTCTGGGAGGCTCACAAGGCAGTCCTCAGGGGACGGTGCATCGCGATCTCTTCGGCCATGAAGAAAAATGCGATAGCATCTAAAATTCAAGCCGAGAAAGATCTTAAGGCTCTAGAACTACGATTGCAAGCTTCGCCGTCTCTACCTCTCCTTAAAAAAGTGGTTTGCCTCAGAAACACTCTACGAGACATAGCGCTGGGACAGGTGGAGAAAGCGCTGCTTCGGCTAAAACAAACATACTATGATAAAGGCAACAAAGTCCATACCGTTCTGGCACGTAAATTAACCGAGCGCTCCCACATGTCCACCCCTCACCAAATTAAAGATAAGAAGGGGGCACTTTTATCACACCCCCAAGACATAACTCGGGCCTTTGAAGAATTCTACACAACCCTATATAATAACCCTGAAATTCCCCAGGATCCGCGCCCTCCTGATTTGAAGGATCGCATGTGACAATATCTGGAGGATAGTGGACTCCCCAAAATCCAGGGGACTGACCTAATGTCACTTAATGCTCCAATCACAGAGGAAGAATTAATGGCCACTATTAAAATCTTGCCCTCACATAAATCCCCCGGTCCAGATGGTCTCCCTTATGAGTATTACAAGGCATTCCTCCCGATTCTCCTACCCTACATGTGCAAAATGTTTAACGCCTTCTTTCAGAAAACCACTATCCCCGTGGACATGCAGAGGTCATTCCTCACGTTGATCCCCAAACCTGACAAAGATCCTTCAGTATGTGCCAGTTACAGGCCAATCGCACTTCTAAACTCTGATTTAAAAATCTTTCCTAAACTTCTCTTGATGCGATTGAACCTGATACTTCCCTCTCTTATACACAAGGACCAGGTGGGATTTGTCCCCCTGCGTCAGGCAGGGGATAACATGAGACGAATTATTGACCTGATAGATGTGGCGAACAGGAATAAGCTGGAGGCGTTAGTTCTCAGCTTGGATGCAGAAAAAGCTTTCGACCGCCTTGGCTGGCCCTTCCTGTTCGCCACATTGAACTGCATGGGATTCCGGGGCCCATTTGTGCAAGCCATTAGACATCTATACACCAATCCCTCATCCCAGGTAAAAACTCCCTTTGCTCTCTCGCGGGCTTTCCCGACCGCGAATGGAACCCGCCAGGGGTGCCCGCTTTCACCGCTACTATTTGCGTTGTGTGTTGAGCCTCTGGCGGCGTCCATTCGGAAAAACCCGAATATACACGGGATCCCACTGAGAGATAGGGAATTTAAGTTGGCATTGTTTGCCGATGATATCATACTCACCTTAACCCAGCCTAGGATTTCACTCCCCAACTTACATGCTGAACTCGACCTATATAGATCTCTATCGGGTTACAAGATAAATGCAGCTAAGTCAGAAGCTCTACCCATCAATATTCCAACACAGGAGACCCAACACTTGCAACAATGTTTTCCCTATCACTGGAAGACATTATCCCTGAAATATTTGGGAGTTCAGATAACCCCTTCTTACTCCACCTTATACCGAGCTAATTATCCCCCTCTTTTCAAAACCATAAGGGACCTCCTACAAAAATGGAAGGCCCATCATATCTCCCTATTAGGGAGGATAGCTTCTGTTAAAATGGCTATCTTACCAAAGCTGCTTTATCTTTTCCAAACACTCCCCATCCCAATACCACAGGCTGAATTGAAGAAACACCTGGCAGATCTGATATGCTTTGTCTGGAATTACAAGAGGCATAGAATATCAAAATCGGTCATGACTGCGGCGCGATCAGACAGTGGGTTGTCCTTCCCTGACCTAACTAAATACTATCAAGCCACCCAATTACGAGCCCTAGCCTCCTGGTTCACCCAACGTTCCTATAATAGGTGGACAGAAATTGAAAAACTATGGATGGCACCAGTCCACCCAAATAGTATGCTATGGAATGCAACAGTGAAGGTAGATTCTACTAAGCTCTTGGGCCCTATGCTCCACCTTAGTTCACTCTGGAGTAAATTATCACGACTTTATAAACTATGCTCAAAAAACTCACTTCTCACGTCATTCCTCTACAACCCCAGATTGCCTGCAGGTCTTACGCATCAGATGTCCTCTCCATGGGCGATGAGAGATCTGTTTCACTTTGGTCATTTGGTGCATCCATGCACACGTAGATTGCTTTCCTTCACAGACCTCCAGAAAAAATTTGACTTACCGCAGCAAGTGTTCTATGGATACTTACAGATTAGGCACTATGCTCAATCACTTGCCCCGAACTTACAATTCTCGGCCCCAACTCCTTTTGAAGGCCTGATATTGGAGGGTTCGGCTAGACAAGGGCTAATTTCCAATATCTACCGGATACTAAATTCCTACAACATCACTGACCAGGGTAAACACGCATACATGCTCCGCTGGGAGAGGTTTTTGGGTGAGGAAATCCCAGAGTCTACATGGAAGACGGTCTGGTCTCAGGCAGCTAAGAGTTCACTCTGTACACTGTACAAAGAGAACGCCTATAAAATTATTTTTTTATGGTATATGACACCTGATGTTCTCCACGCCATCTACCCTTCTAGTTCAGACAAATGTTGGCGGTGCCTGAAAGAAAGAGGGACCTTATATCACATCTATTGGTCATGTCCCAAAATAGTTCCCTTCTGGACGGAAACGCAATTATTGCTGAATCGCCTGTTGGGCGTGCAGGTTCCTAGAGTCCCGAAATTATTTCTTCTTGGAGTGTCCGGATTACGTATATCTCGACACTCCAGGAAATTACTTGGCCATGTTCTTACAGCAGCGAGATGTCTGGTAGCCCTCCACTGGAAAAGACAGGCCCCGCCTACCCAAACAGACCTCTATACCAGAATAAAAGACATAGAGCTAATGGAGAAAATGACAGCCAGACTACAAAATAGATTGGAGGCACATGATAAGGTCTGGGAGGATTGGCATAGGCGAGAGGACCCACCCTAGGCCGGCGGCTAAGCCCCCTCCCCCCCCTCCTCTTCTTGTTCCTCTTTTCTTGCTGGTTGACAGTTTTAGAAGATATGGAATGTGCTATGCTACTACTGTACTTGGATGATTATATTCTGAAGTTTACTGATCACCAGATTAACTGTCCACCAGTTGCACTTAGTTACATGCAGTACTACTGTCCTTTGTATGTATATATCTTTATGTATAATAAATAATTGTTATTTGAAAAAAAAAAAAAAAAATCCAACATGCATGAGGACAAAGGGGACATTCACAGCATATTACACTCATGATAATTAGGGAATGAGGAAAGAAATACAATATATTACCAAACATTAAATACAATAAAATGTGATGTTAAAGGATAAAAATCTTACCTTAATATACTCCTTCTGCAGGACCTGGATGATGGCAGAACAGGTCTCCGGGATAATGATCCCCAGAGCCTGGGGGGAGATACCTGTCGAGAACTTGAGGTCCTGCAGGTTTCTCCCCGTCGCCAAGTACCGCAGGGTGGCGACTAGCCTCTGCTCCAGAGCGATGGCTTGCCTCATGCAGGTATCCTGCCTGCTGATATAGGGGGTCAGCACAGCCAACAAACGGTGAAATACAGGCTCCGTCATCCGGAAAAAGTTCCTGAAATCATCAGGATTATTCTCATGGATCTCACGGAGCAAAGGCATATGACAGAACTGGTCACGCTGGAGCAACCAATTCTTGGTCCATGAACTCCTCCTCACCCTGTTCATGGACTGGACTTGTGTCAAGGTAAGGACCCCAACACCAAGCCCCCGCACAGCACGATCTCTAGGAGGAGTATGTATACACAACATGGCTAGAAAACGGTCAGCTGCTCAGAACAAAGTAACAGAACGCACTGAAGAACAGCAAGGCCTGTGAAGAGTGACCTAAAAATCAGTAACGAATGAACACGAACACAACGACAAGTCAATTGTACTCGCTGCACGCACTGAAAACCAGATACAAACCCACAAGCACAAACTGAACAGCAGAAAACGATATGAAAACCACGAGTCTGAAAAAGCGCGAATCATCTCTCACCAAACTTTTACTAACACAATATTAGCAAAAGGAGCCCAAAGGGTGCCACGCTTGGTTCTGAACTGCCCTTATATAGTCTCGTCGTACGTGGTGTATGTGACCGTGTTCTTGGCGATCAGAAATTCCGACAACTTTGTGCGATTGTGTGTATGCAAAACAAGTTTGAGCCAACATCCATCGGAAAAAATCCATGGATTTTGTTGTCGGAATGTCCGATCAATGTCCGATCGTGTGTACGGGGCATAAGGGTGATCAGTTCACTTGAAAAAGGGGCAGCTTTTTCTGGATTTTGTTAAATAATTATTTATTTGTTTGGTGCCATCATTTGTTAAACAATATATATTACCCTGAGTATACCAACCTATCCCCATTAAGGGAACCATAACCCGAATATCGGTGCCACATAGCACCTGTCCAGGAACCGCCCTTGCCATCCTGTACATATCCCCCACCCTCTACCTCAACGCGGATGTGTTGGAGGCAAAATTTGATACCATACAATGTACTCAGGAGAGGGCATCAGCATTTTGATGCTGTCTCCCAGGTCTGTGCTCTACTACAACATTGAACTCTTGGAGAAAGGAACCGTCTTGTGACCGTGGAAATGGTCTGCTTGTTTTGTCTCATCCAGGTCAATGGGGCATCGTCTGACACTAGGCACACCCTTCTACCTAGCAGAAATTACGAGACACTACTGCTCCAGCACAGCATAGTTTTTCTCCCCCACCATCAGTTTCCTACTGAGAAAAACTATGGGGTGCTCTTCCCCATCGACCAATTAAGACTGCTCTAAGCCCTCACTGGATGCTGGCACAATGCTGTCTTAAAGCCTAAGTTCACCTTTTTTTTTTCTAAATTTCAGCTCCCCTATGCACCAATATAACATTCATGTACTTTTTTTTGCAAAAATATCAAAGCTTTCCATAAAATCTACAGACACTTACCTTACTGTCATACAACAATGATTCCAAACGTATCTATTGCTTCTGTCTTACATCCTTATGTGGCTGGGGCAGAGCGTAAGCTGAATGGCATCTTTTTATACTGGAAGTGGTCTTCCGGAGTGGAAAAAGCGATTTTCTACCTGTCTTCCTTGGTGAGGGGAATCTGCCAGTACCCTTTTGTGAGGTCCAATGTGGTGATGTACCGGGCGGGACCCAACATCTCAATTAACTCGTCTACCTAGGGCATCGGATAGGCATCGAATTTGGAAACTTCATGAAGTTCCCTAAAGTCATTGGAAAAGCGCAGGGTGCCATTTGGTTTTGTTACCAAAACAATTGGACTCAACCACTCACTCTGCAACACTTCAATGACATCAAGCTCAAGCATTCTTTTCACCTCTTCAGACACAGCCACTGCCACTTTATGTGCTTCTGGGATATGATTTGGCTTTAAACATATCTCTACATTGGGCTCTGTTACGTTGTCATGCTCGATGATACTGGTGAGAGCAGGCAATCCTGAAAACATTTCTGTTTCTCTGCAGAAGCTCTTTTGCTTGTTGGGTTTATGGCTTAGACAGCAGGGTAGCAGCAACCTGTACCAGGTCAACCCTTGCAGGGTCCCCTGAATTGACACCTACCACTGTGGATACCTGTTGGTTTCTCCAGGGTTTTAACATGTTTATATGATACATTTGGTAGTTTCCTCTTCCCAGGCTAATGTGCCCTGTATTTCACATCACCCACTTTTTCCACCACCTCACCACCTGCCACTTGACCAAAAAATTTGCACCAGAACAGCCACTTAAAACTGTCTGACCGGTTGTACACCCTCCTCTGGACATCCTGAGCCTTCTGGAGGTGCTCCCTCACTAATGGCATAATTCTAGCCATCCTTTCTCACATTTGGGAGACATGTTCTACCATGGTTTTGTGCAGTGAGGACTCACTTTCCCATGTTTCCTTTACTAGATACAGCAATCCACAGGGTCTTCGCTCGTATTTCAGTTCATACGGCGAGAAGCCCGTGGATGGCTGTTTTTAAAAAAGGTTCAAATACTTCCTACTGGAGCTCATTTCTTAACTTTCATGATATGTGATTTTTTGTAAAATAAACTTTTTCAATTTTATACATACTGTGACTCGATATTCCTACTTTGCTGCCAGAAAACCCCACCTTGGGGGATTTTTTTCTCTTTTTCCGTGGATGCCTGTGGAACCTCCTGGATAGCAAATAACAGAGCAGGAAGCAACATGTCTCAATCTTTCCCATCCTTCTGGACCACTCTTTTTAACATTGATGTCAGGGTTTTATTAAACCTCTCAACGAGGCCATCTGTCTGCAGGTGATTGATGGATGTCCGCAACTGCTTGATCTAAAACAGTTTGCACAAGTCCGCCATCACCTTCAACATAAAAGGGGTGCCCTGGCCTGTCCCGGGCAATGGCCTTAGAGGAAGTTTTCCTTAACTGGTTCAATACAGGGCATTTTCACCCCCTTCCTTCCCAGACCAATTTTCAGTTTTCAGCGCTGTCGCACTTTAAACGACAATTGCACGGTCGTGCGACCCAAACAAAATTGATGTCCTTTTTTCCCCACAAATAGAGCTTTCTTTTGGTGGTATTTGATCACCTCTGCGGTTTTTATTTTTTGCGCTATAAACAAAAGAAGAGCGACAATTTTGAAAAAAACACAATATTTTATACTTTTTGCTATAATAAATATCCCAATTTTTTAGAAAAAAAAAAAAAATTTCCTCAGTTTAGGCCGATACGTATTCTTCTACATATGTTTGGTAAAAAAAAATCACAGTAAGTGTATATTGATTGGTTTGCGCAAAAGTTATAGCGTCTACAAAATACGGGATAGATTTATGGCATTTTAAAAAAATGTTTATTTATTTATTTTTTTTTACTAGTAATGGCGGCTATCTGTGATTTTTTTCATGACTGCGACATTATGGCGGACACATCGGACACTTTTGACACATTTTTGGGACCATTCACATTTATACAGCGATCAATGCTATAAAATTGCATTGATTACTGTATAAATGTGACAGGCAGGGAAGGGGTTAACCACTAGGGGGACACGAGGGGTTAAATATGTTTCCTAGGGGAGTGATTCTAACTGTAGGGGGTGGGGACTCACAAGGGGAGGAGACCGATCAGTGTTCCTCTGTACTGGGAACACAGATCGGTCTCCTCTCACCTGACAGGACGTGGATCTGTGTGTTTACACACACAGATCCACGGTCCTGCTCGGTTAACGGGCAATCGTGGGTGCCCGGCGGACATCGCGGCCGCCGGGCACATGCACCGGGTCCCGAGCAATGCGCGCTTGCGCGCCCCCTAGACGGCCGGGAAGCCCAGGACGTCATATGACGGCCACCCAGGATGGGAGATCCCATCTGTGGCCGTCATTTGACTATGGGCCGGTGTTGAAGTGGTTAAAGGGATCGCTTCTGGATACATATTTGTGTAATCAAGGACTACTAATATATATTGGTGTCCCCTTGCTGACTTTACCAAGGGCCCCACCAGATCCATGCAATCCGTTCAAATGGCACCTCAGATATGGGCAAGGGTACCAGGTGGTTTCTGTAGTGTGACACCGGGACAGTTAGCTGGCAAGTGGGGCAGGACGCACAGTATCTTTTTACCATAGCCTTCACCCCTGGCCAGTAAAACTGGTTGGTTATCCTGGCCTCTCTTTTTTCTGCACCCAGGTGTCCCCCAGCAATTGCTCTACAGTTTCCCCTTGGCTTTCAGCCACTCAATAAAGCAAGTCCCTGTTCAACGCAAAGTGAGGAAACCTTTGATCTGCACCAGGCATTAGTGGGACTCCATTAATAACCTGTTCTCGAGCATTGACCAAAGTAGGATCCTGTAATTGGGTGGTGCCAAACACACCCCTGGATATGTCCAGGTCTGGGTGCACTGGTCTAGAGGAAGTTTCCCCTTCATCCTCCCACAACATGACCTGTAATAGAGAGGCTCCCCCCCAGAGGTCAACTCGGTCTTGAGACTTGAAATATGAACATTATCAACCACCTTAACATTTTCTGCAATGTCATTATCAACTATAGGTATCTCAACATTAAGAGTGTGTGTTGTGGGGGGTTCTGAAACGGACCCCTCCGACTTTGGCTCTTCAAGGCCCAGTGTCCCAGTCCTCTTGGCTGTCCAGAAAGTCCACTCTGCACCTGGTTCCATAGTTCAAGAAACAGCGGACAGTCCCGCCCCACTATGATATTGTGTATCAAACTGTTCACCACCCAACCTCTTGTGTCACCGAGTTACGACCATAGGCTATGGTCACTGGAACTAGGGGGTACTCCCTGGTGTCCCCATGAATGCAGACCCCTAGTGTCTTACCTACTGGGCCGAGTCTCCTGATCCCCCTGGCGTGTATCAGCGTAACCATGCTGCCGGAGTCCAGCAGAGCCTTGGCAGGGAGGTGGTTCACCCAAACTTCACATTCAAACTGACCTGCAGCCAGGTCAAGATGGGTGGCACATGCCCTTTGGACATAGGAAGAGGCTCTCCTGCAAGGCCCCGCTGAAGTGGGTACTGTGCCCGGGTATGTCCTCAGGACCGGCATCGCCAACGCTATATGTTGCCCATTCTTGGGATAGGGACTGACCCCTTGTGGGTCCTCAGAAGATGAGGCATGTTTGTGGGTTCCAGCATCTGGTAGGGCTTCCCTTCTAGGTGCCGCAATTAGCCTCGCCGCCCCTTGGTGTGGGTTCCCGGCGCTTTGCGGGCCCAAGTAGATCCTCCACCACGGTGTATCTTTCAACCAACACAACCAGCTGGTCCATGGTTGCAGGGTCTCCATGGTTTACCCAGCGCTGCAGGTCATCTGGCAGGGACCGCAGGCATCGGTCCATCAACACCCGTTTTACCATTTGAGGGCCTGTCAACTATTCTGGTTACAGCCATTTTTTGACCAGCTGCATCAGTACATACATCTGGGACCTTGGTGGTCAGTCAGGTTGGTACCTCCAGCGGTGCACCCTCTGAGCCCGGATGGCCGTAGTCACCCCCAGACAGGCCAGGATCTCTCCCTTTATAGTCTCTGATGTGCTCAGTTTGCAAGTCAAACTAGGCCTTTTGCGGGTCACCAGTAAGAAAGGGGGCGATAATGCCAGCCCGGTGGTCATGGGGCCACCCCTCTCTCTCCACTATCCTCTCAAAGGTAGTGAGAAAGGCCTCCACATCATCATTGGATGTCAGTTTTTGCAAGACATGGATGGCCCTCATGGCTACTTGATTTACAGGGGCAACAGCCGCTTACTCCCATCCCTGATGCTGCACGCTGCACTGCAATCTGTAAGACAGCCACTTGTACCTGTTTGGTTTCCTGTTGGGCTAAAAACTGGACAGCCAGCAAAAGAGTATTTTGCTGATGTGCAGCTACAGCCTGTGTGAGGGCCTGCTGCTGCTGAGCCATTGCCTCCCCGTGACAATGGTTCGCCTTCATGGAGGCTTGCTGCTTAGTCACGGTGGCTTGCATGAGTGCCTTGATGACCTCCTCCATGTCTTTTTGTGCTGCTTGCAGTGCCTGAACTGATTTCACCCAAGACATGCCATAGGTACACTGTCTCTTTAAATGTCAGTTTCAGGTTTAAATGGCTTTTGCGGCTGCAATGCACTGTGCCCGCATCCAAAACACCACTTGTAAAGTTCAGGGGATCTAACTCCTTGGGACCACGTGCAACAGCCAGTTTTCCTAAACATAAAAGTCTTTATTTTTCTTAACCAAACACAAAGGACTTACCAGCAGCAAAACAAAACATCAGGAAATGCAACACAAAACAAGTTTTCTTATCTTCAGCACAACTCAAACTGTTAAACATGCAAAAGACAAATAAGGGTTTTTACCCCAGGGTTAGCAGCGTCCAGCTTCAGGTATTTTATAGCACACATGCAGCACAGAGCCAAGTCTCCACTCAACTCCTACTCCACCCACCAACACTGGCAGTTTCCTGCCTTATGTGCTGCTTCCTTTAGGGACCGGAGTCCCTGTAGTCAGGAGTGGAGGCCCTTTTCCTACTCAGGGCCTTCAAAATTCCAGGTACCAAATAAGCCACTACTAATACCAAAAGGACTACAAGTCAGTCCTCTCTTCTATAAAACTGTCCCAGAATCCCTCACCCTGCATAGATGAGACCCCTGCGTACATCAACCTGTCCCCCTTAAAAGGGACCACAACCCAAATATCATTGCCACATAGCACCTGTCCAGGACCCTCCCTTCACATCCTGTACAGTACTGACAGATTGTCGTCATGTGGCACTGGTCTCATGCCTGAAGACAGGTTTCTTATTTTCGGCAGGGAAACCAGCAATATGAGCCAGACAGAAATAACAACCTGTCACATGATCATTCTGTTCTCACCATATCATCCGGACAGAAAATGGTATTGACTTCCAAGTTCCCCTGAGCTAAGCTGCAAGATCAACAGCACGTCTTGCACAACACCACAAGAAAAATTAGTGCAGCGCTACTTCACATGTCTCTAAACATATATTACATATCATTTAAATAATCCTGTGCATAGATGAACATAAAAAGTCTCTATGTCTTTTTTTATTATCGCCTCTTCCCAAGTGCCTTCCAATATCATAACAAGTTGGTGTCCCTCACAATGAAGCAGCTTGTAGCATTTGTCTTCCTCAAAAGGAGTCCTTTCTAGTATTTACTGTCACCTCTTTCCAGAGGGAAAAGGCACCATATTCTGCATTTTTGCCTCTCAATGGGTGCTGTCCATCCACAGCTAGGAATTACCTTCTTCCAAGGCACTGTATACTATGGGGAGATAAACCCCAAGCAGCACATATAATTCCTGTAGGCCTTGCTTCTCTGGCTAAACCCTGGCGAGAAGATCCCTGAGCCACAGCACCACCTTTTGCTCCCAGCAAGCTCTCCATCGGGGGGGGGGCATCTACCCAATTTCCACCTGCCAACACATCTTTGAGGCTTAAGCGGGCACTTGCCACAAATGTAGCAGAATGTATCATGACATTCCAATATTGGTGGGCCATTTCTGCTGTCACCAATTGTCCTATAGCAAGTTTATAATTGACTTACACAATGCTATGCCTTGAAACAATCGCATAAAGATACATGGAAATTCATATCAATAAAATTAGTAGCATTTATGCATGCAAGTTGGTTTTATAGCCTTTCAGGTCTATACCAGTTCCACATATGTTGTGCAATATGCCTTGAGTTCATGCCTGGACATGTATGACCTACATAAAGCATTTTATAATGAAGTCATTTTCCAGCCAAAAATGTAGATTAACATGTGAGTGAAAAATGAAAAAAAAAAAAAAAGCTCCAAAGGGGAACTGGCTAATTACTGTGCCACAAGTGATTGTCTAAGGCAGTAGTGGTCAACTTTCTTGATACAGGGGGCCTCAAGTGTGATCACTGACATCACCATGGGCCACACATAAAATCACTGAATATTCAGTGTCAAAGATAGCAGACACTGAACAGGATATAGTCAAACATTATGGGTATGATACAAGAGATATTTACAGACTGTAGACATAATACAGGAGATGGTCAGAGACTGCAGACATGATAAGAGATGATCGTAGGCTGTGGCGTTTAGCTGTAGGCATTAGCTGCAGACACAGGTGCACTGTACAGCCCCACTGCTGCAATGGGGCATGCAGTCTGTGTTTTGAGCATGTCAGGTCTCACTTACCAGACCGGAGATTCCACTTGGGCAGAGGGTAGGCTCCCTTACGTATCCGACTTGCGGCCCCTGGTAGAGCAGACAGGAAGCACACGAATGCGGAGTGGTATGAGAGCCTGTGCAGGAGTCCGTATTCTGGAAGCTAGCAGTCTTCAGACAGCAGATGATAGTCAGAGGCACAGGCAACGGATGCTGAGCAGGAGCTAAAGACAGGTCAATGCACAGGCTGGGTTTGGCAACAGGCGGGCAGCAGAGGTACAGGAGGAGCAGGCAGAAGCGAGGTCAAAACAAGCCGGGGTCAGATGCAGGCGGAGGTCAGAAGAATCCAAAGGCAAGCTGGGTCGTCAACAGATCAGGAACTCAGGAACACAGGAACTAGGAACAGGAAACAGGAACTAGGCACAGAGCTGTTGATCAGGCAGCACCGATCAGAGATAGCAGCAGCCCTAAATAGGCTGATTGGCGCCAAACGCCGCGCTCGTGCGCGCGCCGATACGCACATGCGCCTTCGCACCCGCACGCACCCGAACGCGTCCCCGGACACCGGCGCGCACACCAGCACCACCAGGCACAGCACGGCCAGCCGGATTAGACACGCCAGTGCCCCCAGAAGCATGCGCCCCAGCATGCACAGGAACGCACGCACCAACGCCCAACCAGGTAACCTCTCTGACAGTGCCCCCTCCTCAAGGGCAGACTCCTGGTACCCAGCTGGGCCAACTTTGAGGCATGAGAAACTTTGAATGACTGCAAGAGCTCTCTGGCGTGCAAGTTGCTTTCTGGCTCCCATGAGTTGTCTTCAGGCTCATTGCCCTTCCACTTTACGAGGTATTGGGTTTGGTTGCGTCTTCTTCTGCAATCTAAAATTGCCTCCACCTCAAACTCCTCTTCACCGTCAACTAGGATAGGCTTGGGTGGACCAATACTACGGCCAACAAAGGAATTGGGAGTAACCGGTTTCAAAAGAGACACGTGGAAGACTGGATGTATCTTCAGGGAGTTAGGCAGGTCAAGTTCATAGGCCACGTTGTTAATCTTGCTCTTAACCAAGAAAGGACGCAAGTACTTAGGGCCTAGTTTTCTGGACGGACAGGCCAACTTCAGGTTAGCGGTGGATAACCAAACTTGGTTGCAGGGTTCCAAGACAAGCTCTCCACGCCTCTTCCTGTCGAACATCCTCTTGTACTATTCCTGAGCCTTGGCCATGGTGTCCTGTAGTAGTTTATTGTTTGTTGAAAAGAAATCCAAAGTTTCAGACACTGCAGGGACGGAGCACTCAGGTATTGACCCAGGCAAAAAGGACGGATGGAAGCCGTAATTAGCATAGAATGGTGTTTGATTGGTAGCTGAGTGCAATGAATTATTGTAAGAGAACTCTGCGATAGGGAGCAGGGAGGCCCAATCGTCCTGGGCGAATGCAGAAAAACAGCGGAGATATTGCTCCAAGGTCTGATTCGTCCTTTCAGTTTGCCCATTTGACTGGGGATGACAGGCCGAGGAGAATGCTAATTCAATTTCCAAGGAGCCGCAGAGGGCTTTCCAGAATCTGGAGGTGAACTGGACACCACGGTCAGAAACTATGTTCGTTGGCACTCCATGTAATCTGATAATTTCTCTGATAAAGATAGTAGCTGTTTCCATAGCCGAGGGGGTACCCTTCATGGGAAGGAAATGGGCCATCTTAGACAGCCTATCTACCACAACAAAGATTGAAGAAAACCCTTCTGATAGGGGGAGTTCAACAATGAAGTCCATTGAAATCATGGTCCACGGCCTCTCTGGGACCGGTAAAGATTTTAACAGACCCCACGCCCTTGCCCGGCTATTCTTGCTTCTGGCACAGGTATTACAAGAATCAACATACTCCTTGCAATCTTTAACGAGATGAGGCCACCAGAAGGTACGTTGTACTAGATTGATTGTTTTTCGTGAGCCAAAGTGTCCAGCCAACTTGTGATCATGGCAAAGTTCTAACACCTGTACTTTTAGCTCCTCAGGGACCACAATTTTGTTTTCATACCAAAACAGCCCATCTTTGGCACGAGCTTCAGCAGGTGGTGTCATTTCCATAGAGGCCCGTCTAATTTGAGAGACAAGATCTTCTTGAAGCAGCAGGAAATTCCCAGAAGGGAGGATGGTGTCTGGAGGTAGGGCTTTTTCTGAGTCGTGGAGAGAGTGCGTCAGACTTGGATCCGGGTCTGTAGGTAATGTGGAATTGGAATCGGGAAAGAAAAAGTGCCCATCTGGCCTGCCGAGGTTTTAGTCTCTTAGCCGTTCTCAGGTATTCTAAATTTTTATGGTCTGCGTAGACCAAAATGGGGTGAGCAGCACCCTCCAGAAGATAACGCCATTCTTCTAAAGCTGCTTTGATGGCTAGAAGTTCCTGATCTCCCACGTCATAATTCCTTTCTGAAGATGAAAGTTTATGTGAGAAAAACCCCACAGGGTACAGGAGGGCTTTGGCACCTTGTCTTTGCGAGAGCACAGCTCCTACCGCAATTTCGGATGCGTCAACTTCCAATACGAAAGGTAGGGCTGGATTGGGATGTTTAAGAATGGTGGCTGAGGTAAACAAAGCCTTGAGTTCTTCAAAGGCCAGCTGCGCCTTAGGAGTCCAGCAAAACCGGGTCCCTTGTCTGATGAGTTCAGTGATGGGGGTTATTATCGAAGAAAATCCTTTGATGAACTTCCTACAGAAATTGGCGAAGCCAATAAAGCGCTGTACTCCTTTCTTATCTACAGGTGCAGGCCAATCCAGGATAGCGGATACTTTTTGAGGGTCCATCTTGATACCCTCGGGAGAGATGACCAGGCCTAGAAACTGAATAGATTGGAGCTCGAACTCACATTTTTCGAGTTTGGCATAAAGCCCATGTTGCCTGAGTCGGGTAAGTACGTTTTGTACATGTCTGCGGTGGTCGATCAGGGAAGCGGAAAAAAACAGAATAGCATCCAGATAGACTATGACGTACAGGTCCAGAAAGTCACGGAAGACATCATTAACGAAGTGTTGGAAGGTGGCTGGCGCGTTACACAGGCCAAAGGGCATGACGAGGTACTCGAAGTGCCCGAATCGAGTACGAAAAGCCGTCTTCCACTCCTCCCCCTCTCTTATGCGGATCAAATTGTAGGCTCCGCGGAGATCCAACTTGGTGAAAACTGCAGCGGACCCCAATCTTTGAAACAGTTCAGGTACTAAGGGTAGAGGATATCTGTTTTTTATGGTAATTTTATTTAATTCCCGGTAGTCGATGCAGGGACGTAGGGAGTGATCCTTCTTCTCAAAGAAGAAGATGGAGATGTGGAGGGGCGAATGAATCCCTTCTTTAGGTTTTCATCAATATAGGTTTTCAGGGTGCCCAGCTCCTGCTCAGTTAAAGGAAAAATTTCCGAAGGGAACTTCAGTTCCGGGTAAGAGTTCTATTGGGCAGTCATAGGGCCTGTGTACCAGGAGAGTATCTGCCCCCTTCTTGCTGAACACATCCAGGAAATCCCGGTAGGGTTCGGGAAGGGATTGGTAAAGCTTGGTATCAGAGTCTAAGCAAAGACACTGAGATGGTGTTATGGGTGTTCCCAGTAGACAGTGTTGTTTGCAGTAATTGAAGAGAAACTGAATCTTTCCTGTGGACCAGTCGATGCTGGGATTGTGAGCTTGCAGCCAAGGCATTCCTAGGATAATTGGAAAGAGGGGAGAGGAGATGACATCCAGGCGTAAGAGTTCCTGATGTTCCGGGCCAATAGTGGCCAGTAAGGGAACGGTCTCCTGGGTAACTGGTCCGGAGCTGAGGGTGGAACCGTCTGCTAAGAATACTGCAAGTCCCTGGGCCTTGGGTTGGAGAGGAATACTATGGTTATCAACGAAGGTTCGGTCAATGAAGCCGCTGCATGCTCCTGAGTCAATAATGACCGGTACCGGGATGTTCCTTCCAGGAAGCTGTAACATAACAGAAAGTATCAAATGGTTACCAGATCTGGGTAAGACTGGTGCACATAAAGAAGAGGATGGCAGGCACTTACGTCTCTTGTTGGGGCAGGCCCTCACAAAATGTCCTTGTTCACCGCAGTACAGACACAAATTGAGCGTACGTCTGCGCAGCTTTTCTTCTGGGGCCAGGGATGGATGGAGCAGACCGAGCTGCATGGGTTCTGGAGCTTCTGTGGCCGGAGCAGAACAGGCGGGAGGAACTTGATTCGGAGCACTAGGATCCCTGGGCAACATCCAAGTGGGACGTGGGTGGCTAACGGACCTCTCTGAACGTCTCTCTCTCAGACGGCGGTCAATCTGGATTGACAAGTTTATGAGCTCATCCAGCGTCTGAGGTATCCCAACACGTGCCAGTTCATCTTTGAGGGGATCAGATAACCCCAACCGATATTGGTGACGCAAGGCAGAGTCATTCCACTCTGTATCAGAGCTCCAACGTCTGAACTCTACGGCGTAGTCTTTGGCCGCTCTGCGAACTTGCTGCAGGGAGTGCAAGGAGGCTTCAGCAGCAGCCGTTAGTTGGGGGTCCTCGTATAGCTGAGACATTGCTAGGAAGAGGTCATCCAAAGAATCCAGAGATCTGGATTTTTGCTCCAGTAAACGGTGAGCCTAAGTTTGAGGCTCGCCAGTCAGTAGTGATATGATGAACCCCACCTTTGTGGCTTCCAGAGAAAACGTGTGGGGTTGTAAGGTAAAATAAAGCTCACATGCGATGCGGAATGCCCGGTACTTGCAACGTTCTCCAGAGAACTTTTCGGGTGTGGGTACCCTGGGCTCCGGGGGGAGCATTACTACAGAGGGTGCTGCGGAAGGGCCGGCAGATGCTGCTCCTTGAGGAGATGCTGAGAGGGCCTGGACCTGTCCCTCTATTCTGGTATAGCCTTCTTGTAGGCTTTTGACTGCCTGGGTGAGGCCCGCTAGGTGCCTACAGAGTTCATCCATGGGGGAGGCCCCCTGCCCGGACTCGGTCATGGCTGCCTGATACTGTCAGGTCTCTCACTTACCAGACCGGAGAGTCCACTTGGGCAGAGGGTAGGCTCCCTTACGTATCCGACTTGAGGCCCCTGGTAGAGCAGACAGGAAGCACACGAGTGCGGAGTGGTATGAGAGCCTGTGCAGGAGTCCGTATTCCGGAAGCTAGCAGTCTTCAGACAGCAGATGATAATCAGAGGCACAGGCAACGGATGCTGAGCACGAGCTAAAGACAGGTCAATGCACAGGCCGGGTTTGGCAACAGGCAGACAGCAGAGGTACAGGAGGAGCAGACAGAAGCGAGGTCAAAACAAGCCGGGGTCAGATGCAGGCGGAGGTCAGAAGAATCCAAAGGCAAGCCGGGTCATCAACAGATCAGGAACTCAGGAACTCAGGAACACAGGAACTAGGAACAGGAAACAGGAAACAGGAACTAGGCACAGAGCTGTTGATCAGGCAGCACCGATCAGAGATAGCAGCAGACCTAAATAGGCTGATTGGCACCAAACGCCGCGCTCGTGCGTGCGCCGATACGCACAGACGCCCGCACACCCGCACGCGCCCAAACGCGTCCCCGGACACTGCCGCGCACACCAGCACCACCAGGCACAGCACGGCCAGCCGGATTAGACACGCCAGTGCCCCCAGAAGCACGCGCCCCAGCACGCACAGGAACGTGCGCACCAACGCGCCCTGGCGCGCACCGACGCCCAACCAGGTAACCTCTCTGACAGAGCATTTGTCCCTAAGCACATACTGTACTACAGCAAGGTGCACCATCCAGTCTTGTCCATCTGCAGCAGCTGTCATAGAGTTTGACAGGCTTCTGGGAGCGTGGCTGGACAGTGCACCTGTGCCCTTCTTCTGCAGATAAATGCTGAAGCCTCATGCACTGGGACAAAAGGCCCAGTGTGCATGAGACTAAAAAGACATGTCCAAACCTTTAAAAGGGACACTCCCAGGGAGCCCTGACCAGAAATTGTTTCTCTCTCCCTACGGGTTAGTTGGGCAGAGCACACTTGGACACTTCTGTTGCCAATCTGTCTTCCCTCTTATCTCTCCCAGTGGGCTGTCAATCTGTTCCCTGGGGAGGAGAGGTAGCTGTAGTGCAGCTGCGAAAGGGTACTTGAGTTGTGTATATATATATATGTACCCCTTACCTATGCCCTTGTATTACATGCCCAAATTGCATTGCGGTAATGCACAGTAAATTGAGCACTATAATGCACATTACTTCACTACAAAAAAGTAAATGGTATGTGCAGCCTCCACTTAACTTAAACAGGTTACCAGGGGAGGTTAAAACAGGCAGCTTTTATTGTCCCCCAACTGCTCACCAGAATTGTAACAATACGGCAGGACAGGGCTGTACACATGCTGTGACCATGACATTTTTAACTTGGGGTGCAGAGTTTGACAGGCAGCGCCTCCTGTCAAACTCATCTATTGAGTTCAATGTAGCCTCTCCACAACTGTGAGCCGAACGCTCAGCTCACAGTCGCAACATAGTCCTACTATAAAAAATGTATTTTTGACGAACTAAAAACAAAAATAAAAAAACAAAAACAAAAAAAAAAACAGGCATTCAGGAGGTGGCAGTAGATCCAGTCTCTGTGTACCAGAATGATGGCCTCCTGCGCATACGCAAGAGTAATGTCATCCCAAGGTATGACTACCTCAATGGGCAGAAGCACCAGAAGGCAATAGCTAGCATTTTTTGAGAAGACTGGAATGGTTGTGAAGAAACTACCTGTAATGCTCTGTTATACTTACACAACTTTTAGTAAAGATAACTTTGTTGTTAATTTATCCTTGCCTGGTCTAAAGCTATGACATGGACATTCACTGTATTGTTCATTTAAGCAAAAGAGACTCCATTTTGTTCTCGCTGTTGAAATGTGTTCTGTAACCTTCACCTAACACACAGACGCATCTTCTGCTAGAAGCTCTCTACTCCCCCCTCCCCTCTCAAGGTTTTACTTTTGCAAATGTTCTATTCGCTAGCTTTTAATAACATATTTCTATTTGTTAGTTTTTAATAATATCTCACACCACCCCTTTCTTATCTATGTATAAAATAACATGTAATAATAAATTTTGACACTAAACGGACATTTTAAACACAGTGATTGAGTCCTGTGAATCTGTTCCTGCAGCTGCAGTATTAACTTTTGTTTTAGATTCCCAATCAGAAATTAGTTATAACAGTTTTGGCGAGACAGATATCAGGAGTTTGGCAGAGTCTCCAGAAGAAACCTCGCTTTGATCGGGTTAATCGGGAACACAGACCTCTAAATGCTGGCTAGGTAAGCTGTCCTTAAGCTTGATATATTTCTGTCTTTGCAATGTATCCTGTCAGTTATCAAGGAAACCAGACCACTCTTGGACCTTTCTGGTTGGGTAACGTGTGTGTGTGAATGTGTTTGTGTCATCCTTCAAGGGTTGGACTGTGTGTGGATATCTTGGTGAGAGGACCAGGGGCCAGTGGGAAAAGGTTGCCTGACTCGAGGTATTATTTGTGAGCAGGATTGTTGAAGTGTATTCCCAAATGTATTTTATACCCAGATTGACTGCAGGATGGCAGATGGGTTAGGGTGGGTTTTCCCCAAATACTTTGCCAAGCAGGAGACTCACATTCATGGTGCCTAACAAGGACAAAGTTATGGACACTAGGGTGTGTTGTCTCTGCTAAGTCCCTTTGCTGCACAAGTACTCCTATAAGGACTCTTGTTTAAGAGCCAAACAGAAAGTTTATTTGCCAACGGGCAGACAGATTGAATTGTTGAGCATGTCTGTGTGGGATGCGCTCTGCAGGAGGACTGCTGGACTCCTTTTGAGGGAGCGATTATCCCAACAGAAACGTACATGCCATAAAGAATTGTATATTTGTTCAATTACCCAGTAGAGGATGATAACCCCCTCTGTTTGGTAATGTGTGTAGTAGTTAGTATTAGTTAGAAATATTTTGTGTCTTCTTTTATGAATATTGAAGATGTGACGGCTGTCTTTGGTAAGCAGAGTATTCCTCCTGCGGGAGCAGTGCTTTGGTTCCGCCTGTATGGAATGTTAGCTGCAGGGACCTACAGTCAGGCCATGTAAATTGTATAAGAAAATATGTTATGTTGCCATTGTGTACAGAGATATTGATGTTATTGTTTTTCAAGTTTATTTTTCCTTTCACCCATTCCATTTGATGTAATGAGATGCTCTTTCCCCTTTAAAACTAAGGAGGTACTCTAAATTCATTCCCCACAACTGGGGACAGTTGTGATTCAAGTGGGGGGTGTATGTAGCGGGCACCTACTTTTAGGTAGGTGACCTTTTTGTTAGTTTACAATGTCAGGTAAATTTAGACAGGCTTGTGCTATTACAGCAGGCCTGTTTTGTTCATTTCTCATTTGAGGGGCAGGTAGTTTGTATGCTAGTCTCAGCCAATCATTAATTTGCTTGGTAATGCCCGGGACTCTCATATAAAAGCCGGGTCACATGGTTTAGAGGAGGTCTTCCGGTTAGAGCGTGGAGAAGCCAGCCTGGTTCCCGGAGGGGAGAGGTTTCCCCCTCAGGGGAGCCAACGGAGCTCCCCCTTGCGAGAAGGGTGGGGAACCAGTCTCCATAGAGGAAGAGACGACACCTTGGAAGTACCATGTAGATGGGAAGTAGTGGTAAAAAGGTAGCGGTGAAGCTGCAAGCACACATATAGAAATACAGACTGTTCTTGAAAAGTTCTGCAGATGAAGAAGTTATTCAGAGTGACTCTTTATTAATTATTCTCTATCAAATCTACTTCCATCTTCCCTGATTGAGGAAATCACACAAAGTGATTTCCTATTATCCACAAATGATTCTAGTTCTTCCATAAGAGACAGTGAAAGATTATAATGTAACAAAAGAGCATTTCAAAAGAAGTCCTTCTCCCATCCCAGTTCATGTTAATTAACAAAGCAAGAGAAAAAGCATTATGGACTGTGTTTTTTTAATCTATGGGTTGCAAGGGTTGAGTGGCAAACGTGAATTATGGATATAACAATTATTCAGCCGCTCCTTCAGGGGTAAGTGCTTCATGTGGGGGCGTCGTCCGGGATATCTGTTTCGCGTTTGCCGCTAACCATCTCCCATAGCAACGAAGTCTGCATTTCAGTAACTGTTGCCAAGATAGCCTGCAGTATAACAGTACCTGCCACTAGGGGTCACTGGGGAGGACTTTGAAAATGTGCAGCTACAGTTCCTCACGCGCTGAACCAACAAGTGAGGGGTGGAGCCACGCCCCAGAGGAAAAGTTTTCAGCGTTCAGCGTGCCACGCGCCAGAGCGAGACAGGCGGAGGAAGATGGCGGAAGCTGTTGGGAATACACTTGCCATGCAGCGGTTATCTGATTTGCAGGACCGGGTTCTGATTGACACCGGTGTTCGGTTGGAGCTAACCGGAGGACTGGCGTTGGGAGTGATTGACGGAGTGGAGACAATCTGTTTGAATGGTCATCTCCAGAAGAGTTTGATTCAAGTAGTGAGGAGGAATATTTCCTAGAAAGTTCAACTTCAGTGGAGGCTTCCACAGGAGTGTCAGGAAAGTTATCTGGTACAGTTAAAACTCCAGTACTCCTGTTTAATGTTTCGAGTACTACCCTTCCTACTAGGACAGCTACGTTTCAACAATGGGTCAGCAGAGCTACTGACGCATGTGTTTAGCCTGGTAGAGGAAAGGCTAAAGACTTGCCTAGACTCTCAAGATTCCAAAGAGACGTTCAGAGAAAAGTAGCTCAGGAGTGGGGCTTCAACTACCCCTATGTTCCGCATGGGAGGACGAACTTGTTTGGGATTAGCTCCACGTTCCTAAGCCAAAGAGGACACCTGACAGTGAGGTTTGGGTCCGGTTTAAAGACATCCACTGTGAATGGAGACTTGGAAGAGTGATTCACAAAGATAGAGTGTTGGTGGTAAAGGCCGGACAGAACACCCGTAGTTATTCTATCTCGGTGAGAGGACCAGGGGCCAGTGGGAAAAGGTTGCCTGACTCGAGGTATTATTTGTGAGCAGGATTGTTGAAGTGTATTCACAAATGTATTTCATACCCAGATTGACTGCAGGATGGCAGATGGGTTAGGGTGGGTTTTCCCCAAATACTTTGCCAAACAAGGACAAAGTTATGGACACTAGGGTGTGTTGTCTCTGCTAAGTCCCTTTGCTGCACAAGTACTCCTATAAGGACTCTTGTTTAAGAGCCAAACAGAAAGTTTATTTGCCAACGGGCAGACAGATTGAATTGTTGAGCATGTCTGTGTGGGATGCGCTCTGCAGGAGGACTGCTGGACTCCTTTTGAGGGAGCGATTATCCCAACAGAAACGTACATGCCATAAAGAATTGTATATTTGTTCAATTACCCAGTAGAGGATGATAACCCCCTCTGTTTGGTAATGTGTGTAGTAGTTAGTATTAGTTAGAAATATTTTGTGTCTTCTTTTATGAATATTGAATATGTGACGGCTGTCTATCTCACAGATGAAGGCCTTTGGTAAGCAGAGTATTCCTCCTGCGGGAGCAGTGCTTTGGTTCCGCCTGTATGGAATGTTAGCTGCAGGGACCTACAGTCAGGCCATGTAAATTGTATAAGAAAATATGTTATGTTGCCATTGTGTACAGAGATATTGATGTTATTGTTTTTCAAGTTTATTTTTCCTTTCACCCATTCCATTTGATGTAATGAGATGCTCTTTCCCCTTTAAAACTAAGGAGGTACTCTAAATTCATTCCCCACAACTGGGGACAGTTGTGATTCAAGTGGGGGGTGTATGTAGCGGGCACCTACTTTTAGGTAGGTGACCTTTTTGTTAGTTTACAATGTCAGGTAAATTTAGACAGGCTTGTGCTATTACAGCAGGCCTGTTTTGTTCATTTCTCATTTGAGTGGCAGGTAGTTTGTATGCTAGTCTCAGCCAATCATTAATTTGCTTGGTAATGCCCGGGACTCTCATATAAAAGCAGAGTCACATGGTTTAGAGGAGGTCTTTCGGTTCGAGCGTGGAGAAGCCAGCCTGGTTCCTGGAGGGGAGGTTTCCCCCTCCGGGGAGCCAACGGAGCTCCCCCCTTGCGGGAGGAAGAGACGACACCTTACAGCATTCGCTGGCGTTGTTGGCCACCCCTGCGGGGAAGGGAGCAGGCCATAAAGGAGAAAAATGAACTAAGAATCATTGCGGGAGAAGTAGCAACAAAGCAGAAGGAAACTGGGCGATCGATCGTTTATGAGTGGCACATGGACTATTGATCACGTGAGTGAAAGCCCAAGGGAAGGGTACTGCCAGAGGCTGAGGGATGTTGGTATGCAAGTCAGTGAGGCAGGCGGTGATGGCCTGTGACTTTGGGTTCAGCAATGCCCCGGGGATTCCAATCAGTCAAGCGGGAGAAGTTATTCAGAGTGAATTTTTCTCAGCTCAACTTGGAAGTACCATGTAGATCCCATCTCCCATCCCAGTTCATGTTAATTAACAAAGCAAGAGAAAAAGCATTATGGACGGGGGTAAGCGCTTCATATATATATATATATAGATATATATAAATATATATACACACACACACATACATACACACACAGAGGAGGTAGTTGATCAGCCGAGTTCTGGATAACAGCCCAAATTTAGGAGAGGAACTCCCCAAACAAGACAGCTCAGAAACAGTTCAATAGTACGAGAGTGCAATATACATATGCGTACAATGAAATACCATCTGGAGTATAACTTGTAAAAACAGTAAAGGGTTAGCTATTAAAAGCACATTGTCACCACACTAAAGGAGGAATCCCAGGCCTGCCTATTCAACCTTTATATCTTAATGAGAGACCAGACAGAATAGGTATAGGCTATGGGCCCTTTAATAGCAACAGCAGCAATGTCCAAGATGCAGGCCTGATAGTTTTCACCAGCAGTTGGAGCTAATTAGATTATATTTAATAAGACTTAATGATGTGAAGGCAAATTAAGTGACTTAAGCAAGTCAGTAATACTTCTTGAAGTGGCTTTAGGTAAAGGTGTCTATGTACAGTGTTCAGGTAAATTAACCAAAGAAGGATTGCAAATGATGGGCGATTGCTCTCTCACCATCGACCAGAGCGGTTAGACACCTCTGGGACAGCCACCCTGGAATAGACATCCTTCAGGAAGGCGAACAGCGATGACCCACAGCTGCTGTGTCCAGACGATCGTGGTGATGATCTGATGGGTTGGTGCTGCGTGGATGTCTGGCAACAGCAAGCAGAGTTAGGCCCTCCGGAGCCAGGTCGGAATCAATCGATAAATGAATGGTAGGCCGCAACCTCCTCTCTTGGCCACAGAGAAGTGTGCAATCAGCAATGCCCAGGAAGAAGAGAACTCCTCTTGTTGTACCAAGGATCCCTGGGATGTGTATTCCAGGTGGAATTTCACAAAACAGAAGTACTGATCTCAAAGACTACTAGTCCCACAATCCTTTTGGTTGGGCTCACAATATGACGGCAGTTACTAGTGCCCAGCACTAGAGGGACATCACAATAGATGAAGAATAACAGGAGTGGTCTGCATAATAATGTAACTGTAGTCCACCACCGCTACATTCTCCTCCCACTTGAAAGTCTTTGGTCCCTGAAGACAGAACACAACCTGTGAAATCACTTTACTGTACCATAGGAAAAGTGAACAATTAGTTATGTTATAAACTAGAAGCGGAAACAGGCAACAATTGACTCAAAAGAAGGGTTCTCTAGCAGTAAACTATATACATTTTCAGGCAAGGTCATATCATTTTTGTGACAGGCCAGTAGTAAATTAGTGGCCCACCCAGTAGTGTCAGGAGGCGGATCAGGGTCATCCTCTATCAAAGGTTCGATAAAGGAGGCAAGTGCTTGACTAGAACGCAGGACGGTATTAATAAGTTCATCAGAATCTCCCTATTTTCCTTCTGGATTAAAATTGTCCTTCGTCACTGGGGTGGAAGCACTCACTTTCCCAATCACCATACAAGGCTTCAGGCTGATTGGGTGACTGGTGACATTCCTCACAATGATGGCGATCCTTCCCCCGCTTCTCAATAAGGCCCTAGTGGGCACGATTTCTGGAACCAGTTCTATTGTGCTACCTTCCTCCAGTGGATCAGCTTTTATATATATATATATATATATATATTTATTTTTTTTAGATTAGTGTGTACGTGAGCTGTTCCTGCATTCCACTATTCCATGGACTTTTCTCCTGTTTTCTGACGTGCCCCTCTGACTGTTCCTTTGGTATGGATGGGTCATTCCTGTACCAGCCCCGGATCGGACATTGCTGTCACCCCCTCTCTCTCCCTCCCTTTGGGAACCGGGCCAATTTCCAGCTGACTAGTATTATATATTGTATATTGTTAAATTTTTTACTATTATAGACATTCCTTATACTGTACTCCTGATGAGTGGACATGTTCCACGAAATGCATCGAGTTCCATTGCGATGCCAAGACAGTCTGGTTCTTGCACTTCATTACCAAGTATTGTGTTTTTCTGCGATTATGTAGATTTATTCTTGGATTGTAATAAATTTTCTATACCATTTACTTCATGTCACTTTGACTCTGGGTAGTGACATGCCTCTTTCAAAGTTCCATGACCACTGTTTCCTTTTACATACAAAGTATTTTAGGGATGGAGCCATGTCACGGTGGCGATAATAGGTCATATCTCTTGTTATTTGCCAATATCTGGGTGGAAGACACCCAGGTCCTCATTGACCTATTACCTACCTACTGTACATAGACCTATTTTTGATTTATTTTTGTTTAACTTTTTTTTTACTAAACTGTATCTATATATATTGCTTACCAACATCACTAAGTTTGTTATTCTTAGTTTTGTGTTGCTGTTCACCTTCCAGCAAGCCCAGCTAGCGGGTGGGGGGTCATATTGCCTCTGTCTGGTTTCTGGGGCTGTGATGAGCGGCATTGTCTCCCCTCCTCATCCCCGTCGGGGTGTGGGTGGGGAGTTCTATCACGCACATTGGCACTATGCACACGCTGCCTGCCCGAGACATCTATCGACGCCGGGATGTGGCAACTTCTTTCGTCCATCTCATGCTGAGCGCTGGGTGTGTGGTGATCGACGGCCGGCACATGCCCCGAAGGTGGTCCTCTCCCTGCTCCCTTGTGCTCATTGACTAATGGCATAGCACTGGCGGGGTCCCGTCCTGTATCTCGGGTACACGGCCTGAGCTGGTCAGTATATGCCTCTCTATACCTGAGGGGCATTACAACTGCAGTCTACTCCATGAAACCACACCTCAAAGATTCACTTTGGGAACCTAGGTGATCCCACCTATACACATTTGTTTATGTTTTTGCTGCTTTTTTTTTTTTTTGCACCAGGCCTCCTTACACCTCAGATGCATTGCAACTGCAATCTATTTCATGGAACCACACCTGTAAGATTCACTTTGGGATCCTAGGTGACCCCACCTATATACTCGTTTGTTTGTTTTTCTTTGTTTTGTTTTGTTTTTTTTGCACTAGGCACTTTTTTCAGCCATTGTCACTTTTGCTATTTTTTTACGATTTCAGCAACCCGATCTTTTTAAACGTCATGCACCTGCTTCTCCCATGCATATTTGTATGATTAGTTTGTCCACCCAATTTATAATACTCCCCCCTTTTTTTTGTTAGATATAGTTTTTAGACACTTGCACACCTTTTTGTATTTATATATACTTTGGTATATTTTACATACATACACATATCTATATTTTTACTTTATATATCACACATGTATATATATATACATTGATTTTTAGATTAGTGTGTACATGAGCTGTTCCTGCATTCCACTATTCCATGGACTTTCCTGCTATTTTCTGACCTGCCCCTCTGGCTGTTCTTTTGGTATGTATTGCTCATTCCTGCCTCAGCCCCGGATCAGACTTTGCTGTCACCCCCTCTCTCTCCCTCTCTTTGGGAACCGGGCTAATTTCGAGCTGACTAGTAAGTACCAGACTGCTTGTCTCTCCTAGATCATGTCATTCATTCCTGTTATAGGAAAGTGTTCAATACTTTTGACCGTATACTATTATATTATATATTTTTTACTATTATAGACATTCCTTATACTGTACCCTGATGAGTGGACATGTTCCATGAAACGCATCAAGTTCCAGTGCGATTTTTCAAGGATGCCAAGACAGTCTGGTTCTTGTAATTTATACCTAATTTTTGTTGTGTCATTATTGTGCATATACCATCATACATCAATACAATATCTATTTATGTGTTCTAATATGTGCTTTTTATATGTCTGCGATTATGTAGATTTATTCTTGGATTGTAATAAACTTTCTATATCATTTACCTCATGTTATTTTGACTCTGGGTAGTGACATGCCTCTTTCAAAGTCCCATGACCACTGTTTCCTTTTACATACAAAGTATTTTAGGGATGGAGGCATGTCACGGTGGCGATAATAGGTCATATCTCTTTCTATTTGCTGGGGAGCAGAAAAGAACAGTCAAAAGACCTGCGTAACAAGGTAATAAAACTTTACAAAGATGGAAAAGGACATAAAAAGATATCCAATGCCTTGAATATGCCAGTCAGTACTGTTCAATTATTTAATAAGAAGTGGAAAATTTGGGAATCTCTTAATACCAAGCCAAGTTCAGGTAGATCAAGAAAGATTTCAGCCACAACCGCCACAAGAATTGTTTGGGATACAAAGAAAAACCCACAGGTAGCCTCAGGAGAAATACAGGCTGCTCTGGAAAAAGATGGTGTGGTTGTTTTTAAGGAGCACAATACGATGATACTTGAACAAAAAAGAGCTGCAAGGTCAAGTTGCCAGAAAGAAGCCTTTGCACAAGTTCCACAAAAAACTGGTTACAATATGCCCAACAACACCTTAAAATGCCTCATTGGGCTTTTTTTGTGGCATTGGCGCAGTAAAGGCTTCCCTCTGGCAGCTCAACCATGCAGCTCTTTTTTTGTTCAAGTATTGTTGAATTGTACAGCCTGTATTTCTCCTGAGGTTACCTGTGGGTTTTTCTTTGTGTCCTGGGCAATTCTTCCCGCCAGTTGTGGCTGCAACCTTTCTTGGTCTACCCAACCATGGCTTGGTATCAAAGGAGCCCCGAATTTTCCACTTCTTAATAAGGGATTAAAAAGTACTGACTGGTATATTCAAGGCTTTGGGAATCTTTTTATATCCTTTTCCATCTTTATAAAGTTCTGTTACTTTGTTACGCAGGTCTTTTGACTGTTCTTTTCTACCTCCTCATGGCTCAGTGTCTAGCCTGCTTAGGGCATCCAAGTGAGAGCTAACAAATTCATTGACTATTTATACACAGACACTAATTGTGATTTAAAAAGCCACAAATGTGAGAAATTAACCTTTAATTGCCATTTTAACCTGTGTGTGCCACCTTCTGTGTCTGTACCAAGGTCAAACATTCCAGGGTATGTAAACTTTTTATCAGGGCCATTTGGGTGATTTCTGTTATTATTATGATTTAAAAAGGATCCAAAAAACGATGTGATAATAAATGGCTTCATGCGATCACTATCCTTGAATAAAAGACAGTTTTTTGGCATGATCAGTCATATTTTCAATATTAATGCCACAATTTCACAATTTCTGCCAGGGTATGCAAACTTTTGAGCTCAACTGTATAGGCAAGCCTATAACAAGGCTTACCTATGGGCAGTGTAAATATCTCCTAAATGTAGAGCTATCCCCGCAGGAGCCGTTTAAGTATGTTTGTTGCGTACTCTGCCTCCCAACCCCAATAACAGTCTCTGTCCCTCTTGGCACATGGGTTAACAGTAAAAAAAGAATCCATCACAACAGAGATCCCACCGAATCTAATTTTTCTTGGCATTGATAAATTTAGTGCCCACTGGAGAGATAGTTCTTTGGTTAGAGAGTTATCTAGAATGGAAATGTCATGGATAAATAGAATCAGGTCATATGTTCCTCATGGTTTAAATGTGGACGTTGATGTGAATGCTTTTATTGATAACTCTTAATTATTGCTGGTCAATCTGTCTAAGTGAATACTTTCCACTCATTGTTAACCCGCTTTGAGCTTCTGGCTTATATCAATTTGTCATTTTTTTGTTAATATGTTTATATATTAACAAATTTATTCCGTGAATTTGTGAAATTGTGTCCTTTTAAAATATTTGTCTCCCAATGGATTTATTGAATACACTATTACATATATGTGGCTAACCTTGGGCTTCCAGTTCCCTATTGGTATGTCAGTATTACTTTTTATTAAGAATTTCCTTTCCAATTCATTTAATTAAATTTGATGTAAGAGATGTACTCATCATATTGTATTAAACTTATTTAATCTTTGCTGCTATAAGGTCCATTCCGATAGAGGCTGCTGTTTTGCCCTTTGGAGCGGGTGTTACCGTATAAGACTTTTAACCTTTTTCCGGTCCCTTTAAGATATGGTTAGGAGAGTATTTGAATAACCTGTGCACTGTGATGTTTATCAATGTAGAAGGGTGGGTTTAATATTATATTTTGTTAAAATGGATGCCTATGAGACCCGATCTAATATGCGGAGGTCACACTGTTACAGCGACATCTGTGTTTTGACCTGTATTGCGCTGTTTGGTGGCCACCCATTGCTATTTTTGGGATCTTTTTGAACAACAGAATCAGCTATGAAACATTTATTTGTTTTTTTTTATGTGTAAGCATTTGCCCTTTTTCAAAATGGAGCATTGTTTAGAGTGACTACCTGAAGCTCAGAACGAGGTGTGGTTGCTTCCTATATTGTATACAGTATATTGCGGTGAGTCAGTACGCCGCCCGTGCCCCAGGACGATGTCATCTGTGATGAAACAAGTAGTAACGTGCTGACATTGCAGCGTTTGCACAGGTCCCAGAGGGACGGGCTGCCTTGTTGAGCCGGCCGGCTTATCTTTTAATGCCTAATTTACAATCCTTTTGATGTATATGCATTATATTTTTTTAACAATAGACGTCTAAGATTTTACACTGTGGACGCCTTATCTCTTCTTGGGGTTCATGAGTGATCGGGCCCTTCCGGGTGGTGGAGGCTTGACAGCGATTTCCTTGGATGAATAAAGGCCCTGGCTGGGTATATAGCCACAAGCGGTAAACACCTCCTGTAATAGGAGGTTAAAAGGTGCTGGTAAGCGGCCATTCTCATGAGGTGGAGGCTTTCTCTGAAATTCACATAATATTTTGGTGAAAGTGTTAAGCACTGAGGGATTCATTGGACATCATGTCATTATATGGACTTCCTTTAATGTGTTCACTATTGTTTACTTATTTATTTTTTTACTTTAGCTCAATTTATTTTTGTATTAACACCTGGTAATAGTGTAAGTGCAACGACCAATAAGAAACACACACGTTATGATAAAACACAGAAATTGTCTTTACTGCAATATTTCTGTGGAAACTAACAGACAGTATATATATTCAAGTAATCAACTGGAGAGCAATAACTGAGATTAAGAGCAATATAGCAATAGAGCAATACTATATTCAGGCTGCTTTCAGGGGATTACAAACCTGAGAATAACCCCAAGAGCCGAGGCACACTTAAATGGCAAATAAATCTCAATATGACACTTTATATCGGATTGGTTACCTCTACTCAAATGTGGTTCTATGAGTCCAGGCAGGAGGAGAGCAGAGGACTGACCCTCTTTATGTCAGACCTCTCTCTTCTGTCTCCTGAAACCACAGGCCCAACTACAAACACTGTATTAAAATCAATATTTAATGGATTAGCTTCCCAGATAAACTGTCCCGCACACCCACTGCATATACAGAACCCTAAGTATGTGTGTGCGGGCCTGTATGGCACTTGTAGCTTCAGTCCCTTTGAAGAAAGATGAGGCTTTGTATCTTCAGCTAGCCACTCTCGTTGGTGCACTTAAAATCCTGAATAGCAGAGCCAAACAACACAACTGGCCCAGATTATCAAGTAAAGAATGCAGGATCTTCCTCAGCAACGTGATAGGACAATGGTCTCTGCATACAGTGTCTCTGTATCTGAATGGCTTTGTGTCCTGTGGGACTACAGGTGTCAGCAAGGTGACTAAGAGCAATGATGTCTGCATACAGTGTCCATACAACTCTCTCTGTGTGCAGTGTCCTTGTTTCCTGCAGATGGGCAAAAGCTTTCTCAGCCAATCCTGCGGTCAAGGCCCAAACGAACATCCTGGAACAGGCAGGCTCTTCTAGTGACCCGACTGGTTACCTCACACCGGAACGCTTCACACCGTCGGTGCAGGTGCATCTGGATATGCACCTGGCATCCCCCTCTTTCAGGCTGGATGTCCTGGCTGGCTGTGGATGCCTGAAATCACGCGGTGAAAGGGTTAATATGGCGCACAATGGAGGTAGCCGAGTACATATAACTAAAAATAGTGGGGGGAAGGGGGTGGGTTGGGGGTTCCTGAGAGGGGGAACTTGATGGTGGTAGTTAATGTTTCACAACAAGTTCAGGTATTAGTCCATGTAAGGATAAAATGATGCTGAATAAATGGAAGGCAGCCAGTCTATAAAAGCTAGAAGAAGCTCTGGAACAATAAAAAAGAAAGAAGGACGGCGCCCTCTAAGTGCAGCATGTATGTTAAAAATATTTATTACAATAGATAAAAACACTCACATTTGAGTTGCTAAAAACCAGCATGTAAAGTAGTTTCATCCGCGAGTTCTCGGGGGATGTGGGTGTCACGGGCCAGTGGGGGGGTTCCTGGGATGTGAGTCCTGTGACCTGGGTCCTGGTAGCTGTTCCGGTGGTGCCGAGGGTCCTCAGAGCCTCCGGGCGGCCAGGATATCGGTCATGGATCCTCCATGGAGCGCCGTGCTGACCTGCGTCTTCACTTCCGGGAGCGGGGTGAGGCGGGCGGTGCTTCGCGTTCGGAGCATGCGTGCTCCTTCATCAGGCTATGCATAGCCTTTGGCCAATTATGGCTCAGGGGGTTAAGTCCATGCCTCACACTATATAAGGCCGCCTGCACGTCGGCCCTGTGTAGTGTGTTGCTGTGTTGACCGAGAGAGGGTGTCATTTCATTTAGATTGAGCAGGCAGGCGATTCAGTTAGCTGCAGTGTATTTAGTATATATATACATCCAGGCTTGTGTATATATATATATAAACTGTATCCAGTTTAGCTAGATCTGACTGCAGGCCATTCCTGGCATACTGTTTCTAATATACTTCAGACAGGCAGGTGATTCAGTGAGCTGCAGTGTATTTAGTATATACATATATATATATATATATATATATATATATATATATATATATATATATATATACATCCCAGCTTGTATATATATATATATATATATATATATATATATATACACACACACACTGTATGCAGTGTAGCTAGATCTGACTGCAGGCCGTTCCTGGTGTACTGTTTCTAATATACTTCAGGCAGGTGATTCAGCTAGCTGCAGTGCATTTAATATATATATACAGTCTCGTGTATATATATATGTATACATCCACTGTATCCAGTGTAGCTAGATCTGACTGCAGGCTGTTCCTGTATTATATGCACCGCATTCTAGTCTAGCCAAGCCTATATCTGACTGCAGGCCATTCCTGGTGTACGTTTTCAAATACACTTTTAGGCAGGCAGGCGATTCAGTGATCTTCAGTGCATTAAATATATATACAGTCTCCTACATTCTAGTCTAGCCAAGCCTATATCTGACTGCAGGCCATTCCTGGTGTATGTTTTCAAATGCACTTTAAGGCAGGCAGGCAGGTGATTCAGTGATCTACAGTGCATTAAATATATATACAGTCTCCTACATATATATTGCATTTACATTGCATTCCAGTCCAGCCAAGCCTATAACTGACTGCAGTCCATTCCTGGTGTACGTTTTCAAATACACTTTCAGGCAGCCAGGCAGGTGATTCAGTGATCTGCAGTGCATAAAATATATATACAGTCTCCTACATATATATCCACTGCATTCTAGTCTAGACAAGTCTATATCTGACTGCTGGCCATTCCTGGTGTTCGTTTTCAAATACACTTTCAGACAGGCAGGTGATTCAGTGATCTGCAGTGCATAAAATATATATACAGTCTCCTACATATATCCACTGCATTCTAGTCTAGCCAAGCCTATATCTGACTGCAGGCCACTCCTGGTGTACGTTTTCAAATACACTTTCAGGCAGGCAGACGATTCAGTGATCTGCAGTGCATTAAATATATATACAGTCTCCTACATATATATATCCACTGCATTCCAGTCTAGCCAAGCCTATCTCTGACTGCAGGCCATTCCTGGTGTATGTTTTTAAATACACTTTCAGGCAGGCAGGCAGGTGATTCAGTGATCTGCAGTGCATAAAATATATATACAATCTCCTACATATACAGTATATCCACTGCATTCTAGTCTAGCCAAGCCTATATCTGACTGCAGGCCATTCCTGGTGTATGTTTTTAAATACACTTTCAGGCAGGCAGACGATTCAGTGATCTGCAGTGCATTAAATATATATACAGTCTCCTACATATATATATCCACTGCATTCTAGTCTAGCCAAGCCTATATCTGACTGCAGGCCATTCCTGGTGTATGTTTTCAAATACACTTTAAGGCAGGCAGGCAGGCAGGCAGGCAGGTGATTCAGTGAATTACAGTGCATTAAATATATACACAGTCTCCTACATATATATTGCATTTACATTGCATTCCAGTCTAGCCAAGCCTATATCTGACTGCAGGCCATTCCTGGTGTACGTTTTCAAATACACTTTCAGGCAGGCAGGCAGGCAGGTGATTCAGTGATCTGCAGTGCATTAAATATATATACAGTCTCCTACATATATATATATCCACTGCACTGTCTAGCCAAGCCTATATCTGACTGCAGGCCATTCCTGGTTAGGAATGAGCTTTATGTTCGGGTCGAACATGAGTTCGACTCCAACAATGGCTGTTCGAGCGTTCGCTGAAATATGAACATTATGGGGCGTTCACGCCAAATTCGAGCGGCGTGCCACGCCCCATAATGCACTGCAACATTGCAGTGCATTGCAGTCTGATGATTGGCCAAGTATGCACTATGACCCGTATGCTTTGGCCAATCACAGCGCCATCAGCAAAGAGAACCTCAATTGGCCAAAGGCAGGGTGCCTTTGGCCAATTATGGCTTACAGGGTTATGTCCACGCACCACACAAAGACCTGCGTAACAAGGTAATAAAACTTTACAAAGATGGAAAAGGACTTAAAAAGATATCCAATGCCTTGAATATGCCAGTCAGTACTGTTCAATTATTTAATAAGAAGTGGAAAATTTGGGGATCTCTTGATACCAAGCCAAGGTCAGGTAGATCAAGAAAAAATTCAGCCACAACTGCCACAGGAATTGTTTGGGATACAAAGAAAAACCCACAGGTAACCTCAGGAGAAATACAGGCTGCTCTGGAAAAAGATGGTGTGGTTGTTTTTAAGGAGCACAATACGATGATACTTGAACAAAAAAGAGCTGCATGGTCAAGTTGCCAGAAAGAAGCCTTTACTGCACAAGTTCCACAAAAAAGCCTGGCTACAATATGCCCAACAACACCTTGACATGCCTCATTGGGCTTTTGTGTGGCATTGGCGCGGTAAAGGCTTCCCTCTGGCAGCTCAACCATGCAGCTCTTTTTTGTTCAAGTATTGTTGAATTGTACAGCCTGTATTTCTCCTGAGGTTACCTGTGGGTTTTTCTTTGTGTCCTGGGCAATTCTCAATATTAATGCCAAAATTTCACAATTTTTGCCAGGGTATGCAAACTTTTGAGCTCAACTGTATAGGTAAGCCTATAATAAGGCTTACCTATAGGTAGTGTAAATATCTCCTAAATGTAGAGCTATCTCCGCAGGAGCCGCTTAAGTATGTTCGTTGCGTACTCTGCCTCCCAACCCCAATAACAGTCTCTGCCCCTCTTGGCACATGGGGTAACAGTAAAAAAAGAATCCATCACAACAGAGATCCCACCAGTACTATTTTCCTTGGCATTGATAAATTTAGTGCCCATTGGAGAGGTAGTTCTTTGGTTAGAGAGTAGGGATGAGCCGAACAACCCCCGGTTCGGTTTGCACCAGAACCTGCGAACGGACCGAAACTTTGCACGAACGTTAGAACCCCATTGAACTCTATGGAACTCGAATGTTCAAAATCAAAAGTGCTAATTTTAAAGGCTAATTTGCATGGTATTGTCCTAAAAGGGGTTTGGGGACCCGGGTCCTTCCCCAGGGGACATGTATCAATGCAAAAAAAAGTTTTAAAAACGCCCGTTTTTTTGAGAGCAGTGATTTTAATGATGCTTAAAGTGAAAAAAAGGTGAAATATTCCTTTAAATATCATACCTGGGGGGTGTCTATAGTATGCCTGTAAAGTGGCGTGTGTTTCCTGTGCTTAGAACAGTACCTGCACAAAATTACATTTTTAAAGAAATAAAAGTCATTTAAAACTGCTTACGGCTTTAATGTAATGTCTGGTCCCGGTAATATGGATGAAAATCAGTGAGACAAATGGCATGGGTACCCCCCCAGTCCATTACCAGGCCCTTTGGGTCTTGTATGGATATTAAGGGGAACCCCACACCCAAATTAAAAAAAGGAAAGGCGTGGGGCCCCAGGCCCTCTGAACAGCAGTATACAGGCGGTGCAAACAAGATAGGGACTGTCTCACTTCTTGTTGTCTCCTTCCGTTGGCAAGTTGGAGTCATTTGTAAGTTGGATGTTTGAAAGTAGGGGCCTGCCCTATATCCTCTGCAGAAATTGGGGCCTTAGGTGTTGGTGTTTCCACAACACTGTAAGCCCTCACAGGGCCCTGCTGTGAAATATTAGATCAAGAATTGTAATTACATGCCCCTATTTAACATGGTCAGAAAATTGGGCCTTTTGTGATGGTGGTGGTGGTGCTGGTGCCACAACACTGTTAGTCCTCACAGTTACCCTTGGTGGGCGCTGGAACGGGCCCTGCTGTGAAATATTTGATCAAGAATTGTAATTACATGCACCTGTTGAACAGGGGCAGAAAAATTGGGCCTTTGGTGGTGGTGTTGGTGGTGCTGGTGCCACAACACTGTAATGCCGTGTACACACGGTCGGACTTTTCAGCAACAAAAGTCCGACAGCCTGTCCGACAGACTTTCGACGGACTTTTGGCAGACTTCCAACGGACTTTCTAATGAATGGACTTGCCTACAAACGATCACACAAAAGTCCAACGGATTCGTACGTGATGATGTACACCGGACTAAAATAAGGAAGTTGATAGACAGTAGCCAATAGTTGCCCTAGCGTAGTTTCTTGTCCGTCGGACTAGCATACAGACGAGCGGATTTCTGGGTCGGAGTTACGACGTAAAGATTTGAAGCATGTTGCAAATCTAAAGTCCATCAGATTTGCGACTGGAAAAGTCCGCTGAAGGTCCGGTGAATCCCACACATGATCGGATTGTCTGCCGGATTTGGTCCATCGGTGTTTGTCTGACCAGTCCGGTCGAAAAGTCTGACCGTGTGTACGCTGCATTAGTCCTCACAGTTACTCTTGGTGGGCGCAGAAACGGGCCCTGCTGTGAAATATTAGATCAAGATTTGTAATTCAATGTCCTTGTTGAACAGGGGCAGAAAAATTGGGCCTTAGGCACTGGTGCCACAACACTGCAACCCCTCACAGATACTCTAGTTGGAGCGCAGGAATGAGCCCTCCTGCAAAATATTGCATCATAAATTGTATTTACAAGCCCCTGTTAAACTGGGGCTGAAAAATTGGGCCTTAGGCACTGGTGCTGGTGCCACAACACTGCAACCCCTCACAGATACTCTAGTTGGAGAGCAGGAATGAGCCCTGCTGCAAAGTATTGCATCAAAAATTGTAATTACATGGCCCTGTTAAACAGGGGCTGAAAAATTGGGCCTTAGGCACTGGTGCTGGTGCCACAAAACTGCAATCCCTTACAGATACTCTAGTTGGAGCGCAGGAACAAGCCCTGCTGCAAAGTATTGCATCAAAAATTGTAATTACACGCCCCTGTTAAACAGGGGCAGAAAAATTGGGCCTCAACCACTGGTGGCGGCGCCCAGAACCAAAAATATTCTTACAAGCTATCAGCATGATCATTGAGGAGGAAGAGGATAGTCACTCAGCATAACAGGATAGTCACTCAGCATCAGCATAGGGAGTCTTGAAGGAATCTGACATTTCAAAAAAAATTATTTGGTTACATCGGCATCAGGTGCTTGATATCTGGTGGTGATCCAAGACTGATTCATTTTTATGAAGGTCAGTCGATCGACCGAGTTGGTGGACAGGCACACCCTGTGATCGGTTACAAAGCCTCCAGCAACACTGAATGTACGTTCCGACAGAACGCTGGATGCAGGACAGGCCAGTAGCTCAACTGCATACTATGCAAGCTCTGGCCAGTGATCCACCCTCAAGACCCAGTAACCCAGAGGATTTTCGGTGGGAAAGGTGTCCAAGTCAGATCTTGCCCCTAGGTGTTCCTGCACCATGTAAAACAGACACTGACGATGGTTGCTGGAACCAATCATACCTTGGGGCTGCGGGCTAAAAAATTGTCTGAACGCATCGGTCAGACGGCCACCTTCTCCACCGCTCCTTCTTTGACTGACCGAAGCCTCAGCAACACGTACCAGGAACAGGAGTTTTGTAACCTCCCAGTCTCTGGGAACGCGTTGCACAGACCTTTCTGCAAGGCCTCCCGAAGATGTTTCATCCTCTGCTCCCTCTGCGATGGTAAGATAAGGTCCGCAACCTTACCCTTGTAACGTGGATCAAGGAAGGTTGCCAGCCAGTAACAATCCCTCTCCTTGATACCACGAATACGAGGATCCTTCTGCAGGCTTTGCAAGATCAGGGAGGCCATGCAGCTTAGGTTTGCTGAGGCATTCGGTCCGGAGTCCTCTGGGTCACTAAGGACGACATGATCCGCAGCCAACTCCTCCCAGCCACGTACAAGTCCATGTGTTTCTTGGGACTGTAAATGATCCCTTAAAGACTGCTGCTGATGCTGAGTGCCAGGCTCCACCTCCATGCTGACACAATCCTCCTACTCCTCCTCATTCTCTTCCTATGTGATCGGCAGGCACACAGGAACACTGTCTGGATAAAGGGGGCCTTGAGAGCTAAGGAAGTCCTCCTCTTCCTGCCTATGTTCTGCCTCAAGTGCTCTGTCCATTATTCCACGCAGCATGTGCTCCAACAAGTGGACAAGGGGGACAGTGTCACTGATGCATGCACTGTCACTGCTCACCATCCTCATGGCCTCCTCAAATGGTGACAGGACAGTGCATGCATCCCTGATCATGGCCCACTGGCATGGGGAAAAAAAAAACAAGCTCCCCTGACCCTGTCCTGGTGCCATAGTCGCACAGGTACTCATTGATGGCCCTCTGCTGCGTGTGCAGCCGCTGCAGCATGGGCAACGTTGAGTTCCACCTGGTGGACATGTCACAGATTAGGCAGTTCTTGGGCAGGTTAAATTCCTTTTGGAGGTCAGCCAACCGAGCTCTGGCATTATATGACCTGCGGAAATGCACACAGACTTTCCTGGCCTGCCTCAGGACATCCTGTAAGCCTGGGTACCTGCCCAAGAACCCCTGCACCACCAAGTTAAGGACGTGAGCCAAACAGGGCACATGGGTCAGTTGTTCCTGTCGGAGGGCAGAGAGGAGGTTGGTGCCATTGTCGCAAACCACCATTCCTGGCTTAAGCTGGCGTGGCGTCAACCACCTCTGAACCTGCCCCTGCAGAGCTGACAGGATCTCTGCCCAAGTGTGGCTCCTGTCCCCCAAGCATACCAGCTCAAGCACCGCATGGCATCTTTTGCGTACTTGCGTAGCCCCTTGAACGCCTACGGAGCACCGCTGGTTCCAAGGACAAAGCACAGGAAGAGGCCATGGAGGAATAAGAGGAGGGGGTAGAGGAGAGAGGTGTGTCAGAATCACCAGTAGTAGCATTTTGGAGGCATGGTGGCGGAACAACCTCCAACACTACTGCACCTTGTCCTGCATCCTTCCCAGCTGTCAGCAGAGTCACCCAATTCGCCATGAACCATAGGTAACGCCCCTGTCCATGCCTGCTGGACCATGAGTCAGCGGTAATATGCACCTTACAGCTGACCGCCCTGTCCAGCGAGGCCAAGACATTGTCTTCCGCATGCCGTTAGAGAGCCGGAATCGCCTTCCATGAAAAAAAGTGGCTTTTGGGAACCTGCCACTGAGGAACCGCACATTCCACAAACTCACGGAAGGGGGCAGAGTCTACCAACTGAAAAGGTAGCGGTTGAAGTGCTAGCAATTTTGCCAAGCTAGCATTCAACCGCTGGGCATGTGGATGGCTGGGAGCGAACTTCTTTCTATGGTGCCGCAGCTAGGGCAGGGAAATTTGCCTGGTACAATCTGACATCGGTGTACCGATAGCAAATTGCCCGCAAGTACTTGGCTGTGACACACCTAATTCTACACCTTCATTCCTCTCAGTGCAGGTCTCAGAGAGGACTGAAGGTATAGTGGGGTTGGAGATCCCAGCTGATGAGGAGCAAGGAGAGGTCCTCTTTGTTCTTTGGTGTGAGTCTTTTAGGTACGCTTGCCAACTAACTGCATGGCAGGTCAACATATGTCTGGTCAAGCATGTGGTTGCCAAGCGAGAGATGTTTTGGCCACGCGAGATACGCTTGAGACATATTTTGCAAATAGCAGTGATCTGATGCACTCATCAAAAAAGGCCCACACCAAAGATCTTTTGGAATAACGTGCAGAGACAGCAGCGCCCTGCACATTCAGAGCTCTGCGATGTGATGCAGTCAGTGTGCTGCCCTTAAGCTGGCTCCTGGAGGGCATCCTGCCTCGTTGGTGATGTGCCTCCTCCTCCACCTTCTCCTCCTCCTCCTCTCTCCTATCAAGCACCCACGTGGAGTCAGTGACCTCATCACCCCCTCCCTCCTCATCACTGGAGCAAACCTGGCAGTATGCTGCAGCAGGGAGAACATGTCTGCCAGATTGCTGTCCTTCTTGGGCACTCCCTCTGTCTGGGCTCACGTTACTGCCTTCCTCTAGCTGAGTACCATCATCGGAGCCTTCAAAACGCTGGGCATCCACCTGGAGCATGTACCCAACACTGTGGTCAAACAGTTCGGTGGACTCCTCAGGAGGACATGGTGGGGCTAGGGAAGGAGTGACTGATGCCATTGAGCCGAGGAAAGAGGCCGCGTTGGCAGCTGCTTTGCCAGACAAAGTAACCCTGAACCTGGGTGAGAGAGGATGAGGAGGATGAGGACGGCTTGGTCATCCACTCGACCAAGTCTTCCGCATGTGGCAGCTCAACGCGGCCAGCTGCCGAAAAAAAGGCCAATTGTGTCCCACGGCCACGTGCTGATGAGGATGCACTGTGTCCATGACCAGCACTGTTGCCTCCAGACACAGAGCCTGCTTGCCATCTTTTATTGGCTTGTGACTGTCTGCCTCTCCTTGCTGGCCTTCCAGACATACTATTAGCCTGCAGTGAGATGTAGCTGCACAAATCTGGGATGTATATATATACCGATTATACTGCAGCTAGCAGAATCAACTGCCTGCCTGTAGTATTATTAGTATGAGAACACATGCACCTGGCTTCTATACTGTAGGTGCAACTGTGCAGGGTACACAGTACACTAACTGGAAATACTTCAAGAGCCTGCCTGTGCTATTAATAGGATCAGAAGAAGCACACAAGCACCAGGCTTCAAGTAGCCATACTGTAGGTGCAACTGTGCAGGGTACACAGTACACTAACTGGAAATACTTCAAGAGCCTGCCTGTGCTATTAATAGGATCAGAAGAAGCACACAAGCACCTGGCTTCAGGTAGCTATACTGTAGGTGCAACTGTGCAGGGTACACAGTACACTAACTGGAAGTACTTCAAGAGCCTGCCTGTGCTATTAATAGGATCAGAAGAAGCACACAAGCACTTGGCTTCAAGTGACTATATGTAGGTGCAACTGTGCAGGGTTACACAGTACACTAACTGTAGATACTTCAAGAGCCTGCCTGGGCTATTAATAGGATCAGAAGAAGCACACAAGCACCTGTCTTCAGGTAGCTATAATTTAGATGCAACTGTACAGGGTACACAGTACACTAACTGGAAATATTTCAAGAGCCTGCCTGTGCTATTAATAGGATCAGAAGAAGCACACAAGTACTTGGCTTCAGGTAGCTATACTGTAGAAGCAACTGTGCAGGCTACACAGTACACTCACTGGAAATAGTGTAAAAACACCTGCCTGCCTGTCAGTATATTAGGAAGAGAATAACAGAAACGGATCTAGCTAAACTGCACACAGTGTATATATATACATATATATATATATATATACAGTCAGGTCCATAAATATTGGGACATCGACACAATTCTAATCTTTTTGGCTCTATACACCACCACAATGGATTTGAAATGAAACGAACAGACTTTCAGCTTTAATTTGAGGGTATTTACATCCAAATCAGAAGAACGGTGTAGGATTTACAACAGTTTGTATATGTGCCTCCCACTTTTTAAGGGACCAAAAGTAATGAGACAGATTAACAATCATCCATCAAACTTTCACATTTTAATACTTGGTTGCAAATTCTTTGCAGTCAATTACAGCCTGAAGTCTGGAACACATAGACATCACCAGACGCTGGGTTTCATCCCTGGTGATCCTCTGCCAGGCCTCTACTGCAACTGTCTTCAGTTCCTGCTTGTTCTTGGGGCATCTTCCCTTCAGTTTTGTCTTCAGCAAGTGAAATGCATGCTCAATCGGATTCAGGTCAGGTGATTGACTTTGCAATTGCATAATATTCCACTTCTTTCCCTCAAAAAACTCTTTGGTTGCTTTCGCAGTATGCTTCGGGTCATTGTCCATCTGCACTGTGAAGCGCCGTCCAATGAGTTCTGAAGAATTTTGCTGAATATGAGCAGATAATATTGCCCGAAACACTTCAGAATTCATCCTGCTGCTTTTGGCACATCATCAGTAAATACAAGAGAACCAGTCATTGGCAGCCATACATGCCCACGCCATGACACTAGCACCACCATGCTTCACTGATGAGGTGGTATGCTTTGGATCATGAGCAGTTCCTTTCCTTCTCCATACTCTTCTCTTCCCATCACTCTGGTACAAGTTGATCTTGGTCTCATCTGTTCATAGGATGTTGTTCCAGAACTGTGAAGGCTTTTTAAGATGTTGTTTGGCAAACTCTAATCTGGCCTTCCTGTTTTTGAGGCTCACCAATGGTTTACATCTTGTGGTGAACCCTCTGTATTCACTCTGTTAAAGTCTTCTCTTGATTGTTGACTTTGACACACATACACCTACCTCCTGGAGAGTGTTCTTGATCTGGCCAACTGTTGTGAAGGGTTTTTTTTCACCGGGAAAAGAATTCTTTGGTCATCCACCACAGTTGTTTTTCGTAGTCTTCCGGGTCTTTTGGTGTTGCTGAGCTCACCGGTGCATTCTTTCTTTTTAAGGATGTTCCAAACAGTTGATTTGGCCACACCTAATGTTTTTGCTATCTCTCTGATGGGTTTTTTTTTTTTTAGTCTAATGATGGCTTGCTTCACTGATAGTGACAGCTCTTTGGATCTCATATTGAGAGTTGACAGCAATAGATTCCAAATGCAAATAGCACACTTGAAATGAACTCTGGACCTTTTATCTGCTCCTTGTAAATGGGATAGTGAGGAAATAACACACACCTGGCCATGGAACAGCTGAGTAGCCAATTGTCCCATTACTTTTGGTCCCTTAAAAAGTGGCAGGCACATATACAAACGGTTGTAATTCCCACACTGTTCACCTGATTTGGATGTAAATACCTCAAATTAAAGCTGAAAGTCTGCAGTTAAAGCACATCTTATTCGTTTAATTTCAAATCCATTGTGGTGGCGTATAGAGCCAAAAAGATTAGAATTGTGTCGATGTCCCAATGTCTCTCTGTCTATCTATCTCTCTCCACCGCAACACACTACACAAGGCCGCCACGCAGGCGGCCTTATATAGTGTGGGGCGTGTACTAAACCCCCTGAGCCATAATTGGCCAAAGCCTCCCTGTAAACACGGCGCTGTGATTGGCCAAGCATGCGGGTTATAGTGCATGCTTGGCCAATCATCAGCCAGCAATGCACTGCGATGCTGCAGTGAATTATGGGCCATGATGCGCCACTCGAATTTGGCGCGAACAGCCCATAACGTTCGTAATTCGGCGAACGGCCGAATACACGATGTTCGAGTCGAACATGCGTTCGACTCGAACACGAGTTCAACTCGAACACGAAGCTCATCCCTATTAGAGAGTTATCTAGAATGGAAATGGCATGGATACATAGAATCAGGTCATATGTTCCTCATGGTTTAAATGTGGACGTTGATGTGAATGCTTTTATTGATAACTCTTAATTATTACTGGTCAATTTGTCTACGTGAATACTTTTCCCTCATTGTTAACCCGCTCTGAGCTTCTGGCTTATATCGATTTGTTATTTTTTTGTTAATATGCTTATATATTAACAAATTTATTCCATGAATTTGTGAAATTTTGCCCTTTCAAAATATTTGTCTCCCAATGGATTTATTGAATACACTAATTCTTACATATATGTGGCTAACTTTGGGGTTCCAGTTCCCTATTGGTATGTCAGTTAGGGATGAGCTGTCTGTTCGGGTCAAACATGAGTTCGACTCGAACATTGGCTGTTCACCTGTTCGTCGAATAGCGAACAATTTGGGGTGTTCGCAGCAAATTCGAAAGCCGCGAAACACCCTTTAAAAGTCTACGAGAGAAATCAAAAGTGCTAATTTTAAAGGTCAATATGCATGGTATTGTCATAAAAAGTGTTTGGGGACCCAGGTCCTGCCCCAGGGGACATGTATCAATGCAAAAAAAAGTTTTAAAAACTGACGTTTTTTCGGGAGCAGTGATTTTAATAATGCTTAAAGTGAAACAATAAAAGTGAAATATTCCTTTAAATTTCGTAGCTGGGGGGTGTCTATAGTATGCCTGTAAAGTGGTGCATGTTTCCCGTGTTTAGAACAGTCCAGAGCAAAATGACATTTCTAAAGGAAAAAAAAAGTAATTCAAAACTAGTACTACCGCTAGCGCTAGTGCCGGCTATTAATAAATTGTCGGGTCTCTGCAATACATATAAAGGTCATTGAAAAGTGCATTACCAGGCCCTTTGGGTCTGGTATGAATATTAAGGGTAACCCCGAACCAAAATGAAAAAAAAAATGCGTGGGGTTCCCCCAAATTCCATACCAGGCCCTTCAAAATTAAAAAAAAAAATTGGAGTGGGGGTCCCCTTAAAAATCCATTCTAGACCCTTATCCGAGCATGCAATCTGACAGGCCGCAGGAAAAGAGCGGGGGACGAGAGAGCGGCTCCCCCCTGAACCGTACCAGGCCACATGCCCTCAACATGGGGAGGATGTCCCCATCAGGACAAGGGCCTCATCCCCACAACCCTTGCCCGGTGGTTTGTTAGGGTATGTGGGCGGGGGGCTTATCGGAATCTGGAAGCCCCCTTTAACAAGGGGACCCCCAGATCCTGCCCCCCCCGTGTGAAATGGTAATGGGATACAAATGTACAAATGATGAGAAGATCGAAGGAAGAAGCAGAGGACAAAGGGAAGAAGAGGAAGAAGCAGAGGAAGAAGCGGGGGAAGAACAAGATGGAGGAAGAAAAACGAATGAAGACCAGAAGAAGATGGAAGAAGAAGTGATTAATAAAGGAATTGTCAAAAACCGTCTCTTGTCATTTTTAACATATTTGACACTTTTTTTGTGAAATGTTAGGAGTACATTTGTACCCCATTACCATTTCACACGGGGGGGTCCCCTTTGTTAAAGGTGGCTCCAGATTCTGATAAGCCCCCCCGCCCGCAGACCCCCACAACCACCAGGCAAGGGTTGTGGGGATGAGGCCCTTGTCCCCATCAACATGGGGACATGTTGGGCTCTTTTCCTGTGGCCTGCCAGGTTGTATGCTCGGATAAGGGTCTGGTATGGATTTTTAGGGGGACCCCATGCCATTTTTTTTTTTTTACTTTTGGTTCGGGGTTCCCCTTAATATTCATACCAGACCCAAAGGGCCTGGTAATGCACTGGGGGAGAACCCCAGGCCATTTCTTTCAATGACTTTTATGTGTATTGCAGAGACCCGACAATTAATTAATAGCCGGCACTAGCGCTAGCGCTAGTAGTAGTTTTAAATGACTTTTTTTTCCTGTAGAAATGTCATTTTGCTCTGGACTGTTCTAAACAAGGAAAACATGCGCCACTTTGCAGGCAAAATTTAAAGGAATATTTCACTTTTATTGATTCACTTTAAGCATTATTAAAATCACTGCGCCCGAAAAAATGGACATTTAAAAAATTTTTTTTGCATTGATACATGTCCCCTGGGGCAGGATCCGGGTCCCCAAACACTTTTTATGACACTAACTTGCATATTAACCCTTAAAATTAGCACTTTTAATTTTTCACGTTCTTGTCCCATAGACTTTAACAGTGTTCGCGTGTTCGAACAAATTTTATGCCTGTTCGCATGTTCTGCTTCAAACCAAACAGGGGTTTGATCGGCCCATCCCTAATGTCAGTATTACTTTTTATTAAGAATTTCCTTTCCAATTCATTTAATTAAATTTGATTTAAGAGCTGTACCCATCATATTTGCTGTTTTTGGGATCTTTTTGAACAACAGAATCAGCTATGAAACATTTATTTGTTTTTATATGTGTGAGCATTTACCCTTTTTCAAAATAGAGCATTGTTTAGAGTGACTACCTGAAGCTCAGAACGAGGTTGCTTCCTATATTGTATACAGTATATTGTGGTGAGTCAGTACTCTGCCCATGCCCCAGGACGATGTCATCTGTGATGAAACACGTGCTGACATTGCCGCGTTTGCACAGGTCCCAGAAGGACGGGCTGCCTTGTTGAGCCGGCCAGCTTATCTTTTAATGCCTAATTTACAATCCTTTTGATGTATATACATTATATTTTTTTAACAATAGACGTCTAAGATTTTACACTGTGGAGGCCTTATCTCTATTTGGGGTTCATGAGTGATCGGGCCCTTCCGGGCGGTGGAGGCTTGACAACGATTCCCTTGGATGACTAAAGGCCCTGGCTGGGTATATAGCCACAAGCGGTAAAGACCTTCTGTAATTGGAGGTCACAAGGAGCTGGTAAGCGGCCATTCTCATGAGGTGGAGGCTTTCTCTGAAATTCACATAATATTTTGGTGAAAGTGTTAAGCACTGAGGGATTCATTGGACATCACGTTAATATATGGACTTGCTTTAATGTGTTCACTATTTTTTACTTATTTATTTTTTTACTTTAGCGCAATTTATTTTTGTATTAACACCTGGTAATAGTGTAAGTGCAATGACCAATAAGTAACACACACGTTATGATAAAACACAGAAATTGTCTTTACTGCAATATTTCTGTGGAAAAGTAACAGACAGTATATATATTCAAGTAATCAACTGGAGAGCAATAACTGAGATTAAGAGCAATATAGCAATAGAGCAATACTATATTCAGGCTGCTTTCAGGGGATTACAAACCTGAGAATAACCCCAAGAGCCAAGGCACACTTAAATGGCAAATAAATCTCAATATGACACTTTATATCAGATTGGTTACATCTACTCAAATGTGGCTCTATTAATCCAGGCAGGAGGAGAGCAGAGGACTGACCCTCTTTCTGTCAGACCTCTCTCTTCTGTCTCCTGACACCACAGGCCCAACTACAAACACTGTATTAAAATCAATATTTATTTGGGTCACCCCATTTCACCTGTAGACTGGCAAAAGTGCTTCATTTTGACTCACAAAATATCCTTAGCCTCTAAAGCTGAAGAAAAAGGATTTAAGTTGTTGACCCGTTGGTACAGATGCCCCTCGACTTTGCACTGTATAAACCCGGCACTCCCGGATACCTGCTGGCGTTGCTTGTCATCCAACGGAACCTTACTCCACATTTGGTGGGAATGCCCCCCTGTGCGGAGGTCCTGGCAGAAGATCCTCGACTTGTACTGCAGACTCATGACGACCTCAATCACACCCTCTCCTGAGGTAGTTCTGCTATCTTTGCTCCCTGGACCACTTAAATCGGTCAAAAAAGACGTTTTGCGTCACTTTCTGGCAGCTGCTAGAACAGTTCTGCCCAGACATTGGAAGTCGACGAGCATGCCTTCCCTGGGGGATTGGGCAATTGAAGTGGACCAAATTAATAGAGATTGGAACAAATTTTGTCGCAGGAAACAGGTAAGGAGGAGCAATTCTCCAAGACCTGGACCTCATGGTCTATGTTTCGCTACTCCTCAGAATTTTTTTCATGGGCCTCAGAGGACTCCACTGACGCACCTGTATAGCCACAGTGAAAAATCTCTCTCTTAATTTTTACATCCCTTACTGCCTTGACCCTTCTATCCCCACTCTCTCTCTTTTTTCTTCTCCTTTCCCTTTAAATGTTAGTGTTACACGCTCACCTAAATCATAATCTCTAGTCATTAGACCGGAACGGTGGCACACACAGAGCTTCCTCCTTCAGATAAAACATGCTCAGCGCAGAAGTAAAAGCTTTAGCCTACATGTAATGAGTGGGCACCACGCGTTGAGTAGATAGTGGTGCTCACCTAACCTTATTAAGCCAGGTTAGACGCTGTAGGTATACAGGCTTATACACCATACCAATCAACCAAAGCTCACAAATGATCTAAACCATGAGACGGTACGACACCAGTGTTGCACGAATGTATATCTTTGTTTATGTGTTATTGAAGGACATAGTTGTATACTGTACAATTTTTCAATGCTAATTTGCCTATCTCAATAAAATAAGACTGAATTAAAATCAATATTTAATGGATTAGCTTCCCAGATAAACTGTCCCGCACACCCACTGCATATGCAGAACCCTAAGTATGTGTGTGCGGGCCTGTATGGCACTTGTAGCTTCAGTCCCTTTGAAGAAAGATGAGGCTTTGTATCTTCAGCTAGCCACTCTCATTGGTGCACTTAAAATCCTGAATAGCAGAGCCAAACAACACAACTGGCCCAGATTATCAAGTAAAGAATGCAGAATCTTCCTCAGCAATGTGAAAGGACAATGGTCTCTGTATCTGAATGGCTTTGTGTCCTGTGGCACTACAGGTGTCAGCAAGGTGACTAAGAGCAATGATGTCTGTATACAGTGTCCATACAACGCTATCTGTGTGCAGTGTCCTTGTTTCCTGCAAATGGGCAAAAGCTTTCTCAGCCAATCCTGCGGTCAAGGCCCAAACGAACATCCTGGAACAGGCGGGCTCTTCTAGTGATGTGACTGGTTACCTCACACCGGAACGCTTCACACCGTCGGTGCAGGTGCATCTGAATATGCACCTGGCATCCCCCTCTCTCAGGCTGGATGTCCTGACTGGCTGCGGATGCCTGAAATCACGCAGTGGACTGGCCTGGGAGGCAGATCCTCTCCCTAAGTCTAATTTCTTCCTCTGCCTCGTGTAGTCTGAGAAATCTCCTCAGATCAGCAAGATGGAGTCTCTAGTTTCCTTTTCTCCAGAGCATGCTGGCTCTTGAAGTTCCATACAGGTTAATCTAAATCCTGGGAAGGATGCAGGACAGGGTGCAGTATTGTTGGAGCTTGTTCTTCCACCATGCCTCCAAAATGCTAGCAGTGGTGATTCTGCCACACGTCTCTCCTCCACCCCTACTCTTCTTTCTCTATGGCCTCTTCCTCTGCAGATTTGTCCCCGGAAACAGCGGTGCTCCATAGGAGTTTCAAGGGGCTATGCAAGCACTCAGGCAAAAAGATGCCATGCGGTGCTTGAGTTGGTCTGTTTAGGGGACACTGGGGCAGAGATTCTGTCAGCTCTGCAGGGGCAGACTCAGGGGTGTTTGATGCCACGCCAGCTTCAGCCAGGAATGGTGGTTTGTAACAATGGCACCAACCTCCTCTCCGCCCTCCGACAGGGACACTTGACCCATGTTCCCTTTTTGGCTCACATCCTTAATTTGGTGGTGCAGCGGTTCTTGTGCGGGTACCCGGGCTTAGAGGATCTTCTGAGGCAGGCCAGGAAAGTCTGTGGGCATTTCCGCCAGTCATATAAAGCCAGTGTTCGGCTGGCTGACCTTCAAAAAAAATGCAACCTGCCCAAGAACCGCCTCGATTGTGACATGCCCACCAGGTGGAACTCAACGTTGGCTGCACACGCAGCAGAGGGCCATCAATGAGTACCTGTGTGAGTATGGCACCAGGACAGGGTCAGGGGACCTTGGCTTTTTTTTGCCATGCCAGTGGCTACTGATCAAGGATGCATGCACTGTCCTGTCACCATTTGAAGAGGCCACAAGGATGGTGAGCAGTGACAGTGCATGCATCAGTGATACTATCCCTCTTGTCTTCCTGTTGGAGCACATGCTTTGTGGAATAATGAACAGGGCATTTGAGGCAGAACAGAGGGAAGAAGAGGAGGACTTACTTACTTCTCAAGGCCCCCTTTATCCAGACAGTATTCCTGCGGGCCCGCCGATCACACAGGAAGAGGAGGAGGAGGAGGATTGTGTCAGCATGGAGGTGGAGCCTAGCACTCGGCATCAGCAGCAGTCTTCAAGGGATCGTTTTCAGTTCCCAGAAACCCATGGACTTGTACGTGGCTGGGAGGAAGTGGCTGTGAATCATGTCAACCTTAGTGACCCAGAGGACTCCGGATCGAATGCCTCAGCAAACCTTCGCTACATGGCCTCCCTGATCCTGCAAAGCCTGCGAAAGGACCCTCGGATTCGTGGTATCAAGCAGAGGGATCATTACTGGCTGGCAACCCTTTTTGATCCACTTTACAAGGGTAAGATTGCGGAATTTATCCAGCCTTCGCAGAGGGAGCAGAGGATGAAACATCTTCGGGAGGTCTTGCAGAATGGTTTGTGCAATGAGTTTCCAGAGCCTGGGAGGTTACAATTTCCTGGTCCTCCTGGACAACGTGTTGCTGAGGCTTCGGTCAGTCACAGAAGGAGCAGTGGAGAAGGTGGCCGTCTGACCGATGCGTTCAGATAATTCTTTAGTCTGCAGCCCCAAGGTCTGATTGGTTCCAGCAACCATCGCCAGCATCTAATTTACATGGTACAGGAATACCTAGGGGCAAGATCAGACTTGGAGACCTTTCCAACCGAAAATCCACTGGGTTACTGGGTCTTGAGGATGGATCACTGGCCAGAGCTTGCACAATATGCAATTGAGCTACTGTCCTGCATCCAGCGTTCTTTCTGAACGCACATTCAGTGCTGCTAGAGGCTTTGTAACCGATCACAGAGTGCGCCTGTCCACAGACTCAGTTGATCGACTCACCTTCATAAAAATGAATCAGTCTTGGATCACCAGCTACCAAGCACCTGATGCTGATGTTACCGATTAATTTTTCTATGAATGTGAAATCCCTTGAAGACTGCCTTTGCTGAGTGACTATCCTGTTATGCTGAGTCACTATCCTATTGCTCCTCAATGTTCATGTTGATAGCTTCTAAGAACATTTTTGTTTCAGGGCACCACCACCAGTGCCTAAGGCCCAATTTTTCTGCCCCTGTTTAAGGGGTGTGTAATTACAATTTTTTCTGTAATATTTCACAGCAGGGCTTGTTCCTGTGCTCAACTAGAGTATCCGTGAGGGGTTGCAGTGTTGTGGCACCACCAGCAGTGCCTAAGGCTCAATTTTTCTGCCCCTGTTTAACAGGGGCATGTAATTACAATATTTGCTCTAATATTTCACAGCAGGGCCCATTCCTGCACTCAACAAGAGTATCTGTGAGGCTTTACAGTGTTGTGCCACCACCACCACCGCCTAAGACCCAATTTTTTTGCCCCTGTTTGACAGGGGCCTGTAATTACAATTTTTGATCTAATATTTCACAGCAGGGCCCGTTCCTGCGCCCACAAAGAGTAACTGTGAGGGCTTACAGTGTTGTGGCACCACCACCACACCACCAAAGGCCCAATTTTTCTGCCCCTGTTCAACAGGGGCATGTAATTACAATTCTTGATATAACATTTCACAGCAGGGCCCGTTCCAGTGCCCACCAAGAGTATCTGTGAGGGCTTACATTGTTCTGGTACCACCAACACCTAAGGCCCAATTTTCTGCAGAGTATATAGGGCAGGCCATATAGTATATACAGGCGCTCCCCTACTTTCAAACATCCGACTTACAAATGACTCCTACTTACAAATGGAGGGAGACAACAGGAAGTGAGAGGAAATCCTCCCCTAGGAAGGGAAATTCTCACCTGTAAGAGTTAATATGGGAAAAAGGTGTCTCCACTGATGCTTTATCACCAATCCTTGTTTCCCCAATAACCCCAAAATGTTTAAATCCACTTGTCATTGTGCAGAAAGTGAGGTGAAATCTTCTGAACAGGGGCACAGACAGCAAAACAAATGTTACAGGGGTGATAACCCTTCCCTATGTTATCCAAAAAGCTTAAAAATTGATTTTTTGGCTGGAGCTACACTTACAAAATGTACCTGTTCCAAATTACAAACAGATTCAGTTTAAGAACAAACCTACAGTCCCTGTCTTGTTTGGACCGCCTGTATACTGCTGTTCAGAGTATATCCATATTGCCAGGACCCGACATTACATTACAGCCGCAAGCAGTTTTAAATTACTTTTATTCCTTTAGAAATGTCATTTTGTGCAGGGACTGTTCTAAACACGGGAAACACGCGCCACTTTACAGGCATACTATAGTCACCCCCCAGGTACGATATTTAAAGGAATATTTCACTTTTATTTTTTCACTTTAAGCATTATTAAAATCGCTGCTCCCGAAAAAACAGCCGTTTTTAAAACGTTTTTTGCATTGATACATATCCCCTGGGGCAGGACTTGGGTCCCCAAACACTTTTTAAGACAATAACTTGCATATTAGCTTTTAAAATTCACACTTTTGATTTTTCATGTTCTGGTCCCATAGACTTTAATGGTGTTCGAATGTTCGCGCGAACTTTCGGTCCGTTCACATGTTCTGGTGCGAACCGAACCGGGGGGTGTTCGGCTCATCCCTATTAAGGATAAATAGTCCCCAAATTAGTATGTTTAGGCCCTATAACCAAATGAAAACACAATGTCTAGTCAACAGCCCTAAATATAAAAGGGACAATCCTAATTACAATGCCTAACAATTGGCTTTGACTTACTATTGAAGGCACCAAACTTTTGTCCTTTTGAGAGACAGGATAGTGTCTTGTAAACATAAAATTGGCCCATATCTCATAATAATACCATGAAAATATATTAATATATCTTTTTCCTATAAATATATATTTTATTGGGTATTGCTATTTCTTACACTACTATGCTCCCTTAACCACTTTCGGACCGCCCACCGTACATATACTGCAGCAGGGTGGCCCGGTTGCGAGAAACAAGGTACCTGCACATTGTGCACCCCTGCGGGTAGGGGATGCGTGCGCGCGCTCAGGGGCAGTGGCGGAATTACCAGGTTTGCAACAGTCGCACTTGCAACAGGGCCCAGCATTCCGTCACTGTGGGGGGGGGGGCAGCGGGGTTGCAATTCACACATGGCTCTGAGCGGAGATCGTGTCTGTCATGGAACAGTAGCACAACAGAGACACCGGCATTAACGTTCTATTTGCTCGTCCATCCTCTCTCGCAGGGGATGAGAGAGGACACACAGCTAATCTCACTGCTCCCCCTTCTCCCCCCTCCCCTCTCCTGTGTGCTCCGCGGGCAGTCTAGTGTGAAGCTAATGAGCTCACATTTCCCACGGAGCACACACAGGAGAGGGGAGGGGGGAGAAGGGGGAGTGGGGAGATCAGCTGTGTGTCCTCTCTCATCCCCTGCGAGAGAGGACGGATGGGTAAATAGAACGTTAATTGGCGGTGTCTCTGTTGTGCTACTGTTCCACGACAGACACGATCTCCGCTCAGAGCCGTGCTGTCCTGAGAAGGCAGACGGCACTGATGGACATTAATAGCATTCACTGATTAGCACTGATAGAAGGCACTGATGGGCACTGATAGAAGGCACTGATGGGCACTGATAGAAGGCACTGATTAGCACTGATAGAGGGCACTGATGGGCACTGATAGAAGGCACTAATTAGCACTGATAGAAGGCACTGATTAGCACTGATAGAAGACACTGATGGGCACTGATAGAAGGCACTGATGGGCACTGATAGAAGGCACTGATGATCACTGATAGAAGGTAATGATGGGCACTGATAGAAGGCACCGATGGTCACTGATAGAAGGCACTGATGGTCACTGATAGAAGGCACCGATGTTCACTGATAGAAGGCACTAATGGGCACTGATAGGAGGCACTGATGGGCACTGATAGAAGGCACTAATGGGCACTGATAGAAGGCACTAAAGGGCACTAATGGGCACTGATAGAAGGCACTAATGGGCACTGATAGGAGGCACTAATGGACACTGATATGAGGGACTGATGGACACTGATAGGAGGCACTGATGGGCACTGATAGAAGGCACTGATGGGCACTGATAGAAGGCACTAATTGGCACTGATAGGAGGCATTTATGGGCACTGATAGGAGGCACTGATGAGCACTGATGGGCACTGATAGAAGGCACTGATGGGCACTGATAGAAGGCACTGATGGACACTGATAGAAGGTAATGATGGGCACTGATAGAAGGCACCGATGGTCACTGATAGAAGGCACTGATGGTCACTGATAGAAGGCACCGATGTTCACTGATAGAAGGCACTAATGGGCACTGATAGGAGGCACTGATGGGCACTGATAGAAGGCACTAATGGGCACTGATAGAATGCACTAAAGGGCACTAATGGGCACTGATAGAAGGCACTAATGGACACTGATAGGAGTCACTAATGGGCACTGATATGAGGGACTGATGGACACTGATAGAAGGCACTGATGGGCACTGATAGAAGGCACTAATGGGCACTGATAGAAGGCACTAATTGGCACTGATAGGAGGCATTTATGGGCACTGATAGGAGGCACTGATGAGCACTGATGGGAGGCACTGATGGGCACTGATAGAAGGCACTGATGGGCACTGATAGGAGGCACTTATGGACACTGATAGGAGGCACTGATGGGCACTAATAGAAGGCACTAATGGCCACTGATATGAGGCACTAATGGTCACTGATAGGAGGCACTGATGGGCACTGATAGAAGGCACTAATGGCACTGATAGGAGGCACTAATGGGCACTGATAGAAGGCACTAATTGGCACTGATAGGAGGCATTTATGGGCACTGATAGGAGGCACTGATGAGCACTGATGGGAGGCACGTATGGGCACTGATAGAAGGCACTGATGGGCACTGATAGGAGGCACTTATGGACACTGATAGGAGGCACTGATGGGCACTAATAGAAGGCACTCATGTGCACTGATAGAAGGCACTGATGGGCACTGATAGAAGGCACTAATAAGCACTGATAGGAGGCATTTATGGGCACTGATAGGTGGCACTAATGGGCACTGATAGGAGGAATTTATGGGCACTGATAGGAGGCACTGATGGGAGGCACTGATAGAAGGCACTAATGGGCACTGATAGAAGGCACTAATGGGCACTGATAGAAGGCACTAATGGGCACTGATAGAAGGCACTAAAGGGCACTAATGGGCACTGATAGAAGGCACTAATGGACACTGATAGGAGTCACTAATGGGCACTGATATGAGGGACTGATGGACACTGATAGAAGGCACTGATGGGCACTGATAGAAGGCACTAATGGGCACTGATAGAAGGCACTTATGGGCATTGATAGGAGGCACTGATGAGCACTGATGGGAGGCACTGATGGGCACTGATGGGAGGCACTGATGTGCACTGATAGAAGGCACTGATGGGCACTGATAGGAGGCACTTATGGACACTGATAGGAGGCACTGATGGGCACTAATAGAAGGCACTAATGGCCACTGATATGAGGCACTAATGGTCACTGATAGGAGGCACTGATGGGCACTGATAGAAGGCACTAATGGCACTGATAGGAGGCACTAATGGGCACTGATAGAAGACAATAATTGGCACTGATAGGAGGCATTTATGGGCACTGATAGGAGGCACTGATAAGCACTGATGGGAGGCACGTATGGGCACTGATAGAAGGCACTGATGGGCACTGATAGGAGGCACTTATGGACACTGATAGGAGGCACTGATGGGCACTAATAGAAGGCACTCATGTGCACTGATAGAAGGCACTGATGGGCACTGATAGAAGGCACTAATAAGCACTGATAGGAGGCATTTATGGGCACTGATAGGAGGCACTAATGGGCACTGATAGGAGGAATTTATGGGCACTGATAGGAGGCACTGATGGGAGGCACTGATAGAAGGCACTAATGGGCACTGATAGAAGGCACTAATGGGCACTGATAGAAGGCACTAATGGGCACTGATAGAAGGCACTAAAGGGCACTAATGGGCACTGATAGAAGGCACTAATGGACACTGATAGGAGTCACTAATGGGCACTGATATGAGGGACTGATGGACACTGATAGAAGGCACTGATGGGCACTGATAGAAGGCACTAATGGGCACTGATAGAAGGCACTAATTGGCACTGATAGGAGGCATTTATGGGCACTGATAGGAGGCACTGATGAGCACTGATGGGAGGCACTGATGGGCACTGATGGGAGGCACTGATGTGCACTGATAGAAGGCACCGATGGGCACTGATAGGAGGCACTTATGGACACTGATAGGAGGCACTGATGGGCACTAATAGAAGGCACTAATGGCCACTGATATGAGGCACTAATGGTCACTGATAGGAGGCACTGATGGGCACTGATAGAAGGCACTAATGGCACTGATAGGAGGCACTAATGGGCACTGATAGAAGGCACTAATGGGCACTGATAGGAGGCATTTATGGGCACTGATAGGAGGCACTGATAAGCACTGATGGGAGGCACGTATGGGCACTGATAGAAGGCACTGATGGGCACTGATAGGAGGCACTTATGGACACTGATAGGAGGCACTGATGGGCACTAATAGAAGGCACTCATGTGCACTGATAGAAGGCACTGATGGGCACTGATAGAAGGCACTAATGGGCACTGATAGGAGGCACTCATGGGCACTGATAGGAGGCACTGATGGACACTGATAGGAGGCACTGATAGGCCACATTGATGAGCACTGATAGGCAGCACTGATAGGAGGCACTAATGTGCACTGATAGGCTGCACTGATAGGTGGCATTGATGGGCATTGATAGGTGGTACTGATGGGCACTGAGGAACACTGATAGGAAGAACTCAAGCCATTTTGATGGGCTTTGATGGGCAGAATTGAAGAATACTGATAGGTGGCACTGATGGACGCTGTTAGGCGGCATTAATGAGCACTGATAGGTGGTGTTGATAGACAGAATTGCTGGGCTCTAATAGGCGGCATTAATGAGCACTGATAGGTAACACTTGTAGGTGGAAGTGATGGGCACTGATAGGCGGCATTGACGAGCACTGATAGGCGGCATTGATGGGCACTAATAGGTGGCATTAATGAGCACTGATAAATGGCACTGATGATTGGGCCACTGGTTAACAGTGTAAACAATTTACTGACATTCTTGACATTTAACGGCAGTCCTTTCCTAACACAGACACAGCGTGGGAGGAAAGGGCTGCTGATAACCGGCAAGTCTGTTTACATGTGATCAGATGACATCACATGGTAAAGGGCCATTGTGATTGCGCTGGATGCACGTCCCAGGGGGCATGCGGGAAGCACAGTTTTGGGAGGATGTCCATGGACACCCTCCCAAAATTGGAAGCCCGGGGCTCGGATGGAAGGGGGGCCCATCATGGTTTCTTGCATCCGGGCCCTGAAGGTTCTAGTTACGCCTCTGCCCAGGGGGTGCATGCGCGTGCCCCCGCCATCCCCGTGGCGATCCGATTCGTTACAGAATCGATCAGTCTTCAGGTCCAGGCAAATGATTTCTGGCCAGGACCTGCTGATCGGTTCTGGCGAATGACAGAACCTCCTGTGCCTGTGTAATGTAAATACAGGCTCGAGAAATTATGCAATTTCCTCATCTGGAGCCCTTTCGGTTCCAGTGTGCGAGGAGAGAGCATCCAACAATGAGTACACAAGGACTACACTAACACCAGGACACATAGGCAGATTTTTCACCCCCTTATCGCCCCCCCCCCCAGTTAACCCTTTTACTCCCTGTCACAGTGTCACCAAGATACAGTGTTCAGATTTTTTATTAATCACTGTATTGGTGTCACTAAACAGCATTAGGGACAGTTAGTGGTAGTTAGCATTAGTCCCAGGTAGGTTTAGGGTACCTCCATGTATTTCTTAATAAAGGTTTAACCCCTGAAGACCCCATAGTTAACCCATTCACTCCTTGTCACAGTGTCATTAGTATAGTGTACAGATCTTTTTTCTGATCACTGTATTAGTGTCTCGGTGATATCAGTTAGCATCAGCATCAGTTAGTGTTAGTGTCAATCCCAGACAGCGTCATATTTTAACACTTTGATTGCCAGTAATCAGTGATGGGAGTAAGTCACACATGTGCAAGTCATAAGCAAGTCTCAAGTCTTAACCTTCAAGTCATAAGCAAGTCCCAAGTTACTGTGGCGAAAAGCAAGCAAGTCAAGTCGAGTCCCTGCCAGAAGTCAAGCAAGTCAAGTCAAGTCATTTATTTTGGTCAAGTCACAAATTAAGTCAAAATACTGATCTACCCCGAAGCCGGGACTCGGGGGGAGCTTTCTATTGTGGGGGGGGGGGGGGGGGTTGGCGGCGTTTTTTGCCTAGGCCAAGACACAGAACTGGTGGTGCCAAGTCATTGCAAGTCATTGCAAGTCAAATAGCCCAAGTCAAAGTCAAGTCGCAAGTCATTAGTGACAAGTCAAAGTCAAGTCGAGTCATTTATTTAATTTTGTAAAGCAAGTCGCAAGTCCTCAAACAGGTGACTCGAGTCTGACTCGAGTCAAGTCATGTGACTCGAGTCCCCCACCTCTGCCAGTAACACTAACATACACACACACACTATATACCTCAATTACTAGTATAGCGTCTGAACTGAACACCTGCCAGCACCTGCGTTTAGCCCCTCCGCCCAGCCCACCCAAAGTGCAGGATCAGCAGATCACTGTCACTTCCAATACACAACACACAAAACTGCAGTGTTAGTCACACATCAGTCACACCTGATCTCTGCTAACACTAGCAGTTTTTTTTTTTTTGTAGCGATTCAAGCAGTCTCTGACAACCAGGTACTTTTTACCTGTGAGTCACACTAGGTACCTGTAAATTTAGTGGCCAAAATGTCAACGAAAAGGTACTCTAGTGAAGAGGCCTACAGGATACTGAGGATGACAGAGGAGAGCGCAGGGGAAGCCTCACTGCCAAAATCAGAATCGAATTCGGGCTCAGTATATGAACCTGTAGAGAGCTGTCACACCCTGACCGATAGCTCTGATGAAGAGTAGAGGTCCCTGCTAGGGTCAGGCATACTCAACACCATTCTTCTGTTGCTAAGGTGCAACAATCGCATTTTTTTTACCACTACTATTCCTTCATACTGGCTTTTGAAATTTACAATCGCAGCAATTTAGAAATTGGATGAAAGGTTTAGCACTGGGAAACACTTTTTGAAAGATAAAAAGTGCATTTTTTATACAACTATATAGATCAGACCAAAATGAGAGACAAATCAGGAGGAAAGAGAGACAGAGAGACTTTGTTCCAAATCAGGGACAGTCCCTCGAAATCAGGGACAATTGGGAGCTATTGTATGCCTAATCTCACTTGTGTGTGCCCAATGCAGTAAGGCAATACACTTTTCTTGCAGTACAAGGCATGTACAAAAATTAAATACTTCATGTGGCAGAAGGCTCTAAAATGTAATCTGCAGCATCTGCAACAGGGCATTCAAAGTGGGATGAATCCACCAGCTGGAAAAGCAGGAGCTGTAAAGTCAGCAGTTTTGTCAAGCTGGCATTGAGTCCTTTGATATGAGAGTGACTGCAGGTGTACTTTTTACGTTCCATTAGCTGGTCCAGAGAATCATGCCTGCTAAATGCTACAGCTGGAGGATGGGGATAACAGTGCCCTGCACCAGTGGAGCTTTGCCATTCTGTGGAATAGGATGCCTGCTCCCTCCACTCCTTTTCAACCTGGAAGGAGGAGAAACATACCAAACTGGAATGTAACAACTAGGTGGAAGCCCCACCCAGAAAGGATTACAGGCACAGGAAGAGCCAGCCGAGACTAATCGATGGTAAAAGTGGTATAACATGGGGAAAGAAAAAACTAAAAGAGACAGTGCATGAGCTCAGGACAGATGTACATGTGCCACATACTTACCACAAACCCAAAATAGTCAAAAAGTCAGCCATCTAGGCCAGACCATAGAAGAGAGATTGTATATATATATTTCTGTTTTTCTATTGTTTTTACTCTTTATTTTTTAAATTTTTTTAATTTCACTTTTTTTCTTGGTAGGCCTGATCACTTTTTGCTGGCTGCTATCATCCAGCAATAGATTTTCTATAGCAGCAATCTACTGCTGTGGGGAGAGTTGTAACAGGTATGTCCCAGGCGCCATGCTGACAGGAAGTGCCGTCATATCACGGGTGACGTGACTGCACTCCTGATGTAAACACAACACAGAAATGTTGCATGTACAGGGAGCGGTCTATAGAATGAACAAACGAAGGGATAAAAACATCCCGGAAGACCTGCATCTCACCGCCGCCTGTTTGCATTCCAAGGTGGACAACAGCAGCCACAGCTTCCTGGCGCAGCTCTGCATCCCTCCAGCTGCATCCCTGCCGATCTCTGCAACACCACACGGGTACCCAGAGGGCTCCATTCACATTGGAACACTAATTATACCTTCACGCGGATAAATGAGAACCTTCACAAACACTTATCTAGACAGCGAGCCCTCATTCACACCAATGCAATTTTTCATGCAATTTGACAGTTCAAAATCCCATGACAAGTCGCGCCCTATTTTCGGCAATGTAACCATTCAAATTGTTACCACTGAAGTAACAGGAACTTTGAAAAAGGTTCATGCATTACTTTTCTGTGACTTCTTTGCAACTTGCATTGACTTCTGTTAAATGAAGGCGCAAGCCACAATTAAATCAGTGATCCAAATCCTACTGATTTGTGGCTTTGAAATCGCGCTGAAGTAACGCGATTGCAAAGCCACACTGGTGTGAACAAGGGCAAGACAGTTAAAGTGTTACTAAACCCAGGACCCTGCATTCACTATATCTGGTCTGCCATAGTACACAGAACATGGAAATGCAATTATGTTAGAAAACATAAACTGCTAAATACCTTTTCTCATCAGCAGTATATGGCAGTATTGTGACTGCTATCAGTGGCTGGTTAAAGCTTGTAGGAGGAGTTTTCATTCTACTCTGAATGTCCTATGAGGCTCGACCCTCTGTCTGGACAGTGCTGATTGGCCCTGTGCTGATCACATGCACTCTCCAAAGAAAAAAAAGCTCTCTAGAAATACACACCAAACCGAGCATGTGCAGCGTGACTCCAAAGGCTCTGTTCTATCAGGAGATGGATTGGGGACAGTGGAAGAAGGGGAGGATCAGGGAAGGCAGGATCAAACAGCCTTTTTACACAATGCACAGGATTAGGTTCCACAGTGAGTATAATAAGCATGCTTTACTGCATAAACAGACTGATTTTTTGTTATGGGTTTAGTAACACTTTAAGTTATGTTCATTTTATATGTCAGACTCTAGACTATACGATTAGGGCTGTTGACAGAGAAAAACATGGGACAGGGGAACAGGTGGAACAGCCTCTATACCAGAAAATACCAATACATTTGCATAGTGGTCTTTTATGATGGGGAAAGACTTTTTTCTTTGTTGGAAGGTTAATAATTCATTATAGTTGCTATAAATCCAAAATAGTTTATTTTCACACTTTATGTAATACTGTAGGCTGAAAAGAACTAAGTATGCTGTGGAAAGCCAGAATAAAATAAAAAAAATCACAGATGAAATATTAGCTGGTAATGGTACAGATAGAATGTTTAAATATAAAAATCTCTGCACTGGTCTAAAATGATGGAACAGCTGCTACTCAAGACCAGGAATGGAGTCAAAAAGAAATAATATAAATGGTGCGCTATTCCTGTGCAAAGCAATGTGACTTAATATGATACAAAAGTAAATGTTGTAAGGTGACAGTACATACACAATAATGGTGCTAAATACAAAGTGTTGTGCCTCAATATAGTGAACCAGTGATTTGTAATAAAGTGACCAGTGCATACATAACAATGATGATTAAGGTGCTTATAAAAAAATTCTAATTAATATGTGTACACATCCAATAAATCTTTCACAAATTGAATTGGTGTCTGTGTAACTATTGATACAAAACCACAAAGTTTGTGCCCATGAATGTGATGCAACGTATCAAATGGAATCTATTCAGATAATCTCCTGTGCTGACATATATCGATGAATGTTGCAAGGTGTCTAATACATTCCACTTTAGAGTAACCTTCTGTGTTTTGAGATATGAAGTTCCATATAATAAAATTGGTCTCTTACCAAATGTGGTGTATCCCTATGACAGAGGTCAGACTTGCTGTGTGAACAAAACCACTGGTGTAGATGTTACTGTCACGGGCATGGCCAGAGCGGAGGCTGTTGGAGAGGACTGTGTGCAAGCCTGTTGCCCACCGATTATGGGCCCTAGCATTTGAGGTGAATGAGAAATCCAGTCTGAACTGTATTAATCGGACTCAGTCATGTATATATTGTATGGGGACTCCTTACTGTATATTTGTGTCCCTGAAGAGGGAGGGGGGATTCCTCCAGCAGCCCCCTGCTGATAAGACTGATTCATTCTGCTGGGACACATCCTGTGAGGAGATGCTGTTGTTATCAACATGTGTTTATGTTAATTGAGAGAGCTGATCACATTAGCCACCAGCCCTGGCTAATAGACGAATGGTCTAGGCTGAGGAGGGGGGAGATTGTTGTTTGTATTGTTAATTGTATTAATGTGTGAAGCCCGGTGCCCACAAGACTGTCATCTGGTCTGGGTACATTTTGTAGTAAATTAGGTCATGTTAATTAGGTTAGCTTTGAGTCATCCCTGATATAAAAAGGTCTGTGAGATCTCAAAATAAAGGCAGTTCTGATGTACTCCAAGACTGGTGTTGTCTAGTTCTTGGGGTTTCTATAGCCAGATCCATTGGACTCGTGTTCCAGAACTTAGGAAGCGGTATACAGACGGAAGCACTCAAGCGGAGTGTGGGGCGTTCCGTGACATTGGTGGCAAGCAGCGGGAAAGCTTCCTGAAGTCTGAAGTCTGGGACATCCAAACCTCCAACTGGATCCAAGATCAGCATAGCAGACTTCAGTCACCCCAGCGGAGATATGGACCTGGCATCAGAATTCCCGGGGCTGCTGCGGATCATCCTTTCAACGTACACCAGGACTGTGTCTGAGGATGAATACCTGGAGCTCAGGCAGCTGATTCGGGTGGAGCTCTGGATTGCAGCCCTCCGTCTCGCTGGTATAAAACAGGGCAAGTGCTTTCCAACCCAAGAGCAACGGGCCAGTGACCAACGGGCATTGTGGATGGCATTCCTGGGAGAGCAGCCCCAGGAGCAATCGGTGACTGAGTTGGACAGGTTGGTCCAGCAGGAGATAGAGCTGGACAATCGTTATCGGGCTCTGCAATGGCACGCAGAGGAGGGATATTTAGGGGAGACAACAGAATGCTCTCCGGAGGGATATGACTTTGGCGGCCCTGGATTGCTGTGGGAGAACCTTACAGATCTTTTTATGTTTGGCGATGAGGGGGAACCTGACCTTGAGGACATGAGGGACTATAGAGAGTCTATGCTCGGTCTTGCAGGGGTCTCAGAGCTCAAACCTGATCTGGACCATTTGCTAAGGAAGGAACAGCATCTGGAAAGGGCATACAGGAAACTGCTAGAACAAGTTCAGCAGCATGCCAGAGAATCGGCAGTGGAAAATCCGGAGATTGCCGTCCCCAAACCTGAAGTGCTGACAACAGGGCAGAGCTCTGCTAACCTCTGTCCAGAAATGATAACATCTTCTGGGTTCCATGGACAGGAGATGGTGAACCCCTATTCCCCGACATCAGCTGCAGAGACATGGGATTTGATAGACTTTTCTGCTGAGGAAGAACAACCTGATGAGCCTCCAGCAGAAGAGCTGCTATCAGGGCCAAAGTTCACTGTGTTCTGCCCAGCACCAACAGTGGCTTCGGCCTTCCTGAGAGAAGAGGTAGTCGGCCTTTCTCCCACAACACTGACAGGGACATGTGATTTTCTGCCAGCAGCATCTATGGAGTTAAAACAAACTTCTCCAGCTGAAGATCTGGTAACTGAACAGAGGGTCCAAGACCTCTGTCCCACACTTTTACCACTTCCAGAGACTGGGGATTTAATAGACATTTCTGTAGAGGAGGAACCACCTAGCAAACCCCCAGCAGAAGTGCTGGCAACCGGACAGAGGGTCCAAGACCTCTGCCCCACACCTGCAGCAATTGTGGAGGCTCAGGGTGAGAAGATGGCAATCACTTCCCAGCAGCAGATACAGGGGGAGAAGGGAGAGGAGGTGTGTGTTGTCCCTCCCCAACAGTTGGCCAGGGTGGAGGAAGTGGGCTTTCCTCCCCAGCAAAGATCCGTGTACCTGGGAGACAGTACCATCGACATGTCGTCCCAGCAGCCAGATGAGGGAATGGAAAAGGAAGCAGCCGGCTCACCTCCCCAATGGCAGCTACACAGTTTGGGAGTGGAGGAAGCCAGCTGCCTGCCCCAACAGTTAGCCGGAGCAGAGGATGCGGAGTCCCCAGCAGAAGTGCTGGCAACAGGGCAGAGTGCTACCAACCTCTGCCCAGCACCGGCAACAACTACAGAGTTCCAGGGAGGCGGGGCAGTCGGCCTCCCTCTCCAACAGTTAGCCGGAACAGATGGTGTGGGGTTTCCAGCAGAAGGGCTGGCAACAGGGCCGAGGACTGCTGGACTCTGCCCTCAACTAACAGAGGATGGATTTCCTGTGAAGGTGGATGGAACTTCAGTCTCCACCTGTATACCCCAGGGATGCTGGGCAGTGGGCCCAGATCCCCAACAGCATGACAGAGTGAGCCCAGTCACCCTGTCTTCTCTCCAGCGGCAGATATGTTCTCTGAGAGAGGCAGAGGATGGCTGGGTGAGTAATGCACTGTTTGGGATAATTTGTTTGGGGTACTGTGTGGGTACAGGCAGTAGAGGACTGGAGCTGTTTACTTAATTCGGAGTCAACCCGTCTGGGGTCTCCTCCTGTGTTAGTCTCCTGCCGAAAGGGGAGAAATGTCACGGGCATGGCCAGAGCGGAGGCTGTTGGAGAGGACTGTGTGCAAGCCTGTTGCCCACCGATTATGGGCCCTAGCATTTGAGGTGAATGAGAAATCCAGTCTGAACTGTATTAATCGGACTCAGTCATGTATATATTGTATGGGGACTCCTTACTGTATATTTGTGTCCCTGAAGAGGGAGGGGGGATTCCTCCAGCAGCCCCCTGCTGATAAGACTGATTCATTCTGCTGGGACACATCCTGTGAGGAGATGCTGGTGTTATCAACATGTGTTTATGTTAATTGAGAGAGCTGATCACATTAGCCACCAGCCCTGGCTAATAGACGAATGGTCTAGGCTGAGGAGGGGGGAGATTGTTGTTTGTATTGTTAATTGTATTAATGTGTGAAGCCCGGTGCCCACAAGACTGTCATCTGGTCTGGGTACATTTTGTAGTAAATTAGGTCATGTTAATTAGGTTAGCTTTGAGTCATCCCTGATATAAAAAGGTCTGTGAGATCTCAAAATAAAGGCAGTTCTGATGTACTCCAAGACTGGTGTTGTCTAGTTCTTGGGGTTTCTATAGCCAGATCCATTGGACTCGTGTTCCAGAACTTAGGAAGCGGTATACAGACGGAAGCACTCAAGCGGAGTGTGGGGCGTTCCGTGACAGTTACTCTCTCAGCTCTCACATATCCATATACTTCGGAAGAGACTTATGCCCTGTACACACGACCCTGTACACACGACCCTTCGGAATAAACTGTGAAGGTTTTTCCAATGGAGTTCTGACGGAATTCCGCTGAAACTGTCTTGCATACACATGATCACACCAAAATCCGACCGTCAAGAATGCGGTGACGCACAACACATACGACGGGACTAGAAAAGGGAAGTTCAATAGCCAGTAGCCAATAGCTTTTCGTACTTGCTTCAGAGCATGCGTCGTTTTTGGTACGTCGGAACAGCATACAGACGAGCGGTTTTCCCAATAGGAATTGGTTCCGTTGGAAATATTTAGAACATGTTCTCTTTCTAGGTCCATCAGAATTTTTGACGTAAAAAGCCGATGAGACATACACACGATCAGAATATACGATGAAAAGATCCAGTTGGACTTTTTCTGTTGGACATTCCGCTCGTGTGTACGGGGCATCAGACTCAGGTGAGTCAAAGACCACAGCATTGGATTACTCCTATGGACCTTCAGCCTGCTTCAGTCTGTGCAGGTCGTCCTGTAGACACACTCAGGCTGTATACAAAACGCTGTGCATTCCATTCATGCTAAATATGGATTTAAGGTTGTTTGAATCAATACACCTGAAACATCCAAGCCGATAATTAATGCAATACAAGCAGGCTGAAGGTCCATGGGAGTAATCCAATGCTGTGGTCTTTGAATCACCTGAGTCTAATGCCCTGTACACACGACCGTTTTTCCCGTTGCAATAAACTCTGAAGGTTTTTCCAACAGAGTTCCGATGGAATTCCGCTGAAACTGTCTTGTGTACACACGATCACACCAAAGTCTGACCGTCAAGAACGCGGTGACGTACAACCCGTACAACGGGACTAGAAAAAAGGAAGTTCAATAGCCAATAGCTTCCATTTCGTACTTGCTTCAGAGCATGCGTCGTTTTTGGTACTTCGGAACAGCATACAGACAAGCGGTTTTCCCGATAGGAATTGATTCCTTCGGAAATATTTAGAACATGTTCTCTTTCTAGGTCGATCAGAATTTTCGACGTAAAAAGTCCAATGAGGCATACACATGATCAGAATATACGATAAAAAGCTCCCGTCGCACTTTTTCTGTCGGATATTCCGCTCATGTGTACGGGGCATAAGTCTCTTCTGAAGTATATGGATATGAGAGCGCTGAGAGAGTAACATCTACACCAGTGGTTATGTTTACACAGTGAGTCTGATCTCTGTCATACTCGGTAAGAGGCCAATTTTTTTATATGGAACTTCATATCTCAAAACACAGAAGATTATTCTAAAGTGGAATGTATTAGACACCTTGCAACATTCATCAATATAACTGCATATCAACACAGGAGATTGTCTGAATGGATTCCATTTGATATGTTGTCTCACATTTATGGGCATGGTTTTTATGTATCCAGGGCCAGATTAAGAACATCATGGGCCTAGTGCTCAGGATTTTGGTGGGGATTTTTATAAAAAAAAATAACAATAAATAAAAAAGAAATGCAAACATTTTTTGTTATAACAAATTAAATTAAAAAGAGAGAGGGAGGATGAGAGAGAGAGAAAGGGGATGAGAGAGGGGTGAGGGGTAAGGGAGGGAGGATGAGAGAGAGAGAGGATGCACATGAGCATGTGTTCGAGTGACATCAACACAGCCCGGCCAAGGCAAGTGACCGAAGGGACAAAACCGCGAAGACCGGGTGAAGATGGAAGCACCTGGGACCCGCCGGGTTGATCACAGCGCAGCGCTGGAGGGCTCAGTCTGACAGGTAAATGTAGCCTAATGTGCTAATATGCTGTGCACATTAGTACATTATGGCATAACCTACCTTAGGAACTCTAAAAAGTAGTACTGTTAGCGAAGTTTACCACTGCTTTAATATCACAGGATCCCAGGAACCTCTCATGAGGTCCCTTACTGACCCGGTGGCCCTTGGGCAGTGCCCAAGTGCATAGTTGCCAACATTTCAAAAATATTTTCAGGGACACTTTTTTTACCAGTGGTATATTTAGAGTAGCTGACATCCCCTATGTTCCTCTATACATCACAATAATAATCATAAAATTAAATGAGTACTAATAATGGGCAAAACAGATATGAGGACTGAGAAGACTTCCTTTAGTTGAACTAACAAAAGTGTACCTATTCTAGAGCTGGTAACATTGAGGATAGTCAATGTAATTTTAAAGAATTGTTTTCGTGCGGCATAGAGGAGGAGTATGGATGGCATAAAAGTGGGAAGTATGTGCAGGTGAGGGAGAGGAATGTTGGGGGTATAACAGTTGGCTGTGTGGAAGGTATTATGGGGGCAGTATGTACAGGAGAGGAGTATGGAGGGTATGACAGTTGGCAGTATGTACAGGAGAGGAGTATGGAGGGTTTGACAGTGGGTGGTATGTACAGGAGAGGAGTGTGGTGGGTATGACAGTGGGCAGTAGGTACAGGAGAGGAGTGTGGAAGTATAACAGTGGGCAGTATGTACAGGAGAGGAGTGTGGAGGATATGACAGTGAGCAGTATGTACAGGAGAGGAGTGTGGAGGGTATGACAGTGGGTGGTATGTGCAGGAGAGACGTGTGGAGGGTATGACAGTGGGCAGTATTACAGGAGATGAGTGTGGAGGGTATGACAGTGGGCAGTATGTACAGGAGAGGAGTGTGGAGAGTATAACAGTGAGCAGTATGTACAGGAGAGGAGTGTGGAGGGTATAACGAAAGTGTGCCCATACTAGAGCTGGTAACATTTAGGATAGTCAATATAATTTTAAAGAACTGTTTTTGTGGGTAAGAGGCATAGGGAAGAGTATGGATGGTATAAAAGTGGGAAGTATGTGCAGGTAAAGGAGAGGAATGTTGGGGGTATAATAGTTGGCAGTGTGGATGGTATTATGGGGGCAGTATGTACAGGAGAGGAGTGTGGAGGGTATGACAGTTGGCAGTATATACAGGAGAGGAGTGTGGAAGGTATGACAGTGGGCAGTATGTACAGGAGAGGAGTGTGGAGGGTATGACAGTGGGCGGTATGTACAGGAGAGGAGTGTGGAGGATATGACAGTGAGCAGTATGTACAGCAGAGGAGTGTGGAGGGTATGACAGTGAGCAGTATGTACAGGAGAGGAGTGTGGAGGGTATGACAGTGGGCGGTATGTACAGGAGAGAAGTGTGGAGGGTATGACAGTGGGCATTATGTACAGGAGAGGAGTGTGGAGGATATGACAGCAAGCAGTATGTACAGGATAGGAGTGTGGAGGGTATGACAGTGAGCAGTATGTACAGGAGAGGAGTGTGGAGGGTATAACAATGGGCAGTATGTACAGGAGAGAACTGTGGAGAGTATGACAGTGGGCAGTATGTACAGGAGAGGAGTGTGGAGGGTATGACAGTGAGCAGTATGTACAGGATAGGAGTGTGGAGGGTATGATAGTGAGCAGTATCTAGAGGAGAGGAGTGTGGAGGGTATAACAGTGGGCAGTATGTACAGGAGAGAAGTGTGGAAGGTATGACAGTGGTCACCATGTACAGGAGAGAAGTGTATGACAGTGGGTAGTATGCACAGGAGAGGAATGTGGAGGGTATGAAAGTGGGCACTTTGTATAGGATTAGGGGTGTGGAGGGTATGACAGCGGGCACTATGTACAGATGAGGAGGATGAAGAAATCTGGGAAAGAAAAATGTAAAGGTTTGTGGAAGGATGTTTAGGGACTGCGTAGTGGTTAAGCGGGCCATACATGGATTGAAATGAAGCCAATTAATCAGAGGTCAGTCATAGTCAATCTATGAATAGGCTAGCTGGTTGTACACAAGTCAATCTAATAATCTATAACCAGCCTGTCAGGTTTTTTCCCAAAACAGTCAGTGCTGCCATCTATATTTAGCAACACTGATCATTGTATTCTGTGGTTAGGGAAGGCTCCCCACTGGCAGAACACAATAATGCCCCGTACACACGGTCGGATTTTCCGATGGAAAATGTCCGATCGGAGCGTGTTGTCCGACCGTGTGTGGGCTCCATCGGACATTTTCCATCGGATTTTCTGACACACAAAGTTGGAGAGCAGGAGATAAAATTTTCCGACAACAAAATCCGTTGTCGGAAATTCCGATCGTGTGTACACAAATCCGACAGACAAAGTGCCACGCATGCTCAGAATAAATAAAGAGATGAAAGCTATTGGCCACTGCCCCGTTTATAGTCCCGACGTACATGTTTTACGTCACCGCGTTTAAAACGATCAGATTTTCCGACAACTTTGTGTGACCGTGTGTATGCAAGACAAGTATGAGCCAACATCCGTCGGGAAAAATCCTAGGATTTTGTTGTCGGAATGTCCGAACAAAGTCCGACCGTGTGTACGGGGCATAACACTGCGGCAGTGATTCCCCCATCCACAGGTTATCAGGTGAGAGGGTGTGTGGGGACAGGCTGGGGAGAGAGGTCTGTCAGCAGGGGGGTGTGAGGTGGTATTGGAGGGATATCAATCAGCGGGTGGGGGGAGTAACTGGTTGTAATATCTTTTGAAGTAGGGTCTGTCATCTGCAGGTTGGGAAATGGTCACCTGTGATATAAGTTGAAGGGAGGTGGCTAACATGGGAAGTGGCTGGGGAGTGACCTGGTTGGTGGTGAGTGTGAAATGGATGATGTGTTTCAAGTTTCTTTCACGTTTGTGGTAATGCTTACTACCCTCTGTAATGTGATCTGTGGTAGATTGCTTTTCAACAAGTGGTATAGCAGCAGCTGACATTCATGAGGTGCTACTGCCGCCTCCTTGTTTATTTTTTACATTGCTGAATGGTAGTTTTACATTGTTGGACTATGCTGCTACTGCAAGCGAGTTTGGCTTGCAGTTGCAGAGTGGCCCCATTGAAATCAATAGGTGAGTTTGACAGACGGTGCTGCCTGTCAAACTCTCAAGGCTGAGTTAAAGATGCTGCAGCTAAAGAAATTACAAAAAAAAAAGTCGCAACTGTGAAGTAAAGCATTACAGCTACGGCATTTGTACAGCCCTGTCCAAATGTATTTTTAAGATTTGGGTCAGGGACATGCGGTGAGGTAAGTGGCTGGTGAGACACTGGCTAGTATTAGAGCCAGGTACACACAGGTTACATACGCTGCAAATGTTAGAGCGAGAGCAATAATTCTAGCACTAGACCTCCTCTGTAACTCTAAACATGTAACCTGTAAAAAATTTTAAAGCGTCATCTATGGAGATTTTTAAGTACTGACGTTTGGTGCCGTTCCACAAGTGTGCGCAATTGTAAAGCGTGACATGTTAGGTACCTATTTACTTGGCGTATCATCATCTTTCATAGCATTAAAAAAAAATTGGGCTAACGTTAATGTTTTTTGTAGTCATGAAACAGTTACTGTCCACAAAAAACACGTTTAAAAAATTGCTGCGCAAATACCGCGTAACATAAAAAGTTGCAATGACCACCATTTTATTCCTAGGGTCTCTGCTAAAACAATATATATTATGTTCAGGGGTTCTGAGTAATTTTATAGCAAAAAAATTATGATTTTTACATGTAGGAGAGAAGTGTCAGAATTGGCCTGGGTGCCAAGGGTTTAATTAACATAAGTAAGTAATATACAAATAATTATTATATATTGTTTTTAAGGTAATTTACTATATTTTCAAAAACTGTACTCAAGCAGGTGGCTTAATGGACAAATTACTGAAGTTATACCTTCAAACCAGTAATTTCACAGTAAATAGAGAAATAATAAATTATTATGTTATAATAATAATCATAATAATATATGATTTAGCAATATGATATATGATTTAGCTTGATTAAAATAGTACCTTTTCAGCAGGCGAAGATTCTCATTCTCCCTCTTAACTGTGTGAGAAAAACCTTATACCCATAAACACATGTTTTTTTCCTTCTAATTAGGAGTGCTGGGCTGGAAGGAAGCATGTGTCTTTTAGACACATGCCCCCTTCTATGACACTGCAGTGAGAAGACAGCCTCCACTGCAGCATTTTTATTGGACAGCTGGGGCCAATGGTACTTTACGATTGGTCCAAGGCTCCAAGCTGTCCAGCAAGGAGCCCTTTATCTCTGGAACTATAGGTCGTAGGAGCCCCAAAACTAACCAGTGGTGGGGTAGGGCTACCTACCCCCCAAATTTGGGGTCTCTGTGACCCCAGGTCACGATGCTATGACCCTCAAAGTCAATTGTGTTTTTTTTGTTTTTGTTTTTTGGGCAAATGGGCCTATCTTAAGGTAAGGGGCCTGGAGCTGCAGCTTTAATAGCCCCTATGTTAATCCAGCCCTGTTTGTATCAATAGTTACACTGACACCAATTCAATTTGTGAAAAATGTATTCAATGTGTACACATATTAATTAGAATTTTTTATAAGCACCTCAATCATCACTGGTTCACTATATTAAGGCACAACAGTTTGTATTCAGTACCATTATTGTGTAGGTACAGATAGAATGTTTTAAAACAATATTTATACAGTATACATACATTTATAAAATGAGCAACATTAATCTAAAAAGGAAAAATAACTGGCAAAATGTTGTCTTAAAGTGGTTGTAAGTCAAAGAAAAGTGATAAAATTTTTGGGGGGCGCAAGCAAACTGAAAAATTGTGAAAAAAAACCCCCATCAATTGCAGCCTCACTGTACCATCAATCGCAGCCACTGTGCCATCAAACGCAGCCACTGTGCCCATCAATTGCCGCCACTGGTACCATCAGACGCAGCCACTGTACCACCATCAAACGCAGCCACTGCGCCCATCAATTGCTGTCACTGTACCATCAAACAGCCACTGTGCCATCAAACACAGCCACTGTGCCCATCAATTACCGCCACTGTGCCAAACGCAGCCACTGTGCCCATCAAACGCAGCCACTGTGCCCATCAAAGGCAGCCACTGTACCATCAAATGCAGCCACTGTGCCCATCAAACGCAGCCACTGTGACCATCAATTGCACTGTGCACTTCTAGGGTGAGGATCTGATCGGGATCATTCTGCCAGTGGGGGGTCCCCCGTGATCGCAGAGTAGGATCTAGTAGTAGAGAGCTGCCCCAATACTGGGATCCATCTATCAGTCAAGGACCTGTGAGTGAGATCGATCTGTCAGTGGAGAGTTCCCCCCTGTTGATCACTGTGGATCTGATGCGGGCACTGCTGGAGGAGCTCGGCATCCAAGCGCTGCTCTTCGGGGTCTCCGTGTAAGTACTCTGCATGGCTCCCATTGCATCTGCATGGAAGATCTGTATCCGATCGTAGCACAGAGGTCTCAGGTGTGTTAGGTAAGATCTAAGGGTGCCTATACATACCTTTATTACTATAACGTTCATTAACCACTTCAGCCCCGGAAGGTTTTACCCCCTTCCTGACCAGAGCACTTTTTACAATTTGGCACTGCGTCGCTTTAACTGCTAATTGCGCGGTCATGCAATGTTGTACCCAAACGAAATTTGCGTCCTTTTTTTCCCACAAAAAGAGCTTTCTTTTGATAGTATTTGATCACCTCTGCGGTTTCTATTTTTTGCGCTATAAAGGGAAAAAGACTGAAAATTTTGAAAAAAAATGATATTTTCACCTTTTTGTTATAAAAAAATCCAACAAACTCAATTTTAGTCATACATTTAGGCCAAAATGTATTCAGCCACATGTCTTTGGTAAAAAAAAAAGTGAATAAGCGTATATTTATTGGTTTGCACAAAAGTTATAGCGTCTACAAACTAGGGTACATTTTCTGGAATTTACACAGCTTTTAGTTTATGGCTGCCTATCTCATTTCTTGAAGTGGTAAAATGGCAGGGCTGTACAAACCCCCCCAAATGACCCCATTTTGGAAAGTAGACAACCCAAGGAAATTGCTGAGAGGTATGTTGAGCCCATTGAATACTTTATTTTTTTGTCCCAAGTGATTGAATAATGACACAAAAAAAAATTACAAAAAGTTGTCACTAAATGATATATTGCTCACACATGCCATGGTTATATGCGGAATTGCACCCCGAAATACATTTTGCTGCTTCTCCTGAGTATGGGGATACCACATGTGTGGGACTTTTTGGGAGCCTAGCCACGTACAGGGCCCCCGAAACCAATCACCGATCTTCAGGATTTCTAAGGGTGTAAATTTTGGATTTCACTCCTCACTACCTATCACAGTTTTGAAGGCCATAAAATGCCAAGATGGCACAAACCCCCCTAAATGACCCCATTTTGGAAAGTAGACACCCCAAGCTATTTGCTTAGAGGCATGTTGAGTCCATGGAATATTTTATATTTTGCCACAAGTTGCGGGAAAATGACAAACTTTTTTTTTTTTTGCACAAAGTTGTCACTAAATGATATATTGCTCACACAGGCCATGGGCATATGTGGAATTGCACCCCAAAATACATTCTGCTGCTTCTCCTGAGTATGGGGATACCAGGATTTCTAAGGGCGTACATTTTTGATTTCACTCCTCACTACCTAGCACAGTTTTGAAGGCCATAAAATGCCCAGATGGCACAAAACCCCCCCAAATGACCCCATTTTGGAAAGTAGACACCCCAAGCTATTTGCCGAGAGGCATGGTGAGTATTTTACAGCTCTCGTTTGTTTTTGAAAATGAAGAAAGCAAAGAAAAACATATTTTTTTTTTCAATTTTCAATTTTCAAAACTTTGTGACAAAAAGCGAGGTCTGCAAAATACTCTTATTACAATAAATCCTTTTTGTTATACATTTTTACACTATGAGAGCATTTTTTTTTATTTTTCCTTTGGGTTTTGGGAGACCTTAATCCCTATGCTGGGTAAGACTGCCGTAATAGCAGTCATCGCCATCCGGTAAGCAGAATCTACAAACTCACTTCAGGGAGGATTATTCATTGGCGTTTATTCCTTACATCTCTCACGGATGGGTGCTTCTTGTATTTATCTATCTATGGATTGAACATCTCTGCATGGACTTTTTTTTTCTGATTCCTCTTTCACATGTATTTTTCACATGTATTTGCAACTCATATTGATTTCATTGGTTGATATTTTGTTCACTGTATCTTATATCAATTCACTATAGGATCTTGTTTACAAATGGTCCTAAGCATTTCACATATTTTTTAGCGCTGCACCTTATATGCTTACACTGTACGTTTGGAGTTAGATACTGGACTCTAGAGTGCTAGCAGCTTTTGTTTGTTTTTTCTTTCACTTTTTCGTTTTTGGTTTCTGAGCGCAGCTTTTACCCTCTTTTGGGTTTTTTTACATCTGCAAAATACTCACCATACCTCTCAGCAAATAGCTTGGGGTGTCTACTTTCCAAAATGGGGTAATTTGGGGGGGGGGGGGTGCCATCTGGGCATTCCATGGCTTCCGAAACTGTTATAGGCAGTGAGGAGTGAAATCAAAAATTTACACCCTTAGAAACCCTAAAGGCGGTGCTTCGTTTTCGGGGTCCCGTACGTGGCTAGGCTCCCAAAAAGTCTCACACATGTGGTTTCCCTGTACTCAGGAGAAGCAACAGAATGTATTTTGGGGTGTAATTTCAAATATGCCCATGGCATGTTTGAGCAATATATCATTTAGTGACAACTTTGTGAAAAAAAAAAATGGTCTTTTTCCCGCAACTTGTGTCACAATATAAAATATTTCATGGACTCGACATGCCTCTCAGCAAATAGCTGGGAAAATGGGGTTGTTTGGGGGTGTTTTGAACTGTCCTGGCATTTTATGCACAACATTTAGAAGCTTATGTCACACATCACCCACTCTTCTAACCACTTGAAGACAAAGCCCTTTCTGACACTTTTTGTTTAAAAAAATATTTTTTTTTTTTGCAAGAAAATTACTTTGAACCCCCAAACATTATACATTTTTTTAAAGAAAATGCCCTACAGATTAAAATGGTGGGTGTTTCTTTTTTTTTTCACACAGTATTTGCGCAGTGATTTTTCAAACGCATTTTTTGGGGAAAAAATACTTTTTTAAATTTTAATGCACTAAAACACACTATATTGCCCAAATGTTTGATGACATAAATAAATAGTGACAGGTACTCTTTTTTGAAAAAATTGGGGTCTATTACCCTACCCTAGATCTCTCCTCTGCCCTCAAAGCATCTAACCACACCAAGATCGGTGTGATAAAATGCTTTCCCAATTTCCCAATGGCGCTGTTTACATCTGGCGAAATCTAAGTAATCAAATGCTCGTAGCTTCTGGTTTCTTAGGCCATAGAGACGATTGGAGCCATTCTGGTCTCTGATCAGCTCTATGGTCAGCTGGCCGAATCACCGGCTGCATTCTCAGGTTCCCTGTTGGGACAGGAGAGCCAGAGAAAACCATGGAAGACGGTGGGGGAGGGGACATTCCCTCCCACTGCTTGTAAAAGCAGTGTAGAGGCTAATTAGCCACTAGGATTGCTTTTACATGAAAGCTGACCGCTGGCTGAAAAGAATGATAGCAAGATGATACCTAAACCTGAAGGCATCATTCTGGTATAACCACTCAAAGTCCAGCAACTTACCAGTACGTTGCTGGTCCTTGTTGGGCATATATTGTAATCTTTTTTTTCATGCAGCCTGTGGGCTGCATGAAAAAAAGAGATTGATCGGTGGGTATGCCCACCATTAGAATACCTCCCTTCATCCACCCACTTCTAATGATGGGCATACATGCACCATTTATATATGCCGAAGCATGGGGGCATCCGCCCCAAAAGTTAGGAGCAAATCATTCCTCCGCCCCTGCTGCCCCCATGCTTCGGCATATATGTTCTTTTTTTTAACTGTGGTGGTGAAATCACCTCCGACAGCGCTGGAGTCACGGCTTTATGTATCGTGGGAGCAAACGCTGTTGCTGTCAAGATAAATAAATCAACGCTGCAACTGAATGGCGTACCTGCTAAGCAAATGATGGTTAACAATAAAACAAAATAACATTACAGTATAACAGTAAGACATACCATACCTGCAAAACAAATACAAAAAAAACATAGTAAAAAATAAAACATTTTTTAACGTAACCTGTGCCTAAAATATATATATGCCGAAGCATGGGGGCATCCACCCGCAAAAGGTAGGAGCAAATCACTCCTCCGCCCCTGTTGCCCCCATGCTTCAGCATATATGCTCTTTTTTTTTAACTGTGGTGGTGAAATCACCTCCGACAGCACTGGAGTCACGGCTTTATGTATCGTGGGAGCAAACGCTGTTGCTGTCAAGATAAACAAATGCACCTTGCAGCTGAATGGCGTACCCGAAAACAAAAAAATGGTTAACAATAAAACACAGTAAACAATAAAATATAAAAAAATTACATACCTGAAAAGCAAACATGATAAAACACAATAACAATAAAACATTGCAGAATAGAATACAGTAAAAAAAAGAGCAGAACAATAGAAAGAGAATAGAGAGAGAGAGAACAATAAAATGACAACTATTTTTGTTTTTTTTTATTTTATATGTTTTTGTGTATTTTTTTTTTTTTATAACTGTAACTTTTGTAACTGTAACCGGTTCCAGGTTCGGGTCTCTCAAAATGCGATGACATCTTGGGAGACCCTGTGAAAGTGTGCCTAGTCTGTGCAATGCTGTACCCTACGCTAAAACTCAACTAGTGTATGGTAGCGCTCAAAACATTCACTAATGCAAAGACCAGGATTGTCAGGACAGGAGGGACAATAATAGCGGGTGTCACGCCTATATCCGCGCTTTCTACAGACATGACATTTTCTTTGGGGGGCTCGTTGGGTAGGGGTACTCGGGAGGACATAAAGAAAATGCCTCTCATGCAGCCGGGTTACTGCATTTGGTTGGGGAAGGTGAGGTGGAGCACCGTCTGGAAACAGAAGGGCTATGACGATCTCTTCCTGGAATTTAAGGAAGGATCTAGTCCGTCCTGAAGCTCTGTATAGCATGAATCAATGGCCTCCCCCTCACCTCGGATCGCTTCTGATGGTAATCCGACCACCGCAGGCACCGGGGGGGGGTCCAAACGAACCCCCTGTCTGCGGGCAGGCAGGGACGTACAGGTAAGCCCTTATGCCTGCCCGTGCACCCCCCCCCACGGGGCTCACAAGACTGGCGGTACATCTGGCTCACGGCAATAGTGGCACTGGCAGCAACCTTCCCACAGCGCTCATGGGATTGGCAGTAAAACTGGCTCGAGGGACTGGCTGCACCCCTCATCCCACCCCGGGAGGTCCAGCACTTACTGGGCTGTGGAGAGGATCCTGCTGTGCCTCCACTCTCCTCTCCTCCACAGTACAGGCAGCGGCGATGGAGGTGTCTGCTCCTCAAGCTTCCTCCGCTTGCCAAAACGCCGCTAGGCACCCAATAGGAACGCCTGGCGCTTTGGCCAATCAGGAAACAGGTCTCACTGACCTGCCTCCCGATTGGCGGGGAGGCACTGTAGTGTGAAAAATAGCGAAAATTAATTCGCTATGGTCACACATTTGGGTGGGATCAGGGCGCATTCTCTGCTCCCCGAGCCCACCCTTTTTTGAAGCCTATTAGAGCCTCTGGCTCTAATCACGTGCTTCAAAAAGCACACCCCGCCATAGGAATCCATGTGTCCGGCATCCTAAAAGGGGCCGGGCGCATGGATAGGGAGGCGGTGGCTGAGATGGGGGGGCGGCGCCCGTGCGCCCTCAATGCATGAGCTGCCACTGGTTTCCTGTCAGGTTAACCATCTGGCTTCAGTACTTTTAATTGCTAATCCAAAATATGATTCAGAAAATAGATGGTCAGCTTAACAGACGGGTAACTGGATTTTCAAGAGGGCGCCAGGAATAGCAGCTCCATTATTCCTCTCTCCGAGAAGTTTGCTTTAACTTCTGGAACTTTTTTTTGTTTACCTCATACAGTACATTAAAATAATCATCATTAACATAAAACTGTCCTGTAGAATAAAATGATGGTAGTTGCAAATTTCTATGTTTGTGTAAATGTTTGTCAAATTTATAGTCATTTAAATAAACAAACTCAATATGATCGCCAACTTTTCTGCTAACCCCTTTGCGCTTAAGGGTAAAATAAATCTTAATGCCTAAGCATTTTGCAATTTTGACATGTGTTGATAAAACCGTACATATCATCACAACTGCTTTGTACATCCTGTTGGATTATACCTTGTTTTTTTTCAGGACAAATTGGGATTTCATTTGGTGATAAATGATAATGGATATCCCCTGATTTTTTTATTATTAAAGGAAAACTGGCCAAAAATAGTAAAAAAAACAAAAACTTTTAAATAAAAATGTAGCTGTATATTTCTTGCCATTACCATAACCTACCATCAAAGAACAACCAAATTCTCCTGCTTCTGACGATCCCAGCAATACCACATATGTGTATATCATTTGTTGTTTGTTCCCATAGTACAGCCCAGAAACAATAGTGTACACTTTTCTCTTTTTTTTTTATCCTACCTAAAACACTGACACTAATTTGAAAAAAAAATTCTGTCCAAAAAATATTGACCCTGACCTTGACCCAAACACTAGCCCTTGCACTAATCTAGATCAAATCTTGATCAAATATTTTTTTCATTTTTCTTTTAATTATTATTATTTTGTTTTCTACACAAACTTTTTTTCTCTCTTTCTCTACAAGGACAGAGAAAAATACAATGTATTCTCTCATCCATTCACAGAGACAGAAAACACAGGGGCGGGCTTCACAGTGACTGATCACTGTGATAGCCAATCAGAGGCTATCACAGTGATTAGGTGACCCAGAATCCCGAGTTCCAGGTCCCAATCTTTAGTACAGTGCCCTACGGAAAAAAGCCCATTCCATTGGGGCCGCATATCAGTGTTACGTCCGAGGGGTTAACATATACAGTACAAGATTAACCATGCCCATTAAACAGATACTAAATATGTTAAGATTTAAAGACTTGTGCACCTATGAAAAGGAAAATACACAATAAAAACAAACACAAAAAAAACCTCAATACCCAAAACTGCCAATAGTCAGTGCTTTATCAGTTTATCAGTTTTGAGTTAACCATAAATGATGGTTCTATAATAATTTCTCTTACTTCAGCACGTCCAGGGATTCGCAATATGTGTTGCTGCTCCCCTGCTGGCTGGGTATGACAGTGCTGAACACATAAGTATCTAGAACTCAGCACTTCTGGGTTCATTGCTCATAGGGAAGATTGGAATGCAGATGGTTCTCAATCTCTGTTATCCTAACAGTGTTTTTGGTGTCCCAACAACTGAGATAAGAAGACAAACCTATTAACAATATGTGGGGATGTGCCATGAACAGGACAGTGTAAGTGATCAGGTGGCATTACACCCACCTAGATCTCTTCTACAGAATCTGCAGAAACATTTAAACAAAAGCGCAGGGCTGCTTCAGCTGCCGTGAGCTTGTTTACAACCTCCTACTGCTCTAGCATATTATTTAAAGTGGCTGTAGGAAAAGTGTTAAATGACAAGTACAGCTACAGAATGCAAAATAAGTGTTTATAATGTATTATGTACGTATATCTTTTGGAAAAAGAATTTCAGAAATGAGAACGATAATTTCTGTGTGTACCAGACTTGCTGCTTAGTTCCCGTTCTGGGGAACAACACAGTCTATTTCTATTTAACCCACAGCAAGAGACAACAAAATAAGTAATATCTGTAGTACAGTTTTGGTCACACTCTTAATTGGCTCTTTTAGGTTAGACAACTTAATAAATATGGAAGCGCATGGGCAATTTTTATTGGTTCAATCACGCTACTAAAATTGTTAGCAATGAGTTGCTAAGGGTAGTGTTCATTCATGTGAAAGACCATACTGGTTTTACACTGATCAAGGGGGTAAATAATCCCGATCACTTAACTCCTTGGTCAGCATGAGACCAATCTGCTCTTGGTGTAGGGGCAGTTTGGTTACAAGCAGTCTGTTTTTAACCCCCTGCAGTCTCCCATGGAATGTAATTGGTTTAGGCATGGCAGTGCGCATATGTCCCATATTTCTGAATAAGCAGATTGGTTCTAGGAAAGGTGTCAAAGAAGCTACCACCCCTCTACTATCTCCTGACCATCAGCGTATTCTAGAATGACCATCTCCCTTTCTCAGAATATAATAACTACAGAGGGGAGTGGGTAAGGGTAGAATACAGGTATACATCTTACCATGTTACTCTTCATCATGTTATAAAAACACACTGCTTGGAATATTAGGCCCCTTTCACACTGGGGCGTTGGGTGCGTCGGCGGTAAAGCACCGATATTTTTAGCGGCGCTTTACCGTCATTTTTGTGGCGATATTCGACCGCTTGCGGCCGAGAAAGGGTTAAAACCAGTAGCAGCGCTATGCCAGTGGTATAGCCGTGCTGCCCATTCATTTCAATCGGCAGGAGCGGTTTAGGAGCAGTGTATAAACCACTCATTCACTGCTCCAAAGATGCTGCTTGCAGGAGTTTTTTAACGACCTGCAAGCGCACCGCTCCAGTGTGAAAGCACTCAGGCTTTCACACTGGAGAGACAGGAGCTGCGCTTTACAGGTGCTATGCAGGCGCTATTTTTAGCGCCTCAGTGTGAAAGGGGTCTTAAGTGCAAAAAGTATTTTTTTTTGCAGATGTCAATTGTCCTTGTTAATATGAGAATAGTGCATTTGTGTTAAGAATATTACTATCAAAAATAACACCCCCCTTTGGATTTCTTACAGAATTTGATAAAATTTGTATGGTAAACTGCAGCTTCCTACTTATATGAAAAATAAAGTGCTGGTGTGTTGTACTCAAATTTATTGCATGAACAAATCTGTGTATAAATAAACTTAAATAAAGAACCAAGCGCTGTAATGGGCACACCGCACTATATGTAACTATGGTGGATAAAAACTGGATAAGTGAATATAAATGAAAGTTACAAATAGTAGATAGAGAAATAATCGTGAATTATTAGATTGAACAGATACAATTAAGGTGCTATCAATAGGACAGAGATCAGAATCCCATAAATTAGAAAATGTATAAAAATAAAATTGATGCGCTCTAATACACCGTTCAATCAATGTAGATCTATGAAATCACGCTAAAAACAAAGATGTGATAAAATGTGTGTGAAAAAAATACTGAAATAAATTGTTTGTAAGCAAATTGTGTGCAAAAAACACTGCAAACATACACTAAAGGAAGTGCAAATACACTGTAAAATACTGAGGTAGTGCAAAGTGCTCCAAATAAGCTGCCACAAATATAAAACAATAAATGTAAGATAAAACGTGCAAATACGCTGAAAAACAATGCACTAAAAAATTGCACTAAAAAATTGCTGTGAATACGTGTTCAAATAATACAAATATTCCCTGTGATAAATGCTATAGATCCATAGCGGTGCTGGGAAAATAAATAACAATAAGTTTGATGCCAGTGATATAAAAATAAAATTAAAAGATATAATCAAGTGCCGATTAAAATGCAATTAAACATAGATACTTAAATTCATAGGATGGAATGGACGGTCACCACAGCAGTTCATTCCTCAGTATGCTGAGATAATTGAATTCCTGCAATGTTTGTGTGATCACAATACTGAATATTTTCACCACAGCCACAATAATAGATAGTCAGTGCCAGATGATTATGGAAGAGAAACAAAGAAACATGATCATTGCGCAATGTAACAAAAAAGTCTACAAGCAAACACAGCACAGTGATGAACTCACGTGCGCCAGATTGTGTTAAGGCATGCAGATAAGCAGATCTCAGTTTGCCATTCCGGACGAGGCTTGCCAGACAAGCCGCTGCTGCTTGCTACAATGTGATACAACACAGCCCACGTCCTAGGCTCCTCCCAGGAGTTGTGTCACTGACACGTGACTTTCTCAAGGATAAAACTGAGATGCCAGCGTCTCTGTACTTAACCACTTGTCGCCCGCCCTATTGCAAAATGACGGCGGCAAAGTGGTTTGAAAATCCTGACTGGACGTCAATGGATGTCCGCAGGATCCACCGCTATTGTGCGCCCCCGGGGGCGCGCACCATGGCGATCGGGGATGACGCTTGTCCCTCGGACACAGCGCATCCCCGATCAGGGTAAACAGCCAATGAAATTGGCTGTTTACCATGTGATCAGCTGTGTCCAATAACAGCCGGTCACATGTCATAACAAATCGGGTGCGCGTGCAACGCGCGCCGCCGGGGACGCGCAGCGCGCCGATCGGAGATGCCGAGTGTCCTTTGGACACAGTCCCATCCCGATCAGAGTACACAGCCAATGAAATGGCTGTTTACCCATGTGATCGGCTGTGTCTAATCACAGCCGGGCACAAGTATAAACAAAGTAGCGGTTTCCAGGGATCTCTCCTTCTCTCTCCTCACACACCGATCGTGTGAGGAGAGAGAAGGAGAGATCCGATCAGTGAGTGAAACACTTTTCATAACACTTGTCTACTGTCTACTGTCTACACAACACGCAACCCACCCACCAATAAAGAGAACCTGTCACAGCCCATCAGGATCTGTCACAGCCCATCTGGATCTGTCACAGCCCATCTGGATCTGTCACAGCCCATCAAGCTCTGTCACAGCCCATCAGAACCTGTCACAGCCCATCAGAATCTGTCACAGCTGTCATCAGCACGGCCACCGCCATCAGCACAGCCACCGCCACCATCTGGATCTGACAGCCCATCTGTCACACAGACCGCCATCAGTACCACTAACGGTACCGCTATTAGTACCGCCATCAGTTCCACCATCGGTACCATCTAAATCTGACAGCCCATCTGTCATTGCCCATGTGTCACACAGGCCCGCCATCACTACCGTTGCACAGTCCCGCCATAAGTATCGTCACACAGGTCATCAGTAACCTGTCAGTCAGTCACACAGGCCCACCATCAGTGAGCTGTCAATAGCACCACCAGTTCCGTCACACAGGCCCGCCAAAAGTACCACCATCATGTCCCAAAGAGGTTACACAGTTGAGGAGGCATATAACATCCTTGCCATGTCGGATGATGAGAGCAGCGGGGAGCTCTCATTATCCAATTCTGGTTCGGAATACGAGCCAGTGGAGGGTAGTGGATCGGAGTCCGAGTCAGCGGAGGAAACCGCCCCTCCTAAAAGAGTAAGGAGATCAGGACCAAGATCAGAACACCTGCCTACCACCAGCAGCGCCAGACCCCAGGAAGAGGAGCCCAGTACCAGTACTGGAATTGCACACCCAACCCAAAGAATCCGGGCCCAGTCCTACCTTCCCAATGCCCAGGCAAACCCCTTATGGTTGCCTGCCAATTCAGGATCCGCTACAATCCCCCCTTTTACTGCACAGCCAGGTGTGCAGCCCAACACTTCGAATTTTTCATATTTGGACTATTTCTATTTATTTTTCCCGGAAGATTTGTTGCAGTACATGGTGGACCAAACAAATCTCTATGCAGAGCAATTTATTGCTGCCAACCCCAGTTCGTCCTACACCCGTATGTTCCATTGGCGACGTCTCACACTAGATGAATTCAAATTGTTCCTGGGCCTTACTTTTAATATGGGGCTTACAAAGAAAAACGAACTGCATGTCCACCCACCCCATCCACCACATACCCCTATATTCTTCTGTTATGTCTAGGACACGGTACAATATGATAATGCGTTTCCTACATTTTAATGATAATTCACAGTGCCCTCCCCAAGATCATCCCAACCACGACAAATTATATAAGCTTCGCCCCCTAATAAATTCTTTTACCAAGCGATTTTCTGAAGTCTTTATCCCTGACCAAAATATTTGTGTAGACAAATCCCTTATCCACTTTACTGGCCGGCTCAATATCAAGCAGTATATCCCAAGTAAGAGAGCCAGGTACGGGGTGAAAATGAACAAATTATGTGACCGAGCCACTGGATACGTGTACTCATTTCGCATTTATGAGGGAAAAGACTCCCAGCTCCAGCCCCGTGAGTGCCCCATATACATAGGAACCAGTGGTAAAATTGTGTGGGACCTTGCATACCCCCTGTTCAAAAAAAGGTTACCACTTATATGTAGATAATTACTACAGCAGCCTGCCCCTTTTCCGTCACCTGTATCGTGAAAAAACCCTGGCCTGCGGAACCTTCCAAAAAAATAGGAAGGGCTTCCCACAGAACTTACTTTCAAAATGGCTACAAAAGGGGGAAGCCGCATTCATGAGGAATGAGGAGGTGTTGGCCATGAAGTGGCGGGACAAGAAGGATGTTCACATGACTACCATTTACAATGACACCTTGGTGGAGGTTCAGAGAAGACGTGGCCCCGTAGTAAAGCCTGAATGTGTCCATGACTACAATCTGTATATGGGGGGGTGGATTTAAATGATCAGATGCTGCAACCATATTTGTCAACCCGCAAGTCCAATTATTGGTATAAAAAAGTTGCATTTCATCTGTTTCATATGGCCATGTTCAATTCATTTGTCTGCTATCAAAAATCACCCAAAAACCAACCCATCACCTACCTCAAATATATTGAAAATATTATCACTGCCCTTATTTACCAGCAAGGACCCGCCCCAGGAAGCATTCGCTCTGATAGTGTGAGTCGACTTCATGAGCACCATTTTCCCTATACCATTCCCCCTGCAGAATCCGGAAGAAGACACCAAAAGAAATGTCATGTATGCTCAAGTAGAGGAGCCAGAAGAGATACAAGTTATTATTGTCCCGATTGTCCCTCCCAACCTGGCCTGTGTATCGGTGATTGCTTCAAAAATTATCACACATCCATCAGATATTAGTTCCCCTTATTAGTAACAGACTGCCATTTCCCCATTTCAATTACCTGTGTGCATCATTTGCCTGCCAACATGTTTCTACCTTCCATGTTAACTGACCCTGGCCTGTTTACCGACAATGTCTTTGCCTGCCGTTTTAACCATGTTTCTGACTACCACGTGCACCAACCTCAGCCTGTTTACCGACAATGCCTTTGCCTGCCGTTTTGACCACGTTTCTGACTTCCACGTGCACCGACCTCGGCCTGTTAAATTGACCATGTTTTTGCCTGCCACTTGGACTGATCTTTTGCCCTTCTACTTCAGTACACAGGGGTCTCACATATGTGAGGGGCTTCAGAATAGCGTTCTGAGTAGAGAAAATCAGTTTTTGGTTTTCTGTGTTCCCAGAACAGGGTCTGGTTGCCCGGAGGCTTCAAAGAGATTTGGGTGGGAGAAGCCTCTACCCCTGTCCCCCTGGCCCTAAGCTTGATGGTCCTTCCTGCTGCCTGGACCAATACTTTGGCTGTGCTGACCAACTCGCTGCCTGTAATGACCCAGGACTTTATGGACTGTGTTTATTTCTGCTGCCTGGACCAATACTTTGGCTGTGTTGACCATATCTTGGCCTGCTGCCTCTACTGACTATAGACAGTATTTCTGCCTGGACATCTCTGCCTGCTACCTGGACCAATGCTTTGGCTGTGCTGACAGTATCTTTGCCTGAACTAACTATGGACAGTATTGCTGCCTGGACGATTGCTTTTGCTGTTGCTGACCACATCCCTGCCTGCTGCCTGGACCGATGCTCTCCTCTGTGGACCACTACACTACTAAAACCACAGGTAATCTTTTGTTATTTGGTATTTACATGTTATGTGTTAGAAATATGAAGGGCCTTCAAAAATACGATCGGTAGTCATTAAATTATATGTGTAATTTATGCTCCTAGAACGGCTGGAGGTGCTATTTGGATGTTAGGCCTCTGTATGTGGCCAGGCTGTGTAAAAGTCTTACACATGTGGTATCGCCATACTCAGAAGGAGTAGTAGAATGTATTTTGGGATGCCATTTTTGCTATGTACATGTTATGTGTTGGAAATATCTTATAAATGGACAACTTTGTGTAAAAAAAATGCATTTTCATTTTTTTCCCACGTTTTCCGAAGACTTCTGGAAAAAAATGAACCGTTCAAAAGACTCATTATGCCTCATAGATTATACCTTGGGGTGTTTGCTTTCCAAAATGGGGTCATTTTGTGGGCGTTTCCATTGTCCTGGTGCTCCAGAGCCTTCAAAAGTGAGATAGGTCGTCATGAAATTATATGTGTAATTTTGCTCTTAGAATGCCTGGAGGTGCTACTTGGATGTTAGGTCTCTGTATGTGGTAAGGCTGTGTAAAAGTCTCACACATGTGGTATCGCCATACTCAGAAGGAGTAGTAGAATGTATTTTGGGATGCCATTTTTGCTATGTACATGCTATGTGTTGGAAATATCTCATAAATGGACAACTTTGTGTAAAAAAAATGCGTTTTCATTTTTTTCCCACGTTTTCCAAAAACTTCTGAAAAAAAATAAACCGCTCAAAAGACTCATTATGTCACATAGATTATACCTTGGGGTGTTTGCTTTCCAAAATGGGGTCATTTTGTGGGCGTTTCCATTGTCCTGGTGCTCCAGGGCCTTCAAAAGGGAGATAGGTCGTCATGAAATTATATGTGTAATTTTGCTCTTAGAATGCCTGGAGGTGCTACTTGGATGTTAGGCCTCTGTATGTGGCCAGGCTGTGTAAAAGTCTCACACATGTGGTATCGCCATACTCAGGAGTAGTAGAATGTATTTTGGGATGCCATTTTTGCTATGTACATGCTATGTGTTGGAAATATCTTATAAATGGACAACTTTGTGTAAAAAAAATGCGTTTTCATTTTTTTCCCACGTTTTCCGAAAACTTCTGGAAAAAAATGAACCGTTCAAAAGACTCATTATGTCACATAGATTATACCTTGGCGTGTTTGCTTTCCAAAATGGGGTCATTTTGTGGGCGTTTCCATTGTCCTGGTGCTCCAGGGCCTTCAAAAGGGAGATAGGTCGTCATGAAATTATATGTGTAATTTTGCTCTTAGAATGCCTGGAGGTGCTACTTGGATGTTAGGCCTCTGTATGTGGCCAGGCTGTGTGAAAGTCTCACACATGTGGTATCGCCATACTCAGAAGGAGTGGTAGAATGTATTTTGGGATGCCATTTTTGCTATGTACATGCTATGTGTTGGAAATATCTTATAAATGGACAACTTTGTGTAAAAAAATGCGTTTTCATTTTTTTTCCACGTTTTCCGAAAACTTCTGGAAAAAAATGAACCGTTCAAAAGACTCATTATGCCTCATAGATTATACCTTGGGGTGTTTGCTTTCCAAAATGGGGTCATTTTGTGGGCGTTTCCATTGTCCTGGTGCTCCAGAGCCTTCAAAAGTGAGATAGGTCGTCATGAAATTAAATGTGTAATTTTGCTCTTAGAACGCCTGGAGGTGCTACTTGGATATTAGGCCTCTGTATGTGACCAGGCTGTGTAAAAGTCTCACACATGTGGTATCGCCATACTCAGAAGGAGTAGTAGAATGTATTTTTGGGTGTGGTTGCAAGTATGCGCATGCTTTGTTCAAGAAATAACCTGTCAATACAATAAGTTTGTGTAAAAAAGTCTTCATTTTCCCAAGAATTGTGGGAAAAAATTACAACTTCAAAAAACTCACCATGCCTCTTACTAAATACCTTGGACTGTCTACTTTCCAAAAAGGGGTCATTTGCGGGGTATTTGTACTTTCCTTGATTGTTAGTGTCTCAGGAAATGAGATAGGCCTTTAGTACATCAGGTGTGATCAGATGTGATCAATTTTCAGTGATTTGCACCCTAACTTGTAGACTCTATAACTTTCACACAGACTAAATAATATCCACTAATTTGGGTTATTTTTACCAAAGATATGTAGCAGTATAAATGTTGGCCCAAATTTATGAAGAAAAATGACTTATTTGCAAAATTTTACAATAGAAACTAAAAAAAAGTGTTTTTCTTTCAAAATTTTCGCTCTTTTTTCGCTTATATCGCAAAAAAAGAAAAAACCCAGCGGTGAGTAAATACCACCAAAAGAAAGCTCTAATTGTGAGAAAAAAATGATAAAAATTTTGTTTGGATACAGTGTAGCATGACAGAGTAATTGTTATTCAAAGTGTGAGAGTACTAAAAGCTGAAAATTGGTCTGGGCGGGAAGGTGTTTAAGTGCCCTGTATTGAAGTGGTTAAGCATTCAGGTTACCATAGTGACGGCGCTAAGATCATTGGATCATCAGACTGCTTACTGCTTCTGTTTGCATGTATACATTTGTGTTAAAACCAATATTTAATCATTACATCATTAAAACAGTTTATGATAACAAGAAAAAATAGAAAGATTAAACATAAGAAGATAACAAGATAAGAGCCTATGTTCATATAATAATGAACTCCCTCAAGTGGTGGAGAATGGTATTGTATACTTCTAAATTTAAAAGAATATGGTTGGTTTCTTCAAATACCGAAGGCTGATGTTTTCAATCGTACCTTACTCAATGATATAGGTTACATTCAATATTATAATCTCGCTCTATGTCCTTCACTCTATGTCCTTCATTTATGAATTATTCTGTGATATTACTACATAATATAAAAGCTTTATCTAAACACATACCAATCCTAATAACTACACAGATAAGTCATAATATAAATGCATGTAACTGTACCATATGATAATTATCAGGCAAAAAAGGGGGGGTTTTTATCATATAAAAATAGACATAAAAATTATGTATTAAATTCAAGTATATCTGTATATAAAAACAGTTAAAATATAAAAAAAATATAAAACTATAAAAAATGTTAAAAATTATATACCAATTAAGATGTATTTAATAATCTGATATAAAACAATTGATATCAAATTCAATATTGAGGCCTTTCGGCGCCATAGTACCCATCTCATATATCCATTTTGATTCAGTCTTGCTCAGTTCTCTGATCTTATTTGAGCCCCTCCAATGGGGTTTGTATCTCTGAATTGCCCAGAACTTTAGCTCTGTGGGGTCTCTATTATGGTGCGAAGCAAAGTGTTCGGATACACTATGCTTCGGGAAAGCTTTTTTAATGTTTTGAATATGTTCCCTTATTCGTTTCCACATAGGCCTTTTCGTTCTGCCTATATATTGCAGTGAGCAAGAGCATTGTAGGACATAAACTACACCTTCAGTTCTACATGACATAAAGTCCTTAATGTCATATTCTTTTTTGGTGCTAGTTGATGTGAATTTATTGCATTTTTGTCCATTTTGTTGGGTATTTTTACAAGCATAGCACCTTTTGCAAGGGAAGAACCCCTTCCCCTGAAAGAAAGATAATTCTGTTACATGTTTGGGTGGTTCCGGGACATTTTTTGCTATCAGGTCTCTTAGCGTTGGAACTCGCCTATAAATGAAGCGTGGTTTGTCAGGTAGAATGTTGCCAAGAGTGTTATCTGTTTTAAGAAGAGGCCAATATTTATTGATAATTTTTTCCATTTTTTTATGTTGTGCACTGAAGTTCATTATCAGGGGTATATCATTATTAAGTATTTTATTACCTTTAATTTTATCTTGAATGAGTACCTCTTGTGGAATTTGGTTAACTTCTTTTATTTTTTCTATTATTCTATCTATCCATTTTCTATTATTCATAAATGAAGGACATAGAGCGAGATTATAATATTGAATGTAACCTATAGCATTGAGTAAGGTACGATTGAAAACATTAGCCTTCGGTATTTGAAGAAACCAACCATATTCTTTTAAATTTAGAAGTATACAATACCATTCTCCACCACTTGAGGGAGTTCATTATTATATGAACATAGGCTCTTATCTTGTTATCTTCTTATGTTTAACCTTTCTATTTTTTTTTTGTTATCATAAACGGTTTTAATGATGTAATGATTAAATATTGGTTTTAACACAAATGTATACATGCAAACAGAAGCAGTAAGCAGTGTGATGATCCGATGATCTTAGCGCCGTCACTATGGTAACCTGAATGCTTAAGTACGGAGACGCTGGCATCTCAGGTTTATCCTTGAGAAAGTCACATGTCAGTGACGCAATGCGTGGGAGGAACCTAGGACGTGGGCTGTGTTGTATCACATTGTAGCAAGCAGCAGCGGCTTGTCTGGCAAGCCTCGTCCGGAACGGCAAACTGAGATCTGCTTATCTGCATGTGTATAAATAAAGCCTGTAAAAACCTCATCAGTATCCAGGAATCAACAAAAATGATCAACCAAAATAATTAATCAGTGCAAAAACTATGCATGTGAATTCCAAAAAAACATATATGTGCAGTCCATGATTTTTAGAAATGAAGCCAGTGCCAGTGAAAAACCATAGTTGCCAACATTGTAAAAAAATTTTTAGGGACACTTTTTTGGCAGTAGGTGGAGTTGCATTATAATTAGGGGGCAGGGCATGCGTCTGCAGGCGTGGCCTAGTAAAAATGGAAAAATGCGCGCCGCGCAAAAGAAGGGCATGGTTTACATGAAATTGTGGGCGTGGCTTAAATGGGCATGGCTCAAAGGGGTGTGGTTAGAGTCTGAGATGAATGAGGGATGAAGAGGGAAAGGGGGGGAGAGGGATGGTGGGACAGCAGCCCCAGAACCTACACCACAATAGAAATATGTTTATTCCAGAGTTTAACAATCAGCAGATAAAGATTCTCCAATTCACCTGGTGTTAGCGCTTCAATCATCCCGGCACCATGGTTGTTGTGGTGTCAGGATGATTGAAGTGCATTATTTCTATTATTACATTGTAATATAAAATGAAATCATTCAACTCACCATAATGCAAAATCAGTGGGAGCCCTGAGCGTGTCATCAGCCACCTCGCTTGCCACCACATGCCCCCAGCAGAGTCCGTCCTTACATCAGGTGCCCCCATCAGTGGAGCCTTCTTCACATCTGTGTCCCATCAGCGGAGCCCCTCCTTACATCTGTCTCCCCATCAGTCCTCTTTACATCTGGTGTCCCCATCAGGCCTCCTTACATCTGGTGTCCCCATCAGTCCTCCTTACATCTGTGTCCCCATCAGTCCTCCTTACATCTAGTGTCCCCATCAGTCCTCCTTACATCTGGTGTCCCCATCAGTTCTTCTTACATCTGGTGTCCCCATCAGTCCTCCTTACATCCGGTGTCCCCATCAGTCCTCTTTACACCCGGTGTCCCCATCAGTCCTCCTTACATCCGGTGTCCCCATCAGTCCTCCTTACATCCGGTGTCCCCATCAGTCCTCCTTACATCTGGTGTCCCCATCAGTCCTCTTTATATGCCCTTGGTGTCCCCATCAGCGGAGTCCTCCTCACATCAGCGTCCGTCCCCAGCAGCAGAGCTGGCCTCACATCAATGTCCCCATACAAAAAAATAATAATGAAAATGCCATAAATATATCCCCTTTTTTTGTAGACGCTATAACTTTTGTGCAAACCAATCAATATATGCTTGTTGCGATTTTTTTTTACCTAAAATATGTAGCAGAATACATATCTGTCTAAAATGAGGAAAAAATTTGTTTTTCACATTTTTGGGGGGGGATATTTATTTTACCAAAAAGTAAAAAAAATATTGTTTTTTTTTTTTTAATTGTTGCTTTTTTTTGTTTATAGCCCAAAATAAAGAAGCAGAGGTGATCAAATACCACCAAAAGAAAGCTCTATTTGTGGGGGAAAAAAAGGAACATCAATTTTGTTTGGGTGTCGTTTTGCACGACCGCACAATTGTCAGTTGAAGCAACGCAGTGCCGTATCGCAAAAAATGGCCTGGTCAGGAAGGGGGTAAATCCTTCCAGTCCTTTAGTGGTTAATGCAGATACTGGAAACAGGTCATTTCTATAGTTAGTGACCTGCTGCGTGTTCAGTTGCTGTTTTGTTGTTGACAGATTCCCTTGAGGAATTAGATTAGTAAGAATCATGCTGTTTGTGTGCATGCACCCACTAGTGCATCATTATCACAGATGGGATACAGCCTAAAATACAGGAGCAATAGCTGGAGCTGGGAGGAGGGAGGAGGGGGCAGGATAGACGCAGTGAGAGCAGACAGATGATCTATTCTGTGTTTGGTATCTCTTTCCACTGCTCTAATCAATGCTGTTTAGAGTAAACTTGTCAGCTACATCATACAGTCCAAGTAGTAGGAAAGATTTTTTGTATTTTTTCAAGCAAAAATCATGTCCCAGATCCAATGGATCACCTAAGCCTACAGGTACTTCTTACCCTGGAAATGTCAATTCCTACCTCCTTCATGCCGGCCGTGTCTATCGTGTCCCCTTCAGCAGCATCTAGTGCATTCCCGGGTTTCTCAGTGTGTTCAGTGGAGAGGGGAAGGTCCTCCCCTCTCCACTGAACACAAGGGGAGCAATCCTCACGATGGCAGCGGGCGGCCATCTTCTTGTAGCCCACCGGCTGTTTTTGCTAAAACATTCCCGATTTTCACAAGACAAAAAAGCAAAATCCGGGAGTTTAAACGGGATGAGCTCCGATCGAGATGAGGGTCCCAAAATCGGGATTGTCCCGGGAAAAAGGGGACTGTTGGCAAGTATGGAAAAACGTGCATAAACAAACATCAACAAAAAGTGCATATAAAGTTCATCCAATATTGAGTTGTAAGGTGCTCTGTACTTGTGCAAATCCTCAACATCCAGGGTGCAGACTCCCACCAGAGTGTGCACTCACCCTCAGGTGTGGACCCCCTGTGCTTATGCCGAGGTAGGTCAACAAAGCTTTAAAATGGATGTATGTCCACCCGATGGCTTGGCAATCCTCTTATGCTCTCCAGGTCATGAAAGGAAAGATGATCACATTTTTATTTCCTATTTGGTTTTCCAACCCCCACTCACATACACCTTACTTTTCCCTATACATTCCTCGCTCGATGCAAAGTCGACACAGGTAGTTATAATGGCCTTTAAGAGCAGCATGCCATTAGCCATCTCAACGCAAGATGGTGCTGTCTCAAGGGATTAAAGTGGATGTAAACCCGATTCATGAAATCTGACCTGGGCACATATATGTGCAGTGTTTACTTTTCTCTCTCCAAAGCACTAAGTCCCGTGTGTTTCTGCTGTTTCGTTCCTCTGTTATCAGCATGATTAATTCTGACAAGTTCTCTGTCAATCAAGATAAAAGCAGCCTGAAATTTGTGTCGTGGGAGGTTGCTATAAATAGATTAGCAGAGAGCTTGTCTTGCCACAGCACAGCTCTGCAAGTATCTTCGTTTTTCTGCCTATGTGGAAGGGGTGTGTATGTGCCTTTACTCCAATCAGCTCACACACAGTATATGACAGGAATCCACTCCTACTGTTGAATGAGGAAGTAAAAATTCTAACACCACGTCAGAATTCTAAAGAATATAGAATGGGAAAGACAGCAGATATGCATGTAACACTTATATAGGGAGATTTGTTTCATCCCTGTGTATCATCTGAAGCTGGGTATAGGAGAGGGTTTACATCCACTTTAACATACCATTCCTGTATCTTATAGTTTTTGGTAAACAAAGTAACACGGTTTTTAATATAAGGTTTTTTACCATAGGATATTTTATATGAAAATATTGTTCATATGTTGTTTTAAATATGTAAAATGTAGAATCATCTGCCAGCCATGTTAGCAGTGACATACAACCTATTGGCATAAGGGAGAGGACCAATGATAAATCGGGATGGGGTGTATAAAGGCGGCTATAACTGACGTGACTATGCTCCTGATGACATCCACGTGACAAAACACGTAGAGGCAGGCACACAGGTCACGTTTTTCTCTGTCACTTCCGCTAATTGGAATGCGCGCTGACTCCAGGACCCGCGAAGCAGTGCTGCCTGTACACGTATAGCTGGCAGATCTTTCCTAGTGCTGGAACACAGCACAGAGAAATTAAGATTAATTTTAACCACTTGCTGACCACCGCACGACGATGTAGGTCGGCAGAATGGCACGGGCAGGCAAAAGGACTTACAGGTACGTCCTTGCCTTCCCGCGGGCGGGGGGTCCCATCGGACCCCCCCTGGTGCCTGCGGCGGTCGGATTATCGTCAGGAGCAATGAGAGGTGAGGGGGAGGCCACTCATTCGTGGCTCCACCCTCGAATGACAGGCTTCCTCGGCTTCTGCATAGTAAACAGAAGCGGAGGAAGTGATGTCATCTCTCCTCGGCTCGGTATTTTCCGTTCCGGCGCCGAGGGGAGAAGACATCGCTATGTGTGCACAAACACTACACACACAGTAGAACATGCCAGGCATACTGTACACCCCCCTTTACCCCCCGATCACCCCCTAATCACCCCACACACCCCCCCCCCGTCACACTGACACCAAGCAGTTTTTTTTTTCTGATTACTGCATTGGTGTCAGTTTGTGACAGTTATAGGACGTACACACGGTCGGACTTTGTTCGCACATTCCGACAACGAAATCCTAGGATTTTTTCCGACGGATGTTGGCTCAAACTTGTCTTGCATACACATGGTCACACAAAGTTGTTGGAAAATCCGATCGTTCTAAACGCGGTGACGTAAAACACATACTTCGGGACTATAAACGGGGCAGTGGCCAATAGCTTTCATCTCTTTATTTATTCTGAGCATGCGTGGCACTTTGTCCATCGGATTTGTGTACACATGATCGGTATTTCCGACAACGGATTTTGTTGTCGGAAAATTTTATATCCTGCTCTCAAACTTTGTGTGTCGGAAAATCCGATGGAAAATGTGTGATGGAGCCTACCTACACACAGAATTTCCGACAACAAGGTCCTATCACACATTTTCCATCGGAAAATCCGACCGTGTGTACAGGGCATTAGTGTGGTAGGGCAGTTAGTGGTAGCCCCCTTTAGGTCTAGGGTACCCCCCTAACCCCCCCTAATAAAGTTTTAACCCCTTGATCACCCCCCGTCGCCAGTGTCACTAAGCGATCATTCTTCTGATCGCTGTATTAGTGTCACGCTAGTTAGGGAGGTAAATATTTAGGTTCGCCGTCAGCGTTTTATAGCGTCAGGGACCCCCATATACTACCCAATAAAGGTTTTAACCCCTTGATTGCCCCCTAGTTAACCCTTTCACCAGTGATCACCGTATAACTGTTACGGGTGATGCTGGTTAGTTCGTTTATTTTTTATAGTGTCAGGGCACCCGCCGTTTATTACCTAATAAAGGTTTAGCCCCCTGATCGCCCGGCGGTGATATAACTTAGGTTTTAGGGTCAGATAAGGTCTGCGTCGCCCCAGGCAGCATCAGGTTAGCGCCAGTACCGCTAACATCCACGCACGCAGCATACACTTCCCTTAGTGGTATAGTATCTGAACGGATCAATATCTGATCCGATCAGATCTATACTAGCGTCCCCAGCAGTTTAGGGTTCCCAAAAACGCAGTGTTAGCGGGATCAGCCCAGATACCTACTAGCACCTGCGTTTTGCCCCTCCGCCCGGCCCAGCCCACCCAAGTGCAGTATCGATCGATCACTGTCACTTACAAAACACTAAACGCATAACTGCAGCATTCGCAGATTCAGGCCTGATCCCTGCGATCGCTAACAGTTTTTTTGGTAGCGTTTTGGTGAACTGGCAAGTTCAAGCTGGTGAGGTGGCAAGCACAAGTAGTGTCCCGCTGCCACCAAGAAGAGGACAAACACAGGCCCATCGTGCCCATAATGCCCTTCCTGCTGCATTCGCCAATCCTAATTGGGTACCCACCACTTCTGCAGCACCTGTACTTCCCCCATTCACATCCCCAACCAAATGCAGTTGGCTGCATGAGAGGCATTTTCTTTATGTCCTCCCGAGTACCCCTACCCAACGAACCCCCCCAAAAAAGATGTTGTGTCTGCAACAAGCGCGGATATGGGCGTGACACCCGCTATTATTGTCCCTCCTGTCCTGACAATCCTGGTCTTTGCATTGGTGAATGTTTTGAACGCTACCATACACTAGTTGAGTATTAGCGTAGGGTACAGCATTGCACAGACTAGGCACACTTTCAGGGTCTCCCAAGATGCCATCGCATTTTGAGAGACCTGAACCTGGAACCGGTTACAGTTATAAAAGTTACAGTTACAAAAAAACGTGTAAAAAAAAAAAAAAAAAAAAAAGTTGTCGTTTTATTGTTCTCTCTCTCTATTCTCTCTCTATTGTTCTGTTTTTACTGTATTCTATTCTGCAATGTTTTATCGTTATTATGTTTTATCATGTTTGCTTTTCAGGTATGCAATTTTTTATACTTTACCGTTTACTGTGTTTTATTGTTAACCATTTTTTTGTGTTCAGGTACGCCATTCAGCTGCAGCGCGGATTTATTTATCTTGACAGCAACAGCGTTTGCTCCCACGATATATAAAGCTGTGACTCCAGTGGAGGTGATATATGCCGAAGCATGGGGGCAGCAGGGGCGGAGGAGCGATTTTTCTCCTACCTTTTGCGGGAGGATGCCCCCATGCTTCGGCATATATAAACGGTGCATGTATGCCCATCATTAGAAGTGGGTGGATGAAGGGAGGTATTCTAATGGTGGGCATACCCACCGATCAATCTCTTTTTTTCATGCAGCCCACAGGCTGCATGAAAAAAAAAAGATTACAATATATGCCCAACAAGGACCAGCAACATACTGGTATGTTGCTGGACTTTGAGTGGTTATACCAGAATGATGCCTGCAGGTTTAGGTATTATCTTGGTATCATTCTTTTCAGCCAGTGGTCGGCTTTCATGTAAAAGCAATCCTAGCAGCTAATTAGCCTCTAGACTGCTTTTACAAGCAGTGGGAGGGAATGCCCCCCCCCCCCCCACCGTCTTCCATGTTTTTCTCTGGCTCTCCTGTCCCAACAGGGAACCTGAGAATGCATCCGGTGATTCAGCCAGCTGACCATATAGCTTTGATCAGAGACTAGAGTGGCTCCAAACATCTCTATGGCCTAAGAAACCGGAAGCTACGAGCATTTCATGACTTAGATTTCGTATGTAAACAGCGCCATTGGGAAATTGGGAAAGCATTTTATTACACCGATCTTGGTGTGGTCAGATGCTTTGAGGGCAGAGGAGAGATCTAGGGTCTAATAGACCCCAATTTTTTCAAAAAAGAGTACCTGTCACTACCTATTGCTATCATAGGGGATATTTACATTCCCTGAGATAACAATAAAAATGATTTAAAAAAAAATATGAAAGGAACAGTTTAAAAATTAGATAAAAAAAAAATAATAATAATAAATAAATAAATTAAAAAAAAAAAAAAAAAAGCACCCCTGTCCCCTCCCCTGCTCTCGTGCAAAGGCGAACGCAAGCGTCGGTCTGGTGTCAAATGTAAACAGCAATTGCACTATGCATGTGAGGTATCACCACGAAGGTCAGATCGAGGGCAGTAATTTTAGCAGTAGGCCTCCTCTGTAAATCTGAAGTGGTAACCTGTAAAGGCTGTTAAAGGCTTTTAAAAATGTATTTAGTTTGTCGCCACTGCACGTTTGTGTGCAATTTTAAAGCATGTCATGTTTGGTATCTATGTACTTGGCCTAAGATCATCTTTTTTATTTCATCAAACATTTATAGTGTGTTTTAGTGCATTAAAATGTTAAAAAGTGTGTTTTTTCCCCAAAAAATGCGTTTGAAAAATCGCTGCGCAAATACTGTGTGAAAAAAAAAATGAAACACCCACCATTTTATTCTGTAGGGCATTTGCTTTAAAAGAATATATAATGTTTGGGGTTCACAGTAATTTTCTTGCAAAAAAAAAAATAATTTTTTCATGTAAAAAAAAAGTGTCAGAAAGGGCTTTGTCTTCAAGTGGTTAGAAGAGTGGGTGATGTGTGACATAAGCTTCTAAATGTTGTGCATAAAATGCCAGGAGCGTTCAACCCCCCCCCCCCCCAAATGACCCCATTTTGGAAAGTAGATACACCAAGCTATTTGCTGAGAGGCATGTTGAGTCCATGGAATATTTTATATTGTGACACAAGTTGCGGGAAAGAGACAATTTATTTATTTATTTTTTTTGCACAAAGTTGTCACTAAATGATATATTGCTCAAACATGCCATTAGAATATGTGACATTACACCACAAAATACATTCTGTTGCTTCTCCTGAGTATGGGGATACCACATGTGTGAGACTTTTTGGGAGCCTAGCCGCGTACGGGACCCCGAAAACCAAGCACCGCCTTCAGGCTTTCTAAGGGCGTACATTTTTTATTTCATTCTTCACTGTCTATCACAGTTTTGGAGACCATGGAATGCCCAGGTGGCTCAAAACCCCCCAAAATGACCCTATTTTGGAAAGTAGACACCCCAAGCTATTTGCTGAGAAGTATAGTGAGTATTTTGCAGACCTCACTTTTTGTCACAAAGTTTTGAAAATTGAAAAAAAAAAAAATGTTTTTTCTTGTCTTTCTTCATTTTCAAAAACAAATGAGAGCTGCAAAATACTCACCATGCCTCTCAGCAAATAGCTTGGGATGTCTACTTTCCAAAATGGGGTCATTTGGGGAGGGTTTGTGCCATCTGGTCATTCCATGGCCTCCAAAACTGTGATAGGCAGTGAAGAGTGAAATCAAAAATTTACGCCCTTAGAAATCCTGAAGGCGGTGATTGGTTTTCGGAGCCCCGTACGCGGCTAGGTTCTCAAAAAGTCCCACACATGTAGTATCCCCGTACTCAGGAGAAGCAGCTAAATGTATTTTGAGGTGCAATTCCACATATGCCCATGGCCTGTGTGAGCAATATATCATTTAGTGACAACTTTGTGCAAAAAAAAAAAAAAAAAATGGTCACTTTCCTGCAACTTGTGTCAAAATATTAAATATTCCATGGACTCAACATGCCTCTCAGCAAATAGCTTGGGGTGTCTACTTTCCAAAATGGGGTCATTTGGGGGGGGTTTGTGCCATCTGGGCATTTTATGGCCTTCAAAACTGTGATAGGTAGTGAGGAGTGAAATAAAAAACTTACGGCCTTAGAAATCCTGAAGGCGGGGATTGGTTTTCGGGGCCCCGTACATGGCTAGGCTCCCAAAAAGTCACACAAATGTGGTATCCCCGTACTCAGGAAAAGCAGCTGAATGTATTTTGGGGTGCAATTCCACATATGCCCATGGCCTGTGTGAGCAATATATCATTTAGTGACAACTTTTTGTAAATTTTTTTTTTGTCATTATTCAATCACTTGGGACAAAAAAAATTAATATTCAATGGGCTCAACATGCCTCTCAGCAATTTCCTTGGGGTATTTACTTTCCAAAATGGGGTCATTTGGGGGGGTTTTGTACTGCCCTGCCATTTTAGCACCTCAAGAAATGACATAGGCAGTCATAAATTAAAGGCTGTGTAAATTCCAGAAAATGTACCCTAGTTTGTAGGCGCTATAACTTTTGCGCAAACCAATAAATATACACTTATTGACATTTGTTTTACCAAAGACATGTGGCCGATTACATTTTGGCCTAAATGTATGACTAAAATTGAGTTTATTGGATTTTATTTATAACAAAAATTAGAAAATATCATTTTTTTTCAAAATTTTTGGTCTTCTTCCGTTTATAGCGCAAAAAATAAAAACGGCAGAGGTGATCAAATACCATCAAAAGAAAGCTCTATTTGTGGGAAGAAAAGGACGCAAATTTAGTTTGGGTACAGCATTGCATGACCGCGCAATTAGCAGTTAAAGTGACGCAGTACCAAATTGTAAAAAGTGCTCTGGTCAGGAAGGGGGTAAATCCTTCCGGGGCTGAAGTGGTTAATAAATGGAATTACGCTATGTCCGTTTTTGTGATCATCTTTCCTTTCATGATCTGGAGCACATAAGAGGATTCCCAAGCCTTCGGGTGGACATACATCCATTTTAAAGCTTTGTTGACCCACCTCAGCATAAGCCCAGGGGGTTCACACCTCAGGGTGAGTCTGCACGCTGGGTGTTGAGGATTTGCACAAGCACAGAGCACCTTACAACTCAATATTGGATGACCTTTATATGCACTTTTTAATAATGCTTGTTTATGCACATTTTTCACTGGCAACATGCTTCATTACTAAAAAGCTTGGTCTGCACATACATGATTTTTTTTTATTTCACATACAGTGGAACCTAGGATTACAAGCATAATCCGTTCCAAGAGTAAACTCGTAATCCAAAGTACTTGCATATCAAAGCGAGTTTTCCCATCGAAGTCAATGGAAACGAAAATAATTTGTTCCGCATTGACTTCAATGGGATGCAATACTGTATGTGGCCAGAGGCGGGGGGCGTCGGAGAGCCTCGGAAACGGCCGAAGCCTTTCCGAGAGAGCCAGAGAGCCTCAGTTCATGAGCCTTTCCGAGGTTTGCCGAGGTCAGCTGTCCTCGGGCCTTTCCGTTTCCTAACGCCGACGATCGGAGCTGTTCGGCTCCGGCACCCCCCACCTCAGGCCAAAAGCGGTACTGCACACCGCTTTTGGCCTGAATCCTGCTCGTTTTGCGAGACAACACTCGCAAACCAAGATAGGAATTTTAAAAATATAGTGCTGGTTTTGCGAAACGCTCGTTTACCGTGTTACTCGCAAACCGAGGTTCCACTGTACATGGTTTTTGCACTGATGAATTATTTTAGTTGATCATTTTGGTTGATTCCTGGATACTGATGAGGTTTTTACATGGTTTATTTGTGCACAGATTTATTCATGCAATAAATTAAACTACAGCACACCAGCACTTTTTTTTCATATAAGTAGGAAGCGTGGCAGTTCACCATTTTAGTTTTAGCACTAGGGCACATTACCTTTAATGCTGCAGCATCCTAGCAGTGTGAAATCAGGCACCTGTCACTCACCACCCACATGCATAAAAGTTTTATTCTGCATCTTCACCATTTTGTGCAAGTGACATTTACAATTTACAATCTTACAAAATTTGCCAGCATTAGATTTTCCCATTTCCATCAAAAGATTAATCTCTGAATCCCCAACCTTCCTGTAATAAAGTAATTTCACATATACTGTATATTTCCATCAGCTACAGCACCTTTTTAGGTCTGTTGATTTGTAAGTGTCTCTTAGTGAACCCTTCCATGCTAATTGCCACTCGTGAATTAATATTGGACATCAAGTTTCTGCTGTGTGAACAGTCGATTCTTGCGTGTTTGCCATCTGTTCTGAATCTATAAGGTGATTGCCGCACGCCATCCGGATATGTTGAGGCCTGGCAGGGATGGGGAGTAAAATAGTTCCGGGTAGGCCAATGTGTTGTCGGGCAGCCAGTATAGCATCCTTTATGGCGAAAAACACAGACGAGCCAAGAAAGAGTGAAAGATCTTCTAAAGCCTAAACAAAAACACAAGACTAAGTTAAGTAAGATTTGTAACACACACACACACAATACAACAAAATAGGTTCATTATATCACACTTAGCAACCCATACAATAGCTTATTGTGTGATTTTAGTTACTTATTGCAGACTTATACAGCAGGATGTGGTTTAATTCAATAAGTTTTTAGAGGATACAGAACAATGAAGTATGACATTTTATACGTTATGGTTTACTGTCCTTGCACATTGCTATGTGGCTGAAATGGGGCTATATTGCTGTCTTATCACTGCGATTTATGAAGTCTTGTTATTCAGGCTTTGAGCAAGGAGTTTTGGCCTTCTGCTGTGTGCTTGCTAACATATTGGACCTAATTGACACATTAGACGTTACTGTCTGTTGTTTGTAGTAAGTAGTAAAATAAAATACACATACTCCATTTTAACATACTAGGAGCAAAGATCCTGCCATTGGCAATGGCAATGCTGCCATTGATTTTATTAGCGAGAAAAAAAATCTGTGCCCGTCTCTGATTTAGTTTTACTTCATTACTATGGTATAATTTGATGGCTAACCTCCACTAACAGTCTTATCCATTTCTAAAGCAAAATGCCCTTACTGGCCACTGAGGTAGTCCTGTTGAACACTGGAATGCAATTCACATGCCTTAGCCATAAAGTCAGGGAAAGGCAGAACCAGTAAAAAAAAGTGAAACTAAATCACAGAGTGCTAGAGAAGAGGCTTTAATGGAGTTAACAATAGCAGTCAACCTTTAGAA